>NC_079330.1:24780968-25492968 GCF_029931775.1 Euleptes europaea | reverse complement strand
TCCATAAAGAATACAACATGAACTTGAGCAGCAGATCAAAGCAATTTAGCTTGCAGCTGGATCTGGGAGGAAAACTTTTTAATAAACTGTGGGGTTTTTTAAACCCAGAAGGTGTTCCTTTGTTGCTTCCTTTTGCATCTCTTTACCTGCAGGGACTGGTTGAAATAGTGTCTTTTCTCCCTCCTTAAAAGCAAGAATATGTGCATGCACACACCTCGCAGCCCAATAAAACCTCTCTCTTTTGTGTGCATTTATCATCCTGCAAGTGAGCTTAGTCCACTAAAGGCCATGTTGCCTCACAGGCAGGTTTCACAGAGGAATTAAAAGAATGTTGGGGGCACTCACTGCGTAAAACAGGTAACTAACAAGAAGAAAAGTCAGTTGCAGAATTCATGGCAGGTGAACTGGCTTTTCTCCAGAGTACCAAAAAAAGGCCTCCTTTGAACTCAGGACTATGGTATGGTTCTGGTCAAATCCCATTTCTAACTTCCTGTTTGGCTCTCAAGTTGAGGTCACTGTAGTAACAAAACCACTTAACTTCCTGTGGAAGAAAATACAGGCCCTTGTAAGAGAATTTTCCTTTTGCACCCAACTTCTGACACATCGTTGAGTTGCCTTAGAAGTGCCTTTAAGCTGTCTCCCCAATCCGGGTTGTTCCCACGGTCAGTCGTTTCTTTTCTGGGGACTGCTTGGTTGTATCTCAGGTTACTGGTCTGAGCGGCTGGCTCAGCCTCCTCTGTCTAGTGTTTTGGCACCCCCCTCTCCAAATAGTTCTGTGTTTCAGAGTTGCAGCAAGTGCACAAAATGAGCTGGCAAAGGATTGTGGAGTCAAATGGGTTTTATTTCTCTGAGTCTGTCAGTTAATGTCTGCCTCACACAGGGTAGGAATTCTCTCTGCCTCCTGAAGTTAGTGCGGGACATTATTGGCTGTATTTCCCTCCTCTTCAGTCTACTTTTACCTCCCTCCCCCAGGTCCATTCAGTTCTGTACCCAAAATTTGAAGTCTGTATACATTTTCTTCTTTCTGCCTGTAGACTAGTCAAGAAAAAAGATTGATAGGCTTATTAGTTATGTTGGCCTGGGCTAGCAGTAGGGTTGCCAGCTCCGGGTTGGGAAATACCTGGAGATTTGAGGGATGGAGCCTAGGGAGGGTGGGATTTGGGGAGGGACCTCAGAAGGGTATAATGCCACAGAGTCCACCCTCCAAAGCAGGCATTTTCTCCAGGGGAACTGATCTTGATCATCTAGAGATCAATTATAATAGTGGGAGATCTCCAGGTGCCACCTGGAGGTTGGCAGCCCTAGCTAGCAGAGACCATAATAATTTCCCGTGGTATAGAAATTAGTGAATGATAACACTGTGGAGGGCTTGGGATGTTGCAGGCGCTAAATTAATGTAAAAAAATTGCCCTGGCACCGTGGTACTGTGACATCTGGGTTGAACCTGGAACCTCTGTGGTCATGCTCTGTGATTTGTTTGTCTGAATGTTTTATTATTAATAGTTAATTCGTTAATGGCTGCTTACGGGGATGCAGATTGTGGAGAAGGCTTTACATGCAGAAACATTCCAGGTTCAGTCTCTTGTTAAAACAACTCAGGTCTAGGAAAGAGGCCTTGGAGAGCTGCTGCTAGTCGCAGCAGATAGCCTTGGACTGGGTGAAATGCTCTGACTGAGAATAAGGCAGCTTAGTATCTTCAGGGTTGCATTTGCCATGACAATGACTGACTAGAACGAATGTGCACTGGGATTGTGCAGAGATGGGCTGAGCTACCTAATGCCCCAGAGACCATGGCAGGCAGAGGAATCTCTGGACGTTTATTGGCTGAGGTGGTTACATTCCAAATTTCTGGCTGCCATTGACCGAAGAGCAGGAAAGAAGCAGGGGACTGGAAGAAGAAAAGGCAGTGGGCCAAAGGAAACAGGAAGGCCTAAGAAAGGAGACTTGTGATTGGCATATTCCCCTTGTTAACTCTCAACCAGCAGAGTGTTTCATGTAGTTGCCAGGAATCTCATATTGACTTCGACCAGATTTTTGCTTGCAGCTTCTGTAGCTTATCTGTATCACTGCTAGGCTTGCATTCCCCCCACCCCCAGCGACAGCTTAGCCTGAATTTGGAATGATTACCATGAAGAGCTGGCGTTGGTTACCTAGAGTGTTGAAGAGTGTGCCTGGTTCTGAGTAGAGGATAACTTCCTCCCCAAATAGAAATATTTGGTTCTTGTATCCTTTTTCAACTACCTCTTCTGTATTACCCAGGGCTGCTTCATACATGCATGTTTCTCATGAAGATGGTCCTTATGGTGACTTATACATGCAAAGGTTCAAGCGCAGTGGGGGGGAAAATACAAAACCTCTGAAGAGGTCAAAAGATCAACCAGCTCACAGAAGCTTACATTGTCCCTTCCTATGACACTTCTCAGTGAAGTGAGTTCACACATTCAGCTGTGTTGCACAAGCTTGTGTGAACTGTACATTGGTTGTCAGGGAGTGTGGGATTGGCTTGGCCAGCCAGCATGGAATGGTTTAGGGCAGAATGAGAAGCTAAATAGAACCATGAGTGTGAATTCTGTGGAAGCACTAATACTGGGGGAGAGAAGGAAAGGCATGTGTGAACTGGCATTGTTTACTGGTGTGGGGTTTATACTCCCTCCCCCCCTCAAAAAAACTTACAGAGCTGGAGCGGATGTGATTCTCTTTCTTGTCTGAAGCTCTTGAAAGGCTTGTTGAATTTGCCTGAAGCAAATTCACAGATTTTATATGCTGTTCTTTAAAGGAACTAAGGAGGATTTTTCTCTCCTGGAAATTGGTTATCAGGAAGGAAATGTCAATCCCAAAGTTGCTTCTTTTTTAGATGTGACTAATAAAGCCAAACAGAAGGTAAAGTTTTCACAAATAGCCCTGTCTCAGGCTGGGCAATCGGATAAGCACCCAGGTCGGTCTTGTGGCGCCAATGTGCACCTTGGGCCTCTGGAAAGCGAATGGTTGTAATTAAGAATCTGGGTTTATTGTAATTTGACCCTCACTTCTCCCAAGCTTGACTGCCTTTCTCATGGGAGGCCAGGATTCCACTGTGCCTGGTGTGCAGCCAGCCCCATGCAGCTTAAAGTGCGGTTGCAGCTTTCAAGGCCCTGTTTATTGTTGAGTTTCCTAAAAACGATTCTGAAGCGCATGCCGGCATATACGGGGGAAGAGCACAGGTCAGTGGTGAGTGCATGCTATGCTGGAAGTAAGTCCTGCATTGAAACCTTGGGATCTCATTAAAGGCTCTCGGGTGGCAAGACTCCCATCACTGGTCAGAGTGGACCATTTTCTTACAACATTTATAACTCACTCTTCTGCCCAGTCAGGGCCTCCAGGGTAGCTGTGTATGTGTGTGTAAAGTACCGTCAAGTCACAGCAAACTTATTGCTGTAAGGTTTTCCAGGCAAGAGACTAAAAGAGGTGGTTTGCTATTGCCTTCTTTGCATAGTGACCCTGGTATTCCTTAGAGGTCTCCCATCCACATGCTAACCAGAGCCAACCCAAGGTGGCTACCGTTGAATTAACTTGGTATAGGGATGTTCCTTTATATGTAGACATACTTCCTGTTTCAGAGGTGGACTTGTAAACACTGCCATGGTAGGTGATGGTGCTTCAAGAGGAGTTGGGTGCTGTTTCAAAATTAGGTTCTCGTATTCTGCTTGTTCTTGGATTCTGTGTTTAGAGAATAGTAGAAGCCTGCTTGCCCTGACCTGGATAGCCCCAGACTAGCCTGATCTGGGCACATCTCAAGAAGCTAAGCAGGGTTGGGCCACGGAGGCAGGCAATGGCAAACCACCTCTGAACGTCTCTTGCCTTAGAACCCTACAGGGTTCAGTTGTGACTTGATGGCAAAAGAAAAGGGGGAAAAAAGGAAGACGCCTGTTTGGAGAGAGCTGGAAAGTAACTCCCTGGAAGATTTCGAGAGACATCAGAAGGAAGCAAACTTGAACACTAGTTTTGGCAAACTGGGCTGATGACCAGTTGTATGACTTAACAAACCATAATTTAGAACAAAGCTCTTTAAACTGTGGGTAGCGACCCCATGTGGGGTCACGTAACTGAATGTAGGGGTCGCAAAAAATTTGGCAACAGTGTGCAAATTTGCTTTTGTCTTTAATAAATAGTAATATTATATGTATACCAAAGAATTGTTTTAAAAATAAACTTCGTTATGATTTATTATCAGTAGATGTTTGATTTGTATACCTATTTTATATACCTGGGGTCGCGTAAAAATTTCTTGGGCAAAAAGGGGTCAGGAGTGGAAAAAGCTTAAGAAGCCCTCATTTAGAAGATATATCCAAAACATACGTTCTCAAACTGAGAATGCCAGTGCAGAATGGAGGCCTCTCTGAACACAAGGGTCCTGCCACGTTGAGCTCTTGGCTGGGCCGCCTGTGTCTTTCTGAAAAGGAGGCTTGGAATCTGCTTTGATATGGTCCCTTGGCAGGGCCACCTTAGTACAGTTTGGCTTCCTGCTGCGGCTCCCTCTGTGCCGTTCGTGTGGCTTCCTCTGTGGATTCTTGTGCAGTAAGCAGGGCTGTTGCAAATTTGGAAGCCAAAGAGAAAACCCTGCTTGGAAAAGATGGCTTTCTGGAGCTTGGATCAAATGCGACTGGAGTTTCTTTCCCCTCCCCTGTGCAAATAGTTCTGTTTATAAAGAGTTTGCCAAGGGTGGGGGAAGAGAAAACACTAAACTTCCTGAGAAACATTCAGCATGCTGGGTCTTAAGCATGCAAAACACACACAAACGCGCACACACTGGGCGAATCTTACAGCAGTGGGCCTGGAGGAAATCGCATATCCTGACCTGCCCAAGAGCTTTTCATGAACACCGGGAGTGTACTGAGAGCTCAGCTGTGCACAACACTAGGAAATGCATGGACAGAGCCATCCTTTTTTCAAATTTAATTTTCAGGTTGCGATCAATACCTCACCATGGGGGTGGGGGGTGGCCTTCCCTTCAGTGTCTTATCTGAAATGGTTCCAGGAGGCGACTCTGTACCTCATGGGGTCATTTCATATCAGGAAAACAGTGTGAGCTGGAGAAGCTTACCCTTCCTTGAGCTGGTTGTCCCAATTCAAACGGCTACCCGATTCAGACTCCTGAAAGTTGGATTTTAAAAACTACTTGCAGCTCTGACTGCAGAACTCCCAGGCATGTTGCATGCGGAGGAACGCTACGCCAAGCTGGAAACTGCCGTCTACAGGGTTTGAACTTAGCAGTGGCCTGAGGACAGGGCTTTGCAGCTCAAAAAAACAACAACAACCCACCCTTTCCCAGTTGTCTGGCAGGTAGTATCCAGCTTTTGTTTTCATTGTGAAATGCTGCTCTGATCATAGAAGTGATAGGATGTTGAGAGCAGGTCCTCCAGGAATTCTTTGTAGCCGCAACAGGGGAGGAAAGAAGGACTTGCAGGGGGGGGGAGGGATAAAAGGCCAAGCCCTCCTAGAAGAAACGGGCTTTCCTTGTCATGGAGGATTCTGTGATTGACTGAAAAGGTTGGGAGAATAGGTAAACACTGAGAGACAGTATATTGCAATGTAGAAACATCATTTCTGTGGTCAGGCTTAAATGATGTGTGGTCAACATTGCTGATAAGTGTATTTGGTTTTAATTAGTGTTCTGTTGCCTTGCAGTGGTATGTGAGTTTTACAGCAAACAATAAGGTATCTAATGAAATGACCCTCTTGTTTCACGCTTCTGAAATACTTGTGGTTTTCAGGAGGCAAAGGCAGCAGATGTGTATTGTGTTTCATGTAAATATCATCTTTCATCCCGAAAGGATTTCAGATCAGTTTGCAGCCTATATATAGAATTCAGAAGGTGGCCATATCAGGGATGAAGCACAGCCCCTACCAGCTCCCAGGAACTCCTGCCTCACCTAGTCAAGCCATAGGAGCCAAGTATATGAGAAACACCAGGTAAAGTTAAGCAGGTACTAACTGGGGGGCAAAGCAGGGTGATTCTTTCAGCAGGACGACCATCACAAAGAGGTAATATCTTAGAAGACTTGCAGCGAAATCCTTTGTCTCTGTGGCCACCCGATTCCCACAACCTCTTCCTTGGTTTTGTTCCTTCCACCTGGAAAGGGATGAATTGCAAATGTTGGTTTCTGAATGGCATAACTTGTTTTAAAGGCAGGTGGATTTTTAGTGATCGGATTGGAGCAACAGAAGCTCTTGTGACTGCTGTTTTCTCCTTTCCTTGCTTCCCCCTGCTGGCAGGATCTTAACAAAGAGCTCTACTGTGAGGAGGGAAGGGAGCTGTTTCCTGATCACTGATCTGTCTGTTGGAAAAGATGAGCTGTTTCCATTTCTCTGGTTTTGGCCCACGGCAGGGAGCTATGGCTTGGGAAAATGTCTGCTAGGGAAAGCAGTGGTCCTGCTGCTCTTCCTTTGTGGTAGGAAAGGGCTATAGCCAAGACAGTTCACATGCAGGTGTTTGCCCCAGAAGACCTTTAAGGGACAGCTGCAGAGAGGCATATATGACTTGGTGCAACACAGCTGTTTTGCAGAACTGAGAGTTTACTGGCGTGGCAGTGTTTGTTCTTTCCTTCTCAATGGGTCCCAGTTGAAAGTCATTGAGTACCTTAGGTACGAGAGATGGGTATGCTATTGAGGCCTGTCGACTGTGACCCAGCACATAAATAGCAGAACCTTGAAAGCCTGTCTTTCTGTAAGCTCTGTGGTCAGTTCCAGAAGTCTGGGATAGGGGGTCCTTCCAGAATCTCAAAACAGGCGTATAACTTCAAGAGACTTAAGAGTCCAACTCAGCTATAAGTGCAGAGTGCAGGTGAGGCTTGGAAGCCACACACACCTGGAGGAGAGTGGCAACACTTCTTAATAAATGTGATCAGAATCACAAATATGGAAACTTCTATAAATGCTTCTCCTGAGGATGGTGAGGTCTCAATTCTGGCAATATTAGGGCTTTTTTCCCCTCATTGTCAAATCTGGGTTGGGGGAATGTTTTGTGGCCCTGAAGCTGGGCTGAGTGCTGAGGGGCAGCAAGCTTGTGGGAATGAGCAGGGTGTGCTGCACAAAGGGGCCCTTTGTCTGTTGTCTGTGGCACACTCCGCATGGATGGGTACTTGTGTGCCTTTTGCAGCTGAGGCTGAATGCGTTGGTGCATGTCATCTTCCTTGCTGTACAGGCTGGATCCTGCCTTTTCTTGCCCAGTGTTTCCAGAATGCCATCATTATACCCCCCCAAGTATCTCCAGCATTGCAGACAACCTTCCCCATCAGATCTGTGGATAAAGCCGTTCTATGATAAAAATGGCAATTTCCTCAAGATGGGGAGGGGCTGTGGCTCAGTGGTAGAGCATCTTCTTGGCATGCAGAAGGTCCCAGGTTCAATCCCTGGCATCTCCAGTTAAAGGGACTAGGCAAGTAGGTGATGTGAAAGACCCCCTGCCTGAGACCCTGGAGAGCCACTGCTGCTCTGAGTAGACGATACTGACTTTGATGGACCGAGGGTCTGATTCAGTATAAGGCAGCTTCATGTGTTCAAGACACAGAGGGCAACTGTTAATTGGAAGAATAAACTATTAAATGCTAGTGTTCCCCTTGGCTTTTTAAAGACAGGTCATCGCCTTCAGCTGTACTCGCAAAACCTCCTGCCAAGTTGTTGTGAGTCAGAGGTTTTGTTTATGTTTCCTCCACTGTGCTTGAACCTTTCGCAGGTGATGCTTTTCGGCCTTCAGACCTGTATGGTGTTACAACGAGTAGCAAAGGGTGGATTTTTTATCATCCTCTGCAGTATGCCATTCTGTGGCACTCAGAATGTACTCAGGCTCTGCTATAAAGCCATTTTTGAATTTTTCACATTTACTGGAACCATCACTAATAAATGGAGTAAAGATACTGATTCTAATTGTTCAATGAGCCTTGTATCTATTGTTGCAGTAGCTTTTACAACAGTAATCCTGTAAGGTAGGCCAGCGCTATAATCACTGTATTGCAGATTGGGAGTTGGGCCTGAGCATGGTCCGGACGTCTGCTGAGTTTGCAGCAACAAATCTGAATTTGGATTCAGGGTAACGTGGCTGAGCATTTCTCTGTGTCTTACAAGCAAAGAGCAGCCCTGTTATATTTGTGCTGGTGTCAGAAGGGGACGGGAGCCTTAATGTAATCAAATGTTACTGGTGGAAATAATGAGCAATTGTGAAGTCCAACAGCTGGTCAAGATATGTTAAAGTGCTTTCTTAACATGTTTGCATACCAGCATTTTTTCCCAGGCAGCATTTCTCACTGTTTCCCTGACACCTCTCCGAAGTGCATTAGTCTCCCAGCTTCGCAGGGATTGAAACTTGGTCTCTCCTGTGCCCAAACTCTACCTGTAGTACCACTCCAATTCCCTTCCTTACAACAATTCTGTAACTAAAATCTGGTAAAGAAAGGGACAGAATTTCTTTGTGTGTGAGAGAGATGTTGACATTCCGGTGCATGTTGAACCCTTTAAAGCACGGGCTGCCACCTTTGCACAAAGTAGCCTTTGCTGGCCCAGGAGCATCAAGGGAAGATAAGCAGCCGTCCCTTGGGAGGGGCTTCCTCGTAATGGTGTGGGCAGGCTGTGTTCTGGCTCAAGGCGGCCTTCAGACTTCTCGGATCCAGCATCCATTCCTCGCTCCATTTCCTGTCTTTCCTCTGTTTGCTTTCTTGTGCTGCTTAGGTTGGGCTTCTGCACATTCTAGACTTTCCCCTGCCCTCCGACTCAGTGTGTGGCTCTTTTCTCTGAGCCCCTGCCCTCTGACTCAATGTGTGGCTCTTTTCTCTAAGACGCAGCATGAAAACAAGGGGGAATAGGAGCACCCGCTGGTACAACCCATGTAAAACCTGGTCGCAATCTGCAAGGGCCCCTGTGTGAGATCTCTCTTTGCTGAGGCTTCAGCAGTAAATGGTATTTGGGAAGGTCAGCCATGTTCGGTTCTTCTCAGCAAGGTGTTCTTGCCCCAAGAAAGTGCTTGATAATGTTGGACACCCTTTCCCCTTTGCAAGCCTTGTGTGCACCTGTAGAATAACAGCTGTCCTATCAACTAATTTAAGGTGACTGTATGTGATTCTGGATAGCTTCTCCGTGAACTCCATGAGAAAAGAGCTTGAAGGGGGCAGGGGGGGCAGGGCCAGAACCCTTGTGCTTTGTGAAGTTTCGTCATAAAAACAGAGGGTAAGGATGGCAAGCAGCCTCCAGTTCTTCGGGCAGAGAAGCTAGCGGTACATCCAGCCAGAAGGCACGGTCTAGAAGGAGGGAGAGGAATGCATCTCCTAACAATCCTGGCTCGAAATGGATATGCATCCTGGTCACATGTTGGAGCTGAAGAGTAACTGTCTGCCTCTTGTCTCTTCTCATAGTAACCCTCCATTAAGTGAGGAGATGCTGCCTCCAGGGGAGTGGATGTGTCATCGCTGCACTGTGCGTAGAAAGGTAAAGACGAGACGTTTCCCGAATTGAACCTCCCGGGCTCCGGATGTAAATCTCTGTGCCTCTGTTGCTGGAAACAACCCAAGAGATCTGGCAGCTTTGGGGGGAAAATGATAAGGAAGAAAGCAGCAGCAGCTTGCATTTAAAAAAAAAGTAAAGATTATCTTAAATCCCAGCACGTTTGTTTCAAATGGCAGCCTTTTTCAGTCAAGAGAAAAACTACTTCTTCAGTCTATGAATTGTTAGATGAGTTAGGTCACGGAGCACCTTTGATGAATTAAAACCACCTGTGCCTCTGCTGCTGCTCAGCGTGGTAAATCCACTCTAAGTTGCTGTTGTTGCTTAGCGTGGCTGCGACCTGCCCCTTTCGCTCCCTCCTCAAACAGCTGTATTGCGAGTAGGTTGCAGCTGTGAAAGGGGAGCGGTTGCCGCACTGGCACAGGCCTCTGCCTCTTTCAGGCTGGCAGCTTAGATTGCCAAGCAGCCCAGTTCCTTCCAGCTAGCTTTAAAAGAATGAAGCGGCCTCCTGTTGTTGCCATGGCAGCGAAAGGGGAAATGAGTTTGTGCCTGCCTCGTGTTGTATGGGAAATGGGCGAGGGAGACGATTGGGCCGGGTTCTGGCTTGTCGTCGGAGATGGCTGCCCGATTTGCTGCAGCCAACAAGCCGGCACGGCTGAATGCAAATATTGACTCCTGGGACTGCCAGCTTGAAGGTGTGCCTGAAGAAGAGGAGGGCTGGAAAAAACATTTCAGAGCCTGGGACTCTGAGGATTTCTAGGGTGCAGTTCAAGTGACAGCTTTTCCTCTTTTGCTGCCTCATGGGAGGCACCCCCACATTTGTGTGTTGCCTCTGCACCTGTTTAAAAATTCCGCTTAGTGCAAACACAAAATTGTGTTTGGGCCATCTTCAAGCGCTATGCTCTGGAAGTCATCAAATCCCCCAGACATGTACCAGAGGAATCAAACGGTACGGCAGATTGCTTTAATGGAGAAACTCGTCCACGAAATCATACTGTCAAAAGGGTTAGTCACAAGGACTGGTGTTCTTTTTCTTAACATAAAGAATTGCTCAGCAAAATGCAAAGCCATCAACTTCTCAGGAGTCAATTTTAGAGGACGTTGCTGTTTAGTGCACTTTAGTGAGAGCCAGCGTGGTGTAGTGGTTAAAGAGCGGCAGTTTGGAGTGGTGGACTCTAATCTGGAGAACTGGGTTTGATTCCCCACTCCTACACATGAGTGGTGGACGCTAATCTGATGAACCAGGTTGGTTTCCCCTCTCCCACACAAGAAGCCAGCCGGGTGACCTTGGGTCACAGTTCTTTCCCAACTCTCAGAGCTCTCTCAGCCCCACCTACCTCACAGGGTGTCTGTTGTGGGGAGGGGAAGGGAAGGTGATTGTAAGTAGTAGAGAAGGTCGGCATATCAAAACCAACTCTTCTTCGCTTTCATAAATGTGATCAGAATGTAAAGAATTTGACTGCTACAATTTCAGCAATCAGTACCTTTCACATATCCCACTGGATACTGCTATTGCATGGTAACTGAGTGCCTGATAGGATGTCTTCATACATTTTCTCTTGTCTTGCTCTTTGTATTTCTCAACTTCATGCTTATGTATAATCAGAAAGTTCATTTAAAAAAAAAAAAAGCTAGCCGTACTTTCCCTAGTACTGAGGAGGACGCCTCGCATTTTCCCATTCTGCCCGCTGTGTTAAGTCTGGCTACCTGGTTGTGTCTTGCAGAAGCGAGAGCAGAAGAAGGAACTGGGTCATGTGAATGGCTTGGTGGACAAGTCTGGGAAGAGGACCACCTCCCCCACCAGCGACGCGGACTTCTTGGACCGGTCGAGTGGCGGCAGCCTCCGGGCGCTCTCTCACGCTCGGCTCCTGGAGCGCCGGGCAAGCCGGCCCGGCACACCTACGTCTAACGCCAGCACCGAAACGCCCAACTCGGAGCAGAACGATGTGGACGAGGACATCATTGATGTGGATGAGGACTCCGCCCCCGCAACAGAAACCGACTGCGGGCAGCCCCATCTGAAGCGCCCTTTTGAGCTGCTCATTGCCGCTGCCATGGAACGGAACCCAACCCAGTTCCAGCTGCCCAATGAACTGACCTGCACCACAGCACTTCCAGGCGAGTGGAGCGCTACCCTCGTGTGTGCTTTGTGTTCCCAAGGGGCCATCTTGTTTCTCCCAGCTCCCTGTAACCAGGTGCCAGAGGACATACAGGATGCGGCCAGTCAAGGGTCTGAACTGCACAAGATGAGGCAGGCCTTTAACCCACCCTCTTGTTCTGGGGAGTAGAGGCGCCCACCATAAGCAGGGCACTTGGGGCAGGGGTGCTTAGCTCTTCTTCTAACGTCCGCATGTTTTCTCCTCCCATCACCCCGCTTTCCTCTATCTGCGAGTTTAGGTGTTATCGAAGTAACAGGGAGCTGTTTCCGTCTTCTCCTTTAGGTACTAGTAAGAGGAGAAGGAAGGAGGAAACCAGTGGAAAGAATGTCAAGAAAGCACAGCACGAGTTGGACCACAATGGGTTGGTTCCCTTGCCAGTGAAAGTCTGCTTCACATGCAGCAGGTATCCACATGGGTGAGGGGGCAGAGTGAGGCATGCCGTCGTGGTGTTTGGGCTTCAAGGGCCACTGTGGAGTTCTGTGCCTGCTCTCTGGTGATGGGAGGGGTGGTCTAGGAGCCTCAGCAGGGTCTGCTGTTGGGTGGCACCAGGGAGACCTATTGACGTTGGCCATGCCCACGTTCTCCCTTGCAAAATAAATGGGTGGTGAGAGGAAGAATGCGCATCTCTCTCTCTTCTCCCCCTTCCCCACCTTTTCCAAGGAATTTCTGAGCACCTGCAAGAGCAGGCGATTCCCAGCTTTTTGTTGTTCCAGGGTCCAGATCCTGCCTCAACCATAGTCAGCTAACAATGTCCCTGCCTTGGTTCCTCATCTGTAAAATAGAAATTCCCATAGCCTTTTATGATGTGTAGGAATGACGGATGTGAGGATGAACTGAGAAGCGGCTTCATCTGTAGATGGAGAGCTGCCTGAATTGTGCCTGGAGAAATTCTAGGTGCTGAAAAGCTTCTGGTAGTGCTCAGGGGGTTGTGCGGCACTGCTCCTGTCTGGATAGTCATGAGCGGTCCTCCTGGGGTGATTCCAGAGTGGTTTGGTGTGTCAGAGGTGTTGCCTCAGCCATCATTCCAACTCATCAGTTCCTTGCTGTAATTGTAGTCCCCCCCCCCCACTACCACCACCAGAAACTGTCTGGGTACATCTCTGGGCCAGCTTGCCGTTTTGTTAGCACTTCATCCGCTCCTGCCAAGGCTGGCCCCTCTCCCATCTGGAGTCTGTTTTCTGAGAAGCACATTGGTGGGGACAACTGGAATTTGCCATTCCTCCACATCTAGTGCTAGGGAGCCCAGGTCCTGCCCACTGCAACACTGCTCTCTCCCCCTTCCCTGCACCCAGTAGGGTAGCTGCAGCTTGGCCTTGCCTGAGGAGCTTGTCTTGGGGTACGCCTGTCTTACTGCCCTCAGGGCCAGTATCGCTTTCTGTTGCTGCTGTTGAGCTGCAGGACTTCCCAGTTACTGCTTCTGCTGTTCCTCTCCCACCACCCTCCACCCCACCCCATGTGACATTTCCTCCTCCTTTTCAGGAGCTGCCGGGTGGCCCCTCTCATCCAGTGTGATTACTGCCCACTCCTGTTTCATATGGATTGCCTGGAGCCTCCACTCACGGCCATGCCCTTAGGCAGGTGGATGTGTCCGAATCACATCGAGCATGTCGTGGTAAGCCAAGCCCCCCCACTTCCGGTCGCCCTACTGGCATTTATTTTATCTGCGCATCCTCCTCTTTCTTGCCGCAAGTCACACGGTTCCCCTTGTGGGGGGTTGTAACGTGGCTCCGCTTCTCCTTTCTAGCTCAACCAGAAGAACATGACCCTGAGCAACCGGTGCCGGGTGTTCGACCGCTTCCAGGACACCATCTCCCAGCATGCTGTCAAGGTGGATTTCCTGAGTCGGATCCACAAGAAGCATCCGCCCAATCGGCGGGTGGTGCAGTCAATGAAGAGAAGGGGTTTGAAGGTAGAGATGGCAACGTTGCTGATTAGTGGCCAGCAAGGAAGGGGGGGCTGAGCTGGCTCCGCATCTCAGTATTGAGGGGGCCGGGCAGCTTTGTTGCCTTCCAGTCTCACAGCTTTGCCAGCAGTGAGGCTGCATGGTTTTGGAAGGAGGTGATGCCCTCTCCAGTCGATGAGGTTGTTTCCTTTCTGGAAGTCACAGGCCTGGTTACTGCTCTTAATAAGGAGCTTTCCCTCCTGCCATGTTTGTTTGCTGTGAAACCGATATGTGAGGCAGCAGTACTGTATGTACTGTAAGGAAATGGTTCAGAAAGATTCTTTGGTAAAGGAATAGGCACAGAAGATCACACTGCTGTGTACTGTCTCTTGCTGTAAGTATGCTCCTGTGTGTGTTAAGTGCCGTCAAGTCGCTTCCGACTGATGAATCAGTGTCCTCCAAAATGTCCTATCTTTGACAGCCTTGCTCAGATCTTGCAAATTGAGGGCTGTGGCTTTCTTTATTGAGTCAATCCATCTCTTGTTGGGTCTTCCTCTTTTCCTGCTGACCTCAACTTTTCCTAGCATGACTGTCTTTTCCAGTGACTCTTGTACTTTGGACACATTATGAGAAGACAACATCCTCAGTTTAGGCATTTTAGCTTCTAGGGTCAGTTCAGGCTTGATTTGATCTATAACCCACTGATTTGTTTTTTTGGCATTCCAGGTTATCTGTAACACTCTCCCCCAACACCACATTTCAAAGGAATCTACTTTCTTCCTGTCAGCTTTCTTCATTGTCCAGCTTTCACACCCATACATAGTAATAGGAAATACAATGGCATGAATTAACTTAATCTTGGTGGCCAGTGACACATCCTTACACTTCTATGCTCCCACTCAATAATAAATGCTGAGTAATAAATACTGACTGCTCTCCTCCTTACAGGTTCCTGATGCTATAAAATCCCAGTATCGGGTTCCACCACCATTGCTAGCACCCGCGTCCATCAGGGACGGGGAGCTCATCTGTAACGGGGTCCCCGAAGAGTCCATGCATAAGCACCTTTGGAATTCGGAGCACTTAGCCACCCAAACGGAGCAGCAAGAGGTAAATGCAGAGAAGCACTGTCCGATGTGGTTCTGTAAGGCTGCTTTGCAGCCAGTCTGGAGGGGGTCCTCCTCTTCAAGTCTTCGGCATTGGGCTATGCTGACAGCTGGCTCTTGTATACTGCATTCCCCACAACTCTAATAGCTGGCGTTGGTGTGCTTTAAAAACATTCCCTCAGACAGCTCAGCTGGGAGTCCCCCGATGAAGATTTTGCATGGAAAAGTGTCACCTACTAAGCTCTGATTCTTGATGAGCTACTTCGGGAGCGGCTCTGCCTGAAAAGCAGGAGAAAAACCTAAATGTTTCCCCAATGCTTCCCAGGAGACCACCTTGTGGCACTCATGCCAAGCATCTTAGATGTCTTCAGGCAACCGCTGTGCAGGAAAGGAGGCAGTTTCTGTTATGGGAGAGGCCCAGCTGAGGACTTCTTGCACTGTTAAGGTGGAAGATGCATCTTGTCTGGGCAAGTCTGCATTCTGAGATCCAGAACTAGGTGTCTGGCCTATCTCCTGTGGGGCATTAAATGGCCAGCTTACCTGGCCTGGAAACCTCCAACCCCTTTTGTTGTAGATGGTCAGGCTCTCTGGAGAAGACCTGGGAAAGAGAGACAATAGCATCTATATTCCCCTCTCCCCAAATAACAAAGTGAGTCCCTAACATGTGCCTTGGGCTACCAAATGGTAGGAGGGATAGAGCCATTTAAAGTTGGTGGGGGCTATCAGGAGGCCTGCCATGGCCCCTGGGGCATCAGCTCACCTTTCCAGTACAAGAAAGAGAAGCCCTGCTGGATAAGGCTTGGTGGGCAAGGACAGCCTTTGAGTCCAGCTCTTCTTACAGGGGGCAGTTCTGGGGGTACCAGTACCTTTCAGGCTGAGCAGTTATTTCCAGATTAACTTCCATTTGTCCAGCATGGTGACAGTCAGCGTGGTGTAGTGGTTAAGAGTGGTGGTATGGAGCAGTGGGCTCTGATCTGGAGAACCGGATTTGATTCCCCACTCCTCCACATGAGTGGTGGAGGCCAATCTGGTGAACTGGATTTGTTTCCCCACTCCTCCACATGAAGCCAGCTGGGTGACCTTGGGCTAGTCACACTCTCTCAGCCCCACTTACCTCTCAGGGAGTCTGTTGTGGGGAGGGGAAGGAAAGGTGATTGTAAGCCGGTTTGATTCTTCCTTAAGTGGTAGAGAAAGTCGGCATATAAAAACCAACTCTTCTTCTTCTTCCATCCTCACACCTGTTGGAGGGTGTTGGTGGGCTGGCCGTGAAGGTGGTAGGGCTGTGGGGTTGTTTGGTCGCCGGGCAGCCCGTGGCGTCTTCTGAGTGTGTGACCTTTGTGTCTCTGCTTTCAGTGGCTGTGCAGTGTCATTGCCCTGCAGTGCAGCATCTTGAAACACTTGTCTGCTAAGCAGATGCCTTCACTTTGGGACTCTGAACAGGCAGAAACAGCCGACGTGAAACCAGCAATCGTGGCCGACGGCTCCCTCACCGGCCCATACCAGACAGCTGACAAGGCAAACATCCCTTCCATCTACCCGGCATCCTGTGGCCCCGGGATGGCCACCCAGAACTCCTTGGGCTCTCTGCAGGAGGACGCTCACTACCCCACGTGTCCAGACAGGCCCAAGAAGGCGTCGCCTTGCGGGACATCCAACGGCCCCAGCCCAGCCTCAGAGGTGAAAGTCAACGGCCCGCATTTCTACAGTGACTCCGGCGCACACTTGACTGACTCTCCGAGGCTAAGTGGGCAGGGCAGTGTGATATCTCCCGGCCTGACCCATCGGCAGCCGTGGCCCAGGCCCTCCACACCTCCGGCAGCTTGCGGGCTCCTCAATCACATGGCAGGGGCTGTTGTAAAGACTGAGAATGCGGTTGGGCCTGTTTCTTGCGTGCACCGGAGTTCTGTGCCAGTTGCGGGCATGCCGACGTCCATCCTGAGCTCCTGCACCAGCCTGGAAGTGGCCGGCACTTTGCAGAGGAAGAACGCACAGACGCAGATCGGGCCTTTGCTGACCACAGACTTGGGGGCAATGGATTCTCCTCTGACTGCCACCCGGGCACTCACTCCTCCCCAAGCGACCGTGGGCGACGGGATCTCCGCCGTCGGAGCAGCTCACGGATTTTGCTCCCCAGCACCGCCTCCAGGTGAGTGGGCGGAGGGGATGGCTGAATGCTGAAATATTCAGGAGAATTCCTGAGTGTGGGCGATGCTACCCCCTGATCAGAGTGGGGTGACAAGGAGAGCCCTCTGGGGGATTCTTTGGGGAGGAACTGTGGATCAGAGCACCCTGCTTTGTACGCAGAATACTTTTATCTTCCCCACCGGCTGTCGGGATCCAACTTCCTGTAAAAAGAAGAGTTGGTCTTTATAAGCCAACTTTCTGCACCCCTTAAGTGGTACAGACTCAAACCGGCTTCCAATCACCTTCCCCTCCCCACAATAGACACCCTGTGAGGGAGGTGGGGCAGAGAGAGCTCTAAGAGAGCTGTAACTAGCCCAAGGTCACCCAGCTGGCTTCGTGTGTAGGAGCGGGGAAACAAATCCAGTTCACCAGATTAGCCTCTGCCACTCATGTGGAGGAGTGGGGAATCAAACCCAGTTCTCCAGATCAGAGTCCGCTGCTCCAAACCACCAATCTTAACCACTACACCACGCTGTAAGGCAGCTTTGTCCGTTATTATACTTTTTCACCTGAAACTCCTGTTCCATTTTTCCTTTGGCAGCTATAAAGTGTTCAGGGGTGTAGTAAGGGACGGCCCCGGTATTTGCTAAGCCCCGCTGTCTTGGCGGTTGCCCAGTTGATGGCTTCTGTTGTCTTCTGCTTTGGTCCTAGGGTGCTCGTGCCTGTTTTCAGTACAGTATCCAGAACATGGTTGGAGCACCAGTCCTGTGTGTGTTCTTCTGCGAAGGAGAGTACACTCCCCGCCCCCCACCCCCTTTGCAGTCTTACTTGTTGCATTACTTGTTGAGAGCCAGCGTGGTGTAGTGGTTAAGAGCAGTGATTTGGAGCGGCGGACTCTGATCTGGAGAACCAGGTTTGATTCCTCACTCCTCCACATGAGCGGTGGACACTAATCCGGTGAACTGGATTTGTTTCCCCACTCCTGCACATGAAGCCAGCTGGGTGACCTTGGGCTAGTCACACTCTCTCAGCCCCAGATTTATTTTATTCAGTAAAATAAATCTGGCTGTTATGGGGGGAGGGAGCTGTGCTTAATGGACCATTGGTCTGATTTGGCAGGACTCTTTTGATTTTCATAGGCCAGGTTTGTGTACTTTTGTTATTGTGGCATTCTCCAGAGAAGGCTCAGAAAGCAGGATGGTCAGGCAACTAGGGGATTTGTGCATCTTAGTACCAGGTTTCCCTTCCCCCTCCTGTGACTTCTATTAAGTGGGCCTGCTCACACTAAGCGTAACTCTTCCATTTAAAAACCTCTCTCTCACCTTATTTCCTGGAACAAGCACCCGAGATTTATTACAGTGCTGTACTAAATCACTAAGAAGCATCATTGAAAAGCCCCAGTAATACTTAACAGCACGTGTAAAAATGAAATAGTTTCCTCTACCCAAAAAGGAAATGGTACCATGTGCCATGATTTCAGGAGCTCAGTTGAGGCTAGAAAGAGTGGGTCTGAGGGTGCGTTGCTGCTAGAAATGGTCTTTAGAGTTGGGTTGTAGTCAGTGGTGTCTCTCTGTCTCCGTTGGTGGGCTTGGGGGTCTCACTGGATGTTCTGGGACTGCTGTAACGATTGTCACCATAAACGTTTTGCACGCCTGCTGTGCAGCAGGCTAGAAATGGCCTGGCTCCATTTGGGGAGAGCAGCAATAAGGTGACAGCTTCTGGTTCTCTCGCCTTCCTCCTGCAGACGGCAAGGTCAGCCCGAGCGTTTTAACGGCGCCCTCAGTGCTGCCCTCCAACTCTGCAGCCCCCCTGGACCTCACCTGTTCCCTGAAAGCATTAATGGATGGCAGCGGAGGTGAGTCCCAGCTCCTTTCTGTTACGTGTTTCCAAAAAGCGGTGTGCTGGTCTGCAGGCTGCCAATCGCTTGCATGTTGATCTTGCTTGCTGCTGTGGCGGCGGTGGCCATGTGACCTGAAACAATCTCTTCCTCACATGGGCTGGCATTGGCATCCAAACTCCCCTATGTAGAGATGTAAATTTCCAAAAAATTTGAAGCCTGGTGGGGAGAGGAATGAAGTTTTGAGCAACTGAAATGTTTATAACCCTGTGCTATCAAGCCAACTTTTAAAAAACTAATTTAACAATGAAATCCATCATTTATAACTTAGCATATCAAATGATAGAGCCCCTGGTGCAGAGTGGTAAACTGCAGTCAAAAGCTCTGCTCACGACCTGAGTTCAATCCCAACGAAAGTCGGTTTCAGGTAGCCAGCTCAAGGTTGACTCTGCCTTCCATCCTTCCGAGGTTGGTAAAATGAGTACCCAGCTTGCTGGGGGTAAAGTGTAGACGACTGGGGAAGGCAATGGCAAACCACTCCGTAAACATAGTCTGCCTAGTAAACGTTGGGATGTGACCTCACCCCATGGGTCAGTAATGACCCCGTGCTTGCACAGGGGACTACCTTTACCTTTTATATCAAATTATTCTATTTGGCATATTCATGGAATTTAAAAGCATAAATGTCTTAGTTTTCCATAAGGAATTGCAAACATACCCAATAGTTGAGAGAGAGTTGCAAACTGCTGCACCCCCTGCAACCTTAGCGCATGCATCTTTAATTTTTGCTCTCTGAAAGGTGTGGGGGAAATAAAAATTGAAGGTAGAAACACATCCCGTAGCAATAAAAAATGTATCATTTGGACAGAAATGGCCTTATAGAGTCACAGTACACAAGACTGCCAGTATATTTGGATATCAGATTATTTATAATGTTGCTAAAATACTGGACTCTTTGAAAATGTATTTATCATTAAAGACATTATAGCATATCAGCTGTTGCCAAAATTAACATTTAAACAGGAAACATATTCAGGAAAATATGTTGTATACGTCTTCACTATACATATAATTATCTAACACTGTAGGTTTTCTTGCATAAAATTTTTCATGCTGCACGTTCTGAATAAAACTTGCCTAAAAAAAACAGTTCATTAATATATATATATATATATATTTGGAGTTGTTTTTTTCAGTGCTCCCCCCAAATTTCCCAATTTTTCTACCGGACAAATTGAACAGAGTCCTTAGATTTTTTTAATGCTATACATTTAGAGCAGTGGTTCCCAAACTTTTCAAGCCACCACCCCCTTGGTTCCACAAACTCAACCCCAGCGCCCCCTACTCTATCCTATAAAAAGCATTATTCAAAATAGGAGTTTCAAAACAGTAACAATTAATTGCACATCTATTCAAAATCAAATGAAAACTTTTTAGTTGAAATTTATTCAACAAAACTGATGAACTTGATCCAGTGGTACCAGCTCTTCAAAGTCTGGAAAAATATTCTGATAGTTTCCACCAAATTTGCCAACATGGTGCCATAGCTTGATCTATTGTAAATTTGTGAACAACACAGTTGAAGGGGCCCACCTCTAGCGCCCCCCTGCTGCCCTTGTGCCTCTTAGTCTCCCCCTAGGTAATCCCACCGCCCCCCAGGGGGTGGTACTGCCCACTTTGGGAACCACTGATATAGAGTGATGGAAAAAACCTATCTTGAGAACCATCACACTCATTCCAAAAGAAAGAAAATAGTTCACAGCTGGGGGGTTTTCCCAGCGCTTCTCAAAAATTTCCTTTTTTTTTCTTTTCAGAATTTCCCCATTTTCCCGCTCTGAAGGAAGGGCATCTTGATCTTTGGGTGTTTCTCACCCATTGCTAGGGGTAGGCAGGACTAAACTAACAACTTCCTGTCTCCTGGCGAGGAACACCTCCCCTTCCAGTTCTTCTCCTGCCTTCGCTGGGGTGAGAGCGTTGCAGCCATAGCTGCTGCCTAGGTCTAGTGAAATTAGGTTAGAATAGATTATTTTCCTTACCTTGCCGTATCTAATTGTTTTCCCTCCCTACCCTCCCTCTCGTTTGGGTATGTTTGTTTTTTAAATTTAAGCTCCCGGCTCTGCCGACCATCAGCTGAGCCACAGGAGAAACAGCTAAGCCGCGGGAAAGACGCGGCAAACAAAATGGCTGCCAGAGAAGCTGCATCGGAGGACATCGAGCTCCTTTCTGATGCAGATCAAGAATTGGCCTTAAAATCGGCTCCCACCGTTAGCCGCCCTGGCAGACTATCGGAGAGGGAGACCGGAAAGTCGTCGCCGCCATCTACTTCGGCTGGAAAATCGCTGAAGAAAAACAAGTCTAATGGCAGGAAAAAAGGCGGCAGCCGCAAGCGCCAGCTTAAGCAGAGTTCCGCTTCGACCTCTAAGGTCCCCGCTGGATCCTCTGCTGCACCTTTGGATGTGGAGCCCAGGATACCTACAGAGGGTAAAGTAACCCACTCTTCTGAGGAATCCTCCCACGTTTGAACAGGTGCATAGTATGATAGAGGGCTCCATGGAAAGACATTTTCAGAGGCTCCAATCTCTTATCCTACCCTTCCAGCAGGATTATCCCTCAGCCACTTCCTCAAGGGTTTTCATATAGTTGGACATCTTCCCCTGGGTCCTCAGTCATATCTGAAACCATGCAGGAGGAGCCTGACTACAGCCAAAGCGCCCCCCTCTAGGCAGTGGCCCACTAAGGCAGCTATGAAAGCAGTGCCAATTAGCCAAGAGCAGAGAAATGAAACCTACCCTGTGGATAGGGATTTTGGGGCTGTCGATAAGGAGGAAGGAGAGTTCGTTTCAGATTAAGAACTCTCCATTGTTCAAGAACAGCAGCCTCGGGTGTTCTGATTATTTCCAGCCTCTTTTGGCCAAGGCACTTTTTGCTTTAGACCTATCTGATGAAGCTGAAGCTCCTGAGGAATCTAAGCCTAAATCCAGATGTAAAGGTTCCAAGGAATATTTCCCACAATGTGAGGTCTAGACTATTAAGGTCCCCTTACCAGAATACTTTGAGAAAGTTATTAGAGCTGAATGGGACAAACCCCTACATAATAAACAGTTCTCTGGCAATGCCAAGAAACTATATGATATGGCCTCATATGCAATAGATATGTTGGAATTGCCTGTGGTAGATGCTCCTATCTCTGCCCTTCAATCCTCTGACTTCCTGGCAGAGGATGGAGTGGGCTTTATTAAAGATCAGCTCGATAGGAAAATGGAATTTCTTTCCAGAAAGGTGCATGAGGCAACTGCACTGTCTATTCAGGCCAATACCACAATAGCACTGATGGCTAGGGCTTCAAATGCCTGGATAAAGAAGCTCACTCAGCTTTTACCCACCGCAGATAAAAAAAATAGCCGAGGGCCTGTCTCGAGTGCTAAAGGCGTCCTCCTTTATGACAGATGCCTCCTTGGACACAGTAATCTTCGCTGCTAGAGCGGTCGCCTCCAATACGGCCATTTTCAGGGCCCTATGGGTAAGGCCATGGTCGGCTGAGTACAGGTCCAAGACCATGTTAATGGGTCACCCATACAAGGGTGGAAAGTTATTTGGAGAGAGACTAGATAAGATGCTCTCCAAAATTAAGGATAAAAATAAGGCGATCCTTAAATCCCATAAAAAGGAACCCCGTCCTGGCCAATACTTTCAGTCCTTTCGATCCTACCATACCTTATCCAGGTTCAGATAGGATCAGAGACGCCCACCCTGGGCTCCTCAGAGAGGGTCCTATCAACGTTTCAACAGATTCAACCGCCCCTCACAACCACAGTCCTTTAGGGCGGACAAACCTGACTAATTCTTCAAAGGAAATAAACAGCGATGCCAGGGATCCAATAGTGGGGGGAAGGTTACAACTTTTCCTTCCACAGTGGCACCACTCCCAGACGGATGCCTGGGTACTACAAATTATTCAGCAGGGATATCTAATAGAATTTCATCACAAGCCTCCAGATCTCTTTGTCGCATCGCCATGCTACCGCAATGCTGTAAAACATCAGAGAACGATGGAAGCCATTTCTCACTTGATCCGGATCGGGGCCATAGAGGAAGTACCTATTCAGGAACATCTCCAGGGAGTTTACTCCATATTTTTCACAGTCCCCAGAAAGAATGGGGACTGGAGGGCTATCCTGGATCTCAAATTTCTCAATCGATTCATCCAGGCCAAACATTTTTGCATGGAGACACTGCGAACCATCATAGAGGCACTGCATCCAAACACCTTCACGACATCCATAGATCTCACAGAGGCTTATATGCATATAAGACGAGCCTCTTATGGTGGACCAAAGTCGACAATCTAACAGTCAGACAACCGTATCTACACGAACAGCCAGTCCAGATGCTTACAGACGCCAGCCTCGAGGGATGGAAAGCCAGTGGCAGACTCCTTTGCTCAGGGCGTATGGAGCCAGTCAGAAACATCTCTCCACATCAGTCTCCTCGAACACAGGGCAGTACGCCTAGCCCTTATCAAATTCCACAACCTTGTCAGAAACAAACATGTGCTAATCAGGACAGACAATGTGGCGACCAAGGCCCACATCAACAAGCAGGGTGGGTCTCACTCCTCTCGCCTGCACCAGAAGTCATCGGCCATCATGATCTGGGCAGAAAAACAACTTTTGTCTCTGAGGGCAGAACGGTTATGGGGCATCCACAACACTGAGGCAGATTGGTTAAGCCGTCAGACCCTCCACGAAGGGGAATGGATGCTGAATACTCAAGTCTTTCAAGCCATCACCAGCTGGTTTGGAACGCCCACGGTGGATCTGTTCGCCTCAGTCCAGAATCGTCAGGTGGAAAGGTTCTTCTCCCAGTTCTACCATCCGGAAGCAGAGCAAATGGACGCTGTTCTGACTCAGTGGCCTCCGGGTCTCCTATACGCCTTTCCACCACTTCCTATCCTTCCGAAAGTCATCAGGAAGATAAGGGCAGAGAGAGCGGAAGTCATCCTGATCACTCCCAATTGGCCATGCCGGCCGTGGTTTCCTGAACTCATGGAGCTCTCCATCAGGGCACCTTGGCAGATTCCGACATCCTTGGATCTCCTTCAACAAGGACCAATGATTCATCCAGATCCTGGATGGTTTCAATTGTCCGCTTGGAGGTTGAAAGGGCAAGGCTCTTAGCCCTTGGGCTTTCCATGGAGATGGTGGGGACCATCAAAGCCAGACATCCTTCTACTACAAGGATATATCAATACACCTGGAAAGCCTTCTCCAGGTGGTGTCACTGGAAGACGATCAACCCTATCTCTCCTAAGCTACCTCAGTTACTGGACTTTTTACAGAACGGTGCACAGCAGGGCCTTAGAGCGGCAACCTTACGAAAGCAAGTGTCTGCTATTGCCTCAGACTGTCTGGATATTGATGGGATTCCTCTGTCATCACACCCTCAGGTTAAGGCTTTTATTAAAGGAGTAGCTCCGGTGACTCACCGCTTCCCTACCTGGAGACTGAACACTACTTTCTGCTCTAACCAAAAGTCCCTTCTAACCTATTAGAGAAGTTTCCTTACGATTAGTAAGGATGAAGACCTTATTTTTAGTGGCCATAACCTCTGCCAGGAGGGTTTCAGAATTGGGTGCCCTCTTTATTCGCAAAGACTTGTGTATCTTTCACAAAGATAAAGTCGTGCTACGTACTGATCCCTCGTTCACCCCCAAAGTGGGTTCCCGGTTTCATCAGTCTCCCTTCCTTTTGTCCTAATCCTTCTACTCCCAGAGAGCGGAGTTGGCACACCTTGGACCTGCGTAGAGCTATTTATATATCTAGAACTGAATCCATTAGGAGAATGGAATTTATGTTTATCTCCATTTCTGCACCCAACAAGGGACTTCGCATGTCCCGACAGTCTATCAGCACATCCATTAGACAATGCATCAGAGAAGCCTACCTAGCCAGTGGTCTCCAAGTTCTGAATGGGATCACAGCCCATTCACTGCAAAGCGCAGCCACGTCGGCCGCATTTTTCAAACAAGACTCCACTGAAGAGATCTGTAAAGCGGCTACTTGGTCCAACGTGACTACCTTCATTAGACATTATCGAATCAATACTATGGCATCCGCCGAAGCGGCATTCAGCAGACGTATTTTACAGCACGTGGTGGAAGATGATGAGGACTGAGTTCCCACCCGTTATTTCATTGCTCTTGGAGATCCCAAAGATCAAGATGCCCTTCCTTCAGAGTGGGAAAGGTACATTGTTTACTCACCGAGAAGGTCCTTTCCGCTCTGAAGTAGAAGGGCATCTTGCCCACCCGGAGATGGCAACATCATCTTACAAGGGTGGACTGAAGCACACCAAACTGGCCTACGGTTTCAATCGGCCTAATAATATTGTAGCAATACATATAGAATGGTTCTAAGTTTATCGTTCAGTTTATTGTTGTTTGTACTCCTTGTTTGTGAGTGCCTTTCCCTGTCTCTTGAGCTTGCTGTAGAATAACTGGAAGGGGAGGTGTTCCTTGCCAGGAAACAGGAAGTTGTTAGTTTAGTCCTGCCTACCCCTAGCAATGGGCGAGAAACACCCAAAGATCAAGATGCCCTTCTACTTCAGAGCAGAAAGGCCCTTCTCGGTGAGTAAACAATCTACCTTTTCCCCCTGGACCTTCACATTTCTACTCTCGAGTCTCGTCAGTGAGCCTTTACTAGGAATGTTGCAACTGCTGTAGGCTTGAGGCGGGCTGACCCACTGCAGTCTCCTATTGCTTGCCACTCTCCTACAAAAAAGCCAAAGGCGGTTGGTTACGACAGAGGCAGCACACAGAGGGGGAAATGCTCCATATGTCTGTTCTGACTCTGAGATAGCAGGAGAGCGGGCTAGCCCTATCTGATCACGTTTCCCGCTGCTGTTTCCTGCTGCGGGAGCAGCATTTGCTCTAGGACTGGATGCTTTGCTTCTAGTAGCCAAGAGAGGTGTACTCGGCACTCGCCACTCACAACCCCCTCACTCAGCAGCCTTCTTCTTCCCTCGACAGAGATAGAGATTAGCATGCTGGACGAGAAGCTGGTCAAGTTCCTGGCCTTGCAGAGAATCCATCAGCTCTTTGCTTCCAAAGTGCAGCCCCTCACAGGCAGCAGCGGTGCCTCCCAGCCCAGCCCCGAGGGCAGTCAGGCTGAAGGTAGGTGCAAGCAGAACTTCGGCATCTCCCACTGCTCTTGGGCATTGGTCGTACGCAGCGTCTGCCACCTTGCCCGCTCTGGAGGCATGGAGGAATACCAACATGTTCAGTCGAGCTACGTTTTCAACCACTGCCACACTCCTCCAAAGCAAATTGTGGAGATGAGTGGACAGTGGGATTTGGGAGCATCAGTCACACTCTCAAATTATTCTCCAGGCCTCATCAACAACTTATTGGCTTTTCTCTTTTGCGGTTTCCCATCATGGGGGGAGGGATGATCCGTCGAGGCTGGGAGCCTGGCTGGGGCTGTTTCTTTCCCCCTCCTCTGAACTGCTGGTTCCCTCCAGGGCTCCATTTGGGTGCTGCACAGGAAGCAGCAAAGAAAGGGCAGAAGTAGCAAAGAAAGGGTCGGCCCTGGCTCTGGCCTGGTGGAATGCTCTGCCAAGGAACACCAGGGCCCTGCGGGAATGAAGGTAGTCCCACAGGCTCTGTAAGATAGAGCTATTCCACCAGGCCTGCAACTGAGGGCAGCCGCAAATACCATCTTTGCTGGCCTCCCCCACCCCTCACCCTTCAAGTATTTCAAATGGTTTGATTGAGGGGCAGCCTTCTGTGTGGGATTTTGTAGTAGAGAGGGATTTGTATGCCATCTCTGATTATAGTTTTAAGGTTTGATTTTATTAACAGTTTTATTGTTGTTGTTATTATATGTTTAGTAAGTTTTTTAAATGATGTCTGCCCTGAGCCAGCTTGCTAGGGAGGGCGGACTACAAATATGAAAAATAAAAATAAAATACGAAATACATAAATGATAGATGCCAGTTGCTGGGTGTGGGGGCTAGGTGGAGATCAGGGGCTTATTCCCCTCCCAAGAGATTTGGGACTTGCTCCGCCAGCGCTTTTGCAAATGGGTATGGACCCATTTTATAGACTAACTATAAATGAAAGAGTCAAAGATACTGAGTGTCAAACGGATCTCTTGAGATCCCCTGCATTTATAGCACCTCAACATTCCAGGTATATTCTAGCACCAGCTGTATATTTATACTCCCTGGAAAGGAACACACATAGGAGGGCCTATACACTGGCCAGATGTGCAGCCC
Organism: Euleptes europaea; assembly: GCF_029931775.1. Taxonomy (NCBI): domain Eukaryota; kingdom Metazoa; phylum Chordata; class Lepidosauria; order Squamata; family Sphaerodactylidae; genus Euleptes; species Euleptes europaea. The sequence goes on along the minus strand of NC_079330.1, from coordinate 25,466,118 downwards.
TACCATCTACCATATTAGAAGGGAGATTTAAGAAAATTCCCAGGGTGGAGAGACTTTGCCCATGTAACACAGGGGAGCTGGAAACCATTGAGCGTGTATTTTTTAGATGTCCCCTCTACAAGTCAGCCCTTCAATATTATTGACCCTTTGATTAGGGAAATGGGCTCTAGTGATGAGGGTGAATGGACCAAAAGCTGGAGCTGGGAGACAGCTCACCAATCACCACCCAGGTTGCAAAATAACTATGCAGTAGCAATGAAGCTATGTCACCTTAATGTACTTCCTTAATCTGTGGAAATGTAAACTTGGGTGATTCCTAATTTTATTGGCCTTGGTTGTAAACATCTACTCTGTATGGTCAGTTTCTAGCCGCAAATAAGAATTTATTTATTCCCCTCCCAAGAGTGTTATGTTTTGAAGCACTATTTTTTTAGCATTTGCAACAAAAGATGTGCGTATTTTACACATAGCGTCTCCAACCACCTTAAGCCTAGCCCCCTGCCTATTTTTAGAGGGAGTGTTCCAAGTGGAGGTGCGCTCGGTGCCAAAATAAGGGTAGGACTGAGTCTATTGGGGGGGGGGCAGTTTTAGACAGAATGGACCCATTGAGGAAGACACCGAAATTCTACTTTAAAAAAATGATTTGTCCCTTCTCTCCTCCCTTTCCAAAAACAAACCCAAGCCCTCCAGCAGAGACCGAGGGCTGTGCAGGTGCTGTCCCTGTTCCAGCAGGGACCGCTGTTCTGCCTCAAGCAGTTGTTGGCAAGAGGTCATGGCCTGTGGCCCGTGTTTGCAGAGTTTGGCTCTCATCTGAAGGAAAGCATGCTCTTGCCCCCCCCCCATGCCTCAAACTTGAGTTGTCAGGAGGTTGTTCTCATAGCTCACACGACTGAAGGTGTGTGTTCTCCCCCATAAAGGATCCTTTCAAGTCCTTTGCACACAGTTCGGACCTCCAAAAAGATCTTTTTAAAGCTATGACACCCTGTTGAAGGAATGAGGGGCAGGGGAGGCGAGGTTTTTGGGAAACCAGCATGGCTTTTCATACCCTACTTCGGACAGCCAGGAAGATGCCTGTTGGGCTACGGAGCCAGTTGCGTGCGCATCTGAGAACAGATTGCATGTTGCATTCTGTCAAGCGCAGTGGTGTGTGTGTCAGGAGCCAGCATCTTCATTCAGAAGGACATTCAATTTAGGCTGTGGTTCATGTGACATCTGGGTGGAAGGCTGCTTTAGGGTCTGGGCTGCCTTAATTTGATCAGGTATAAAAGCCAGTATAGACAAAACACTGTATCACATTCAAAAGGAATTCTTCTCAAATTATATTATGTATTCTAACTTTATCAATTTCTGACAATCATATACAATATAACAACAATATTATATGCAAACAAAAAGGATCCTAATTGGTTACATACAAACTGAAAGCGCAGTGCTAATATTTCTCACTATGATTCAATAAGAGTTCATAAATCTTCAGCCTCGTGGTATACGTTTCATACATAGGTTGCCAATTTGATCAGGGGCAGAAGTTGGGGGGGGGTGTTCCAAAGGCGAGGGCTTCCTCCTCTTTTCCCTGCTCCTGCCTTTGTTCTTAGGGGGATGAGGTGTGTGTTCTGCTCCTGCCATCTAATGAGCGCCTCTGCTCTGCTGTCACAGGGGAGGGTATTGAGGTAGGTTTCTCTCTCTTCGGGGGCACTTGCTATTGAGATCACCTTTCTGTCTTGCAGGGCAGAGGAAGGAGGTGCAGGCCCGGGCTGTCTTCTACCCTCTGCTGGGGATGGGCAGCGCCGTCAACATGTGCTACAGGACCCTCTACATTGGGACAGGCAAGGGCCCACTCATTGCATGGCTAGGGACCCCCGGCTAGAGCGCGGCCCACAGCTCCCAGCCCACCTCGAATCCCCCTCTGGGCCATGCAGAAACTCCACGTGACCGTGCTGCAAGCCATTCCCACTGCCAAGTCAGTTGGGAAAGGGGTCGTCTCGGAGGCTTCCAACTAACAATTGGAGGGGGGGGCTTCCCCTTCACATGGGAGGTGGGGGGGCTGAATTCCCTCTCAGCATCTTTCCTGCTCCCAATTTGGATTTGCCTTCTGCCTGAATCCAAGCTTGCAGGTGACCCAAGAGTCTCATCCCTTCTCGTTCCCTTGGCAGGAGCTGACATGGACGTGTGCCTTACAAACTACGGTCACTGCAACTACGTGTCTGGCAAGCACGCCTGCATCTTCTACGATGAGGTGAGCTTGTAGGCTGTGGGGGGCCCCCTGCACAAAAAAAGGCCTGTGATGCATCCTGGGAAGGGAGATAGATTAAATGCATGCATCTGCTGGGGGGCGGGGGAGGGTTAGGTAAAGTCTTCCTTCTGTGGGGTCATCCAGAGGGGTCGGGGGCCCTTGCCCACTTGAGCACATGAAGGTACCTTCTACTGAATCAGACCTTTGGTCCATCAAAGTCAGTATTGTGTCAATTGTACTGTTCGCTCAGTTCAGGAGGTTTTAATGCCTTCTTGCTTTCAAGGCAGAAAGGGCAGGACTAAATTAAGAGGAGGGGGCAAGGTGTCTCTGGCCTTGCAAGGGAAGTATATCAGGCAGGAAAAAAATTGGGTCTCCTCTGTAGTGAACACATGAAGCTGCCTTTGTCTGAATCAGACCCTTGGTCCTTCAAAGTTAGTGTTGTCTACTCAGACTGGCAGGGGCTCTCCAGGGTCTCAGGCAGAGGTGTTTCATTTCACCGACTTGCCTAGTCCCTTTAACTGGAGATGCTGGAAATTGAGAACCTGGGACCTTCTGCATGCCAAGCAGATGCTCTATAAACGGAGCCACGGCCCTTCTCCGGCCCTCGCCATCCTGGTTATTTCCCTGGTGAATGGATTTCCTTTTTCCTCCTTCCCAGAACACCAAGCATTACGAGCTGCTCAACTACAGTGAGCATGGCACAACGGTCGACAACGTCCTGTACTCGTGTGACTTCTCCGAGAAGACGGCCCTCACCCCTCCCAGCAGTATGGTTGCCAAAGTGCAGAGTGTGATCAGTAAGTTCTAGATGCCACGGCCTCTCTGGCCGGAGAAGCGCTGGGCTCATTCCTGCCGCCACGTGTCATGCACTGGAACCTGCAGTGGCCCCCGTTGTGTGAAGACCCCCCCCAAAAAAAACTTTATGCCCCTTGCACAGTGCCGCGCACCTGAGCAGCTTGCAGAGAGAACTGAGCATCTCTGACCTCCCCTCTCTGGCCCAGTGGCTTGTCAGTTTGTGCGTGTGTGTAAAGTGCCATCGAGTCGCAGCTGACTTACGGCAACTCAGTAGGGGTTTTCAAGGCAAGAGGGTAACAGAGATGTTTTGCCATTGCCTTCCTCTGCATAGCGAGCCTGGGATTCCTTGGAGGTCTCATCCAAATACGACCTTTCTTAGCTTCTGAGATCTGACATGATCTCAGAGGTGCTGACCTCATTTGTTATGAGGGCCAGATATGACATACATGTCACTTGGTCAGGCTGGGCCATGCCTCACCAGCCCAGATTGGCGGGGGGGAGGTGGCTGCCTCAGCTGGCTTGCGGGCTGGATAAGGGCTCTCAAGGGGCTGGATCTTAAAAAGAGGTTAGATGGCCATCTGTCAGCAATGCTGATTCTGTGACCTTAGGCAGATGATGAGAGGGAGGGCATCTTGGCCATCTTCTGGTCACTAGGGGTGTGGGCGGGGGGAGGTAGTTGTAAATTTCCTGCATTGTGCAGGGGGTTGGACTTGATGGCCCTGGTGGTCCCTTCCAACTATGATTCTATGACCATATATTTGACACCCCTGAGCTAGCCTTTACTCTCTCGAAATCTGGTGAACCCCCTTCAGGCCAGCTGCCTGTGCTCTACTTTGGGACATATTTGGCAGCTTAATATTCATCAGAATCTGGCCCCCAAAACACCGTGCCTCTGAATGCTTCTGGTCTCGTCATTCTCCGTGTCTAGTCTTCCTTGCATCAGGATTGGTTACCATTGCAGTCTCTGTGGAGCTTTTAAATGTTTTTGAAGTACCAGATAGCCCAAGCTGGCCTTCTATGCTGATTTTCCTTGGGAGCACAGAGAAAAGCGCCAGGACGTGCTCACCCAGGCAAAAGCCTTGGGCCAGCCCCCTCTTGCTAGCTCATCTTTGTGTGGCCTCCAAGTGCTGCAGCTTCCTTTTCCAAATTCCCCCCCTCCTTCCCAGGAAACCCACATCACTGGCTTGGGTGTTCTTGCTCTTCACATGCTTGGGAGCCAGCGTGGTGTAGTAGCTAAGAGCAGTTGTTTAGAGCGGTGGACTCTGGAGAACCGGGTTTGATTCCCCGCTCTTCCACATGAAGCCTGCTGGGTGACCTTGGGTTAGTCACAGCTCTTCTAGAGCTCTCTCAGCCCCACCTACCTCACAGGGGGTTCGTGGTGGGGAAGGGAAGGTGACTGTAGGCTGGTTTGAGTCTTCCTTAAGTGGTAGAGAAAGTCAGCATATAAAAAACAACTCTTCTTCTTCTACCTGATCCAGAATGAAATACGCAGTCACGTTCATTCTGGAGAGGCCCTGTCCTCATCCACGTCTTCTTTTTCCAGAGCGCCACAAGAACCGGAAACAGGAGGAGGAACAGCCGCCGGCACCACCGCCGAGCGAAGAGGCAGCCGTGATGAGGTCCCAGGCACAAGGCTCGCTCCGGAAGCCCTGCAGCTGCAAAGCCAGCAGCTCCAGCCTGATCGGGGGCAGCGGGGCTGGCTGGGAGGGGACGGCCCTCCTGCACCACGGCAGCTACATCAAGCTGGGCTGCCTGCAGTTCGTCTTCAGCATTACGGAGTTTGCGACCAAACAGCCCAAAGGGGGGGACGCCGCTGCCTTAGCACAAGACACAGACTTGGCCGAGAAGCTGTCCTTCAAGCCTCACCAGGTCCCCGTACTGCGCTCCAATTCAGTGCCCTAGGAGCGGACCCGGGGGGTGGGAGGCCTCCCTCCAGATCGAGGCAAAACCCCATTGACTCGCGAACCATGTCTTCTGGATTCCCCCCACCCACCCCCTACGCGGGCCACGAGACTGTTGCCGCCCTTTTGCATGAAGTGAAGAACTTTTACCTTTTTTTTTAATTGTTTGCTCAAGTTTTAGGGGCATTTGCACATATATTTGTACTATACATTTCATTTAAAAAGCGAGAAAGGCAACTGCAGCGCCCGGGGCGGAGCCGGCGAAGGCAGCCGGCTTGCGGACGTCGCCGGGGGCCCGAGCGCTCCCCTTGCAGTTGTAAAATAATCAAAAACTTGTTCTATTTTGTGCCAGTGACAATAGTTTTATATTAAAAAAAGAGAAATACAGTTTTCATACAGCAAAAATCTCTATACAATTATCACTGTTTTATTTAATGTAAAGACGTGCTATTCTCCTGCCGGTTTCTCCCCTTCCCCCCCCCCCGGCCTCTGGTGCCCCCTCCCTGCTACAGTTGCACTAGGTGGATTGTGGGCAGCGAGAACAGAGGCCTTATTTTTTCCCCCGACGGGCATCCTCTTTTTTTCTTTCGGGATAATAAGAAGTATTTGGGGGTTCTGTGTAAATACATCCAGTGACGGCATTGTTCCGTGTTTTTTAAGCTGTGTACAGTGCTACATGTTGGTATGACGTTGCCTCCGGTTGTCTATTGTAGCAAAGCGTTTCTTTGTCGTAAGCCTGTTTTTGTCCTTTTGTTCCACCAATCACCACCTCCTCCTCCCCCTTCCCAGCCCCGTTCCTAAGTTCTGATGTACAGAAGTAATTGCAATGTTTTAGGCTTTACAGAAACTTTTTTTCCTGTATTCTGTATATAAAACAACAAAATCTGTCACTCGCTGGTTTCCGCCTGTCTGTCCGGACCTCGGGCCGGCCCTGTCTCGGCCGTGTAAAAGCTCCATCCGCGGGGGGGCGGGGGTTCCTGGAGGCAGATTCCCTGCTTGTGCCTCCGCCCTCCAGAGCAGCAGCTCCTCCCGCGTGCTGCTGTGTGGACCGGAGCTGATGGCTTCCCCTTCACCAGGTGAAGATTTGGGGCCTGAGGGAGGCCGCCCCTTCCTTTTCCTGCTTTGGCATTGCGGCAGAGGGATGGGCAGCAGCCCCACAGCCTTGTGGGAAAGCACTCCCTGCCTTTTCACAGTCGCCGCCACCCGCTCGGCCCTGGAGGCAAGAGCTGCTGAATTTCAAACAGTCTTAACGCTCACTTTCTGACCTAGACATTCTTCCTTTTTTTTTGTACGAAACCATTGAAGATCTTATGATTGTTCCAGTGGCATTAAGTCTGTATTAATAATAAACTCACATGCTACGATTTAAAAAATCACACCGCTGGGCTAGGCCTGCACCATTCTTTTATTTTGCTCTCCTTAGCTGCCCCGAAGACCCTAGCGCCCTCTCTCCCATTTCTTCACCCCAGAGGCACTCAGAGGCAGAACCCTGTGTTTGGTCTGCAGGTGACCTTGGGCATCTCTAGTTCTACAGGTATACACCGAGCCGCAGCTCTGCTCAAGCCCCTGCCAGCCAATGTAAATGGGGCAGGCCAGTGGTGTGAATCTGTGTAAAGCTGCTTCTCCAGAGGACCCTCCCTCCTCTGTGCTCCTGCTGCAGGAGAGAGGGCAGTTTTTGCCCCTCCTGGCTGTTGTCTGTGTGGGCACAGAAAGCGAGGCAGAAGACTCCCTTCCATTTCATACGATGGCTGATTGGGACAAGGGCATTCATCCACTTCCCTAGAGATGAGGTGGTGGCAAAGTACCAAAGAGAGAACAGATCTGTGTTAAAGAACTTGCAGCCTGAATTTTTGCCAAGTGAGGAAAGCAACGGGGAGGGGCTGTGGCTCAGTGGTAGAGCCTCTGCTTGGCATGCGGAAGGTCCCTGGTTCAACTCCCAGCATCTCCAGCTAAAGGGACTAGGCAAGTAGGTGATGTGAAAGACCTCTGCCTGAGACCCCAGAGAGCCGCTGCCAGTCTGAGTAGACAGTACTGACTGATGGACCACGGGTCTGATTCAGTAGAAGGCAGCTTCATGTGTTCATTAATGTGAACAAATACCGTTGCCATGCACTTGCTAGAGAAAAGACGAAAGGGGAGAATACAAGATGGTGCATCAGCAGAGGTCACCTTGAGGGTTCCTGATTGTCGGGAGGGGGGCTGTGTGGAATTAGGGTGTTACGGTAGCTTTCCCAAAATGTTTGGCACCATCCCTCCTGGCTCATTTGCAGGACATTAGCAGGTAGGCACCACACTGTAAGGCAAAATGGAGAGGATGGGAGAGTAGAAACTGAAGTTGAGAGGGGCCCAGTTCCTCATAACCTTGCCCCCCCCCCACTAAAGATTTTTTATGGCCATGGCCCACAGACCAGCGCTAATCACATTTACATGTTCAAGTTACGTTTTCTCCCTCAAACCAACTAACAGAATAGTGTTATGAACAAGTTCTCGGTTTTACTTTGTTTGTGTTGTGTGTTTCTGGCCACCTTGAATTTTTACACGCCTTCTGCTTGCTGATGGGAGACTCCTTTGTTCTTCTAAGCTATAGCTGATGTTCCTTCTGTCTTGTGGGCAGATGTGATGAGCTGTGATTCTCAAGTTTATTCTGAAGGCAGCCCTGTTGAGATAGTCTTCAGGGTGCCTTCCCCAGGCACGTGGACGGCACTTCATACTCTCACAGAGTGTCGTCCAAAGGGAGGGAATCTGCCAGTCAGGAAGCCGGGCTGAAGTTTTCCTGGAACCCTACATTTTGCACAAATCTCTTGGACCCGTGAGCTACAATAGGCAATGGTAATCGTTACCATGCAGTCCCTTTGGTCAAGGGGAGGCTCAGTGGTAGAGCATCTGCTTGGCACGCAGAAGGTCCTAGGTTCAATCCCCGGCATCTCCAGTTAAAGGGACTAGGCAGGTAGGTCATGTGAAAGGTCCTTTTGTTTCCAACAGCCAGCTACCTTGGGAATCTTTAAAAAGACTGGCATGAAGAGAAGGGATACATCCAAGGTGGCGTGCAGCATTGGATGCTCAGAGGCTGCCTTCCTCGCTGCCCAGGGGGCTCCATAGCTGGCTACTCTCGATAGGTGTGCCTTTCATGAATTTATCTAAGCCTCTGTGGTTGCCGAGGGGCTGTGGCTAAGGGGTAGAACATCTGCTTGGCACGCAGAAGGCCCCAGGTTCAATCCCCGGCATCTCCAGCTAAAGGGACTAGGCAAGCAGGTGATGTGAAAGACCCTGCAGAGCTGCTGCTGGTTGAGTAGACAAGACTGACTTGGATTGACCAAGGGTCTGATTCAGTAGAAGGCAGCTTTATGCATTCTCAATCATTTGGGGAGGGGTGTGGCTCAGTGGTAGAGCCTCTGCTTGGCATGCAGAAGGTCCCAGGTTCAATCCCCAGCATCTCCAGGTAAAGGGACCAGGCAAGTAGGTGATGGGAAAGACCTCAGCCTGAGACCCTGGAGAGCCGCTGCCGGTCTGAGTAGACAGTACTGACTCGGGTCTGATTCAGCATAAGGCAGCTTCATGTGTGTTCAATGCAGCAGGAAGGTAGATTTACTAACCCTTGGAGGAGGGGTGCATCCAGCCGCCGTGGTGCCACGTTTCCACTGAAAACGACCCAGCAGAGGGCGGACAGAACGATGGCGCTGGTCGTGATGGAAAGCCCCGGCCTGCCCAGCGCCACAGCCTTGCTCCGCGGCTCCTGCGCGCCCCCCACCTCCGCCGTGTTTACTTCGGCTTCCGCAATCGCCTTACCATGCTTACCCCTCACCCCCTTCCGGCTTTTCGCCAGCTTTGCTCCGCATCTCCTCAAAGCGGCACCGGGCACGCCGGCCCATTCCCCAACTGTGGGGCCGGGCCATTTCTCGCCGGCTTGCGAAAGTGAGGTGCTTCGCCCATGCAGGCCCAGCCGCCGGTTGCAAAAGCCGGGTCTCAGGCAGAGGTCTTTCGCATCACGGGCTTGCCTGGTCCCTTTAACTGGAGATGCCGGGGATTGAACCTGGGACCTTCTGCACGCCAAGAAGATGCTCTGCCACTGAGCCCCAGCTCCTCCCCTAAAATGAAGCTACATAGTCAGACCCTCGGTCCATCCAAGTCAGTATTGTCTACCCAGACCAGCAGCGGCTCTCCAGGGTCTCAGGCAGAGGTCTTTCGCATCACCTACTTGCCTGGTCCCTTTAACTGGAGATGCCGAGGATCGAACCTGGGACCTTCTGCATGCCAAGAAGAAGCTCTGCCACTGAGCCACAGCTCCTCCCCTAAAACGAAGCTACATAGTCAGACCCTTGGTCCATCAAAGTCAGTATTGTCTACTCAGACCGGCAGCAGCTCTCCGGGTCTCAGGCACAGGTCTTGCACATCACCTCCTTGCCTTTAACTGGAGGTGCCGGGAATTGAACCCAGGACCTCCCGCATGCCAAGCAGAGGCTCGACCACTGAGTCACAGCCAGGGCCGGATTTAGGTTTGATGAGGCCCTAAGCTCTTGAAGGTCATGGGGCCCTTTATATGTCCAGCTGTCCTTTGTCAACAACAAATTGTCTGTTTTTGGTGTGGAATATATGCTATATGGTAATTTATGGACCTAATAGGTATCTAAAGCCATTTGCACATAACAAAATACGTATTTTATCAAAGTAATTGTTGAACTGAAATACAATTAAGAAGAAGTATATTAATAGTGCAATAATGATTAAGCTCGAACTTAAAATGATTTTTTATTCATAACCAACTTATTTATTTATTTATTTATTTATTTATTTATTTTTATTATGGTTTTATTTTATTTATTGTCGAAGGCTTTCATGGTCAGAGTTCATTGGTTCTCGTAGGTTATCCGGGCTGTGTAACCAGGGTCTTGGTATTTTATTTCCTGACGTTTCGCCAGCAGCTGTGGCCAGCCGGCCACAGCTGCTGGCGAAACGTCAGGAAAGAAAATACCAAGACCCCGGTTACACAGCCCGGATAACCTACGAGAACCAATTTATTTTCTTTGTTTTTTATCTTATATTTTGGAAATGTACATCCAGATTTTTTTTTCCTTTAAATTTTTTTTTGGGGGGGGGCAAGAGAGTGGGGCCCTAAGCTATAGCCTGTTCCGCTTCTAGGTCAATCCTGCACTGGTCACAGCTCCTCCCCGATGGGACCCGAAGCCGACCGCTGCCCTGCCGTTCATCCCCGGGCGGGGGCGGTGCAGATGTTGAGAGGCTGAGATGCTGAGCCGCCAGCGGTGCTGGGAGGAGCGCAGCCCGCTCCGGGTTGGGAAATCCCTGGGGGCGGAGCCTGCGGAGGGCTTGGGTGGGGTGGGGTGGAGCGCCCTGGATCCCCCAGCGGGGAAGCGATCGCTTGCCGCCGCCTGCAGATCGGTTGCTCTCCCGGAGATCTTCCCCGGCCGCTAGCCTGGTGGGCGAGCGAGGCAGGCGGGCATGGCGCTGATGCTGGCGCTGAGCGGGCTGGCGCTGCTGGGCGGCCTCTACCTGTGGCTCTCCTACAACTTCTTGAAAGCGCCCATGTGCCGCAACCGGACGAGCTTGCGGGGCAAGACGGTGCTGATCACCGGTGAGCGGGGGCGGGGAGGGGGGAGTCCCTGCGGCTGGGGAGGGGGCCGCTGCGGAGAAGGCCCCGTCTCCTCGCCTTGCAATATCCCCCCCGCAGGGCCGGATTTAGGTTTGAGGAGGCCCTAAGCGATTGAAGGTCGTGGGGCCCTTGATGCGTCCAGCTACCCTTTGTCGACAGCTTTGCCAACAATATTGGTGTTGAATATAGGCTATGCTTGCAGGGGTTCCCAACCTTTTTTTGACCAGGGACCACTAGGACTTTTTTGTTCGGTGCAGGGACCCCAAGGTCCGAAATAAAAATTCCGAGAATTTGAAAATAAACTTTAATCATAACTGGGCAAGAGTCCAGTAGCACCTTAAAGACTAACAAAAATATTTTCTGGTAGGGTATGAGCTTTCGTGAGCCACAGCTCACTTCTTCAGATACAGCTAGAATGTGAATCCATCGGTCTTTAAGTAGAGGAACAGTATGTAAATATGAATAGCAGGCTTGATGGGATTAGGTGTGATATGCAGAAGAGTCTGTGATGTCCAGGGGACAATCAGTTAATCATAACTGTTAGTTAAACATTAAACTTAGAATAATATTTGCATATATATTTTTATGATAGAGAACTTCTAATTGAAAATATTAATTTATTATGGGTTTATAACTTTGTTTCGCGGACCTTGATTTAGTTCTTGCGGACCCCTGGGGGTCCACGGACCCCCGGTTGGGAACCAGTGGGCTATAGGGTAGGTTCTGGACCTGATAGGCATCTAAAGCCATTTGTACATAACAAAATGTGTACAGTGCCTTCTCGCTTCTTGGCCCAGACGTGCAGCAACTGGTTCCAGTTCAGCTGGTTTGCTGGGATGCTCCAGAGTGAACTAAAACCCACACCCAGCGGGGCTTGCTTCTCTTTGATTAGGAACAATTTTGTGGGCACGTTTTGTGTCAGTTGTGCCGTTCTCTTAGTTCAGGAGGTTTTAATGCCTTCTCGCTTCCAAGGGAGAAAGGGCAGGGCTAAATTAAGGAGAGGGGGCAAGGTGTCTCTGGCCCTGCAAGGGAAGTATAACAGGTAGAAAAATCTGTCTCCTCTGTAGTGAACACATGAAACAGACAGACAGACAGACAGACAGACAGACAGACAGACAGACAGACAGACAGATAGATAGATAGATAATTTATTTGCGGCACTTAGCCAGTCAAAACATGATAAAACGGAAAGCATGGACTAATAGATTCTTACAATCAAAGAATTACAGTCCGAATCTTAAAACATTTTTAAAACATTAAAAAAAAGAATTACAGCTGGGACACATCTGTCAATTGCGCTCTTCGAAGGCGACGAGTTTTCATTGCTGCTAAACAAAGTTTCGCAACCTGAAGAGTGGTTGAAGGATTACCCCCTTGTAGGAGCATCTCAAACCTTTCACCTGCCCTGTCAGGTCTCAATCTCGATAAGAGGGGCTCAATAAACTTCGAATAGGGTAATGTATAGCAATTGCAGTTCAGGAGGGCATGCTCAACAGTTTCTAAGTCTCCTGATTTGCAGGGGCAGAATCTCTCTTCCCAGGGAGTCGTCTTATATTTCCCCTCAAGCAAAGCAGATGGTAAGGCTGCACATCTGGCCAGGGTAAAGGCCCTTCTATAATCATTTATCTCTAAATAGTGGAGATAGGCTGCTAGTGCTAGGATGTGTTTAGTATGGAGGGGTGCAGTGAATAGAGGCGCCCTTGCTAGATCTGTTCGGGCAAAAACGCATGGTCACTTTATCCTCCTTTAATCCCTGTTTTAGCCAAGATCGAACACACATTAGGCAAAACGCATGCATTCGATCCTGGCTGAATCCTGGCTGAAACAGGGATTAAAGGAGGATAAAGTGACCATGCGTTTTCGCCCTTTGTCTCTCGATGTCTTTGATCCTTTGGGATGTAATTAACTTAGTTTGTTCCCACCCTAACTGAAGTAAAGCTGGGGGTGTAAAACCCAAGTTGTTTGATTTGACATCTATGGCTATCACCCATCTGGATCTAAAGGAGTCACATAAGATCACTGGGAGAAGACCATTAGGGTTGAAGTTAGTTTTCAGCCAGAGAGAGATCGAGGACAGGACAATCCTTGCCTCCACCTTCATCATGCCAGTTTTGAAACGTATCAGAGCATTTGGAACACATCTTGGCAATTGCAGGGCAGCTCTAAGGAACTTAGATTGCACACGTTCAATGGAGTAAGACAAGAGGGTGAAGAGTCGAGTTGTGTTCCATATAGCATTTGTGCTAGGGTTTTCGCCTGATAAAGTTTGAGTGCTGCTGGAATGTAAAGTGCCCCTTTGGTCCGGAGGAAATTGATTATCAAATGGGCTGACCTTTCCCCCAAATTGGCTACATGAGTATTATGGGCCAACTTGGATCCAGATGCCTGGATTGTCGTTCCAAGATATTTATATTGGGTGACCTGTTCCAGCCTGTGGCCATTAATTCTCCCCCTCCTATATTTAGGACGTCTACCAAAGGGCATGACTTTTGTTTTATCGTAGTTGATCATCAGGCGTTCTTTCTCGCAAAACGTTGCCACTCTCGTAAGTGCCCTCCTGAGACCAACTGGGGTTCTTGAAAGAATTACCGCATCATCGGCGTGGAGCAGTATATGAATATGCCTGTCCGCCAGTTTAGGAGGATGCAAATCTGGTGCTTTCAATGTGTTAACTAGATTATATAGTAGGCAAAAAGCTGGGGGGCGAGAAGACAGCCCTGCCTAGCACCTCTATAGGTGCTTATGGGGGCAGTAAGATGTCCTCCTCTATTACACCTGACTCTCAGTGCTGTATGTCCGTGCAGGGCTCTCAGCAACATCAGGAGCCTTTTGTCTATGTTTGTGGCTTTAAGCTTGTCCCAATCTCTCTGATAGAGATCAGTTCCCCTGGAGGAAATGGCCGCTTTGGCAATTGGACTCAATGGCATCGAAGCCCCTCCCTTCCCCAAACCCGACCTCCTCAGGCTTCGCCCCCAAAACCTCCCGCCGGTGGTGAAGAGGGACCTGGCAACCCTAGTGATCGGGATCCGGTTTAGCGGATCTGGGCCCCGAGGCTAGTATTCCTTTGGCTCCCAGCCCTGATCTGGAGGCGTGGTGGTGTTTACTAAGGCCGGTGCCAGTCATTTTTGCACCCTAGGCAAGGCTAACTACTTGTGCCTGCCCCCCATGACTAACCAATTTTCAAAAACAGATGTCTTGTAGAAAAATAAAACTTTATAAGACGTTATAATTAATTATATTCCGTAACACTGTTGTGGTACGTACCTTAAAATAAAAAATATATAAATTGTCAGTTGCATTCCCCCGCCCCTAAGAAACTAATCGGTTTAAAACTGCCCCTCAGGCCAGTTCTGCACCCCTCTGAGGTCTGCGCCCTAGGCGACCGCCTAGTTCGCCTAATGGTAGCACCGGCCCTGCGTGTTTGTTAATCTGTTGCAGGCAAGCGAAAATGAACAGGACTTGTGTGGCGTTTCAGAAACGTATCTAAGCTAAAATCTATCCCAAACGTTGTGGGCTTTTCTTGAAAGATTCCCGGGCTCCTGAAATCCTTTGGGTGAACCGGTAACATAACAAGCTTAGATAGGGTGGCCAGCCTCCAGGTGGTGGCTGGCGATCTCCCGCTATTACAACTGATCTTCAGCCGAAAGAGATCAGTTCACCTGGAGAAAAAGGCCGCATTGGCAATTGGACTCTATGGTATGGATGTCCCCTCTCCAAACCCCTTCCTTCCCAAAAACTCCAGGTATTTCCCAACCCAGAGCTGGCAACCCTAACTGTGGGAAATTGACTGTAACCAGGAATGTTTGCAATAATCAAAGGGGAGAGCCAGAAAGGGAAAGCATTTTTCCCAGTCCCCCAAAAAACCCCAACCCCCACTCTACTGGCTGTTGGGAGAATTTTCTTACCCTTCCCCTTTCTCTCGGTCCCTCGTGATCAGCTATCTCTCTGCCTGCCTCTTAGCAGGAGCAGAGTTCAGAGAATTTAACCTTGCACACAAGCCACTCTTAAACAGCACACAGAACAGATAACAGTAACCATGTAGTTTTATTGGATTCACAAAAGAATATACGGTAAGAAATAGGGAAAGGCAATACTTAACTAAATATATATGACAGAAAGTAACAGACTCACAGACAGACAGACAGACAGACAGTAACAAAGGCCTTTGGGTCACTTCCAAAGAGAGAGACAGAGATGGCAACCATTCAACGGGTCTGTGGTCTCTCCGTGGAAGGACAAAGGTCTGAGCATCTGGACACCTTCTTATCGGCTGAATCGGGAGGAGAGGGTCTCAAGCAGACCCCTCCCTGTCACATTCTTGAGGAAATGAGTCTCCACAAATCATGAGGCTGAATTGTTTAGAAATACCTTGTTCCATAATAGGTTTTCCATGTCCAGGTCTCTGACAGCCATCCATTCATCCGTTACTCCTTGTTCATAAATAATTTCCTCCCTGCGTCAGCAGGCACTCTGCTGTCCGTTTTAAATGACCGTGTTACCCCTGCACATAATTTCTAGGTACCTAATGTATTCTGGGTGGCTAACTGTTAGTAATGCAAATCTCCTGTTACTTTCTAAGGTCAGGATCCTAATGGAAAAGTTGGGGTCAGCTAGAGGGCTGCTTTCTGAAAGCCTTAGTCAGGTTTTGTGTGACTATAGGTTATAATATTAAGGTATGAATGTGGTTATTCTTAACCCAAATTATAAATATTCTCGCCACCCTGGCATCTTCTTATTTTACCAGATGCTTTACAACAACCCTGGGAGGTAGACTAGGAAAAGACAGAGAAAGTAGCAGCAGGTTATCCAGAGAGTAATAGAACGGCTCAGACTGGCTTCTCCTCCTCCAGTGGAGTATGGCACTTCAATGAACCAGCCCATGATGGAATCTGACTACAAGAATTCATTTCCATCGAGGCTTGAAATCCTCTTCTTTGAACCAGAGCAGCTCTTTTCCTGCCAGCTCTCATTGGACTTTAGCCCAGACATGCTGCAGCGGGTTCCAGTTGAACTGGTTTGCTGGGATGCTCCAGAGTGAACTAAAACCCACACCCGGCGGGGCTTGCTTCTCTTCATTTGTGCTGTTCTCTCAGTTCAGGAGGTTTTAATGCCTTCTCGCTTCCAAGGGAGAAAGGGCAGGGCTAAATTAAGGAGAGGGGGCAAGGTGTCTCTGGCCCTGCAAGGGAAGTATAACAGGTAGAAAAAACTGTAGTGAACACATGAAGCTGCCTTCTGCTGAATCAGACCCTTGGTCCATCAAAGTCAGTGTTGTCTACTCAGACCGGCAGCAGCACTCCAGGGTCTCAGGCGGAGGTCTTTCACATCACCTACTTGCCTCGTCCCTTTGACTGGAGATGCCGGGGATTGAACCTGGGACCTTCTACATGCCAAGCTGAGCCACAGCCACTCCTCACATGCACTGATCCTTCTGGAGACTGTATGACATCTGGCCCTCTGGACAGATGTGGGTGGGCCTCTTAAATCTACCATGCTGACATGTGGACTGAGGGAAGAGGAAAGTTCTCCCTCATCCCCAGCCAAGGAAGGAGTCCTAAAAATCGTTCTAAACACAAACTAGGCCAATCCTAAGAACTCCCAGAGAACTGCTTTAATCTTGTACTTTGCTGAGTGCTGGAGAGGGGCAGCGATTGCCTTGGGATTTGGGGAATGAGATTTCCAGATGAAAGAGTAGTAGTTCTTGTTGTTTTTTAACCAAAGTGGACTAATAGCTATCAAGATAACTGTGAAGCCATTATGATTTTGTATTCAAATACCTATTTAACTTATTTTACTTATTTACTGAGGGCAGCAGGAAAAGAGGAAGACCCAACAAGAGATGGATTGACTCAATAAAGGAAGCCACAGCCTTCAATTTGCAAGATCTGAACAAGGCTGTCAAAGATAGGACATTTTGGAGGACTTTCATTCATAGGGTCACCATGAGCCGGAAGCGACTTGATGGCACTTAACACACACATTTTTTAATAACTTAGTAATTTAGCTTATCTAGATTCGAGTCCATTAGCACCTTAGGGACCAACAAGATTTTTTAGGATAAGTGCTTTGAAGAGTCAAAGCTCCCTTCGGAAAGCTCGTACCCAAATAAATCTCGTTAGTCTGTAAGGTGCTACTGGACTTGAATCTTGCTGTTCTACTTCAGACCAACATGGTTGCCCTCTGAAAGTAAATTAGCATATAAAATTATATAAATTATATATATTTCAAATTATATAAAAATTTGAAATGTGTCAGGCCTTTGCTCCAATGACAGGGCCCTTGCAATGAGTGGTTAAAAGCGGTGGTTTGGAGCTGTGGACTCTGATCGAGAGAACCGGGTTTGATTCCCCACTCCTCCACATGAGCGGCGGAGGCTAATCTGGTGAACCGGGTTGGTTTCCCCACTCCTACACTTGAAGCCAGCTGGGTGGCCTCGGGCTAATCACAACTCTCTCAGTCCCACCTACCTCACAGGGTGTCTGTTGTGGGGAGGGACTGGGAAGGTGATTGTAAGCCAATTATTCTTGCTTAAGCGGCATATAAAAACCAACTCTTCTTCAACTACTGCCAGATCTGGGTGTGTCACGCAAATTACATGGTAGCAGGTTGTTCAGGAGAGGTGTGCAGTGGCTGCTGTCACACAGTAGCAATTTGCCAGATAATCATCTGGCATAACTCCCGGTCCCTGGTACAAGTTGTGCAGTAGCAAGTCTTCTGTGGTTTGTTTATCTTGTTAAATTTATTTTAAAAAAACCCCGCCAAACCTGGGTTCACATAAATATAAATTATATCATAAAACACAATAAAACATTGGTTAAAGGCAGCCCGTAAAGTCAGTGACAAGCAATAGCATATATCCAGAAGGCATAACTAGTATGATATATAGGCCACTGCTGTATTCCACATCCCAAAGATACAATGATTTGGGGTGGGGGGTGAGCAGGGTAGGGAGGCCAGCCTTGATGGTGGAAAAAAAAACGTAGCTGGGCTCATTAGGGTTGCCAGCCTCCAGGTACTGTTGTAATAAAGAATAGTAAGGGGCTCTCAATGATTACTGAGAAAACGTCAGGATGTGACATCACCCCATGGGTCAGGAATGACCCGGTGCTTGCACAGGGGACCTTTACCTTTTTACTCAATGATTATACAAAATCACAAGTATTCAATTTGACATATAACAGTTTACTGTGTCCACATTACAACACTAAGACAACAAAGTGCCAAGTGATTCTCTGTGTTACAAACAATCAACATACAAAACAATAGTTTAGAACTTTGTTTCAATCATCAGACTTGCATTTTTTCTATATCCTTAATCATCTACATGTGCAAAAAAAATTTCACTATATAGTTGTTTAATTTTACTCTTTTTAACAATATAGCAAAAGCAGTTTTCTAATGCCACTAAACAAGGATACAATGTGGCTGTGAATCGTAAAGTTGACAATGTAGCTCAACGAGATATGACGCTATTATACAAGAATGTCGAAGAAGAAAAAGGCAACGTAGCTAGATTAAATATAATGCTACAGTGCAAGATAGTGATGGGACTTGGAAACGCAGTCCGGATTAACAGTCACGCTTTCACTGCTCAAGGCAGCTTCATCATCCAAGATTTCCAGTTCACTGTTATTCCTACAAAGTATATCCACAAAATTACAATAAGATGTCTGTTCTTGTCTTATAATGTATTTATCAAAGTAAAAGTAGAAGAGCGAGCATACCTTGAAGGCAACAATATTTGGCATAAATTTATTTGGCATAAAAACCTCCCACCTATGGTGAAGAGGGGCCTAGCTCTGTCTTGCAGGCCCCGTTGCTGCCAGGCCTAGCCCAGTAAGTCCTCCCTCCAGGGCAGGGAGGAAGGGAGCAGCAGGGGTGGACTGAGAGGCCAGAATGGACAAGGAGAGGGCCCTCCCCCTGCCTTTTACTGACGGAAACCAAGGGTTGAAGGCTGGCAGTATTGTTGTGGTTGTCTAGTAACCACCACAATGTCCACTGGGACTCACAGAGCATTTATTTCTTAAAGCTCCAGGTGATGTTTCTTGTATTGGGCGGGGGTTAACCTCCCCCTTTTTTTAAAGACTTCAGATTTTAATGCAAATTTGGGACTTTTCTCAAGTTTGTAGTAAGGTTTGTCTTGTCTGTTCATGGCCCTAATCTGCGAATTTAAGAATCCGCATCTAGGGCCAGGATGAGAATTACATATAATGGATGATAAATGCCTGTTTTCTCCAAGCAAATTTGTGACTATGCCCAATACTTAAAGGGTGAGCGAGCTGCAAACTGAAACTATGAAAAGAAACGATGCTATTTTAGCAGTTTAGTCTCAGCATTTGCCACCAAAGAGGTGGGGGTGGGAAATAAAAGTTAAAAAATATAAATATAAATTTTGTAGTAAAGAACAAAGCGTGTGGTTTGGACAGACCATCTATATGAATATTAAGAAACTTTATAACATTGAAAACACTGAACATTTCAATGTGTTATCATCATACACAACATACCCTATTAATTGTGAACCAAACTAGTCACATTTACTTAATAAATAAATCCTTGAACATGTAATGTACATATACAGTACAAACAAGAACCCTTATTCCCTAATGCAGGAGATCGTCATACATAAAAATCTTTACGCATTTTAAGTAGAATTTCAGTCCTTTCAAACAAAGTATTTCTTTTTTAGGGCTCCCAAAAATTTCCAAATTTTTCTGTTGGAAAAATTGAACGAAAGGTGTTAATTAAAAATGGGGAAATCGGGGGGGGGGGTCTCAATGTCTTTGTTTTTTGGGGGAGGTAATATCTCTAGAAGCCATTCATGAAACATAGCTGAGGGGGGGTTATGATAGTATTCACTAGGAAGTATCTATTCTCTTGTCTACATCCCATTCATTGCTTCCAGATGACTGGGGAGGGGAAATTTTAAGACAAACTGGGGGAGTGCTGCTTGCTTTTCTAGGCCTTTCTAGAAAGGGGTGTAGTTTCATAAGGTAGCTTCATAAGGAAACCACAGGTGGCCTGCTTTTGCTCTTGCATGCCCCAAACTTTCCTTTGTGGTTGCCGTTGCCTTTGCTTTTACACGCACCAGGCTTGCAAATACGTTTTTGGCCTGCTTTCCAGATTTAGGCTCCTTATCAGTTTGCGGCTACTTCTTAGGAACTGTGTGGTAAGCTTGCATTAGGAACGGAAGATTGTTCACATCCTGCTTCTGTATCAGTTGAGCTGGTTGAAAATCCATTCTGTGATATGCAAAGAGGTTTGAACGGTGTTGGGAACTGGGGCAGATTTGTGCTTGCTCACACGGCAGAGGCTGGGCTGCTCTAGTTCACCTCTCGCCAACTTCATCTCTCTGCTGGCCTTTTCCAGGTGGAAACAAAGGGATTGGGGAAAAAACAGCACTGGATCTAGCCCAGAGAGGAGCTCGTGTCATCCTGGCCTGCCGTGACAAAGCACGAACAGAATCAGCAGTCTCTAACATCCGGAGGGTGAGCGTTCCCTGCCTTCCTCAAAAGGGTGTTGTTTCATGCACTGAATCTCCAGTCCCTCCCAGGGGGAGGGTCGAGTATCAGGGTTACTCCATGAACGCATTTGAACACATGAAGCTGCCTTCTACTGAATCAGACCCTTGATCCAACAAAGCCAATATTGTCTACTCAGACCGGCAGGGGCTCTCCAGGGTCTCAGGCAGGGGTCTTTCACATCACCTACTTGCCTAGTCCCTTTAAGTGGAGATGTCGGGGATTGAACCTGGGACCTTCTGCATGCCAAGCAGATGCTCTACCAGTGAGCCACAGCCCCTCCTCCCCTTGTAAGGGCCATAGCTCAGTGGTGGAGCCTCTTCTTGGCATGCAGAAGGTCCCAGGTTCAATCCCTGGCATCTCCAGTTAAAGCGACTAGGCAAGTAGGTGATGTGAAAGACCCCTGCCTGAGACCCTGGAGAGCCCCTGCCGGTCTGAGTAGACAATGCTGGCTTTGATGGACCAAGGGTCTGATTCATTATAAGACAGCTTCATGTGTTCCTCAAATGTGTTAATGTGTACCTGTTGTGGGGAGAGGAAGGGAAAGCAAATGTAAGCTGCTTTGAGACTCCTTAAAAGCAGAGAAAATCGGGGTCTTCCAACTGAGAGTAGCTTGGCTTTGGGCTGGCAAATATTGCCAAATCCTGCAAATGGCAGCAGCCGCTAAATCCTACTGTCAAGGAGAAGCTTTCCCACACACCTACCTGGTCTCCTGGATGCTTCCATTTTAGCCTCATTCCAGCTCTGGCTGCTGCTGCAAGTGTAGGGAAACTTATCTGCTTTGCTCCCTGTGTCATTGAATCTGTTATAAGCACTTCCCCCAACTTTTCTCTGCCCTCAGGAAAGCGGGAACAATGAGGTTCTCTTCATGAGCTTGGATCTGGCTGACCTGAGCTCGGTGCGAGCGTTTGCGGATGAGTTCCTGAGATCCGAGCCTCGCCTCGACATTCTTATCAACAATGCAGGTGAGAAGAGGAGTTGGTTTTTCTATGCCATTTTCTCTACCTTTTAAGGAGAATCAAACCAGCTTACAATAGCCTTCCCCTCCCCACAACAGACATCTTGTGAGGTAGGTGGAGCTGAGAGAGTTCGGAGAGAACTGTGACTGGCCCAAGGTCACCCAGCAGGCTTCATGTGGAGGAGTGGGGAATCAAACCGGGTTCTCCAGATTAAGAGTCTGCTGCTCAGGTAGAGGAGTGAGGAATCAAACCCGGTTCACCAGAGTAAGAGTCCGCCGCTCAGGTGGAGGTGTGGGAAATCAAACCCGGTTCTCCAGATTAGAGTCCGCCGCTCATGTGGAGTGGGGAATCAAACCCGGTTCACCAGATTAGAGTCTGCCGCTCAGGTGGAGGAGTGGGGAATCAAACCCGGTTCACCAGATTAAGAGTCCGCCTCTCATGTGGAGGAGCAGGGAATCAAACCCAGTTCACCAGATTAGAGTCCACCACTCCTAACCAATACACCACGCTGTCTCTTAGGGCGACTTGGGGCAGAGATGTGCAGGCAGGCGTAGTTTCCTGCTCAGTGCAGAACACAGGTCAGGAATAATGGAGTGAAGAAAAGTGGGGCGGCCAGTCCCAAGGGATTCCTTTATTGCTCCTTTCTGGTGGTTTGGGAAGTTCCTTCCAACAAGAAAGGCCCTGGTGTACAGTTGCAATTGTTTAATGCTGCCGTGTTCCCGAACAGGTGTTTCGGCCGGGGGCAGAAGTGCCGATGGGTTCAACTTGACTTTCCAGGTTAACCACCTCGGCCACTTCCTGCTGACCAACCTCCTGTTGGACCGACTGAAGCGCTGTGCTCCAAGCCGCGTGGTGGTGGTGGCGTCACAAGCCCATCGGGTAGGAAGGATCGACTTTCAGAACATCCACAAGCCAGTAGATGGGCTGCTGAAGTTTTACCAGGCCTACTGCCACAGCAAGTTGGCCAATATCCTGCATACGCGAGAGCTGGCTAACAGGCTGGAAGGGACCAACGTTACCTGCTACGCTGTTCATCCAGGTGGGTGAACTTAGCTCTTGCAAAGCTAACGAGGTACGGTTGTGGGACCCTTGCAGGTCCATCGAGGGTGGCCTCGTTTTCGCAACCCTGGAATGCGAACTGCTTCCTTTTGCGCATTGGTCACAAAGGAATCTCAGCTCTGATTTCTGCCTGCTTGTGTCTTCTAAATAGAAACATAGAGGTGGAAGGGACCTCAAGGGTCATCCAGTTAAACCAGGGGTGGGGCACCTTTTTTCCGCCAAGGGCCATTTGGATATTTATAATATCATTCGCGGGCCATACAAAATTATCAACTTAAAAATTAGCCGACCAAGCCCCAAGCAGGCAGCTTCCCCAGATGACACACACACACCGGCACGGGCAAGCAGGCAGGCATCCAGCCAGTGGCGTACTCGCCCACCTGGTGGCACAGGATGGCCTGTTGCACCAGCCGGGCATAGCCGTCCGGTCGCACACCAGAGTTTCTCCTGCTCCACATGGTCGGGGCTGGATTCTACAGCCGGCTCCTGCTACCTCCGCCTGCAGTGATGAAATGAGGATACACTGGCTAAGAACTCCCCCCCCCCCCGCACATTCTGGCCCTGCCCCCTTTAACCCCTCCATTGTCACCACTTCCGCCCCCAGCCCTCTTGTAGTACAGAGGGAATACGTTTCTCCATGGCCTAGGCGGGAAAGGGTTAACACAGTCTCTTGGGGGTCCTAGCAGCTCCATAGCTAACGACTCTTCTGCAAGGGGGGGAAAGAGGTTCCTTTTCTCAGCAAAACAAACTCACATCCGCCTTGAATAGAGGCTATTCCTGTCTGCAGGAGAGGGTGGATCACCAGTCCTAGATCCTTCTGAGCTAGAGATCTGCCAGGACCCACGAAGGGCCAGACCAAATGATTTCGCAGGCCTTAAACGCCCTGCCCCCCAGGCCTGACGTTCCCCACCCCTGAGTTAAACCCTGCACAGTGCAGGAAAATCACTACCCTCCCCCCACTGACCCCTGCTCTATACCCAGAGGATGGCCAAAAAACCCTCCAGGATCCTTGGCCAATCTGGCTTGGAGGACAATTCCTTCCTGCCCCCAAAGTGGCGATCGGACCAATGTTCCCTGCCATGTGCCAGAAAGCCGGCATGGTGTAGTAGTTAGAGTGCTGGACTAGGATCTGGGATAAGGTTGCCAGATCCCTCCTGACTACTGTCAGGGAATGGCAGTAGGGTTGCCATATCCAGGTTGGAAAACTCCTGGAGATTTGGGGATGGAGCCTGGGGAGGACAGGAACCTTAGTGGGGTACAAGCCACAGAGTCCACCCTTCGAAGCATCAATTTTCTCCAGGGGAACACATCACTGTACACAAATGAACACATGAAGCTGCCTTACACTGAATCAGTCCATCCAAGTCAGTATTGTCTACTCAAACCAGCAGTGGCTCTCCAGGGTCTCAGGCAGAGGTCTTTCACATCACCTACTTGCCTGGTCCCTTTAACTGGAGATGCCGGGGATTGAACCTGGGACCTTCTGCATGCCAAGCAGATGCTCTACCACTGAGCCACAGCACCCCCACCCCCCGGGAATCCCCAAATCCCACCAGGAGGCTGGCAACCCTAATCTGGGAGATGCCAGTTCAAATCCCCACTCTGCCATGGAAGCTTGCCGGGTGACCTTGGGCCAAGGGACACTCTCGCAGCCTAGCCTACCTCACAAGGTGGTTGTGAGGATAAAATGAAGAAGGGTGGAACGTTGTATGTCACTTTGGGTCCCCATTGGGGAGAAACGTGGAGTATAAATGAAGTAAAGTAACATAAAGAATTGGATGGGGATCATGCCATCTACTGGCAGCTGAATCTTCTGAACATTCTGAAGTCCTGCCAGGACCAGCTAATACCGTGTTGGCGAACCTATGGCACGCGTGCCGACTCCGGCACGCGTCGCCCTCTCTGCTGGCACGCACGGCTCAGCTGGGCGGCGGGGCCCCTGCCCTCCCAGCCGCCAGCTTTGAACTGCTCTGTGCTGCCTGCAGGCAGCGCGGAGCAGTTCAAAGGCCCCACCCCCTTCCCTGGACTCTCCGCCGCCCAGCCTTTCCCCTCTCCCCCCCTCCCAGGCCAAAAAACCCTTTGCAGGGCGCACGAGGCAGCCGCCGCCCTCCAGCCCCCTTCTCCCTCCCCCCCCCCGGCCAAAAACCCCTTTGCAGACTAAGGAGGCCAACACAGAGCGGCAGCGCCTCCTTAAAAGCGGCCACACATGGCTGGCCTCCACTGTTGGCTTGCTAGTCGCTAGAGGAGATGGTAGGTTGGTAAATTGCTCCTCCTAACCCGAGTCCGCCTCCCTCCCCGAGTCCCCGGGGTAGTTCTCCCGACCTGGACTGGAGTCTGCTGTGTTTCCAAGTGCATCTCTTCCCCCGCTCCCGTTTCCTTTCCTCCCAGCCTGGGCTGGAAATGAAGCAGCAACTTTCCTTAGTTGGAGGGGGAGGGTAGTTTTCCCAACCTGGAGCCTGCGGTGTGTCCAAGTGCATCTCTTCTCCCCGCCCCCCGTTTCTTTCCTCCCAGCCTGGGCTGGAAAGAAGAAGCTACTTTCCTTAGTTGGAGGGAGAGGGTAGTTTTCCCAACCTGGAGCCTGCGGTGTTTCCAAGTGCATCTCTTCTCTCCCCCACCCCATTTTCTTTCCTCCCAGCCTGGGCTGGAATTCTCTCCTCTGATCCTGGAGAGAATAGGGATGCATCATGACTAGTATCCATTTTGACTAGTAGTCATGAATACCCTTCTCCTCCATGAACATGTCCACTCCCCTCTTAAAACCTTCCAAGTTGGCAGCCATCACCACACCCTGGGGAAGGGAGTTCCACAATTTAACTATGTGTTGTATAAAGGAATACTTCCTTTTATCCGTTTTGAGTCTCTTCACCCTCCAGTCTGGCGGCAGGGGGGAAGGAGAGGAGAGTTCTCCCTTTTCTTTCCACCCAGCCTGGGCTGGGCAAGAGGCAGGAGCTGCCCTTTACTCACCCGCAGGAGAGGCAGGCACTGGCCTTGGCTGGCTTGGGAAAAGGGATGTATTAAAATGAATGAGAGGATTGCCCATTTGAAACAGTGAGAGAGGCTGCACAGCCCATTGAAGATAATGGGAGCCAGGATTGCCCATTGACTTGCATGCGCTCCTTTGAAATAGGTTACAGCACAAAAAATTGCAAAGAAAATGTGGCATAGATATTCCATTAAGGTCTCTGGGCCTAGCTACATTACTCTGCGACTGGAATGACAGCTGCCAGGACTAGTAGAAGTGTTCTGCGACTGGAATGACTAGCCTTGGAGTGGAATGACAGCCCCTGAGATTAGGAGAATGATTCTGCAACTGCAGTAACAGCCCCAGGAGTGGAATGACAGCCCCTGGGACTAGCAGAAGTGTTCTGGGACTGGAATGACAGCCCCCAGAGTGGAATGACAGCCCGGTCATTCCAGTCCCAGAACACTTCTGGTAGTCCCAGAGGCTGTCATTGCACTCTGGGGGCTGTCATTCTAGTCCCAGAATAATGTAGCTAGGCTCAGAAACCTTACTGGAAAATCCATTCCACATTGTTTTTGCTACTCTTTCACCATGAAGCTAAGGGTGGCTCATTTATTTAGCCTTAGTTTTATCCTTACAGCACTCCTCAGAGATAGCAAGAGACACCGTGTGTGTGTGTAAGTGTGGTTTCCATGGTAGAGTAGGGATTTGAACCTGGGTTTCTCAGATCCTAGTCTGACAACCACTATATCATGCTGGAGAACAACCAGGAAATTGTTAATCATTTAAGCTAATTAAAACCTCAGTATTCAGGTTAAATTTCCGTGTTGGCACTTGGCGATAAATAAGTGGGTTTTGGGTTGCAGTTTGGGCACTCCGTTTCTAAAAGGTTTGCCATCACTGAGCTAATACCTTCCTTGGAACCAATTAAGAAGTTACAGGGAAGTCAGCAAACTTTGAAGTTCACACCTCCGGTCCCCCAGCGTTGCCAGTGCTTAAGGGCCTTGGTGGGTGCTTCTCAAAGAACATAAGAAAAGCCATGCTGGATCAGACCAAGGCCCATCAAGTCCAGCAGTCTGTTCACACAGTGGCCAACCAGGTGCCTCCAGGAAGTCCCCAAACAAGACGACTTCAACAGCATTCTGCCTGAGTTCCACAGCACCTCATATATTAGGCATGCTCTTCTGATACTGGAGAGAATAGGTATGCATCATCACTAGTATTCATTTTTACTAGCAGCCATGGATAGCCCTCTCCTCTATGAACACGTCCACTCCCCTCTTAAAGCCTTCCAAGTTGGCAGCCATTACCACATCCTGGGGCAGGGAGTTCCACAATTTAACAGCGTTGTGTGAAGAAATACTTCCTTTTATCTGTTTTGAATCTCTCACCCTCCAGCTTCAGAAGATGACCCTGCATTCTGGTATTTTGAGAGAGGGAGAAAAGCTTCTCCCTGGCCACTCTCTCCATACCATGCATAATTTTGTAGACTTCTACCATATCTCCCCTTAACTGCCTTCTTTCCAAACTAAACAATCCTATGTGTTTTAACCGCTCCTCACAGGGCAGTTGCTCTAGTCCCCTGATCATTTTGGTTGCTCTTTTCTGCACCTTCTCAAGCTCTGCAATATCTTTTTTGGGTGTGGTGACCAGAACTGTACACAGTATTCCAAGTGTGGTCTCACCATAAATTTGTCTAAGGGCAGTATGACAGCAGTAGTTTTATTCTCTATTCCTTGTCTAATTATGGCCAGCATGGAATTTGCCTTTTTCACAGCAACCGCACACTGGGTTAACATCTGGAAATGGCCCTGCTGTACTCTCGCGTTTTGCTTTCTGATTAGTAGCAGCACTTGGGGGATACTCCACCTCCCAAGGAACAGATCCCCTCTCATCCCTGACCCACCTTGGTCTAACAAGATCTATGGTTTCCTTTGACTTTCAGGGTTCGTCGACACAGAACTCATTCACCAATTTCTCATCTGGTGCAAGCCCATCCTCTTTCTCACCAGACTCTTCCTACGCAATCCTGTGGAAGGAGCTCAGACTTCTATCTATTGCGCCACTCAGGAGGGGATTGAAATGTTCAGCGGCCACTATTTTGCCAACTGCAAGCTCCAGGAGCCGTACCCCCAAGCCCGGAACGACGCCGTCGCCAAGAAGCTTTGGGAATTCAGTGAGAAACTGTTGGGGCTCGCCAAGTAAACTCCTTTGTGCCTGGAGGGTGGCATCTCTAGCATTGGGGAGACTGGGAAGGGGGAACTTGCAGCCCATTCCTGACTTCCTAGGACAGTGATGGCGAACCTTTTAGAGACCAAGTGCCCAAACTGCAACCCAAAACCCACTTATTTATCTCAAAGTGCCAACACAGCTAGAAGTCCACATGGGGCTAGGGGTTGCCAGGTCCCTCTTTGCCACCTGTGGGAGGTTTTTGGGGCGGAGCCTGAGGAGGGTGGGGTTTGGGGAGGGACTTCAATGCCATAGAGTCCAATTGCCAAAGCGGCCATTTTCTCCAGGTGAACTGAAATAGCAGATCTCCTGCTACTACTACCTGGAGGTTGGCAACCCTGCATGGGCGACTGAGCGGGGGAAGGAAAGCAGCTGGAGCATAGTCCCCACCCCTTCAGTTTGGGTGTTTTTCCGTTATCTTCATACGAATTTAAAAAGACTGTTATGCGGGGGGGCTGATGGTGGGGACAGCCCTTTGCACACACTCAGAGGCACCTTCGGTTGCATGAACGAGCAGAGTGGAAACCCGAGCTAAGCAAAGGGCTTGGCTCCAGCACAAATGTCAGGCGGGCCCCCGTTCGGCCCTCACCGCCAATCCCCCGCGCTGCAGTCACCAACCAGCCTGCCACAGACGGCTGCCCAGGCGTCCCACTCCCGGTCCAGCCCTGTCCCGGCTCCACCTCTTCCAGTCTTCGGCAGAAGGCTCGTCGTTGTCTTCACTTCCGGAAGAGCCGGGAAGGCACCACCGGTCCCCAGCCTTCTCAGCCGGGGGAACGAACTCAGGCAAACTCTGTGCTGGGGCGACGGCGTGCGTGCCCACAGAGAGGGCTCTGAGTGCCACCTTTGGCACCTGTGCCATAGGTTCGCCACCACTGTCCTAGGACAAAAGTCTTTAGGAGACCAAAAAGGCTGTGCCAGCATTGGGACTCCCTGTCCTTACGCCGCGCAGAGTACTGACCCCCTGCTACTTACACTGCGCAGAGTGGCCCCAATGCTGGTGGGGAGGCCCGACGCCAGTCTCCCAGTGCTGCCATGGCAGTGCCACCCAGGGATGCCAGCTGGGCCTTTTGCTGGTGTCCCACCGGCGCAAAGCCCAGCACCGCATCCCGGGGGTGATCCCAGGGCGTTACTGAGACTGCCTTTTTGCAGGCGCAGCTTCGCTGTTCTCAGTGGGGCAAAATGCCCCATTTAAAATTTTAAAAGCCAGCGGAAGGCTTTTTAAAGCCTTTCGGCAGCCAGGAAACGGGTTTAGAGGCGCCTCGGCCACGCCGTCCCCGGCCGCTGAAAGGTAAGGAATGGGCTGAAAGGTAAGGAATGGGCTGTTGCTAAAGAGCAAATGGCTTTGGACCAACAGAATCACGATTCTCAGGCCCTTTGGGAGTCGGATCTGAAGCCCTGGCGGTTCCCACATGCTGGTCCCTCCAGGGTCTCGCTTCTACTTTCCCTCCTTTATCAGGTTATAAGGCAATAAAAGCAATGACAACGTTTTGTAATAAAAACTACTCCGGTGGGATGGTGTGTCTGTTCCCTCCGTTTCACTCTGCTTTCAGACACACTCAGGTCTTTTGAACCTTCATTTTTCCTGAGAATTGTGTGTGTGTGTTCCGCTCCTGTGTCTGGATGAGGGTCTGACCAGCAATTTGCAGAAGGGGCTGCTGCGTTGGCTGTCCAAGAGATGAGAAGCTGTGAACTAGGGTTGGGAAATTCCTGGAGATTTTAAGGGTGGAACCTGGGAAGGGTGGGGTTTGGAGAAGAATCAAACCGGCTTACAATCACCTTCCCTTCCCCTTCCCACAACAGAGACACCGCTCTTAACCACTACACCACACTGGCTCTACGCCGCATGGAAGACACCGTCCAAGACACGGCAATGGCCAGTGAGTGAAGGGACTTCGCGATGTCAGCCGACTGAGCATACACAACGCACCCACAATGTACAATTCAAAAGCCCAGCCGATAGAGATCGGTTCGCCTGGAGAAAATGGCCGCTTTGGTAATTGGACTCTATAGCATTGAAGTCCCTCCCCAAACCCCGCCCTCCTCAGGCTCCACCCCAAAAATCTCCAGGTATTTCCCAACCCAAAGCTGGCAACCCTATCTGTAAGGGTTTCTGAAGACTGCTCATCTGTCATTTATCTTTGTTTTTGCTCTCTGGCAGCCCTTAATTTGCCATCACCAAAGTCCCTGTTTGTGTGCTCCTAGTTGTTAGGGTTGCCAGTTCCAGGTTGGGAAATACCTCGAGATTTTGGGGGTGGAGTCTGAGGAGGGCGGGGTTTGGAGAGGGGAGGGACTTCAATACCATAAAGTCCAATTGCCAAAGCGGCCCTTTTCTCCAGGGGAACTGATTTCTATCACCTGGAGATCCGTTGTAATAGTGGGAGGTCTCCAACCACAACCTGAAGGTTGGCAGCCCTACTAGTTGTCTAGAAATGGTAGCCCTGTGATGTAGCTTTATTGCCATATGTATTCCTAGAGGTATGGTGTGATTGGTTGCAGGGTTAGTCTGAAGCTTATGCTCCCTTGTGCTGGGGAAAGGGCAGGGAGGGGTCACCTGGGGCTCTTGATGTCAACTCCCAATGGGAGTGTTTAAAACCATATAACTTCTTTGGCAGGTATACTGTGCAGGAGGCAGGATCATCCTCTGAGCAAGCTTAGCATCCTGGCTTAGCTCTTTTCCTCCCTTGCTACACCCACAACTCCACTTCATTCTACCTTTTGTGCCGGCGTTCTCTGGGCATAGGCATGCTGCTAACATTGGCCTCAAATTGGCATGAGAGTATTGGTACACCGGTACAACTTTCTAATGCTGGCATATGCCTGTGTGCAGTGAACTTGTGTGTGGTCCTATGTTCTCATGCAAAAAGGACAACTCAAAGATAGCAAGGTCAGGGTATGTCATGTTACTATGATGTATTATTGTGTAATTTGTTACGGTAGGAAGGGGGAAATAGTGTCTTTCCTTGCTGGGAAACTCCCTTAGACAAAGGGTTTCCTGGAATGTAGCCTGGTCACTTCCTAGTAAGACGCTACCACTGAGGACCTCCTGAGGACCTCTGACCTGCTGAGATTTCGGGCTTTAATGGAAACTGGGTCCACAGTAAGTTGGGTAGGGGTTAAGGACTCCTTCAACTTCTTGTTAACACAAGGAACTCTGCTCAAGCACTGAGGAACCAGCTATACTATGTGTTTGGCTTAGTTAGTGCAACTAACCATCCTGAGCCAAAAAGAGGTTGGATGAGGATTAAAAATAATTCGATATATCTTTGTCCTTTGGCGTAGAAACTCTCGGCCTCGGTATTTCTCCATCTACAAAATGTATTTATTTACTTAATGTATACTCCGTCTTTATCACTGAAATTAAAGGCGGATTACATTGTTACGGCAGTGTAATAAAGACACTAAACAGGCACTCGTTAGAACTGGATTACAAAATTAGAGAACAATGCAAAAATGACAGTGTAATCCCCAGGCGAGCCTGATCTCATCAGATCTCAGAAGCTAAGCTAGGTTGACCCTGGCTAGTATTTGGATGGGTGACCTCCAAGGTATACCAGGGGCGTGACGCGGAGGCAGGCAATGGCAAACCACCGCTGAATGTCTCTTGCCTTGAAAACCCGATGGGGTTGCCGTACGTCAGCTGTGACTTGACAGTAAAAAAAGAGGGGGGGGAGAACAAAACACAATCGGGAAAACAGTGTAATAAAACAATATAATATACAGAACAACCAGTACAACAACATTGGATTACAATGCAATCAATCATGATACTGAATGTAGGTATGTAAAGTGCCATCAAGTCGCAGTCAACTTATGGCAACCTCGTAGGGTTTTCAAGGAAAGAGACATTCAGAGGTGGTTTTGCCATTGCCTGCCTCTGCGTAATATTCCTTGGTGGTGTCCCCTTCCAAATACTAACCAGAGCCGATCCTGCTTAGCTTCCGAGCTCTGATGAGATTGGGCTAGCCTGTAGAAGAAGAAGAAGAGTTGGTTTTTATATGCTGACTTTCTCTACCACTTAAGGGAGACCCAAACCAGCTTACAATCACCTTCCCTTCCCCTCCCCACAACAGACACCCTGTGAGGTAGGTGGGGCCAAGAGAGTATGACTAGCCCAAGGTCACCCAGCTGGCTTCGTGTGTAGGAGTGGGGAAACAATAAACTATGCAATAAAAATTGGGTAAAAATTGCAGTTGTTAGTAGGACACCTGTATTCTTCATATAAAAATGTCCTCCTGAGCTATTTATTTTCATGAATGTCTTCTACAATCCAGATTCCTCAACAGTGTGCTTCATGTGATTTGAAGCGCAATCTGCAGCTCACCCACTCTCACGGGCCCTGGTGGATTCTTGTTTGGCTCAGGGCACCTTTTGAACGCTTGTACAATGCTTTGTGTCAATTTGTCTGGTCCTAACAAAAGGTACCGCCCTGACCTGGATGGCCCAGGCTAGCCTGATTTCGTCAGATCTCAGAAGCTAAGCAAGGTCAGCCCTGGTTAGTATTTGGATGGGAGACCACCAAGGAAGTCCAGGATTGCTATACAGAGGAAGGCACTGGCAAACCACCTCTGTTAATCTCTTGCCATGAACATCCCAAAAGGGGTCGCCATACGTCGGCTGCGACTTGACGGCACTTTACACACAACAAAAGGTACCACACAGATTTTGTTCTTGGTTTTGGATTTTGGGTGGACCAATAAGGCTGTGCAACCTTTTCTACTGCAATTCCTAATTTCAACCCGAGAGGAAATCATCAACAGAATGAATGAATCGGGGTGGTGGTGGTGGGGAATCTGTTCTGAACACAAAGTAACACCACCCAATTTGGTTTTAATTTACTCTCTTACATTGTGCATCGCCTTAAATTTGTCTCAGATTTTGCAGAGATAGAGTTTACAAGGTGCTTCCTGTTGCTCTCAGCCTGCAAGGGAACTGTGCGTCTCGTCTGGCATTTGAGATGATTTGGGGTGAACTTTGCCTGCTTTCTGAATTTCACTGAATGAAAAAAAGAGCAGACGTCATGGAATGAATACTGCTTCCCAGAGAATGTGCTGTAACCTAACACCAGCAATAAAGTTAGACTGTTGGCCTGCGTACATCTGACAGAGGATGTCCTAACATTGTGGCATGATAGATCTGCTTCCCAGCCTGAGTTGTGGTGAGCTCGAAAGCTTGCACTGTGTTTTGCGTTGATTTGATTGGTCCTAACAAAAGGTGGTGAGCCCCGTGGCACAGAGTGGTAAACTGCAGTACTGCAGTCCAAGCTCTGCTCACGACCTGAGTTCAATCCCAACGGAAGTCGGTTTCAGGTAGCCGGTTCAAGGTTGACTCAGCCTTCCATCCTTCCGAGGTCAGTCAAATAAGTACCCAGCTTGCTGGGGGTAAAGGGAAGATGACTGGGGAAGGCACTGGCAAACCACCCCGTAAACAAAGTCTGCCTACTAAACGTCGGGATGTGACGTCACCCCGTGGGTCAGGAATGACCCGGTGCTTGCACAGGGGACCTTTACCTTTAACAAAAGGTGATAAATGGATTTCATTGTTTTTAAACTTTGCATGGACCAATATGACTGTACAGCTTTGCAGAGGCTGAGCATGGGGAAAGAGGTCAGCTCTTTTTGGCCCAACAAAGTTAGCCTTACCAACTCTGGCTTTGAAAATTCCTGGAGATTTGGGGGCAGTACATGTTTCTCCTAGACTCTAAAGAATACCGTAGAGTCTGCCCTCTGAAACTGCCATTTTCTCCAGAGGAACTGCTGTATGGAGATCAGCTTTAGGATTGCCAACACCAAATTGGAAAATTTCTAGAGATTTGGGGGTGGAACAAGGAAGGGTTGTTTATAATGGCATATAACCCACTCTTCACAGCAACCATTTTCCCCACCCCCAGGGGAACAGATCTCTGTAGTCTGGAGATCAGTTGTAATCCCAGGAGATTTCCTGAAGGTTGGCAACCCAAACCAAACTGCAGCCCTTCCCTTCCCTCCCCACAGAGCAACTGCACCATGGATAGGGTTGCCAATTGCCAGATACTAGCTGGAGAACCGATCTCCAGCCGATAGAGATCAGTTCACCTGGAGACAATGGCTGTTATGGCAATTGGACTCTATGGCATTTAAGTCCCTTCCCTCCCCAAACCCACCCCCCTCCTCAGGCTCCACCCAAAAAACCTCCAGCCGGTGGCAAAGAAGGACCTGGCAACCCTAACCATGGAAGTTGGGGTAAAGGTACTCTCTAGGCACCCCCACTTTACCTGTTCATTAGTTTTTTTAATAGACTGCCTTTCAGGAGTGGAAAGGTGTTCTGTTTTGGAAGGGGGGGAGGCAAAATAAAACTGCAATTTCTGCTTATGTATGCACCTGCCCCCCACAGGTACCTGTGTGGAGCATGAAGCTCTTATATATAATTATGTATATTATGTGTGGGAGGGAATGAGGCATGGTATAGCCAGATCTCAGAAGTTAAGCGGGGTAGTACGTGGAAGGCAGGCCACTAGGGTTGCGAGTTCCAGGTTGGGAAATACCTGGAGCTTTTGGAGGTGGAACCTGAGGAGGGAGGGGTTTGAGGAGGGGGGACTTCATTGAATCCACTTTCCAAAGCAGCCATTTTCTCTAGGTGAATGGATCTCTATCAGCTGGAGATCAGATGCAATAGCGGGAGATGTCCAGCTACCACCTGGGGGTTGTCAACCCTAGAGACTACCAAGGAACGCTCTACAGAGGAAGGCAATGGGAAAACACCTCTGCTAGTCTGCTTCTCAGTTGCCTTGTAAGCTTAGGGTTGCGAGCTCCGGGTTGGGAAATACCTGGAGATTTTTGGGATGGAGCCTGAGGAGGGTGGGGTTTGGGGAGGGGCAGGGACTTCTATCCCATACTCCAATTGCCAGAGCTGCCATTTTCTCCAGGTGAACTGATCTCTATCGGCTGGAGATCAGTTATAATCGCGGGAGATCTCCTGCTAGTACCTGGAGGTTTGGTAAACAAAGGTTAGCGTGCTGTGGGATGCTCAGCAAACTAGAAACAGCACTTCACGAAGCTAGACACAATGATTATATAGTAGGGGTATTTAATAACATATCCACCACTGACAGTGTGTAGGCAAAAACATGTGTTGTTAATTATTGCCTTAAAAGTTAACGCCGAAAAGAGGACTATGCTTCGCCGAAACAGAAAGATCACCAGGCTTCTGTTGAGAACAACTGTACTACTGAATTACTACTCTCAAGAAGCATATATGTGGAAGAAAGGGAGGCTGGCACCCCCTTTCATGGACTTACCTATAATGTTGTTATTGGTTTGTAACAAGGCATAGTCCTCTTTTTGGCGTTACTTTTAAGGCAATAATTAACAACACATGTTTTTGTCTACACACTATCGTGCTGTTTCTGTTTCTAGTGAAGTGCTGTTTCTAGTTTGCTGAGTACCTGGAGGTTGGCAACCCTAACCTAATGTTATATCTGTTATATATTATGTATGTTATATTATATATAATACACATCATTATTTATAGATGTATATCCATATATAGATATGTTAGAGCCTCACATATTGTAGGTAGGTCATGGGGGTGCAATAAATAAATTTACATTTATTGTACCCTTTTATGTATTAAAGGGAGGGAGGAAACGTGTCTCAAACGAACAGGACATCTCCAGCTAGTACCTGGAGGTTGGCAACCCTAATGTTATATCATATATTACATATATGATCTATAATACACATCATTATTTATAGATGTACATCGATAGATTTGAGAATATATCATATATTGCATATATGATTTATAATACACATCATTATTTATAGATGTATATCGATAGATTTGAGAATATACCATATATTGCATATATGATTTATAATAGACATCATTATTTATAGATGTATATCGATAGATTTGAGAATATATCATATATATCATATATTGCATATATGATCTATAATACACATCATTATTTGTAGATGTACATCGATAGATAGATTTGAGAATATACCATATATTGCATATATGATCTATAATACACATCATTATTTATAGATGTACATCGATAGATAGATTTGAAAATATACCATATATTGCATATATGATCTATAATACACATCATTATTTATTGATGTATATCGATAGATAGAATATACCATATATTGCATATATGATCTATAATACACATCATTATTTATAGATGTACATCGATAGATTTGAGAATATATCATATATTGCATATATGATCTATAATACACATCATTATTTATTGATGTATATCGATAGATTTGAGAATATATCATATATTACATCTATTATTTATAATACACATAATTATTTATTGATGTATATCGATAGATAGATAGATAGATAGATAGATAGATAATGTTAGAGCCTCACCTATCATTGTGCGTGGGCCAGGGGCTTGCAATACACAAATTTACATTTAATGTACCCTTTGACGTACTCAAGGGAGGGGGGGGGACGTGTCTCAAACGAACAGGGGATCTCCAGCTAGGAGCTGGAGGTTGGCAACCCGAATGTGATACATGACATCTGTTCTATTACACATAATAATATAACCCGCCGCCGCCGCCCCCTCCCTCCCTCCCTCCCTCCCTCCTCGGAGCGCCCCTCTTCCTCGGCCCCCTCCCCTCGCCCTGCCCCCCTCCAAGATGGCGCCAGCGGAGGCGACCTTTCCCCCCCCCTCCGCCCCCTCGCCCCCTCCTCCCTCCGACGCGCTCCCGGTGGGCGGGGCCCGGGGCGGGGCCGCGAGGAGGAGCCGCCGCCGCGCCCGAAGCGCCGTGCGGACCCAGAGCCCGGCCCGGCCCAGCCAAGCGGCGCCAGGGGGGGGGGAGGGGGCTTCGCCATGGGCAACTGTCACACGGTGGGGCCCAATGAGGCGCTGGTCGTGTCAGGTAGGTAAGCAAGCGGGCGGGCGGGGGTGGGGGGCGGCAGGCCAGTCTCTCGTCCCGACACCCCCCACCCGGACACCCCAAGGGCCAGCAGGCCGCCCCCCCCGCTGGGCTGTGGGCCCCTCCTGCGGGGCTTCCCTCAGGAAGGGAGGGGCGGCGCTTGGGCAATCGCGGGCAAAAATGGGGCTAGACCATGCGGTCTCAGCAAGGGGGGATTCCCCCCCGGGGGGATGTTAGGGACTGCTATTCAGCACGGGGGGGGGGAATTGGGACCACTGTTCAGCACGGGGGGGGTTGGGACCGCTATTCAGCACGGGGGGGGGATTCCCTAGAGGGGAATTGGGACCACTGTTCAGCACGGGGGGGGGGTTGGGACCACTATTCAGCAGGGGGGGGGATTCCCTAGAGGGGAATTGGGACCACTGTTCAGCACGGGGGGGATTCCCTAGGGGGGGATTGGGGCCTCTATTCAGCACGGAGGGGATTGGGACCACTGTTCAGCACGGGGGGGGAATTCCCTAGGGGGGGATTGGGGCCTCTATTCAGCACGGGGGGATTGGAACCACTGTTCAGCACAAGGGGGGGAATTGGGACCACTGTTCAGCACGGGGGGATTCCCTAGGGGGGATTGGGGCCTCTATTCAGCACAGAGGGGGAATTCCCTGTGGGGGGGGAATTGGGACCACTATTCAGCACAGGGAGGGGTTGGGACCACTGTTCAGCACGGGGGGGATTGGGACCACTATTCAGCACGGGGGGGATTGGGACCACTATTCAGCACAGGGGGGGGATTGGGACCACTGTTCAGCACGGGGGGATTGGGACCACTATTCAGCAGGGGGGGGGAATTGGGACCACTATTCAGCACAGGGGGGGATTGGGACCACTATTCAGCACAGGGGGGGATTGGGACCACTATTCAGCACAGAGGGAGAATTCCCTGTGGGGGGGAATTGGGACCACTATTCAGCACAGGGAGGGGTTGGGACCACTATTCAGCACGGGGGGGGGAATTCCCTGGGGGGGAATTGGGACCACTATTCAGCACAGGGGGGGAATTGGGACGACTGTTCAGCAAAGTGTGATGTCCTGTAGGTTATGTACCATCTGTAAAATTGTAGCTTGTTTTTAATAACTGTTAGACTATCTTGGGAAGGGGGACAGTGGTGAAAGGGGGGAATGGAGCAATAAAGGTTGAGAATCACTGGGCTAGATGGTTCTCTCTTGGGGGCCCCCACTCCGGGAGTCCCCGAGAGCCCCTGGGGGTAATATTGAACCTGAAAACTGTTGGCTGAACCTTCAGGGATTGCCTTCGAATTATCCCACCACCACCCCCTCTCCCGTGGCATCTTTTTGGTCCCTTTGGGGAATCAGAAAGCGAGTGTATGTATGTCGGGTGGGGGTATGATTTATGACCTACATCAAGTAGGGTTGCCAGGTCCCCCCTGGCCTGCTGGTGGGTGCTGAGAGGGTAGGGCCGCCAGATCCAGTTTGGGAAACTCCTGGAGATTTTGGGATGGAGCCTGGGAAGACATAGACTTAACTGTGGTACGATGCTATAGAGTCCACCCTTCAAAACATCCATTTTCTCCAGGGGAACTGATCTCTGTAGACTGGAGGTGAGCTGTAATTTTGGGGGATCCCCAGGTCCCACCTGGAGGTTGGTATCCCTGACAAGTGGCCCCTTTAAAACGTGTTCTGGTTGGGGCCAGACTGAACTCAACTCTGAATTTTTCAGTGCCCGGATTCACCGTAAAATCCCAGTAATAAGGCAGGGTGCCTCTGAGTATGTGCAGGGTGCTGACACCCCTAACAAGCAATCACAGCCCTGCTGCTGAGCTTGGGGTGGAAGGATTTACCAAAGGCAAAGACTGCTTTGCAAGCGGAAGCCGCAAGCTTGTCTCATAAAAAGAAATTACAAGCGCAGGAGCAGGGCTGCCTTCACTGCAGAAGGATGATCCAGGTTCTTAAAAACAGAAGAGGTTCTTCCTCTTGCCACCCTTATTTGTAGCTAAAGCTAACCGCAGTAGCCAGAAGGTGATGCTGGGAAAATGGTAGTGCTATGCTAACACCACACCCTCAAGCCTTGCATTCGGTCTGCTAATGAGCTGGCCTGTCAGATGTGGCTTTGCTGGAAAAGAGAACATGCAGTTACCGGGCTGATCCTCTAATGCTCCCTTGCAAATGTGCAGAGTTTTCTGATAGTAAACAGGATGTCTGGCTTTGGGCTCATATAGATTTTAACTTCCATTATCTCTACTTTTACGTTTGAAGGTAACCTGATTATGGACAAATAACGCTGCCTTATACTGGATCAGATCACTGGCCCATCTAGCCAAATAGTACCAGGGCGGATGGGCGGTAGCTCTCTGTGGTCTCTTCCATATGGCTTTTCACTGCCCGGTTGTCTGTGGTCTTTTTAAATGGGGGATGCCATGGATTGGATCTGGATTTTTTTCTGCATGCCAAACTCCTGCCTCTGCACTGAGGTTCTATTAATGGTGGTGGACACACACCCCTTTTAATTTTCCTTCAAAGGTGTCTGAGGACCCAACTACTCTCCCTGGAGAACTGGGTTTGATTCCCCACTCCTCCACATGAGTTGCGGAGGCTAATCTGGCAGACTGGATTTGTTTCCCCACTCCTACACATGAAGCCAGCTGGGTGACCTTGAACTAGTTACTTTCTCAGCCCCACCTACCTCACAAGGTGTCTGTTGTGAGATGGGGAAGGGAAGGGGATTGTAAGCTGGTTTGATTCTTCCTTAAGTGGTAAAGAAAGTCAGCATATAAAAACTAACTCTTCTTCTTCTACTACTACTCATGTACTGCATTTACATACTCTTTAAGCGTTCCAAACGGTACACCTACATTGTAAATCAGTACAGAAGGCCAGAACAATTTTCCCCATATTACAGATTTATAGCCTGCCTTTCTTGCAGCGGCTAAAGGCAGATTACATCATCTCAGAAGTCACACAATAGTGTGTGTGTGTTGATTTAATTTAAGGAGGCAAAACCAAGCAACAGGCTGTATGTTTTTGCCTCAGCTAGGCTTGGTAAAAATGTATTTAAAGGAGTTTGTATGTCCCTGATGTTAACCTGATACAGTTAGGGCCCAAGGCTGGTAACAACAATAAATACATTGATGAAATAATAGTCATTGCTTAAAATTATGAAAACACATCATCAAAACAAGTGATTACAAAGCCCCTGCCATGAGGAGTGCATTTGCCTCGCACTTTCTTATAGGGATTGACAGTATTTCAAGCGATCCTTAAAAAAAAACAACGGAAGAATCATGCCCTAGGAATGCCCTCATGAAATTCTTTGGCAGCTGCTGTATACAAGAAGAGGTGTGCCTTTGACTCTTTTATCAGGTCTAAAAATCAAAATCTAATTTATATCATTTTTGGGTAGGCTTTTATCTCATGGTAACTTTTGCAAGCAAGTGTATTTCTTGGGGGGGGGGGGTGTTTTAAGCACATAAGAGGTGCCCTGCTAGATGAGACCATCCAGTTCAGCTTCCTGCTTCAGCCAGTGACCAGGCAGTTACCCTGGAGGGCCAGCCAACAGGGCACAGAGGTGAAGGCCTTGCCCTCATGTTACCTCGTATCACAGGTATTGAGAGGTTTCCTGCCTCTGAAAATGGTTCCCTTTAGTCGTTATGGCTAGCAACCACTGATGGGCCTTTCCTCCAAAAATCTGCCTAATTCCCTTTTAAAGCATCCATGTTTGTGGCCATCATGACAACTACTGGCAGTGATTCCATAACTGGATCACTGGTTGAGTGAAGAAGTACTTTCTTTTGTCTGTGCATTGACCATCTTTTGGGAGACCATTAGTTCTAGTGTTATGGGAGAGAGTTCTCTGTGTCCACTTTCTCCATCCCATGTATAGTTTTGTAAAGCTCCCTCTCTTTTCCTGCTTTCCCTTCACCTCCCAAATTCTGTAGGTATCCATCTCATGTTGACTAGGGCAAAGACCTGGGCAGTTTGTGACCACAGGTGCTTGATCAACCCCCCTACACCTTCATTTCTGTAATCTCAGGTGGGGTGGAGTTCATCAAGTCCCTAGCAGGCAGCTTTAGATAGCTCTGTTCAGATTGTTTGATCACAAGTGGTGCTGTAGGCCTTCCCTAGAAAAAGTAGGGAAAGAAAACAGTAGTGAAGAAGAGGAGTTTGTTTTTATATGCCGACTTTCTCTACCACTTAAGGGAGAATCAAACCGGCTTACAATCACCTTCCCTTCCTCTGCCTACAACAGACACCCTGTGAGGTAGGTGGGGCTGAGAGAGCTCTAAGAGAGCTGTGACTATCCCAAGGTCACCTAGCTGGCTTCATGTGGAGGAGTGGGGAAACCAACCTGGTTCACCAGATTAACCTCCGCTGCTCATGTGGAGGAGTGGGGAATCAAATCTGGTTCTCCAGATTAGAGTCTACTGCTCCAAACCACTGCTCTTAACCACTACACCACGCTGTCTCTCTCGGGACATTAGTGTGCTTTCTGATCTGCTTAGAGAATGTAGCTGAGAACTTGGAAGGCTTCTGGTCCTTCATGGTTTCCCAAGCAGATGGCATTCCACAGGGCTGGGAGGCCCAGGTCTGATGAGCACAGGGCTAATTGATTTCTGATGAACCCGTGGCTTCCGTCTTGGAGGCTATAGCTTGCAGCCAGGCCTCAGCCCCATCACCGTAGCGTGAATTGAGGGATTTGCTCCAGACAGAAATTCAGATCTAGAACATCCATTTTATACGCACATACACCCTTCCTCCCTTTTGCTCTGTTTCCCACAGATTCCCTTGGACAAATTTTCTTTGGCTGCAGGAGCCAGCCCAGAAGTTTAGGCTAATTTTTCATCCATAAGCATTTTGCGCTTTAATGACCACGTTATTTAATTGTTGCTACCACAAAACCTAATCTGTTCACAGTTTTGTGTAATATTCACGTGATGACAAAAGGGTTGTAATATGTAAATAAATATAGGCGTAATCCTGGTTGTCGTCACAACAAAAGCCTAGCCTCTGAGCAGAGCCTAATTTCTCCCCAGTAATTTGGTTATTGCTTTAAAAGGCCCCATTTAGTTAGTATTCCCTATTACTATGTATGGGTGTGAAAGTTGGACAATGAAGAAAGCTGACAGGAAGAAAGTAGATTCCTTTGAAATGCGGTGTTGGAGGAGAGTTTTACGGATAGCGTCAACCGCCAAAAAGACATGTCATAGAATCACAGAGTTGGAAGGGACCACCAGGGTCATCTAGTCCAACCCCCTGCACAATGCAGGAAATTCACAACTACCCCCCCACACCCTCAGTGCCCCCTACTCCATGCCCAGAAGATGGCCAAGATGCCCTCCCTCTCACAATCTGCCTGTCATAGAATCAGCATTGCTGACAGATGGCCATCTAGCATCTGCTACCTCCATGGAAGGAGAGTTTACCACCTCCCGAGGAAGCCTGTTCCATTGAGGAACTGCTCTAACTGTTAGAAAATTCGTCCTAATGTCTAGACGGAAACTCTTTTGATTTAATTTCAACCCATTGGTTCTGGTCCGATCTTCTGGCGCAACAGAAAACAACTCGGCACCATCCTCTATAAGTCAGTGGGTTCTAGATCAAATCAAGCCTGAACTGTCCCTATAAGCTAAAATGTCTAAATTGAGGATAAATTTATAGAATCAATCCAATAATACAATAAAGGCAGCCACTGCCCTCAGTTTGCAAAACCTGAGCAAGGCAATGATAGGACATTTTGGAGGGCATTGATTCATAGGGTCGCCATGAGTTGGAAGTTACTTGACAGCACTTAATACGCACATAGTTGAATATTGAAAGCCAGTAGAGAAAGCAGCTGGTTAAGAAATGAATATATCTACCACCTGTGAATGGTACAAAGTTAAGTTTACATATGAGCGAGCAATAACAAGAACAGGCATATGCATTCTTAAGTCATGCAACAAAGCATTTTTTGATGTGAAATGACAACTAGGCTTTGTATGCCAACTGAGGATTGCTGAAGACACACTACCAAAAAAATATAATGGTTGAAAATACAATATGCCACAGTGAAATTTCAAGGCACCATGGATTTGTCAAACCCTTCTAATAGGAATGATTAGGGAATCCAAGGAACGTTAATGCACACATTGGGAAACCCTTAGGTAGTATGTTACTGCCAGTGTGTGAAGATACATACACACACACACCCTGGGGAGCATGCTTAGTTTTGTTCTGGCACAGGAAGAACAAATCCCCACCCTAATAAACACTCCTCTGCCTTTAGCAATTTCCTTATAGCTTATTTATTTAAATCATCAGATGATGATTTATCAGTTTAAAAATCACTGACATAAATCAAGCATCCCATATTCTAATTCCAGTCATTCCTGGAGAAGCATGCTTACTAATTTGGTTACTGCTCCATGGAACTTCTCTAATAATGCAAAAGGCTTGGCCTCTATGCTCTGTTTGTTTGTCCTTGAGTAACTGGTTGGCCTCTGTATGAAACAAGAAGGTGGACTAGATGGACCACTAGTCTAGCAGGGCTCTTCATATGTTGTGAATACAAAGAATAAAGAATGCAGTACTTAGCATATTAAGCCACATTTGCATTTTCCTCAAAAGTTGCATTTTTGTCCATGACTCCATAGACAAGCAGACTTCAGCTTAAAAGTGCTTGATGAACGATAATAGGTTTTGTTTGAAGATGCTGAATATAGTCTTTAATATATTTATTTTACCTGAAAATAATTCATTTTATATTCATAACTCTAATCTTTCAGGGGGGTTTTAAATTGTTGAATTTAATGACCCAGACAACTGACAAAAATCTAGCAGTGCTTCTCAGATGTGTAGTTGACATCTGCAGCAGGAAGTGGATCCTGACACCATTTCCCAAGTGATTAATTTCGATGATTAAGGGCCAGTGATTAATCTCCTCAAAGTCTGCCCTTTATTGAAGTCAGAATCTTGCTGCAGCTGATCAGCCGTGTGGGTCTTCTAGGTGCTTGGAAGAGTGGTTGGTTTCAGAACGGAACAGGCATAGCCCGAGCCCTTCCCTACAGCCCTGCATAGTGGCCCAGCAGGGGCTGGATAAACTGCTGCCTGCCTGCAACAGTAAACAGAGGGGTGTGTGCCAGCCTCTTCTGTGC
The DNA here is from genome assembly GCF_029931775.1 of Euleptes europaea. Classification (NCBI taxonomy): domain Eukaryota; kingdom Metazoa; phylum Chordata; class Lepidosauria; order Squamata; family Sphaerodactylidae; genus Euleptes; species Euleptes europaea. Next base: position 25,422,818 of record NC_079330.1, on the reverse strand, counting down.
TGATGCCAAAACAAGCAATCTGCTGTTACTTTGCTGATCTCTTTCTGTGTACGTTTTTGCCGAGCCCCTGGATGGCAGTTTTGCCAACGTCGGCTCGCCCTGAATGTAGCAGGCAACCTGCCACCCTTCGTAAAACACTCTTGAGTGTTCCTGGTGTGTTTAACTGCTGCAATTAGGCTTCTTCCCTAATCCTAACTGTCATGTGAAATGGTTGTATTGCTAGAATGCGGCAGCCTGTTGCAGTGGAAAGTTGTGTAACAGCCCTTCAGAGAAACTGCTGTTTTTCTCCAGCAGTTGCTATCATCATGTCAATAATCGGAGGAGTCCTTTGCCGTGGCGCGGGGTGTGTGTGTTCACAAGCAAGCATGTTCCGCCCCCCCCCCCGCCCCCCGCCTTTGGTCTTGCTTGTGTAGCTTTGAGTTAGGGTGGAAGGGTCTGCAGGGCAGGTCATGCTCCGTTTCCTTTACTGGGATTGTAAGGCTAAGGTAATTGTGGAAAGAAGGTATTTTTTTAAAACTCGGATGAGAATGGATTAGGATTAGAATTGCCTTGCTGAGTGATGATCTGTCCTGTCCATTTCCAGGTCTGTTAGTTTAGAAGCAGGGCATCCCACTCTTGACTATCCTTAGATCCCCCCCACCCATGCTGAGTTACTAGAGTTTAACCAACAAACATTGGCATACGTACTTTCTGTCCTGTTCGGAAAGTATTTTAAGTTTAACATAAGTGACATGTTCAGTTTTGCTTCCCAAATTACACACACACACACACACACACACACACACACACACACACGGAGGTGCCATTAGAATCCTTCGACAGTGTTCGCCCAATTTGGTACTTGAGACCATGGGCCCCCAATAAACCATTCTCCTAGAGTCACCAACCTCCAGGTGGGTCCTGGAGAGCTCCCAATGATCTCCAGACCTCAGAAATCAGTTCCCCTGGAGAAAATGGCTGCTTTGGAGGGTGGACTCTGTGGCATTATACCCTGCTGGAGGTCCCAACCCTCCCCAAACCCTGCCTTCCCCTGGCTCTGTTCCTCCAGGTATATCTGTAGGAACCTCTCTCAAAGCGAGCCTGGCTCAGGGGTAGAGCATCTGCTTGGCATGCAGAAGGTCCCAGGTTCAATCCCTGGCATCTCCAGTTCAAGGGACCAGGCAAATAGGTGTTGTGAAAGACCTCTGCCTGAGACCCTGGAGAGCCGCTGCCAGTCTGAGTAGACAATACTGACTTCGATGGGCCAAGGATCTGATTCAGTATAAGGCAGCTTCCTGTGTGTTCATGTGGCAGCACGCAGAACAAGCATAGAGGTGGCATCAGCTGGCCTTGTTTCTGGCTGCACCTCCTTTCTCCCCAAGCCTGAATTTTCTGCCCATCCTCTTCTCCCCACCATGTTTGCTTGTCTTTTCAGTGTGTACCTATAAGGCCTTTGAGGGCAAAATTCTGGGTGGCATTCTTGCATTTGGCAATGGAGATTGCATTTCTGGGAAGAGACTACAGCTGTTTAGTGAATTAGCAGTCCTGGGAGTTGTAAAGATGTTGGGTGGGTGGCTGAAGGATCAGCAGAACTGAACTTACAGGCATTCTGTGTAGTTTGGGGTTGATTCCTAAGGCAGATGTCTTTGTGTCCGTGTTCTTGACCCTTCAGTCCCTGAAAGCTGATGCAGTTACACAGTTGGTACTTTTGGATCGTCTTGTTACCTTGGCAAGGGGCAGGAGCTTCAGGTGTCTGCTCCGCAAGTAGTAGTAGTAGTAGAGGGAGAAGAGTTGGTTTTTATATGCCAACTTTCTTTACCACTTAAGGAAGAATCACACCGGCTTACAGTCACCTTCCCTTCCTCTCCCCACAACAGACACCCTGGGAAATAGGTGGGGCTGAGAGAGCGTGACTAGCCCAAGGTCACCCAGCTGGCTTCGTGTGTAGAAGTGGGGAAACAAATCCAGTTCACCAGATTAGCCTCCACCGCTCACATGGAGGAGTGGGGAATCAAACCCGGTTCTCCAAATCAGATTCTACCGCTCTTAACCACTACACCATGCTGGCTGAATTAGACTGAATTTTTTCAGAAGTAAATAACGCCTTCCCATCTTCTCTGCCATGCTCCTTGTTGACAGAAGCTATCTTGAACAGGTCTGCAGGTTTGGAACCTCCAGTGGGAATTCAACAGTTAGCAAGTGCAACTTGTTTGCTTTGAAATGCTGAATTCTAGCAATATTCTGAGAGGGACTAGAAATAAAATTGCCAATAATGTAATGCCCCTGTATAGCTCTACAGTGTGGCCTCATTTGGAATATACTAACATACGAAGCACATGTCAGTTAATTAACTTGCCAATTTAACAGGCTTTTTACTGTAAGCTATACTATCCACAAAAATTATCAATGTATCATCCCAATTAATTGTTGATTATTCCAAAAATCCAGAGTAACAACTACAATTGTTATATATATATGATGTATCAGATGTTATATGTATATGATGTATTATTTTTAAGCTGTATTATTTTGAATTTAGAGAGTCACAACAATTACGCACTGTCAAATCATTCAGGATAAGACTGTTAAGTCTACACGATACTTTGTAGTTGTTACTCTGGATTTTTGGAATACACAACAATTAATTTGGATTATACACTGATAATTTTTGTGGATAGTATAGTTTACAGTAAAAAGCTTGTTAAATTGGCAAGTTAATGAACTGACACGTGCTTCTTTATTACACAGTGATTGTGTATTGCTATCTCGTATGGTTTTCTCATTTGGAATACGGCAACCAGAACTGTACACAGTATCTCAAAAAAAGATATTGCAGAGCTCGAAAAATGTGCAGAAGAGGACAACCAAGTTGATTAAGAGGTTGGAATGCTTTTCCTATGAGGAAAGGCTGAAGAGTCTGGTATGACTAAGGAGGGGCATGGTAGAGGTTTATAAAATTATACGTGGGGTAGAGGAAGTGGAAAGTGAAAGAGAGACAGCGTAGTGTAAGAGCTAGTGTGGTGTAGTGGTTAAGAGCGGCGGACTCTAATCTGGAGAACCATGTTCAATTCCCCACTTTTTCACATAAAGCCTGCTGGGTGACCTTGGGCTAGTCACAGTTCTCTCAGAGCTCTCTCAGCCCACACGGAGGCAGGCAATGGCAAGCCACCTCTGAACATCTCTTGCCATGAAAACCCTACAGGGTCACTATGAGTCAGCTGTGACACACAGAGACACAGACACACACAGAAAGTGAATGGAGAGAACTTTTTCTCCCTCTCCCAGAATACTAGAACTTGGGGGCATCCAATGAAGTAAGACAAAAGGAAGTACTTTGTTCAGCTAGCAAATTGTAGAATTCACTGCCAATGGATGTAGTGAAGGCACAAGTATAGATCGGTGTCAAAGGGAATTATACATTATAGATTCACGGGGGAGAGGTCAATCAGTGGGGTACCAACCATGGTGACTGATGGGAAACCACCACATTCAGAGGCAGTAAACCTCTCAATGTTCAAGCTGGTTTCAGAAAAGGAAGAGGCACTAGAGATCATATTGCAAATATACACTGGTTACTGGAGCATACGAGAGAATTTCAGAAGAAAATCAGCTTGTGTTTCATAGATTACAGCAAAGCTTTTGACTGTGTGGATCACGAAAAGCTATGGCTGGTTTTAAAGGAAATGGGTGTGCCTCTACTTATGATTGTTTTGATGCGCAACCTGCACTCTGGACAACAGGCCACAGTTTGAACAGAATATGGAAAAACGGAATGGTTTCCAATTGACAAAGGTGTCAGACAAGGATGTATTTTATCTCCCTATCTCTTCAATCTATATGCAGAACATATAATTAGGAAAGCTGGATTAGAGTTAGATGAAGGTGGAGTGAAAATTGGAGGGAGGAACATTAATAATTTGAGATATGCCGATGACACTAGGATAGGACATTTTGGAGGACTTTCATTCATAGGGTCACCATGAGTCGGAAGCGACTTGACGGCACTTAACACACACACTGAACTCTCAATACCTGTGGTAGGAGGCAACATTAAGGGAAGGCCTTGGACACTGTGTGAAATGGGACACTTGTCGAGATGGACCACTGCTCTGATCCAGCAGGGCACCTCATGTTCTTCAAAGTAGTCTGCTTAGTGTGGTGTGCCACAAATGCTGTTCCTTTCCCTTGGGAGTGATGGACATTAATTGCACACAGAAGCATGCGCAGCTGGCCCCACTACCGGAATCTCAAAAGTACCCTCTGAATGGCGCTGCACCAAACCAGCCATCAGGGATCTCTTGCTCCCTCACAGCTGACAGAGCCTCATCTATGCAACACCAACAGGAAGCTGCCTTGGAGCTGGAAGTTGAGTGTGATGGGTTACCATACACTTTCAAGCTAGCAGCCCTCCCTTTTTTTCCTGTCTGAAAAAGAGAGATAACCGAACCAGGCGAAGCCATTTGTAATCAAGTGAATATGAGCCATTTCCGTCCTCAAATGTGGCCGTCCCCAGTGCAGCTCCTGCCAACATGTCCATTTGAGCCTTGGGAAGAAATTCTTGAATGCCGTGGAGAGAAAAGGGGGGCTTCATATGGCTTCCTTTCAGCTTTGACTAGCGAAGTGCTGAGCTCATCCTGTACCCTGTCTTGGCTGGCGACTTCCTTGTGCCTCTGCGCTTGGCAACTTCTCCCCATTGCCATGCCAAGGACCAAACCCTCTCCTTTCTTGGGAAACTGAAATCAAACAGCTTCTCTCCCCCAAAACAAAGAGATAATCCTACTCTTTCCCCCCCCCCCACCATGGCAACCATTCTGTGGTGGTACCTACAACTTTCCTCAAATTTCTACAGGCTCAACAAAGTTGGGGGGCTTCTCTAATTTCATGCGTCAGTGTGCCTTGAGTCCAGCAGGGTCAAAGACTTGTGACTGTGACTTACTAAGATGGGGAGGGGCTGTGGCTCAGTGGTAGAGCATCTGCTTGGCATGCAGAAGATCCCAGGTTCAATCCCTAGCATTGCCAATTAAAGGGACAAGGCGAGTAGGTGATGTGAAAGACCTGTGCCTGAGACCCTGGAGAGCCGCTGCCAGTCTGAGCAGACAATACTGTCTTTGATGGGCCAAGGGTCTGATTCAGTATAAGGTAGCTTCGTATGTTCATATGTTCCTAAGATAATGCCCAACTTGATGTGTAGTCCATACTTTTTGAATTGCTTTGTATAGGCACAGATTTTTTTAGATCCTTTCATGCTGAGAGTAAATTTCTAGTCTTTATGACCCAAAAGGTGATAAATTAATACAAGGTCAGTTGGAGTGTGGGTGCATTGGTGAGGCATACCGTGATGCATTGCAAATCTCCTATCTTCTCCTGTGACCAACAAAAGCAGGCTAAACTCTGCAAAAGAAGCTAATAATTTATTTAATTTACAGAATTTTGGTTATAGAATTTGGATTATGTTGGCCCAGAACTTTTTTTTTTTAAAGAGAGCCAGCATGGTGTAGTGGTTAAGAGTGAATGAGTTTAGTTTGTGAATGGTTTTATTTGCATTTAGTCATAGGCCATTACAAGTTAAGAGTGGTGGACTCTAACTTGGAGAATTGGATTTGATTCCCCATTCCTCCGCATGAAGCCAGCTGGGTTATCTTGGGCCAGTCACAATTCTCTCTGAACTCTCTCAGCCCCACCTACCTCACAAGGTGTCTGTTGTGGGGAGAGGAAGGCAATTGTAAGCCAATTTGAGACTCCTTAAAGGTAGATAAAATCAGAGTATAAAAACTAACTCTTCTTCTTCTTAAAGCAAAGTCAGCTGTGCTGTCTTTGGTCCTTTCCGGTGTCCTTGCAAAGCAATTTTCATGTGTACTTTTAAAAAAGTACATCCTGACACCTGCGGCCTAGAAAGCACTCCGTGTCTGTGCTGCTTTGTTTTCAGTTCTTAACACCTCGCTTCCTCTTGGGGAGGGTGAAGATGCTGGAGAGCTCCACCCTGGAGCAGTCACGGCAGCTGCCTCTGTTTGTTCCACAGGTGGATGCTGCGGCTCTGACAACAAGCAGTACGTCGACGGAGGCTGGGCTTGGGCCTGGTGGTGTATTTCCGATACGCAGAGGTAAGCAGGGGAGTCTTCCAGCGTGCAGGTGATGTCCTCTTGGAGTGGCAGAGGGGCAGCTCTTACTCTGGTTCGGCTCTGAGAAACTACTGGTGCTGCAGAGACTAGGGTGTCAGAGGTAGTACCCTGCCTCAGTCAGTCGTCAGGGGAGTAGGATAGGAAAGGGCACCCCCTCCCTTTCTCCAACAACCCACAAGGGTGCAGTAGCGTTTCTGTTTCCAAATTGTACATTCACACACTGCGGTGTGAACTGGTTTGAGAGCTGCCTTAACTCTCTGTCGTCCCTTCCTCCCCAGAAAAAGCATCCTGGGGACTGCAATTTCAGGCGAGTTATAATTCACCTTGCTAGTTCAAAGATGCTTCACAAAATGCCAGTTCACAAGATCCCTTTCCCTTGAGGCCCTGGCCATTAAGCCTTTTTTGAAACTAGTTTAACTTTATAGCTTAGCTATACCAAAAGGGTAGGGGGCAGGGGGAATGACTGAACTATTTATTTATTATTTTCCATTTATATCCCATATCAAAGCCAGATCAGTGATACATGCAGAGATACAGCAGACAACTTCCTCCATAGTGTGGTGCTGTGGGTCCATAGTGGGTCCATAGTGTGGTGCTGTGGGTCCATAGTGTGGTGCTGTGGGTCTTTGAATTCATTTCTTGCAGGACACAGCTCAGCATCACACCATGGAGGAAGTTGTCTGCTGTACCTCTGCATGTATCACTGATCTGGCTTTGCCTGATCAACCTCTGCTGGGATTGGGTAATTATGTCACCTCCCTGCATGAGATGTGATTAGATTGTTCAGTCCTTTCCAAGGCAGATAATTCCTGCCTTCAGAAGAGGCTGCCTGCCTGTTGCATGTCTCTGCATGAGTCACTGCTCAGGGCTGGCCTTCCAAGTTGGAGGCATGTTTAGAGCAGTGATTCATGCAGAAACATAGCGAATGGGAGGTGAGCTGCTTTTTTCGCAATCAGAAGGAAGCCTTTTTTTTGGAGTAAGGAGAGGTGTGTGCCTCTCATTTTAATTCTAAAATCAAGTGTTCCTCTGTCACCAGAGGCATGGGAGAGAGTGGTCTTTTGTGCATGGCTGTTTCCCTCGCTGTCACCCCTCTGACAACTTCAGGTCTTTGTTTTGATTCTGCATGTCGTTTCTGACTGTCAGAGGTCACCTCACTCTTCCCCTTCATTTTCCCGTGTTTTGCATGCATTTTCAGGGACCTGTTCTATCTTGAATTTGAAAACCCGGGCAAAATGTGGGGAAGGAGACCTCCGACGGTCAGAAACGGCATGCGTATTCAAAGACCCAAAGTCATCAGAGGGGTGACTGCAAGGGAAACAGCCATGCATAAAAGGCCACTGGGACTAGGAGATAATGTGATTCTTTTCCTTGTAATTTTACCCACAGCCCAACAGGAGAGCTGTCCTGCTCTCTGGTTAGCTTTTATGGGGGCAGCATGCTTTTTGGCCAGCCAGTGTTGCTGAGAGTGAATAATTGGGGGCAGCACTGACCATAGGCAGAGTGGCCTTCTGTGCCTGAGTTGCTCAGATTCCGGGAGATGGGGGTCGGAAGAGATCTCTCTGTCAACCTTTCAGTCCCCGCCTCTTTCTCCTTCTACCGTAACTAAGACTGTTGCTTGCTGTGTGTCTTCTTCCATGCATCCTGTGACTAACTCACTTGTGTGATGGTGCTGCTGCTGCTCTTGCTGTCCTAAAGCCCAGTGTGTAATCTGTGGGGTCTCTGTGGGATTTGCAGCATGTCCTGACCCCCACCCTGTGGGAGGCACCTCCACCTCCCGACACACTAACAAGGAAAAGGAGAAAGACGAGACTCTCTGGGTTTATAGCCGGAAGGGCGGAGAACAGAGGCTGGCACCACTGCCCGGCCTTGTGGAGGGGCGGGCTGATAGATTCTCCCTCACATGCCACACTGCTGCCTGTGATGTGCACCACTTGCTGTGCCAGCTCTGGAACTGGAGGAGGGGGGAGGCTGCCCAAGGGGCGCTTAGCTAGCTGGAGCAGCTTGGCTAGTTGTATGGTCTTTCGTAGAGGAACTGCCACCTGAGTTCCTCTAGTGTGGAAATCACACCAAGTGTGCATGTCCCATATTCCAGGGCTATGCTATGAGCCCTTCACTTTATCCAGCTGTCCTTCATGCACCCCAATCTCTGGCCATATATGGATGACCCTAAGACCCTTTTGCTCCGTGGCGCAGAGTGGTAAGCTGCAGTACTGCAGTCCAAGCTCTGCTCACGACCTGAGTTCGATCCCGACAGTTGGTTTCAGGTAGCCAGCTCAAGGTTGACTCAGCCTTCCATCCTTCCGAGGTCGCTAAAATGAGTACCCAGCTTGCTGGGGGTAAAGGGATGATGGCTGGGGAAGGCACTGGCAAACCACCCTGTAAACAAAGTCTGCCTAGAAAACGTCGGGATGTGACGTCACCCCATGGGTCAGGAATGACCTGGTGCTTGCACAGGGGACCTTTACCTTTTTTTAAAGACCCTTTTGCAGCAGTCGAAGGGCGACAGAAGAAATAGTTTGAGTCACTGACCCCCCCCCCAGCTTTCTTACTCTAATGTATGGAGATGGAGTGTATTGGCATCATTGGGTACTCCCCCTCCCAAGTTCTGATTAGTTCCCCCCCCCAATAGTAACAGAACAGGGTGAGACTGGGATCGAAGCTTCCTTTAGCATCACCTAGTGAGTCTTTGACAGAGTCAAGATTTGAACTGGGATTATCTCCCCTTTCAAAGTGTGAAGTGGTTGATGGATAGCCAGTGGCTGTTAAATCTAGGGAATGGATGGTTGAACTGGGATTTCACATACTGGTTGCTGCATCACACCACCTGCCAGTTATGTAACTGTAACCCTTAACCCATTAATCCCCAAACACCCCTGTGAAGAGGTCGTCCTTCCCATTTTGTAGATGAGGAGCTCAGGGTAAGGCCTTCTAGGCTGTCTGCATGGATTGGCCCTGGCTGCATGGGAAAGGGGTTGCGGTGGGGGTGGTATCTCTACTAATAGCAAAGGCTTGGCAAAGGCTTGCGGCATTTATCTCAGCAGGGAGCTCACAGAAGGAATTCCACTTCAGATGGTCTTTTAAAACCTTGGCGGTGCTAGTGTAAATTTCAGACAAGCTCTGCGCTCCTTACAAAGAAAGGCTTCTAGTGATGTTTAATAGAAGTGGTCAGTCAAATAGTGGTCAGTTAAATAGAAGTGGTCAGTCAGGAGGAAGGTGAGAAGGTAAAGGCCAGTGACAGGTAAGAGTGGGACTAGTATTGAGTGAATGCCACCACCCCACCTCACGATCAGCATTTTTTCTCTGAGCATCCTTTTCAAATGTTTGAAAAAATCCCTGTGGATACTCTATAGTGATGCTTGGACAATCCCCTCCCCCTTCTCCCTCTCCCCTGCAAACAAAATATCATGTAGTTATAGGCTTCTTACTTGACAGCCTCTTTTTACTTCAGTTACAAATCACACGCTTCCCAGCCTTTTGCTACCAAGGACAATGGGATTGTTATTTTTCACTGCTTCACAATCCAGTTTGGAAGGCAGAAAAAAACTACAAATCCCATCATCCTTGACAGATAATGATGGGGGGGGGGAGGCCCCACACAAAACAATTTAAGTTTTGTTTAGAGGGGGATGAAACTGACACAGTGGGTCAAAAAGCAGCTGGCTTTGGGCAGGGGGGTCAGGTACAAGCCTCATTCAAGTTGGGGGGTCCAGATTCAAAGCATTGTTGAGTTGGTACCAGGGAAATGTATTTGGGCAAGGCCTGCCATAAGCAGGGCCCTGTCCCTGGTTGACCACCCAGAGCAGGGCAGATTCATACATGACTCCTGACGAGAGCCCCGGATTCACCTTGTTGCGCTTTTCAAAACCTTGTGTCGCCTCGACCCCGGAGTGGCTTGGAAACCCAGAAAAGTCCCGTCTTTCCCTTGGCAACTGGGTTCTGCTACTCTCTGGTAACCACCTTGTGTGTTTGCTGTCCTACCCTTGTTTATTGCTGCTCAGACTGTCTTTGGAGGTTATGACCATCCTTTGTCGCTGTGAGAATATTGAGACGTCGGAGGGGGTCCCACTGTACGTAACGGGGGTCGCACAGGTAAATGATTCACCCACTTCTAATGTGTTGTCTCTAACCTTCTTCTCTCCCTTCTGTCCCACGCAGCAGCAACTGTGGCAGCAAGAGGACTTAAGCACTCTCCTTTTTCTCTAGCGGGCCAGCCTTGGTACCTGCACTTTTCTCTCCTTTGCCCCCTTGTTTGGCTCTTGCTACCTGCTGTTGCACTCCACGGTAATGTAGAACGATGCATGCTGACCGACTCCAAATTCAAGGCCCCCCTTTCTGAACCCCATGGGAATGTCGCTGGCACCCGCTCCTTCCCGATTGCCACTTCAGCCTGCTTCACAGGTGTCACACAGAAACAGGAAGGCTATTAACGCGCATCCGCTCTGTGGGGGAAAAGAAAGGCCGCGCGAGATCATGTCTGGGGGGTGGGGGGGAGCTCTCCGTGAGCGCAGCTGAATTGTAGGGCAGATCCTGAGAACTGTGTGCTACTTTTGAAAAAGCGCAAAGTCCTGCGGCCCTTTTAGTTTACTGTGGCGTGGTCTGTCGTAGACTCCAGTCTGCTCCATCAGGTGGTCACCTGTTTGTTAAAGTAGAATCCTCCAGGTACACCTGCTTCTGCCAGACTTAAATCGGTTTCTGTACATGGCTACCCTGTCTGGGTAAAAGTCAAGGTTAATCTGGTCCATTCCTTCCTTTTGTTCTTTGAACATAGAAGTCCCACTTAGGTGCTGCAGGTCTCTCTCTGATCATTCTTGGAACTCTCCTCCATGCCACTGCACTGAAGAGGTTAGGACATTTCAATAAATGTCCTTAAAATGCCAACTATCCCGTTCTGATTATGTTAACAATAAAACATGTTTTAAAACCTCTTCCTCTCTGCCAGTTTAACCCCTAGCAGTGAAAGCCAGGCCTCAAAATGCTCATTAAAAGAAAAAGATTTTCAGCGTTTGAAGGATCTCTAGGCATAGTTTTGGAGCCAACTCCCCTGAGAAGCATCTTTGTTCCTTTTAGAGGTACCAGTGGGGATAGGTAGGACAGGTGCTCTTGAAGTCCAGTCCTAAAGGACTTCACTGGCCTGAATCAGCCCATCAGATCCTGCCTGGAATGATACATCACCAGTACTCTGGTGTCAGCTAGGAAATTAAACTCGGATTTGGGCAACCTAGCTTTAAGTTTCAGCAGATTAGAAGCCAGTTTGGAAAACAGAGGATTATAGTAGCCTACTTCATGGAGTGGTTGTGGAAACAAAGATTTCCATTTTTCCATTGTAATTTTTTTAAAATTTGGGTGGGTCTTATGGATTTTTTCCCTGGCTCTCCCCCCCCCCCAGCTTTTACATCTCTAAGCGTGTGGTGTGTGAACTCTGATTATTTCTTGGATGGGGTTGTATTTCTAAGGCCCACAAATCAGGCAAAACCTCACGATAACCCTTCCAATCATGAGATCTTGAACTCAGCCGGTGGCACTCAGTGATCCTGTTCCATGTAGCTTCAATGTTTCCCCACTCTTGGTTTCTGAAACAACCCCACATTTATTTCTGTGTGTTTGGTCGACCGGCAGAAGCATTGCATTGCATCTGCATTTCCTGGAGCCGGTGCAGCAGGTGGTCCCGGGCCAAGGGGAAGAGCTGAGCCTGTTACCTAGAAACGTGCCAATGTTTTACGTTTTTTGGCAGGATTTCCCTAGAGATAATGACGTTACAGCCCAGGTGTGAGGACGTAGAGACGGCGGAGGGGGTAGCTTTAACTGTCACAGGTGTGGCCCAGGTACAGTAACTCCAAATGCCTCCTTTCAGGAATGCATGCCTCTAACTCTTCTTCCTGGCCTCTCCTCCCTCCTAGGAGGCTGCTTATCCCAGGGGAGAGGCATTGGCTGCTCTGGAAACACTGTCCTTGCTCAAAAGCTGCTTTTAAAAATTTTCCGTCTCAGATTCACACAGCTCCCCAACACCTTTGTTGGGAGGGAAGCCCCTTCCCTTTTTCATCGCTAGGTTGTTGCTTCTCTCCCGCCTGTGCAGCAGAGGGTGCTGTTGCTACTCTGACCTCCTTAACAGTCGGACCCAGCACCCTTCCAGCACAACGATCTGCTTCTCTGCCTAGGTTTGTACGTAGCCGGTTTTTGTCCCGGGTTCCTATTGGTTGCCAAATGAGTTCAGTGCTGTGGCTTTTAGTCTTCATAAAGTCCAAATTCCTGTGGGATCTACTTTGCTCCAGAATGGTGATGAGCAAGTTACATTACTGAGAAGGTCTCTCTGGGGCAGTGGGCCAGGCATTGCCACAGCTGTGTTTTGGAGTGAGTCGCCGGCCGGTCCTGTAATCGTGTCCTGCTGTTCCTTCTGTGCATGAACACGTGAAGCTGCCTTATACTGAATCAGACCCTTGGTCCATTGAAGTCAGTGTTGTCTACTCAGACCGGCAGCGGTTCTCCAGGGTCTCAGGCAGAGGTCTTTCAAATCACCTACTTGCCTGGTCCCTTTAACTGGAGATGCCAGGGATTGAACCTGGGACCTTCGGCATGCCAAGCAGATGCTCTACCACTGAGCCATGGCTCCTCCTCAACAGCTCTTGCTTCTGGGTCCAGATTTGGCTGATCTCCAGTCTCCACAAACAAACAAAAAGTCCTCTTTTGCTTCAGCAGGGTAAATTCCAGTAATCAGCATCTGCTCTCTCTTTATGTTCTGGATGCCACATGGCTTAGGTGTGTGGGGAGCTGGTGAGTGGATGGCCTTCCTTTTTGGTTGCATGGGATGGCCTTCCTCCCCAACTCTGAACTGAAATTCCAGATATGTGAAATAGCCATTTCTGCGTCATGACAGCAAGTGTGGTGTAGTGGTTAAGAGCGGTGGTTTGGAGCGGTGGACTCTAATCTGGTGAACCGGGTTGGTTTCCCCACTCCTACACATGAAGCTAGCTGGGCTAGTCACAGTTCTCTTAGAGCTCTCTCGGCCTCACCTACCTCACAGGGTGTCTGTTGTGGGGAGGGGAAGGGAAGGTGATTGAAAGCCGGTTTGATTCTCCTTAAAAGGTAGAGAAAATTGGCATATAAAACCAACTCTTCTTCCAGTCTCCCCCCCCCCCCCAGTTTAATGAGGCTTTTTAGTTAAAAGGTTAGGTCTCAAGGAAGTGTTTCTTGAAGAGAAAGACATTAACACAGTCTCACAAATAAGCACACGACTTTTCTTGTACATCTGTGTTAGCCATTTGGGGCACTTTGACAGAATGGGTGGATCTAAGAATCTAAGAATCTTAGATCTATGGATCTAAGAATCAGTATGGTTAGAGCGTTGAGATAAGTTTTGGGAGACCCCCAGGTTCAAATCCCTGCTCTGCATGAAGCTTGCAGGGTGACCAGGGGCAAGCCGGTCTCTTTAAACTTGACCTGCATCATAGCGTTGTAAGGATAAAATGGAGGCAGGGAGAATGGTGTTCCCTGCCCGGAGCTCTTTGGAGGCAGGGCAGTGTTAAAAATATACGAAATAAATAAATGTCGGCCTACTCAAACTTCCCTGGAGGTCACATTTGCTGGAGCCAGCCAGGCAAGCCTGCATCTTATCACTTTTGTTGCACGTTCTGGTAAGTGGGTTAAATGAATTGCTAACTGACCTCTTGTTTGTTTAATGATTAGAGGGAAATCCAGACACAGGAGGTTTTCCCGTGACAGCAGGAGAAGTGGACTCTTGTCTTAATAGAGCACCACAATCATGGTGGACCTGTCGGGCCTGAGGTGGCACCCTTTTGCATTTGAGGGGGGGGGGTGTTGCGCGAACACTTCTTCCCAGCTCCTAAACACATTATCTCATTGTTTAACACTGTGCTGTTTAGGGTTGTTCCTGCAGACAAGGGTAGGCAGAGGCTGGAAACTCAGCTGATGAATTTCAGCAGGGCTCGCTCAGGAAGAGTTCCTAGTGGGTTGCATCCCAGGTGTTCGCAAAGATGAGCGTTCCAACTGACCACATTTTGGGGGCGGGGGTTGAGGGTTGGTCAGAGGACTAGCTGAAAAGCACAGGCTCCTGCGTGGCTACGCTGAAAGCAATATGTCTTCTGGCTTGATGGCCCTGGAATCCTGGCTCTCAACTAGTCACCAGTCCTGGTCATAGATATGAGCTTGTAAGAATGCACCTCGCCACAGAAAGCTTTGTTTTATCCTGGGAACGGCATTACTACTCAGATTTAGTGGTTAAATCTACACATGCTTTCCTGTTGAAACTTTGTGATGGGCTTGCGTTCCTCTACCATGCTCACACGCTATGTTTTGTTGTATCAGCAGGGAAAGCACTTTTTTTTTTTTAAATAGGAACACGGAGCACGAGACATCTTGGGCTCCCAGCCTATCCCCTTCTGCTTGAAGCACTGTTCTGATTCTTTGCGAGCCTTTTGGTTATTTTGGTGTTGTTGATTTAAAAAAGGGGGGAATGTGAAGCCTACAAGCCAATGTGAACTTTTCTATTTTTAAAATCCCCTCGCCCCTGCGCTCTCTTAGAATGCTTTCTTGAGAGTTGACTTTTACTCTCAAGGCTGAACTCTGGCAGCTGCAAGACTGGAGTAGGGAGCCTGAGAGGGACAAGAGCAGCCCGTCCCCTGAAACCCTTTCTGCAGCCCAGTGACACTCACCAAGCCCCTACTGTTCTTCTCTGGCTTGTGGGACCTGGACTGGCCCTGGTGCTACTGCTTGGAAGAAGCAGCTGTTCATCATAGCGTAGTGGTTAAGAGCGGTGGTTTGGAGCGGTGGACTCTGATCTGGGGAACCAGATTTGTTTCCCCGCTCCTCCACATGAAGCCAGCTGGGTGACCTTGGGCTAGTCACACTCTCTCAGCCTCACCTATCTCCCAGGGTTTCTGTTGTGGGGAGGGGAAGGGAAAGCGATTGTAAGCCGGTTTGATTCTGCCTTAAGTGGTAGAGAAAGTCGGCATATAAAAACCAACTCTTCTGCTGCTGCTGCTGCTCAGCAGCATTTTGCGTCTCCAGCCAAATAATGCCTGGAAATGGGGTTGGTTGCAGTGGAGGCTCTTCTGCTCCATGCCAGCAGCTCTATCTACTAATTGCTTTGGCAGGGAGGAGCATGGGAGAGCACGAGTGGGCCGTTGGTCTGCATTTTGAGAGATATGAGAAGAGTCAGTGGCAAGCGAAATGACTTTGTGAGCTTTTATGGACTTGAAATGCCGCTGGCTGGGGGAGAGCCCAACAAACCCACTTCATGTGTCTGTGGAAGATATCCTGACTCCCTTTTGCATTGTCCAGACCCAGGAATTGCCTTCCTTTCCTTTATCCCTTAGAAGCTCCTTGATCCATTGATCTTGAGCAGTGTAATTTTAAATCTAATGGTTGAGGGATATAAGGACTGAGATAAATCTTGCCACTGACAATGTAGCCTTGGGATCCCTGTCACTTAATTAAAAAGGCATTATGTCAGACACAGAGGCATTAGAAATTGCCTTCCAGCAAAACGAGGAGAGGGCACAATCTTTGCTGCAAATAATTTGCTCAGTTCATGGGGGCGGGGGGCTGGCTGGGATGGTCCTGTCCCCCAAATCCCTGAATTGCGTGACATAGGCTGGCGGAACTGCGACTCTCTGTTCCTTTGCTCCCCTGAATTGATTTGTATGTTTTCCAGAAATGGGTCTTCTGTGAAACCTGCCTCTGAAACATCCAAATTGTCCTCCAGTGACTGGCATTGCCATGGCAGGAAAAAAGACAGGGTAAACTGGCTGGATGTGTTCCTGAGAGCCAGGCGGCTGGCAAACTAAGTGCCCAGAGGTGGCTTGCGCTCGGCTTCTTTCACGGATAATAGCGTCTCCTGTTGTGCTCTCCCTTTTCTCACCGGGAACTCTATGGTTTTTGCCCACAGGTGAAAATAATGACTGAAAAGGAGCTTCTCGCAGTGGCTTGTGAGCAGTTCCTGGGGAAGAACGTCCACGACATTAAGAACGTGGTCCTCCAGACGCTGGAGGGGCATCTGCGCTCCATCTTAGGTGTGAGGAGTGGTGGGGCGTCCCCCGATTGGCGTGTGTCTCCTTGGGCCCTGTAGATAGACGTTCCCCCTCTCCTGCACTTGCAGGTTGGTGCAGCCCTCGGCCAAAGAAAAGGAAGCAAGTTTCTGCCCCTGGGCATAGCAAGACACACTGTCGGTCCTCACCCACTGCAGCGGCAGAGAAACGTAAACCTGCACAAGCTACGCCTGCTGCAGTGTTGATGGACTCAACAGGGCTTCCATCGAGCTGTGTTCAGCGTAGCTCCCTGGCTCACCGAAGCACCATGAACATCTGCAGATATAAGCAAGCGCTCTTAATTTGCAGAACTGACTCAGGATGCACAGTGTCTGAAGAGCAGTGCCTTGGTGTTGCTGGGCCGAATGACACTCCCACCCAGAAGCAGCCCTGCGTGGAGCCAGCGTGGTGTAGTGGTTAAGAGTGGTGGTTTGGAGCGGCGGACTCTGGTCTGGAGAACTGGGTTTGATTCCCCACTCCTCCACATGAGCGGGGGAGGCTAATCCGGTGAACCGGATTTGTTTCCCCGCTCCTACACATAAAACCAGCTGGGTGACCTTGGGCAACTTACAGCTCTGTTAGAGCTCTCTCAGCCCCACCTACCTCACAGGGTGACTGTTGTGGGGAGGGGAAGGGAAGGTGATTGTAAGCTGGTTTGAGTCTCCCTTAAGTGGTAGAGAAAGTTGGCATATGAAAACCAACTCTTCTTCTTGCTCTGTATCCTGGATCCCCTCTCTCTCTTCCCCAAAGGGTTCAGGTCTTACTAATTTCCAGCTGTTCTCCAGTCATTCCTTTTGGATATGCCAACCACCCTTTGCCTTTGTTTTCATTCTACAGGGACATTGACAGTTGAGCAGATCTACCAGGACAGGGATCAGTTTGCCAAGTTGGTGCGGGAGGTGGCAGCCCCAGACGTGGGCCGGATGGGCATTGAGATCCTGAGCTTTACTATCAAGGTACAGGCAGGGCCACACTGGGAATGTCATCTGGCCAAGATAGGCAGAAATGGCCTGTTAATGCTAAAGCTGTTGTTATCAATTATACAGGCAGCAGAAAAGCAGGGCACTTTGGAAGGGAAGATTAAAAAAAAGAGGTGCACAATGCTTCTTCCATCAGGACCAACCTAAGTCTCATAAAACAGGGAAGCTTTAAAAGCCTCCAGGTTCGCTATTCAGAACAAGAAAGCCAAGGTTTTGGGTGGGGGTGCAGTGCATGACGGAGAAGTTACAGCTTGCAGAATCTCATAACTTATGTTTGGATTTTGTTTGTGGACCCATGCAGTGCCTACATTATTATTATTATTATTTTTTGCTAGAAAGAGCACGGTAGAGCAGGGGTGTCAAACATAAGGCCCGCGGCCCGGATCCGGCCCCTTGAGAGGTCTTATCCGGTATCTGAAGAAATGAGCTGTGGCTCCCAAAAGCTCATACCCTGCCAGCAATTTTGTTAGTCTTTAAGGTGCTACCGGACTCTTGCTCTGACCCGGCCCTCTAGCCAGTTGAGGCAGCCACACACACATCCGTCCTGATCTGGGCTGGCGAGGCATGGCCCGGCCCGACCAAGTGACATTTACGTCATATCTGGCTCTCGTAACAACTGGGTTGGACACCCCTGCTGTAGAGTGTTTAGGGCTGCATCAAAACAGCAGCGATTTCCCATTGCCGCTGTGAATGCTGAGGCATTTGCAGCAGCAACAGAGCACATGGACCACACAATAGTTTTCTAGTACTTTCCTTGCCCCTCAGGCTTCCTCCCCGGCCACCAAAGGTCTTTTTTTGGACTTCTTTTAAAAAATCAGGAATGGATGTATCACTATAGTGTTAAGATACAGCAATAAGTCAATCATCTTTTTTTTTAAAGCCTTCTGGTGGCATGTGGTGGTGGGGAACGGCAGCCATGGAACAAGGGAAACAGTGCTGTTGTGAGTGGGGCCTTCAAAAATACGCACCTTCCTGTCCATGCAGGGTGCAAATGTAGTCTCCCAAAAGATCATAGAATCATAAAGTTGGAAGGGGCCATACAGGCCATCTAGTCCAACCCCCTGCCTAACGCAGGATCAGCCTACAGCATCCCTGACAAGTGCTTGTCCAGACTCTGCTTAAAGACTCCCAGTGAGGGGCAGCTCACCACCTCCCTAGGTAGCTGATTCCACTGTCAAACAACTGTTACGGTCAAAATGTTTTTCCTAATTTCCAGCTGGTACCTTTCCGCCCACAATTTAAACCCATTATTGCGAGTCCTGTCCTCTGCTGCCGACAGGAACAGCTCCCTGCCTCCTCTAAGTGACAGGCCTTCAGATACTTAAAGAGAGCAATCACGTCCCCCCTCAACCTCCTCTTCTCCAGACTGAACATTCCCAACTCCCTCAGCCTTTCCTCATAGGGCTTAGTCTCCCTCAGCCCCTGCTCATCCTCGTCGCTCTCCTCTGCACCCGCTCATACCAAAAGATCATACCAAACCATGTTTGGCAAAGATCACGTCAAAGCTGGGGAAGACACAGAAGATAGCCAATGAGGGGGTGGCGTTGTGTGAATGCTCTGAAATAACCTGCTCCACCTTAGACACAAAGCCGGAGTGAGACCTTCACGTGGAAGCAGCCTTCGCACGGACTTTTCCATTCGGGAGAGGTAGCTAAGAAGGCAGGGAGGGGAGCAGATGCTGCCAGGCAAGTGGGATTGTAGAGACAACCCCCCCCCCAATGGTTTTCCTGTATGCCCTGGCTTCTGTCTTGTCCCTGTGCATATCCTTTTTTGTCCCACCCTTCCACCCACATATTTCCTGAGAGCAGCTTACAATGGCACTAAAACATTTTTGAGTGAGGGCAATAAGCAGTGGAGGTCAGAGGCCAAGTAATGCTTTGGGCACAGAGCCAGGGGTCCCTGGGGGAGTTGGGGGGGTAGCTGTGAATTGCTTGCACTGGAGGTTGGACCAGATGGCCCTTGGGGTCCCCTTCAGCTCTACATTTCTGTGCTTTTGCTATTTTTCTGCAAGCTCTGGGGACATGATGGGAGAGGAGATGTTCCAAAGCACATATGCCACTACCCGAATGCTCCTGTTTCTAAAGGGGCCTGATTTGTGATGGAAGAAGAGGCTAGTTGAAGCTGCGTATGCGTGTGGGGAGGGGGGAGTGCACTTCCTGCTGCAGCTGATGGCTGGAGAGTGACTTCTTACACTCTTCCCTTGCAGGATGTCTATGATAAAGTCAGCTACCTGAGTTCCCTGGGGAAGACCCAGACAGCAGTCGTTCAGCGAGACGCAGACATCGGAGTGGCCGAAGCCGAGCGTGACGCTGGCATCCGGGTAGGTGTGCTGGAGGTCCCCCTGATGTTCTTGTCCTCCCCCCCCCCCTGGTCTTGTACTGGTCGGTGAGCTGAGCCGTGCCTCCCCGCTTGTTCCTGCAGGAAGCAGAGTGCAAAAGGGAAATGCTGGATGTCAAGTTCATGGCAGACACGAAGGTGGCCGATTCCAAGCGCGCCTTCGAAATGCAGAAAGCGGCTTTCAGCCAGGAGATCAATGTGAAGGTGTGTGGCTTCATTCATCGGGGCCTGGGTTTCAGGGAACACATGAAGCTGCCTTCTACTGAATCAGACCCTTGGTCCATCAAAGTCAGTATTGTCTACTCAGACAGGCAGCTGCTCTCCAACGGCTCAGGCTGAGGTCTTTCACATCACCTACTTGCCCAGTCCCTTTAACTGGAGATGCCAGGGATTGAACCTGGGGTCTTCTGCATGCCAAGCAGATGGTCTACCACTGAGCCATGGCCCCTCTCCTAAAAGGTTAAGAATACATGAACACATGAAGCTGCCTTATACTGAATCAGACCTTTGGTCCATCAAAGTCAGTATTGTCTACTCGGACCGGCAGCGGCTCCCCAGGGTCTCAGGCAGAAGTCTTTCACATCACCTACTTGCCTAGTCCCTTTAACTGGAGATGCCGAGGGTTTAATCTGGGACCTTCTGCATGCCAAGCAGATGCTCTACCACTGAGCCACGGCCCCTACCCAATGCAGGGCTGGCAGGGAGCACTTTCGCATCACAGTGTTGCGAGCCCCTTGCTCTGGCACACCTGGGCCCTCATGATCCCTTGAATGTTCTGGCTGCTTTGGAGCAAAGTCGTCTAGCGAGTGGTCCTGAAATGTGTGTGTGTTTTGGTTGGGAATGGTTTTTCATAGGTACAAAAGGGGCTGCATTCTGACAATGGGAAAGAAGGCAGGAAGTGGGCTGTGGGGGCCTGAGAGAGAGGGTGGTGGAAAAGGGAGACTTCACACAGGGTTCTGGGCTGTGTGCTGATGGCAGCCAGGGGTGGAAAATATTTGGTTCTTCTGTAACCCGGCTGCAAGTTCCCAATGAACTAGTAAGGGGGATGAGGATGAGTACTTTCTGGCCAGAGGTTATGACCTCCCCTCTCCCTCCCTGCCCCTCCCCCGCCCCCCAGACAGCAGAGGCTCAGCTAGCTTATGAACTGCAAGGAGCAAAAGAACAGCAAAAGATCCGCCAAGAGGAGATCGAGATCGAGGTTGTGCAGCGCCGGAAGCAGATTGACGTGGAGGAGAAGGAGATCATTCGCATGGACAAGGAGCTCATCGCCACCGTCAAAAGGCCGGCGGAGGCTGAGGCGCACCGCATGCAGGAAATCGCAGAAGGAGAGAAGTGGGTGTTGTCATCTAGGGAGGGGGGGTGGTTCCCATTCCCTCTGGGGCATCAGAAGCTGTAGCAATGGGTGGGGAGGGGGAGGAATGATGGGGTTTTATCTGCTGCAGCGTGGGTAGCTTGGCTCATTAGCTTGAGTCCTCTGCTTATTTTGGGAGTTCTGCTCTACCAGGGGTTGGACCTCAGGGGTTCGCTCAGACTGTCTGGCTCTGGCTCCTGACTTTTTCTCATATGTGTCAGGCTTTAGTCGCCTTTTCGATTGACCCACCTTAGTCCCCATCTTCTTTGGACTCACAAAATGTATATATTTAGTTGCATCTGCTGAAAAGGGCTATGTCCTATGAAAGCTATCGCCACAATTATTGTGTTAGTCTTCTAGGTGCTGCAGCTCCCCCTCTGCATTTTTTTTTCTGGCTCATATGCCCACTTGGGGTGGGGGGGAGAAAATACTCTGCCACCTTTCCATTGTTGCCAGTGCCCAAAAAACATGCCTAAACTCATCAGTAACTAAATATTGTCGAAGGCTTTCACGGTCAGAGTTCATTGGTTCTTGTAGGTTATCCGGGCTGTGTGACCGTGGTCTTGGTATTTTCTTTCCTGACGTTTTGCCAGCAGCTGTGGCAGGCCTGTTTCCCTTAAAGAGAGCCAGTGTGTTGTAGTGGTTAAGAGCAGCAGACTCTAATCTGGAGGACCAGGTTTGATTCCCCACTCCTCCACACTAGCGGCAGACTCTAAACTGGAGAACCGGGTGTGATTCCCTGCTCCTCCACATGAAGCCACTGGGTGACCTTGGGCCAGTCACGGTTCTCTCCGAATGCTCTCAGCACAACCTGTCTATTGTGGTGAGAGGAAGGGAAGGTGATTGTACCTCCTTAAAAGGTAGAAAAAAATCAGGGTATAAAAACCAACCCCTCCTCCTCCTTGTTCTTCTTCTTCTTCCCTTTAAAGGGTGAAACAGGTGCTTATTGCTCAGGCCGAAGCAGAGAAGATCCGCAAGATTGGAGAGGCCGAGGCTTCCGTCATCGAGGCCATCGGCAAAGCCGAGGCTGAGAAGATGAAGCTCAAGGCACAGGCCTATCAGCAGTATGGGGAGGCGGCCAAGATGGCCTTGGTGCTCGACGCCCTGCCCCAGGTGAGAGTCGGGGCGAGTCTGAGGGCTGGGGAGCAGGGAGCGCTCTCCCGGGGGCCTCCCTCCGGGGCCTGTGCCTCAGGAAGTTGCTGTCTTGCCCTCAGATCGCCGCCAAGGTGGCTGCCCCGCTGGCCAAGCTCGATGAAATTGTGATTCTCAGTGGGGACAACAATAAACTGACATCGGACGTGAACCGGTTGCTGGCTGAGATCCCTGCATCTGTGCACGCCCTCACCGGGGTCGACCTCTCCAAGGTGAGGAGGGTGGGGGTGCAGGGGAGAATCTTGGCTTGATCGTCACCCCTTCCCCACTTCTGGGTGTTTGTGGGGGGCTGGGGGGCTGCAGCGGCAGTTCTAGAATGCCTGGCAGCCGTGGTCCTTATCCTAGGACCGGCGCCTAAAAAATGCCTGGCTGCGGTACCTGATACTGTAGCTGGCGAGCATGTCCGTTGGGGTGAACTGCTTGCTCGGGGTTGGTGCTTTTACCAACGCTGCCTGCAAGGTCCGTCCTTGCGTTGCAAGGATGTTGTGACCCTTTGTGGGATAGACACATCCAGTTAGGAGAGGCTGGAGACCTTTCCTCTCCCCTCACCCCACTCACACGCACCCATAACCTTGATGGGTGAAAATTAATAAGGAGACTGTTATTGGGGCTTCTTTGGGGATTCTATTTGGAAAACCGGATTAGATTTAGACGAAGGGGGAGGAACATCAACAATTTCAGATATGCCAATGATACTACATTACTGGCAGAAAGTAGCGAAGACTTGAAACGACTACCACTGAAAGTTAAAAAAGAAAGTGCCAAAGCAGGACTACAGCTGAACGTCAAGAAGACAAAAGTAATGACTACAGGAGAATTACTCAGCTTCAAGGTTGACAATGAAGAAATTGAAATTGTTCAAGACTTTCTATTCCTTGGCTCCACCATCAACCAAAAGGGAGACTGCAGCCAAGAAATCAGAAGGAGATTGAGAATGGAAAGAGCAGCCATAAAGGAGCTAGAAAAGATTCTTAAGTGTAAGGACGTGTCACTGGCCACCAAGATCAAGTTAATTTATGCCATCGTATTCCCTATTACTATGTATGGGTGTGAAAGCTGGACAATTAAGAAAGCTGATAGGAAGAAAGTAGATTCCTTTGAAATGTGTTGGAGGAGAGTGTTACGGATCCCGTGGACTGCTAAAAAAACAATTCAGTGGGTGTTAGATCAAATCAAGCCTGAACTGACCCTAGAAGCTAAAATGACTGAACTGAGGCTATCGTACTTTGGTCACATAATGAGAAGACAAGAGCCACTGGAAAAGACAATCATGCTAGGAAAAGTGGGAGGCAACAGGAAAAGAGGAAGACCCACCAAGAGATGGACTGACTCAATCAAGGAAGCCACGGCCCTCAATTTGCAAGACCTGAGCAAGGCTTTCAAAGACAGGACGTTTTGGAGGCATTGATTCATAGGGTCGCCATGAGTCGGAAGCGACTTGACAGCACTTAACACACACACATTTGGTTGGAAAGACGGCACGTCAGTGTTTTAAATAAAATAAATATCCAGCCTGCTGTCTTCCTAACCTAGGAGCAGAGATGTGTGTGTGTTAAGTGCCGTCAGGTCGCTTCCGACTCTTGGCGACCCTATGAATCAATGTCCTCCAGACTCTGCCAAAATAGCCTCTTGGTTACAAAGTTTGTCCTGGCCCCATTTACTAACAGCCTGTTTGCTGCGTTTCCCCCCACAGATCCCCCTAATCCAGAAAGCAACCGGAGCCCAGGCCTGAGACGAGGCGAGCCATCGAAGAGCACCCCCCCAGCCTGTTTATGCACTCCCCACCGACTGCCTTGAACATTGGGGGCTCCTGTTTCATCAGCGGAGATAGTTGGGGGCTTTGCTTGGGTGCCTTATATCTTTGAGGGACCGGAGCGGAGCAGGTCCGCCGGTCCTTTAGTTTCCAAGAGAGGCTTCTCTTCTGTAATCCCTGTTCCGTGTCATGCTAGCCAAACCCCTATCTTCGTCTGCTGTCTCACAAAGTCTGTGCCTTGACCAACCACCGCCCCTCCAGTTGCTGCTGTTGGGGCTGGGACGGACCCCAAACAGAAGGGATCAGAACAGATCCCCTGGCAGAGAGGAATGGGGTCTGCTACCTGGGGTTCTTCCCTTCCATACTTGGTGGTGAGGGCCACCTTTGGAATAATTTTTGCCTCTGCTGCTGCCACCCCTTGAGGGGAGATAGTGCCACCATTGCGTTGGCCTTTTGGAAGCATATCAGCCAAAACTTTCTGTGCAGTCCAAACGTTGGTTACTCTGCAGGGGAGGTGACTGGGTCTGTCCCAGTTTGATCCTGGAAGGCCGCCGTAATGTGTGGAATTGGCCTCAGTAGCATGTCCCGTAGGCCGAGACCCTTGTGGCGCCTCCTGCCAGATGACCTGCGGGGATCAAAGAGCTCGGAAGACTCAAGGCCACGTTCCGTACCCACGCTCGCACCCCTCCCCCTTTGCGCGTGCACACACTTGGTATCACTCCCCTGTTGTGTGGTATTTACTCAACATACAGATTGTGCCTCCTTTTTGATGCTATGCTCTTACCTCGTTTGTCTAATTTGCAGCGTCACCTGTGTTCTGCTCCCTCATGTCACATGTAGCCGAAGACGCAACTCCCCTCTCCCCTGCTCCCGGCTCTATTAGGTCCATGTGCTGCAGGCGTCTCCTTTTTTCCCCTCCCCCTTTTTGGCGTAAACGGGGCATACTCTAGCTGAGCGTCTCTGAGCCAAAAAGGGCCCCGCCTAAGCTGGGAGTTTCCCCAAAGCTTCGGCTCCCTGAATACCCGCTCCTCACACCCCTGGGCGAGTGCATGAGAGCGTTCGAAGGGGTGGCGGGGTGGGAAAGGACAGCAGCCAAGCCGAGCGGCCCTGAGCCCGTCGAGGACGGCTGTGTTTCCTCTCCACTATGCCCACTGTGCCTGGCCCAGTTGCTACGGGCATCAGTCTTTTCCTTCCTGCTGCTCTGTGCCAAGGGGTGTAGACCCCCTCCCCCTTATTCTGTGCTTGGCACCTCTAAGGCCTCTTGGGTCTGCCTCAGATATAAAGGTGGTTCCACGGGTCCATTGAGGGTTTTTCCTGTGTATGTGGGGGGTGCGCCTGTGTCCCCAGGGGTTTTAAGCAACTCCCACGGTGCCTCCTGCCTTATTAGACATGGCCATGCAAACACACTTTGTGTCCCAAGTTGCTCGCAACCCCTTTGTGGTGTCAGAGATCCTAAGGATGCTGCCTTGCATGATATATTGGGATTCTCTCACCTGCTCAGGCTGCTTTTGGAGTATCCCTGGCTGTCTTCCCCACCCCCACCTGTGGATAATGTGAAGGCCAAAAGGGGAGAGGAGGTTCTTTAGCGCTAGTGTGGAAGAGCTCTGAGCTTTTTTGGGGGGGGAGGGGGGTGATTTGTCATGACTTTCCTTGGATGGCTCTGGGGGGGGAAGGAAGTTGGAAGCCTTGGCTGAAGGCGCCCCCCCTTTCCACACTCAAGGAGGTAGCATTAAACTTTGGTGCCTGCGAGGGAGACGTCTGCCCTCCCTCCGCTAGCGCTGAGCCCTTCTGCATCTCCTTTTCCTCTCTTCCACCCTCGCTTGGTTCTCTTGCCATGGCTGCCATACATATCTCTGCATGTACATGGTGCATGACAGCCCGTGCCATGGGTCGCCAGGGACCTCTTGTTTATTCAAGCGTGGACAAATGTACAATAAAATTGTGGTGACCTTGCTCTGCTGCCGCCTCTAGTCTTTGCTGCTGATCTTAGAAGAGGAGACAGTGTGTGTGTGTGTGTGTGGGGGGGTGTTCTCACCTGCAGGGACTGGAGTGGCTGGCTGTCTCACCCAGAGTCAGTGGGCTGCGTTGGTGCTCCAGCAGCCTCTCCTCTCTTAGGCCAGGCCCATTGTGTGAGGAGAAAGCGGCCTTGCTTCTCTTCCTGGAGTAGGGTTGCCAACCTCCAGGTACTAGCTGGAGATCTCCTGCTATTACAACTGATATCCAGCTGATAGAGATCAGTTCCCCTGGAGAAAATGGCCGCTCTGGACTCTATGGCATTGAAGTCCCTCCCCCAAACCCTGCCCTCAGGCTCCACCCCAAAAACCTCCCGCCGGTGGCAAAGAGGGACCTAGCAACCCTATTGCCAACCTCCAGGTACTAGCTGGAGATCTCCTGCTATGACAACTGATATCCAGCCGATAGAGATCAGTTCCCCTGGCGAAAATGGCAGCTGTGGCTCCCCTCTTCAAACCCCGCCCTCCTCAGGCTCTGCCCCAAAATTCTCCAGGTATTTCCCAACCTGGAGCTGGCAACCTTAGTAATCAAGGGTCTAAACCAAAATGATTAGGGGACTAGAGCAACTGTCCTATGGGAAGCGGTTAAGACGCTTAGGGCTGTTTAGCTTGGAAAGAAGGCGGCTAAGGGTTGACATGCTAGAGGTCTATAAAATTATGCATGGTTTGGAGAGAGTGGACAGGGAGAGGTTTTTCTCCCTCTCCCATAATACTAGAACGTGAGGTCATCTGTTGAAGCTGGAGGGTGACAGATTCAAAAGGAAGTATTTTTTTCACACAACGCATAGTTAAGCTGTGGAACTCCCTGCCCCAGGATGTGGTGATGGCTGCCAACTTGGAAGGCTTTAAGAGGGGAGTGGACATATTCATGGAGGAAAGGGGTATTCATGGCTATTAGTTAAAATGGATACCAGTCATGCTACATACCTATTCTCTCTAGTATCAGAGGAGCATGCCTATTAGGTGCTGTGGAACACAGGCAGGATGGTGCTGCTGCAGTCGTCTTGTTTGGGGGCTCCCTAGAGGCACCTGGTTGGCCACTGTGTGAACAGACTGCTGGACTTGATGGGCCTTGGTCTGATCCAGTAGGGCCATTCTTATGTTCTTATGTTAAGGGTCCCAGAATCTGGGACGCCTGGACCTCAGCAAGTTTTAGGATTTCTGTCACAGGTTGGCTGACACTTCTCCCAGAATAGGGCTCCATATAGCAGTGGTGGACGAGAGGGGGGGGGCATCTTGCAGAAGTCAGGCTTGGTAGGGTCAGACTGACATGCACCTGGGCGGTTGTGGGTGTTGCTACTCCGGGGCAGATTTGGGGTCTTGCTGGTCTCTTGTCTTTTCAATGTTTCTTCTTATAATTACGACTGGCTTGTAGAAGGTACAGTCTGGAGGTGTTTGTGTGATGGCGAGAGGGAGGATGCTTGGTGACCCAGATGCAAGTGTGGGGCTCCAGATAAGCCTGGGTGTGGCTCCTGGTTGCAGACGAAGAAAGAAGAACTGGTATCTACATAGCTGCACCTGGGCCAGGCCTCTCTGCTGCTTCGGCAGAGGCAGAACAAGTGGGGGCAGGGAGGCACGGTGCAGAACTGTCAGCTTGACCACAGCCCAAAGCAAGGCCCTTTCTCCGTCGCTGGAGTTGGCTGCAGACATGTGCGACCCGAGACAGGCCCCTTTCTCTCATGCCTTCCTGCTGGGCTACTCCACAGGGCTCTCTGCCCACTCTTTCTCATTGTAAAGGTAAAGATGCAAGCACCAGGTCATTCCTGACCCATGGGGTGACGTCACATCCTGACGTTTACTAGGCAGACTATGTGTAAGGGGTGGTTTGCCATTGCCTTCCCCAGTCGTCTACACTTTACCCCCAGCAAGCTGGGTACTCATTTTACCGATCTCAGAAGGATGGAAGGCCGAGTCAACCTTGAGCTGGCTACCTGAAACCAACTTCCGTTGGGATCGAACTCAGGTTGTGAGCAGAGCTTTTGACTGCAGTACTGCAACTTACCTAGGGTTGCCAGGTCCCTCTTCACCACCGGCGGGAGGTTTTTTGGGGCAGAGCCTGAGGTGGGCGGGGTTTGGGAAGGGACTTCAATGCCATAGAGCCCAATTGCCAAAGCGGCCATTTTCTCCAGGTGAACTGCTCTCTATCAGCTGGAGATCAGTTGTAATAGCAGGAGATCTCCAGCTAGTACCTGGAGGTTGGCAACCCTAAGCTTACCACTCTGCGCCACGGGGCTCCTATCCTCATTGCACCCAGGCCCAATCCCTGATTGCCTTGAAAGCCAGAAGGGCCTTCGCTGTATAGAAGAGGCTGAGCTCCAAGTTGCTCGAGAAGCATCTGCTTTGCTCCAGGTAGCTGGCATAGCAGGAACACTCTGGGTGGGTAGAGCCCTGCTCTAAGGAGTGCTTGCCACACTGGGAAATTGAGCCTCTGCCCTGACAATATCATGGCTCTCCCCTCAGATGAACGTACGAAGGTGCCTTAACATGGAGTCTGCTAGGGCAGCACTGTTTCCTTTGACTAGCCGTGCACCTCTCAAACGGGGGGGGGGGGGTATCTGCGCTGCAAATACAGACCTGTATGGGCAGCTGAGTTGAAACAGCCTGACCTGTCAGTATTCCCAGTAAACCATTGAACAGTGTGTCTCCAGTGGGTTGCTCGGGAGATCCTGGGAGCTTGCCAGTTTCCATAGAGTAGCTTGCACATTCCATAGAAAACTCAAGGCAAGATCTCCTCTGGGCTTTTTTTTTTTTTTTTTAATGCTTTTATTTCATAGGAGTTTTCTCTGTAGATGATGAGTTCATTTCTGGAGTCTTTCCCCAGTTCTGATTCTGATAGTGGTGGAAAGTACCGTCAAGTCACCGCTAACTTATGGTGACCCCATAAGGTTTTTAAGGAAAGAGAGGTTCGGAGGTGGTTTGCCCTTGCTTGCCACTGTGTGGGCTGAAAGAGTTCTGAGAGAACTGTGACTGGACCAAGGTCACCCAGCAGTAGGATTGCCAGGTCTCTCTTCACTGCTGGCGGGAGGTTTTTGGGCCAGAGCCTGAGGAGGGCGGGGTTTGGGGAGGGACTTCAATGCTATAGAGTCCAATTGCCAAGGTGGCCATTTTCTCCAGGTGAACTGATCTGTAATGGCTGGAGATCAGTTGTAATAGCAGGAGATCTCCAGCTACTACCTGGAGGTTGGCAACCCTACCCAGCAGGCTTCATGTGGAGGAGTGGGGAATCGAACCTGGTTCTTGCTGCTTTTAACCACTACACCACACTGGCTGAGTTCTGTTTCTAGGACAGAACAAAACTTGGTTTCATACTTGAGGGTGGGGGAGCCGCTTGGGATATTCTTCATTACTCAGAAGTAGCTCTCATGAGTGACCCCTGCCATGGAACCTGTAGTCTTTGCGCATAGGTTATGCAGTGTTTGGTGCAGATCCTCACTTTGTTCACAGAGATCCGAGGTAGCTCGAATGTAGGGTTGCAACCTCCAGGTGGTGGCTGGAGATCTCCCACTATTGCAACTGATTTCCAGCCGATAGAGATCATCTATGGCCGCTTTGGCAACTGGACTCTATGGCATTAAAGTCCCTCCCCTCCCGAAACCCCGCCCTCCTCAGGCTCCGCCCAAAAAAGCTCCCACCAGAGGGGAAGAGGGACCTGGCAACCCTAATTCCAGTACTTTTTAAAGACCTCTTTGAGGGAAAGGGGTAGTGTGAATTGAGCATCAGATTTGAATTGGGGGGGGGCATGCCCCGTTAATTGCTGAGGTCGTTGGGTAGTCACCGTCCTTCAGGCTGCCCTAAAACAAAGACAACTCCCCCCCTCCCAGTCTGCTGCCCTGGACTCCTTGGAAGTCACAAAGAGGGGCTCAGAAACTTCTCTGCCCTGGCTCCCTAGAGCTAGCTATGAGGCCAATTGGAGGGGCCCATCCAGCCCTTCCTGCCAGGGCTGGGCACCTGATAACAAGGCAGGGGTGGGGGGGAATAATCAAAAGGCACCCTCAGCTGGGGCCCTTATCAACACTTGACAGGCAAAGGCACAACCCTGCAGATAAGCAAGCTTGCAGTAAGACAGGGGAGGAAACTTGAAATGTTCTTCTATCTCAGTGCTCCAGGCAACCTTTCGCCTTTATAGGGGCAGACCCCAACAGCCAAGCTAGGTACCGTAACTAGGAGTAATGAATGCTTTCCTGGCAAGGGCTCATGTCAAAATGAAGCCTCTTGCCTGAGATGTATATATTTTTTAATATCCTGAGATGTATTTCATATGCTGGCACTTAGCCCTGAAATGGGGGTGTGTGAAAAAAGAAGCATGTACAGAGTGCCATTTCTATCACAGCACACCTTCACTAATTTGGCATCAGGAGCAGCCTTTAATTTCAAACCAGAGAGATGCTGGGTCTTACCTAGCTAGAATGAGCAGTTCACACGCTCTGTCCCCTTTGCCTATGTTGAAAAGGGCTTTTGCTTTCCTCAGGGCTTGCAGCTTCCTGGCTCTGCAGAGAAGAAAGAGCCAGACTCTGATTTAATATGCATCAAACTCGACAGTACCAAAAGCAACACACTTTGCCTGAGATCAGGGGTGCTGTTACTGGGGCTAAGCTCTGTTAGAGCAAGGTCTCGTGTCTACCTTGAACAGCATTTTAATTTTGCTGAGTAGGTATCTGGGAGCCCATCCCACCCCTCTGTTGGTCTCTGTCTTTCCTGAATCTTTAACTGTAATCTTCTGCACTGATATCCCTTCCATGGTTTTGAACTTTGAGCTGGGGCTATTGAGCCCCAGAATAATTTTGAAAGATTCATAAAAGACTGGACATAGATTTTGTGAAGTCCAGATGAGAGTACGTGGGATTGTCCCCGGGAGTCTTTCCTGCAAGCATGTCCAGCCCAAGTGAAAGCTGCTGGTGCTTTTCATTTTTATGGAATTAATTCCAGTTTGGGGAGGGGTGGTGGTCTTCCGCTTAAGTTGAGTCTCATCTTGTTATCCTTGGTGCACTTTTATGTCTTGGAAGTTTCTGTTGCTGGGAGGGGACAGCTGACTTTTGGCTGAGTCCCAAGTTCAGACTAGGAAGGGTTAAAAGGGGGTGGCAGAAAGACAGTATGCTAATAAGGCCAAGGATATATAAAGAGCAGATTCGGAACTCCCCATCCCTAGATGTTGCCAGCATGGCTGAAACTGTAAGTATTTGGGGTGGGGTGGGGTGAAGACCCTAGTAATCGACCTGCCCAACTGCTGGGGCTGTCTTCTTTAACTTTGTATATATATATTTTTTTGGGGGGGAGGGTTTTGCGTGCCTTGAATCTGCTTTTTGTGTGGTTGTTGACACACACACACACACACACACACACACACACACACACACACCTGTACCGTGGCCTAGAATACAGCCCATATGGAGTAGATATAGAGACATGAGGATATTCAGATGGGGATAAAAATGAAATTTCTGGAGGGAAAGCACCTAGAGCTGTTGGTTTTTGTTTCTTTGTTTTTGCTTATTTCTAGGGTCCAATAAAGAAAAACCAGGCGTGTGGGGTGGAGGAAAGAACTAAATTGTTTCTCATTCATTCCTCCTGTGTTTCCATTAGCAGACCTTTTTAAAAAATACTGTATTAAACATTATTCCTACACCCCTAAAACAGAACCTTAGTACCAATGGATAAATATTGGGCTGGGGGGGTGTCCCCTGTTCATTATCTAAATATTGTGATTTCCAAAGGAGGGTGTCTCTAACGTGAGGATTTCCCAGCTTTTATCATGCAATAGGGTGTCAGCTTGGGAAAACAGACCTCATCTTAGCCCAGAGCAGACTAACCGGCAACTACCCCAATGTCCTTCAACATTAGCTTTTTACACCTTTTACCCAGAAAATCCTAGAAGGGAGAGGGAGGGTGGTGGAAAGTGCCATCAGTTGCAGCTGACTTGTGACGACTCCATAGGGTTTTCAAGAAGGGATACCAGCTCTGGGTTGGCAAATACCTGGAGCTTTTGGGGGCGGAGCCTGAGGAGGGGGGTTGGGGAGGGGAGGGACTTCAATGCCATAGAGTCCAATTGCCAAAGCGGCCATTTTCTCCAGGTGAACTGATCTCTATCGGCTGGAGATCAGTTGTAATAGCAGGAGATCTCCAGCTAGTACCTGGAAGATGGCAAGCCTATTTTCAAGGCAAGAGACGTTCCAAGGTGGTTTGCCTCTGCATAACAACCCTGGACTTATGTTCTTATGTTCTTATGACTTCTTTGATGGTCTCCCATCCAAGTACTAACCAGGGCTGTCCCTACTTAGCTTCCAAGTTCTGAGCATCCAGATCCAGGCAGAAGAGAGGGGTTACTAAGAGCAAAAAATGTTTCCCTTGCTATGTTTTCCATGTCTGTTCCAATGAAGTTGGCCCTGCTGGCATTATTTGAACAGCTGATCCAGTAATGAGGCTAGCGTCGCACAGGCACCTTGGATGCTTTGGCACTCCACAACCCATCTAAGTCAGGTTGAAAGTGTTTGAAGGGTCATGGCTTCCCTCCAAAGGGCTTTGAGGAAACAGTTATTTTGAGACTGGGAATTCTTTTTGACGGTGGCTTCCTGCCTATGTCCTGGCCCCACAGATGTTTCCTGCCATCCTTCTGGATCGTCTGTATGGTCAGCGCACCTTACCATGCCAGTGCAGACAGCCGAGAAGTAATCTGCTATTGAAGCTATGGCTGGGAAGCAATTGAAGCTAGGGCTGGGAAGCACTACTGCCCAAGTGCCAGCAACCCCCTTGGAGAGTGCTCGGCCCTGCAGAGTACTTCCTTCCCTGATTCTAGGCATTATTGCCATTAAATAGGTTTGAAACAGGTTTACATATGTACTGGTGCAAAATGTTCGCCACATGCTACTCTGCTGCAGTTTGAAAAGCATCAGCTGGTCAGCTGAAACCCCTTTCCTTTCTGCCTCAGCTAGGATGCCTCAGGTCAGGCAGATGCGGCAGTTTTCAGACCCTCTTACTCCCTGGGTGACCTCATAGTGTGGAAAAGGGTGAATGGGTTCTTCCAGAGGCTTTTCAGCATTCTCCGAGAGGGGTGGTCTTTGGTGGCTGGCAAAGGAACTTCACCATGCCCCAAGTCTAGGGGAAATGCAGCCTTTGCAGGTGTCTCACTTCTTCCCCGATTAAGTTTATCTCCATGTCCAGGTCATTTATCTCCAGGTCATTTTGTGTGTGTGAATTGCCTTCAAGTTGCAGCCGACTTCTTGCAACCCCTTATGAGGTTTTCAAGGCAAGAGACTAACAGAGGTGGTTTGCCAGTGCCTTCCTCTGGGTAGAGGCCCTGGTATTCCTTGGTGGTCTCCCATCCAAATATTAATCAGAGCTGACCCTGCTTAGCTTCCAAGAGCTGACAAGATCAAACTATACCATGCTGCCTTCCCTCCCTGAGGGTCATTTTTAATTTTTAAAAAGGAGAGGTGTGCTGGTTCTTAGGGCTGCCTGTTCTCTAATTCCAGGTGTGTTTCAGGTTTGAGTTGAGTTGGTGAAAGACACTCTGCACATGCTCAGAGGGACTCTTGCCCTCCCTACTTATTTCAGATTCTCCTCCTAACTAGTCTCTTTCTTGTTCCTCCAGCTCTCCAGTTCCAGAGCCAGCTGCTGAGACTTTCTAAGGCTCCAGGTTGGATATCATCATATACTGTAAGTTGGAATCAGACACTACAGTATAGATGATGTACTACCTTGAACTCCTTATCCAACTGACCAGCCAGAGCTTAAAGTCTTCAGATGTAGGATTGGGGTCATGGGGAGTAAGCACAGCTGCATTTCTTAAGCTTACGGTGCCTAAAGATGTGGTACCTTTCCCATCCACTTCCAGACAAGTCAGAGGTATCTATGATTACTCAGTGGTGAGAAAGGCAAAGGCACTCTGCATGTGTATTTGGAAGCTAACTCCAAAGATACTAATGAGCTAAGCTTGGGTGATCCCCTGCTCACATTAAACCCTACATTTCTGTGCAACAGGGCAGGCTAGAGAAATCTTAGCAGAATCAGAAGGGGGTCAAAATAGCTGGGATGAACAATCAACACACACACACTGGCAAGCCTGTTGCGAGACAAACTTTGTGATGTGTCGGTGAAACCGTTACCATTACTGAGTTTAGTAATGGTAATGGTTATTCTGCCACCCCAGCCAGCATCCGGAAGAAGAACAGCACCATCCTCCAGCAAGACCTCTCCTTTCCAGGCAGAAGACTCCAGCCCTCCTCCTCGCTCCTATGTGACTGTAAAAAATAAAAACAGTTGCCCCAATGCTTCTATGTACCTGTTCTCCCTTTTCTTTGCAGGGTGTACCTAGGTTGCCAGCTTTGGCTCTGGAAATCTGGGGGGTGTGTGCCTGGGGTTGCCGAGTTTGGAGAGGGGAGGGAGCTTAGTGGGGGGTGATGCTAATAATTTGGGTTGCCAACTCCAGACTGGGAAATTTCTGGAGATTTAGAGGGGGGTTGGGGTGAGGAGGGACCTCAGTGGGGTATAATGCCATACAATCTACCCTCCAAAGCAGCTTTTTCTCCAGGGGAACTGATAGCCATCGTCTGGAGATCAGTTGCAATTCTTGAAGAACTTAGGCCTTGCCTCAATGCTGGTTACCCAAAATGCATCTACATCTCTGGTGAGAGTAAGCAGGATGGGTTTGTTGGCTGATTAGCAAAAATAAGTGTTTTAGAGCCCCTAGGCAGTGCAGACATGCTCCTAAAACATGTTAGTCTGAATGGCAGATTGCAGTGGCATTTAGGTACACTTTTCTGTCTCTGAACATGACAATTTGCAAAAAGAAACATAAACCCACAGAGTTGGAAGGGGCCTCTAGTCCAACCCCCTGCACAATGCAGGGAATTTGCAACTACCTCCCCACTCCCCCAGTGACCCCTGCTCTATGCCCAGAGGAAGGCAAAAAACCTTCAGGATCCCTGGCCAATCTGGCCTAGAGGAAAATTCCTTCCTGATCCCAAAGTGGCAATGGGCATGTAAGAAAGGGCCACAAGAGCCGAGCACTGACTCATCCCTTCTTGCCCTCCCTCTCATGTTCTAGCTAGGTTCACATCTAGTTGGATCAAACCAGGGTCCATGTAGTTCAGCATCTAGCCTCCAATAATGGCCAGCCAGATACTCCCATGTCAGGGCATGAAAGCAAGGGCTGTCCCCATGGTCCCTCCACTTTGGTACAAGGAGGCAGACTGCCTCTGGACATGGAAGTTAACAAACTACTACATTTTTAAAGCCCTTCTAAGCATCTTCTGGCAATGAGGGCTATAAGTTAATTATAGGCTGCAAGAAGAATTACCTCCTTTGTTTGGCCTCAACTTCGCGCCCATCAAACTTTATTAAGCAACCTCCAATATTATGAAAGGGGGAGAAAAATATCTTTTCACGGTTTGCTGTGTCATGAACCTCTACAGCTACGGCTTTTAAATACTATTAGAAACAATTAATGGAGGGCAGGTCTGTCAACAATTAAAAGCCATCCGGACCTATCCACCAGACACATGTCCTTGGAACATTTTTTTTTGGGGGGGGGGATACAATCCGGTTTTCTTTTTAGTAAAGAGGTATCCTGCACATGCCTGTGGGTCCTATAATAATAATAATAATTATAATATAAAATTATTATTTTTATAATATAATAAATCATATATTTATATTATATCATAATATATTATATTATATATTATATATTACATATAATATATTATATAATAAATTATATTA
Source organism: Euleptes europaea (assembly GCF_029931775.1). NCBI lineage: Eukaryota > Metazoa > Chordata > Lepidosauria > Squamata > Sphaerodactylidae > Euleptes > Euleptes europaea. The sequence continues at coordinate 25,387,378 of NC_079330.1, read as the reverse complement.
TTAAATATAATTTTATTAAATATAATAATTATTAAATACTATTAGAAACAATTAATGGAGGGCAGGTCTGTCAACAATTAAAAGCCACCCGGACCTATCCACCAGACACATGTCCTTGGAACATTTTTTTTGGGGGGGGGGGATACAATCCAGTTTTCTTTTTAGTGAAGAGGTATCCTGCACATGCCTGTGGGTCCTATAATAATAACAATAATAACAATAATAATAATAATAATTCATAATAATAATAATAAAATAATTATATAATAAATTATATTCTATTTTATATTCTATAATAAATTATATTAATATAATAATAATAATAATAATAATAATAACAATAATAATAATAATAATAAATTGTTTTAAGGCTGGTTCTCTTTGCATTGAAAAGGCTCTCTGCCTACTTTCCGGACAGCTGCGGCTTTGTGGCAGTGCCCATAATGCCCCGCGCGCGACTCCCATACAGCTCCATGATCTCCGCTAGCCAATGGGAGACGCCGTTCCCTTATTTCCCCCCCCCCCACAATCCCTTGCGCGAGGAAAGAGAGCCCAAAATGGCGGCTCACGGGGCGTGTGGAGGCCTCTGAGCGTCGGCGGTGGTTGCCATGGCGGCCGCCTTGGGGCTGGTCGGCGGTCGGGCTTGGCGAGTGCTTCGCGGCTCCGTCTCAGGTGACTTCTTCGGGCCGTGGCCGGGTTTGGGTGCGGTCGTTTCTTCGCTAGGCCGGCGTAATTGGGAAGGTCCACCCTACGACGAGTCTTCGTTGGTCGCGTGATGTGTGGCTTAGCTTGTGGAACTCTCGGCTACAAGATGCCACGAGACCTCTGATTTTATTTTATGTATTTGTTTTAAAGTAACGATGTTCCTTTTTTTTCCACACGCCGCCCAGAAAAGCTCATGTAATAATTTAACGTGATGATGCCCCGTATTCCCTATTACTATGTATGGGTGTAAAAGTTGGACAATGGAGAAAGCTGATAGGAAGAAAATAGATTCCTTTGAAATGTGGTGTTGGAGGAGAGTGTTACGGATACCCTGGACCGCCAAAAAAAACAAATCAGTGGGTTTTAGATCAAATCAAGCCTCAACTGACCCTAGAAGCTAAAATGACTAAACTGAGGCTGTCGTGTTTTGGTCACATTATGAGACGACAAGAGTCACTGGAAAAGACAGTCATGCTAGGAAAAGTTGAGGGCAGCAGGAAAAGAGGAAGACCCAACAAGAGATGGATTGACTCAATAAAGGAACCCACGGTCCTCAATTTGCAAGATCTGAGCAAGGCTGTTAAGGATAGGACACTTTGGAGGACATTGATTCATAGGGTCGCCATGAGTTGGAAACGACAGCACTTAACACACACACACAATGATTTAACAAGAGCCGTGTGGTGAAGGTGTCAGACTAGGATCTGGGAAACCCCGATTCAAATCCCCACTCGTGCCAGGGAAGCTTGTTGGGTGACCTCGGGCCAGTCACACACACTTTCAGGCCATTTATGCACGGGAGGTTTTGCCTTGGATTTGCTGCTCTCTATATGCTCATTTCCCCCATCCAAATTCTTAAAACTAAGAAATAAGCTACTACCGTATGTAGAGTTTTGAGAATTCAGATGGGGAAAATGTGCATTTATAGAGCAGCAAATCCAAGGCAAAACCTCTCATGCTTAAATGGCCTCGACCCTGGCAAGCATTTGGATGGGAGACCTCCGAGGAATACCAGAGTCATGACATGGAGGCAGGCAATGGCAAACCACCTCTGAATAACTCTTGCCTTTAAATCCCTACAGAGTTGCCATAAATCAGCTGTGACTTGATGGCAAAAAAAAAAGATTTAACACTATTTAAAAACAGTATTTTAAAAAAAGATTTAACAATATTAATATTGTTGCTGATATGAGCAGAATAGTACTGGGCATGTGTCCCCTTTTAGGTGTTTTTTTAATATTGTGGTGGTCTTAACTGGTTTTCTGCTTCCCTTAATATTCTATAAGATTGGTTTTAAAATGTATTCTGTGTGATGCTGCATTTTATGCAGATTTTTGTATTTTTTTAATGTGAACTTTCTTTTAATGCCATTTTTTGGCAATATGTTATAAACTGTCTCTTAGGATATTGTGTATTTTAATGTTTAGTCTTCCATTTGTAAAATGCCTTGAAAACATTTTTGTAGAGGAAGTAAATAGATCTTTAAAGGGTGTTCTTGGAAAGGTCTTGGCTCAGACAACGGATGGGCTTCTGACCTAATTGCTTGCCCTCCCACTCATAGTCTCAGAAGTGACAGTGGGAGCAAGTGTGCCTGATTTGCTGAGATGGGCTTTGAAAAAAGGATTCTACAAATTATGGAGGATAATGCTACAGCACACCCCAGCAGGGAAAAGGTGCTTTAAAAGGTGGGGGGGGGGTGTGCAGAGGGGAGGGGCTGTGGCTCAGTGGTAGAGCTTCTGCTTGGCATGCAGAAGGTCCCAGGTTCAGTTCCAGGCATCTCCAGTTAAAGGGACCAGGCAAGTAGGTGATGTGAAAGACCTCTGCCTGAGACCCTGGTCTGAGTAGTCAATACTGACTTTGATGGACCAAGGGTCTGATTCAGTATAAGGCAACTTCATATGTGCTCAGAGCTTAGCTCTGCCATTGTGAAGGTGGACCTCAGCTTGGCTGATGACAAAAACTTAACTGGACAGAATCCCCTTTCTGTGCCTATGTTAAAGGCACCCCACCTGTTTGTATCCCTGCCTCTGGAGATTCAGAGTTCTTCATAGTTTTGAGGCTGCCCAACCTTGTTTTGAATGCTTCTTGGCTTGAATCCTCATAAAACTTTCCCTTTTCTCACACAAGCTGGACCTCAAAGGTTCTTTGTTCTCTGAGAAGTTGGAATGTTTGTCATCATAGCCTGTCATCTCATTAGTTCAGCAGATTGGTCTTGGAGGCTTCACCTCTGCATGCACAGTGGAGATCTTTGATTATAAGTGCACCTGTCAAGCTGAGGTTTTCCTGTAGTGTGTTGATCTGCCTTGCGGGAATTCTTCAGACGCGGTTGTTTTTCTCTCTTTTGGCTCAGGTGTGAGCATCCGTTTCCTGAAGAACAGAACCCAGCAGGTTAGGGTTCTCCCTGCTTGTTTCTATGGAAACTCTGCCCTGGAACACATCCTTGGGATTGCTAAAGAGGAAGCAAAATGTTTGGTGGGCCAGCATCCTCCTCCATTGAACGCTTTTCAAGGTGAGGCGAATCAGCTGTTTGGGAAAATAGTTACTCGAGCACAGGCCCATGGGGAATGTGACAGGCAGCTTGCAACTGCTTCTAAGAGTAGAGGGCCCTTAGCAAGTGCTTGTCGCAGTTTCAGGGAAGGAAATTGTGAAAGGGGGTGGTCTTTCTGAATTCGCACAAAATTAAAATGTAAGGCTTCAGCAATCTCTCTTCTCCCCTGATTTCATTCAGAGATAACTTTGAAACCCTCCTCAAAAATTAACTCAGAGCAGTTTATACATGGGGAAAGACCCACTTAATTTTAACGGTGGAGGGGAGAGCAGTAGCGGCGGCGGCAGCTCTACTGTGTAGCATCATACCATTCTGTAGTGTGATCTTCTAGGAGCACTTGCCTTGCCTCTGTGCAGTATTTCTACTCCCTATACCTTAGTGATGGGTGAATTTTATTTGGAATACATGGGTGGATTTTATTTGGAATACAAGAACTCTTTTCTGGGTTTCATATTGTTTTACAAAATAGCATTTTCTTAGCGCTCTTTCTGATGTTCAGAAAATTTGTTTCTTTCCCACAGACCTCTTGGGGGGGCGGGAAAGGTAGAGATATGCCTGAGTTCTGCTTTCTAGGGAGGCACCAAAGGAAAGTGTTTTGAGTGGTCCCTGCTCCGGCAATTGTAACTTGGGCAAGAAGGGGTGCTCTTTAAAAAAATCCCATGCTCTTGCGTTGCTTTTCCCCCCAGTGATAACAGGAAAGGGGGGGTACCCCAAACAATTCTTAACACTGCAGAACTTTCCGTTTACAGTTGGAGTAGACAAGAGTAAACATTACCCAGAGGAGCTTCTCCACTCTGCTTCTGCGTGAGACCCTGTTCTGGGTGTTCCTTGTAGTTGGAGAAACAGTGATGCTCGCCCCCAAAACAAACGTGTATTCTTCCTGTTTGTTCCAGTCTCCATGTTCTTCCCCCTCACTTTCCATCCTTATCATCAGTTTTAGGTCGCAAGCTCTTTCAAGTGGAAGCATGTCATTTTCTTCTCTGTGAAAGTGTCATGTTTAGCGATGGCTTTATGTAAATCCAAAATGAATGGATGCAACAGGAAACCTCCCCTCAGGCCAGGAAATTCTGTTGCATCTCTTCCCGCTGGGAGTGAGAGAATGCTCCAGTCACATCTGATGCCAGATTTTCTGTTCCTTGGCAGAGGTGGATGGGAAAGAGGGAAGGCCAGACCAGTGACTCATGCAGAAATGCAGTGGTATCGCAGTTCATCCTGAATGTGCTTCTGGCTCATTGGAGCCTTCAATTATTTATTGAATGCATTTTGCTTGGATAGGAAGGACCTCTTAATGTGAAGTGCCTATTCATATATGCCAGGCCTGAGATCATGCTAGAGCTTGTGTGTCCTCTCTGCAGCTGAGCAAGATAATTTGCTGGGGTACCAGCCAGATCAACCTGAGAATCCCAAAGTCTTGAGAGTTGCCATCATTGGAGCTCCGAATGCTGGGAAATCAACCCTCTCAAATCAGCTCTTGGGCCGGAAGGTAACATTTCAGAGTCCGTTATTTCCTAAAGTTGCGGGTGAGTATGTCTCGAGGAGACTTCAAGATTTCAGCTGTTGGTTTGTGTGTGTCTGCACGCAGGTCTTGCCGGTGTCGAAGAAGGTGCACACAACAAGGTGTAGTGCCCAGGCTGTCATCACAAAGGAGGATACTCAGTTGGTGGGTATTGATCAGAATTTACCAAAGCGCGCTGGCCATAGATTGGCTAGAGGAGCTTCCCAGGAGTTGGGCTCTCCTGGGAAGCTTCCAGTGAGGCAATAATAGAGGCAGCCTTTCCTTGTTGGTTTGTGAGCATCTGGCAATTGGGTGATTGTCTCTGAGCATGGTAGTCCCATGCCTAGCTTTTTTGGCTAGCAGCCGTTTGCAGATTCTTCACACACAGATTTGCACTCTTTTTTGTGTTGCCATGCATCCATGAGACACCCTTTCGCTTTCCTAAAGGATGGCAGCAGAAGTGGCTCTCATACACAAAACAGTCCTAAACAAAACAAGTCCAGCAGCACTTAAAAGACTACCAGCGTGTATTCCAGAATGATCTTTTGTGAGACCGAGCTCACTTCTACAGATACAAGTGAGCTCTGTCTCACAAAATCATACTGTAATAAATAAATGTTGTTCGTCTTTAAAAGAGACAGAGTGGTGTCTCTGTTGGGGAGGGGCCTTGGCTCCGTGGTAGAGCATCTGCTTGGCATCTCCTGTTAAAGCGACTAAGCAAGTAGGTGATGTGAAAGACCTCTTCTTGAGACCCTGGAGACCGTTGCCGGTCTGAGTAGACAATACTGACTTCAATGGACCCAGGGTCTGATTCAGTAGAAGGCAGCTTCATGTGGTGTAGAAGTTAAGAGCGGCGGACTCTAATCCAGAGAACTGGGTTTGACTCCCCACTTCTCCACATGAAGCCTGCCGGGTGACCTTGGGCCAGTCACTGGTAGTCACAGTTCTCTCAGAACTCTCTCAGCCTATGCGGGACAGGCTACGGCAAACAACTTCTGAACATCTCTTGCCTTGAAAACCCTATGGGGGTCACCATAAGTCAGCTGTGACTTGACGGCTCTTTCCACTACCACCAGTATTTAAGGGACCACTGGACTCCTACTTTGTTTTGCTTCAGTAGACTAACACAGCTGTTCCACTGGAATTATGTTGACAGATAACCAGTAACACTTCTCCATTCATATTTTGTGTACTCCAAGCAGAAGAAACGTTATCACAGGTCACACTAGCTCTTATAGCAGGTTCCTGTCCCCCCCCCCATAAGTTCGTAATAAATAAATACCATAGTAAATTTTGCTTATGAATTCTTCACACCTACCGGTACCTTCTTTCAAACTGCTTACTTCTTCAGGTTTCAGTCTGGTTTTCAGATTTTCATTGGGGTGTCTTCCTTTTCTCTCCTAGGTTCTCTTGGATACTCCCGGACTCATCGCTCCAGCCAAAGCCAAAAAGTAATATTCTATCTGAGGAGAAGCGTGGCTGTGTTGCGGGGTGGAGGGGGGGGGAGGCAGACTAGAAACGAAAGCGGGGAGTGTTACAGTGTCCTTGCATCATCTTCTTCAGGCACAACTTGGAAAAATCTCTCCTGGTGGACCCTTGGACGAGCATGAAGAGTGCAGACTTAGGTGGGGGGGGCCTTGCCTTTTCCATTTCTTCCTCTCCCCATCCGTTGCATGTCTGCAGCATCCTGGCTTTAGGGTGAGGCGGGTGGGTGAGCTGTGTGTTCCGCCTGTACGGGCAGCGTTTCTTTGAGCTGCTGCTCTGCCTGCGGCTCTTTTCTGCGCAGCTGAGGATCCAGAGGTTGTCCCTAGCCGAACATGTGTGACCTCTCTGTTTTGCAGTGCTGGTGCTTGTGGACGTGGCAGATCACTATACCCGGAATCAGCTCCATCCTCAGGTGTACAGGTGCCTCTCAAAGTTCTCGCGGGTTCCCAGCATCCTTGTCTTGAACAAGGTAAGTAGAGAGCTGAGACCGCCTGGGTTTTTGCCCTCTGAATGTCTTCTGGAGTGCAAGCTCTAACAATCTCTGGTTCTTCCGTTCTTAATTGAGAGTGGAGATGGTTTTCGGATCATTGCGTGATCAGCAGTGTCACATACTCACCTGTTGGAGTAGCAGAGCCGTGGCTTACCTGAACTCCCCTCGTTGGCAGTCTTCAAGCAGCGGCTGGACGAACACTTGTCAGGGATTCTTATAGGCTGATCCTGCATTGAGCAGGGGGTTGAATGAGATGGCCTGTATGGCCCCTTCCAACTCTATGATTCTATTTGTAAGCTGCTCTGCATCAAGCCCACGCTTCAAGGTGGGGGTGGGTTTCATGTGAAGACCATAGGATAGAAACGGTCCCATCTTATATCATACAGTCTCTTCCAGTGTTAGGAGACAATTCAAGGGTACATTCCTTAAGTGGCACCTTGCCCCACTGAAATTCCATCTTTTCTGGCAGACTTCTTCACCTCCCTTTTGACCAACTCAAATGGGGTGGCCACATAAATCTCCTGCAGCAGAAAACAAACACCTGGACATCTTAAGAGATTTATTGTAGCAGAGGCTTTCCTAGGCGAGAGCCCACTTTATCAGAAATATAGAAGACTGTCTGGTGACAGTATCATGCCTGCACAAGGCAGTGGTGGAATTCAGTGGCCAGGGTTGATCAACAAATGAATACTTTCTCAATTAATACAATACCTTATCCTAGGATTGTGCTGCCGGACATTTTTGCATATTATTTAAAACCGCGGCATATATTTCTGGTCATTTTCCTGGTACTTGCAGTTCTCTCCCGTATTTAGAAATCCATGGAACAGCCCAAGGTTCAGTTGTGGTACAAATGAAAGTAGCATAAAGCCTTCCTGGAGAAATTAATACATCAAATAAGTCTGTGGAGAGGGATTGAGAAAGCCTGGATACATCCTTTGCAATAACAGCCTGTCCACCTTCTGTGTCCATTCAGTATGAAGCCTAGCATAACTCATCCTACATCTAGAATACAACCACTACCTGATGTTCATCTTAGCTGTAAATGCCAGTTTTAAGGTGTCAATTGTGTGCTTTTTTGTTTTAATGTATTACTCTGCTGCCTCTCCAGAATAAAGTTGCCAGAGGCAGCTTACATATCAAAACAACATAGGAAATCAACTGGTAAAAATAACCAACCAAATATAATAAACAACCCAACCTCAGCAGCAGTAAATAAAAGCAAGACAGACTAGCATGAAGTAATAGCAGCTTAACTGATGAGAATCCAACAGGGTAAAAGTATAACAGCAAGAAAATCCCAGCATGGCCAGAACCATGCAGTAAACAATCCAGAATCCTATCTGGCCAAGCCCAATATGAAAATATACAAATACAAAAAATTCCAAAGGTAGAATCACAAAATCATAGAAACATAGAGTTGGAAGGGACTTCCTGGGTCATCTACCCTAACCCCCTGCACAATGCAGAAAATTCATAACTACCTACCCCCACACACCCCTAGTGACCCCCTGCTCCATGCCCAGAGGAAGGCAAAAAACCTCTCCAGGGTCCCTGGCCAATCTGGCCTGGAGGAAAATTCTTTCCTGATCCTGAAGTGGCAATCGGTATTAGCCATGGCATGTAAGGAAGGGCCATGAGAGCTGAGCACTGATGTAATCCTTCCTGTCCTCCCCTCTCATGATCTGCCTAAATTCACAGGACATCAAAAGTTAAAAAAGCCAGTTAAAATATTGCTCTTTTAAATGTGTTATATTGATTGAAAAAGTTTGCACAAAATTTATTGTGGATTTTTGCAAAGCGGGTAGAGAAACCTCCACAGCCACGTTATGGAGGAGCCATAACAGCAATATGACCTGACCCCGGTTTTGCTGATCATGTTAATGGGCAGGCTGGAGAACTGCTGCATTTGACCCTGCTCCGTGCTGACCCTAATTCCCCTCTGCTTCCGTGTTTCAGGTGGATTTGCTGAAGAAGAAACATCTTCTTCTAGACCTGGTAGTGGAACTCACTGAGGGAGTTGTCGGTGGGGAGAAGGTTCAAGTCACATCTTTGTCAAGGGTGTCCTCCAGAACCCCCACTATAGGCAACTCCCATGAGAGCACCCAGGCTTCTGTGGCTTCTGAGGTTACAACTGAAAAGTCTGGGTTGCCTGCAGAACAGAGCAGCCCCCAGGCGGGTTCAGATTCAGACACCAGAGCCAACGGCATTATGGAAGAAGGTGGACCTGCGAGAAGGAGCCTGGGGAAACAAAAGAAGAAATCCAAGAAAGGTTGGCCCCACTTTCAGGACATCTTCATGCTGGCTGCCATTAACAGAGAGGAGGTGGATACGCTGAAGGCAAGTTGGTAGCCTTGCTTAAGTAAGCTTTAGCAGCCTGCCCGGGATAATGACTCAGCCACTCCAAGGGTGTGACTTTTAAATGGTCTGATTCCAAGTGGAGTCCTGTAAGCATGACCAGGAGAAGGGGACTTTGTAGTTCAGCTGATAGTATGAGAAAGGTTTATGAATCGTGCGGGGTGTGCGGACGTTTAGCATCGCCCAGAAAAGCTGATTGGCGGTAGGTTCAAATGCATCTGGCATTCTTCTTCTTCACAAAGTGAAACTAATGAATATAGTGTGTTGCCTAGAGAGCTTTTCAAAAACAATTAGATGCATTCTTCAAGGTTAGGCAGTGATGGTTACCATCATAGCTTGCCGGAACCTCTGGGCACAGAAGCCAGGCAGCTCTGAATTCCAGATGCTGGAGAGAATTGACAGGGTGAGGCAATCTCCTCTCATGCTTTGCTTGTTTATTTACTGTATTTATAGCCCACTTTTCTCACTGAGGCTCAAGGCAGATCGCATGGCATAGAACAATGTAATCCGACAATACCAGACACCTTATAAACAATGCAACAAGATTAGGATGACAGAAGTTAGAAAAACAATGCAAACAGAAAAGGTATCAGAATGGGGAGGGGCTGTGGCTCAGTTTGTAGAGCATCTGCTTGGCATGCAGAAGGTCCCAGGTTCCATCACTGGCATCTCCAGTTCAAGGGACTAGGCAAGTAGGTGATATAAAAGTAGGTCTATAAAATTATGCATGGTTTGGAGAGAGTGGACAGGGAGAAGTTTTTCTCCCTCTCCCATAATACTAGAACACGGGGTCATCTGCTAAAGCTGGAGAGCGAGAGATTAAAAACAGATAAAAGGAAATATTTCTTCACACAACGCATAATTAAATTGTGGAACTCGCTGCCCTAGGATGTGGTGATGGCTGCCAGCTTGGAGGGCTTTAAGAGGGGAGTGGACATATTCATGGAGGAGAGGGGTATTCATGGTTATTAGTTAGAATGGATACTGGTCATGCTGCATACCTATTCTCTCTAGTATCAGAGGAGCATGCCTACTATTTTGGGTGCGGTGGAACACAGGCAGGATGGTGCTGCTGCACTCGTCTTGTTTGTGGCTTCCTAAAGGCACCTGGTTGGCCACTGTGTGAACAGACTGCTGGACTTGATGGGCCTTGGTCTGATCCAGCAGGGCCTTTCTTATGTTCTTATGAAAGACCTCTGCCTGAGACCCTGGAGAGCCGCTGCCAGTCTGAGTAGACAATTCTGATTTTGATGGACCAAGGGCTGTCTTAGTATAAGGCAGCTTCAGTGTAAGGCAGCTTCATGTGCTCATGATACATCATAAACAACCATGAAAGTAGAATGACAAAAGTATAAGACAATGCAGTAAGAGCAGGATACAGTCCTATTCCTTTTATACAGAAGATCCATTCTGTTATACTACAGCCCCATTCCCTTTGTAAAAATGATTTCCTGAAGCATTCTATTTTAGCCGGTCTGCAGAATGATGTAAGTGCAGGAGTCTTCCTGGCTTCCTCGTGGCTGGCCATTCCACAAGATTGGAAGCAGAATCTTTGGTTAGATGATCCAGCAAGATGGTCCCTGTGGAATTTGACTGCTGGTGGCCACTGTACATGGAAGGTGCACATTTAAAAATGAGAGGAGGGGAGACAGTCTGGGCCACCTCCTGTATGGAATGAGTGTGCCCTCCCCCTTTTAGGAGGCAAGAAGCAGCCTGTGTCCGAACAATTGGGTGTGGTGGTACGGAAGCCCACCTTGGATGATTCCCCCCCCCCTTACCCGAGATCCCTCAGACCATACTGCCAGTAAGTGGCTGGCTTAGAAGAAGAAGAAGCAGAGTTGGTTTTTATATGCCAACTTTCTCTCCCACTTACGGAAGAATCAAACCGGCTGACAATCACCTTCCCTTCCCCTCCCCACAACAGCCACCTTGTGAGGTAGGTGGGGCTGAGAGAGCTCTAAGAGAACTGTGACTAGCCCAAGGTCCCCCAACAGGCTTCATGTGGAGGAGTGGGAAATCGAACCTGGTTCTCCAGATCAGAGCCCACCTCCTTAGGTGATTTTCCTTCAGGAATAGATCCTTAAGGTGCTCGCCAAGTTTTCCTGCCCATCTCATTTAAAATCAAATGTTTAACGCTTTTGAAGCAATCAAGACAAAGACACAGGTTTTATTTGTTTTCAGACAACCCTAACTTTGGTGCAAGTTGTCACTAAGAAGTGGCTAACCAAAACTTGTCCACCCTCGCTCTGTGTACATTTCTGGTCACCACACCTTAAAAAGATATTGCTGAGCTTGAGAAGGTGCAGAAAAGAGCAACCAAAATGATCAGGGGGCTAGAGCAACTGCCTTATGAGGAGTGGTTAAAATGCTTAGGGCTGTTTAGCTTGGAAAGAAGGCAGTTCAGGGGAGACATGATAGAGGTCTATAAAATTATGCATGGTATGGAGAGAGTGGACAGAGAAGCTTTTCTCCCTCTCTCATAATACCAGGAAGTGGGGTCATCTACTGAAGCTGGAGGGTGAGAGATTCAAAGCAGATAAAGGAAGTGTTTCTTCACATAACACAGAGTTAAATTTTGGAACTCCCTGCCCCAGGATGTGGTGATGGCTGCCAACTGGAAGTCTTTAAGGGGGAAGTGGATATATTCATGGAGGCGAGGGCTATCCGTGGCTACTAGTCAAAATGATACTAGTCATGATGCATACCGATTTTTTCCAGGATCAGAGGAGCATGCCGAATATATTAGGTGCTGTGAAACACAGGCAGGATGGTGCTGCTGCAGTCATCTTGTTTGGGGGCTTCCTAGAGGCACGTGGTTGGCCGTGGTGTGAACAGACTGCTGGACTTGATGGACCTTGATCTGATCCAGCAGGGCCTTTCTTATGTTCTTATGGCCATTGCTACTGCCTGCTTCACATCTGCCCCCTCAGTTAGAACCTTATCACTGTACACTAACCAGGTCTATTTAACTAAGCTTAAGTTCCCTGGTAAGAGCCAGCATGGTGTAGTGGTTAAGGTGTCAGACTAGGATCTGGGAAACCCAGGTCTGGATCCCCACTCAGCCATGGAAGCTTCCTGAGTGACCTGGGACCAGTCACACGCTCTCAGCCTCGGCCCTGGCAAGTAATTGGATGGGAGACCTCCAAGGAATACCAGGGTCGTGACGCGGAGGCAGGCAACGGCAAATCACCTCTAACATGTCTTGGCTTGAAAACCCCACGGGGTCTTCATAAGTCAGCTGTGACTTGACTGCAAAAAAAAAGTTCCCTGGTACAGTGTGAACCTGGCAAAGGGCAGGGGCTCCCTTTGGGCCAGTTAGTGACAGGCACCCAAAAAAATTTCTACTTGGAGAGCCAGCGTGGTATAGTGGTTAAAAGCGGTGGACTCTGATCTGGAGAACCGGGATTGATTCCCTGCCACTCCTGCACATGAGCGGCGGACTCTAATCTGGTGAACCGGGTTGGTTTCCCCACTCCTACACACGAAGCCAGCTGGGTGACCTTGGGCTAGTCACAGCTGTTAGAGCTGCCTCAGCCCCACCGACCTCACAAGGTGTCTGTTGTGGGGAGGGGAAGGGAAGGTGATTGTAATCCAGTTTGATTCTCCCTTAAGTGGTAGAGAAAGTCAGCATATAAAAACCAACTCTTCTTCTTCTTCTTGGCCCCAAAGTGACCAGCTAATTGCATACTGTATGCAGCCAGATACATGCGCACATGTTTATGGTGATGATTCTGTAGATCCCAAAGAAGGCAGTAGGTCAGGGAGGTCCACAGCTGCGAGTGCCTCTGGGCCGAATTTGGTGTGAAGGGGTTAACCTTGGACTAGCCTGCTGTTCCTTTCCCCTTGCTTGGGGGGAAAACAAGTCTTGGGCACCCAGGCCACTTTTGGGCGGGCACCTCCTGACACGGTGTGGATCCTCTGTGCCCACAGAGCTACCTTCTGATGCAAGCCAAGCCCGGCCCCTGGGAGTTCCACAGCGAGGTCCTGACCAGCCAGTCTCCTCACGAGGTCTGTGATAACATCATCCGTGAGAAGCTGCTGGAGTATTTGCCTGAGGAAGTGCCCTACACCGTGGAGCAGGTGTGTGTGTACCACGGGAGAGGGTCTGCGCCTTCTTTCTACACCAGTGGTTCCCAAAGTGGGCAGTACCATCCCCTGGGGGGGATTACCTAGGAGGGTACTGAGAGGCAAGGGGGCAACAAGGGGGCGCTAGAGGTGAGCCCCTTCAACTGTGTTGTTCACTAATTTGCAATAGATCAAGCTATGGCACCATGCTGGCAAATTTGGTGGAAACTCAGAATTTTTTTTCCAGACTTTGAAGAGCTGGCACCACTGGATCAAGTTCATCAGTTTTGCTGAATAAATTTCAACTACAAAGTTTTAGTTTGGTTTTGATTAGATGTGCAATTAATTGTTACTGTTTTGAAATTTTATTGTTATTAGCTTCTTTAGTGCGTCATGCAAAACCCTATTTTGAATAATGCTTTTTATAGGATAGGGGGCGCTGGGGTTGAGTTTGTGGAACCAAGGGGGTGGTGGCCTGAAAAGTTTGGGAACCACTGTTCTACATGTACAGTCCCGCAGCTGCTCACCATGGTCTTCTCGGCCCTCTCTTTTCCTTACAGCAGACGGAAATGTGGGAGGAGGGACCCAGCGGGGAGCTGGTCATTGTGCAGAATCTGATGGTCCGGAAGGAGTCCCATTTGGTAAATGCTTGGGGTCAAAGGGTGCTTTTCCCTAGTGGGAGGAATACTTGAATGTTATCAAATTATGTCAAGCTGCTGTTGAAGGATGGACTAAGGAGATCCATTCCCCCCCCCATATTGTAGTAGGACCCAAGAGCCTTTTAAGCAGACTGAGGCCTCCTTAGCTTAAGAGCAAAATTCCAGGCCATCTTGAAGGGCATTTTTGGTCCAATCTCTGGGCCCAAAGGTAGGTGCCACAAGCACCAGCTCTGGAGAAAAGCAGTTTCCAGATCCAGAGCTGCTAGGAAAAGTTGAAGGCAGCAGGAAAAGAGGAAGACCCAACAAGAGATGGATGGACTCTGTAAAGGAAGCCACAGCCCTCAATATTGCAAGACCTGAGCAAGGCAGTTAAAATAGGATGTTTTGGAGGACATTGATTCATAGGGTCACCATGAGTCAAAAGTGGCTTGATGGCATTTAACACACGCGCGCGCACACACACACACAAACTTTCTGTCAGAGATTCTTCTGGCTTAATTAAGAGCATCAAGGTGGTTATAGCTAGAAATTGCAAATCATACTTAAAATTAAAAATGGGTTGGGCAACCTGGGGGGCATCAATTGAATAAACAGTCTACAATAGCAGTGTAAGGGATATTCAGGACTGAAAGCCTAAAGACAAATTCTGAATAATTAGGAAGCCCTTCGTTTGATTGTGGGTGTTTGGAAATGTCAGAGGCTTCAAGGTTTTAACTGCATTTGTCTTGAACGTTGTCAAAACTGGTTGAATGTCAGTGAATTGTTTGCTGGACTGGTCATAGCTTTTGTGTGTGTGTGCGCTCGCGCTGTTAAGTAACAGCCGACGTATGGCAACCCCCGTAGGGTTTTCAAGGCAAGGGACGAACAGAGGCGGTTTGCCATTTCATACTTGTGCTTCGCAACCCTGGACTTGCTTGGTGGTCTCCCATCCATGGACTAACTGGGTCTGTCCCTGCTTAGCTTCTCAGATCTGACAAGACTGGGCTAGCCTGGGCCACCCAGTTCATAGTGGTCATAGTTATCTGTAGGTATTTAAACTGGAAAATGTAAATTGGAGAACAGCCTGGGCATCTTTTATTGGCTGCCTATTGATTTCAAGAGAGCCAGCATGGTGTAGTGGTTAAGAGTGGAGTAATCTGGAGAACTGGGTTCAATTCCCTACTTTTCCACATGAAGCCTGCTGGGTGATCTTGGGCCAGTCACAGTTCTCTCAGAACTCTCTCAGCCCAGGCGTAGGCAGGCCATAAAATCACCTCCAAATGTTTCTTGCCTTGAAAACCCTATGGGGTCGCCATAAGTCAGCTGTGACTTGACAGCACTTTCCACCACCACCATTGATTTCAGTGTTCCTAAAATCATACAGTTGGAAAGGCCATCTAGTCCAACCCCCTGCTTAATGCAGGATCGGCCTAGAGCATCCCTGACGAATGTTTGTCCAGCCTCTGCTTAAAGGCTGCTAATAAGGGGGAGCTCACCACCTCCCTAGGAAGCTGATTTCACTGTTGAACAACTCTTACTGTAAATCCCCCCCCAATATCTAGCCGGTACCTTTCCGCCCGTAATGTAAACCCATTATTGCGAGTCCTGTCCTTTGTTGCCAACAGGAACAGCTCCCTGCCCTCCTCTAAGTGACAGCCCTTCAAATACTTAAAGAGAGCAATCATGTCCCCCCCAACCGCCTCTTCTCCAGACTTAACATTCCCAAGTCCCTCAGCTTTTCCTCCTAGAGGTTGGTCTCCTGCCCTGTCTCTGCTTCTGCCTACTCTGCAGAGGCCAGGGGGGCTCCCCAGGAGCTCTTTCTTGTACACAGGGCTAGGAGGCCGGCCAGGAGTTTGCCTGTCCCACAACTGATCCACCATCATGCTTTCAGCTGGGGATGTCAGGCCACAGAACAGTTATGACGTCAGTATGGAGACTGAGCAGAAGAGGGGCTGCCTTGGCTCATGTGTCCTCTCCTTTTCCCCCTGCAGAAGATGCTGATTGGCTCACATGGCCAGCTGGTCAGTACGATTTCCCAGGAAGCTGTTCGTGACCTGATGAATGCTTTCCTGTGCGACGTCCGCCTGAAGCTCTGCGTGAAGCTGAAGAAATGAGTTCTCTCGGCCTTTGGGTGCTCCTGCAGGAACTGGTTGTGCAGAGGGGGCTGCCGTCAGCCTCTCCACCCCCACCCCCCCGGTGCTGGCCTCCACATGCCCAGAGGAACCCTAGTGCTGCAACATCCTCTGGGTTATTTCTCTGTTCCTCCAAAGATTGTAGCAGGTGCAGGGAAATCTGGTCTTTCCCTCCCTTGTTGTGATGTGGAAAAGGGCCTCTTAGGCTACAGCCAGGCCCAAAATTACATCAGCCCCTCAGTTTTGTATGTTCCTGCTTAAAGAGGAGGGAAAAGTGATGTGTGTTGTTGTGCATCTCCTTCAGTCTTCCCCTGGCATTGTATGGCTGAGGCAGTGAGGTCATTCCGTCCTCCCAGTTTGGCCTTGCTACTCGAGCGGGTTCTCTGCGAAAGGGAGGGCGATGGCTCTGCCGCTCCCTGTTTGACTCTTTCCCTGTTCCAAATATACCCTGAAAGGCCTCTGCTTCACAGCTTCTGCCATACAGAGCCGAGGAAGCCACCTGTGAGAGAGTGCTAGCAAACAGAACTCAGGAGCGCAGGCTCTTGTTTGCCTTGAGGATATCCTTCGTTCACCTTTTCTTTAAGGCAGCAAAGAGAATCCGCTTTCCTCCATATGAACGTAGCTTTCTCTAAGGGGAGGAGGGAGCCAAATGGCTTCCACCAGAGCATGCAAGAATGCACCCACACTGGGGGGAATATTTTTTTATCAAACCCCAAAATACAAAAGCATGTGGCTAAGGGTCAGTACTCATAGATTTAATGATGTACCAAAATTATAACCACCTATATATACTGACTGCAATACATCCCAAGTAACAATTCACAATAATTCTGGCATAGAGTCAAGAGTCCGTATACAATCCTTGAGCTTGTTCTTCCGTATGTTGTGGATATCTCTTCAGTGATGCAGCACCAGTAGATAAGTTATAAATCATCTCTTCAGTATCTGTAAAAAATGGATATAAACAATCTCTTCATTACTCTTTATTAACTGATCTACTGGTATTGCATCATTGAAGAGATATCCACAACGTATGGAAGAACAAGCTCAAGGATTGTATATGGACTCTTGATTCTATGCCTGTAGAATTATTGTATATTGTTACTTGGGATGTTTTTCACTAAGTATATATAGGTAGTTATAATTTTGGTACATCATTAAATCTATGAGTATTGTCCCTTAGCCACATGATTTTGTATTGATTGCAGTGTTGGTGTGGCGTGGCTACTGTTTATTCTGGAATATTTTAATGCCATTTCACTCTAGGGGGTTGTGAAAAGGAAGGGCATGTCTGAAGGAAGGGTTCTCTGCCCTGGAGCCACCGCTCAAGCGCTATCTGAAAGTGCTGGACCTGTTCCCATCATACAAAGGATCCTCATCCCCCCCACCGTGGTGTTTGTGTTCTGTGCACAAAATAAGGCTGCTGTTCAGGTAGTCCCTCCCCTGCCTCTTTCCCCATCAGCTGGATCTTGCTTCCAGGTTCTGCCTCACTCTCTTCATGCCTGCCTCTCTTATTTTCCAGGTGGCTGAGTTCATCTCTATTTACTTCTTATTTACTTCATTTGTACTCTGCCTTAACTCCCAAGGGTACCCAAAGCAGCTTGCATCATCCTCCTCTCCTCCATTTTATCCTCTCAGGAACGCTTTGGAGTAGGGTGTGGCTGAGAGTGTCACTGGCCCAGAGTCACCCCCGTGAGCTTCCAGAGCAGGGGTGTGTGTGTCTGACACGAAAACCTATGCTACATTGGTTAACCAGGAGATGAACAAACTAGGCAGAAGGAAGCTGAAAAAGAGAATAGGGCTCAATCACTCAAGGGTGCCCAGAAATTGTTTTAAAAACTACATTACCGAGGCCCAGATAAGATGGTTCTTCAGCTGTGGCCTGATCTCAGCTTTGCTGAAAAGAAAGCTATGGACTAAAATCGGCATTTTGGAGATATTCCAGTACACATGGAATACTCAGGCTGGAATCTGGGGGGTGGGAGACATACCTTCCACTATGAATTGTTCGCCTATTGGACCCAGTGGTCTAGCAAGGCAGGAAATGGGCACTTCCTGGCAAGGCAGTCCTTCTGCCAGTGTTCTCCAGTTGCTCAAGCCAGCCAAGACCTGTGATGGGAGGGTGTCTCACCAGCACGCTGAAGGAAAGCTCCATTGCAAGCCTACACCTTAGAGGACTGGTGGCCTGATCCCTTAATTTGACAGGGTGCTGAAGGCTCCAGATCCAAGTTGGCATTGGAGACCTCTGTGTGCTGCCAGTCCAGTTTAAATGCTGCTAATCTAGGTTGAGAAGTGGAGCTCTTGCATCCTACCTTGTGGCAAGTGGAGCAAAGGCAGCTCTCATATCTTTGCCAAAGCCCCACTTTTTCATGCCGCTCAGCAACTCTGCCTGGCCTGATGTTCCCAATGAGCATATCTTAGTCAGTAGTTAGTGTTAGGCTAGGATCTGTGCAACCTATGCTTGACCCCCCCCCCCACTCTGCTGTGGAAGCTTGCTGGGTGACCTTGGGCCAGTCATACATACTCAGCCCGACCTACCTCACAGGCATGTATTGAGGATGGAACGGAGGAGAATGATGCAAGCCACTTTGGATCCCCGTTGGGGAGGAAGGTGGGAATAAATAAATAAACCACTTCTGATCACAGTCTTGAAGGGGCTAGCACAGGGAGGGAGGGAACTAGTGCCCAAGATGCTTCTACCAGTTGTGCCACAGCTGGAATGAATGTGTGCAATGGGCATACTTTGCAGTTATCACTGTGGTTCCACTTAATCCTTGCTGATTATTGCACCTGCTGCACAGTCATCTGATTAGAGGATACTTTGTTTAGGCGTATGTAATTGGAGCGGGCAAGCAGTCGTGGAATTCTGCTTGCTCCGTTTGGTCAGTACGGTTATCTTTGCAAGTCTGTACTGAGGAGACACAAGCAGATAACTACACGGCACTGATTGGCTGATCCTTATGACATCACACAGGCAGTTCAAGTGGAATAAAGCTGATTTTTAAAGTATACAGGACTGAACAAGCTGTTAATTAAATCAATTTGCACTGAACTTGTGTGTGTGGAGGGATTACAGTCTGCCTGAATCATTGGGGGTGGGAGTGCGAAGGGAAAGAGGTGAAGATGAAATCAGCATTGGTTTGGGGGGTATCCAAGAAACAAAGCTGGGATGACGCTTACAGCAGGAAATAAGATGACCAACTCCTTTTTTGTAGATACTCCTAGTAAGCCACCTGTGTTTATTTTTTAACAACAGACTTTTAAGTAATACAGTAGCCATGACTGAAGAAGTTCTCCCATTCAAGTATTCATTTGAGGTAGCTCACCAGGCAAAAACAGTGCAATAAAATCATAAAATGCCAAGACACAAACAGCATAAAGCATAATTTAGCAGCTTAAAATGACGTTTGTAAAACAGTCTTCTGGCTAGATGCAGACTATACAAGCAATTTTAAAAGATCCAACCCTTAGTTAAAAGTTTGGATTAAAAAATGTTTTGGCATCTAAAGGAGAGTAAGCCAGGTGATCTTCAACATGGAGGGCATTCCAGAGGTGGTGCTGTGAGGTGCGTACATGGCTCTGAGCAAGTCATGGCTCTCCAGCTTCTATACAGGTGGAATGATACTGGTCTCTCTTTTAAGATCATGGTACAAGTTGCAACAAGATATGAAGTTGTTTGAATACTGTAAAGCACTATACAAATGTAAAAGTATTCCTGGCTGGCCCACTAGGACTTTTTGTTTTGTTAACGGGCTCTAAAGTAGGTCTCTTTCATGCTGAAAGTATAGACAGATAAGTAAGTTTGTAGGCTTAAGTCATATCGACTAACCAGATGACCTTGGTTCAAAATTTGGCAATGAATAAATAATAGAATTGCATTTACTGCAGGTTTGAGCTCGCCAGCCTGGCACACTCAATTTGCATTAACTAGGAAAGGCTTCTGCTGTTCCTATTAGTGAGCCAGCATGGTGTAGTGGTTAAATGTGGCGCACTCTAATCTGGAGAACCAGGTTTGATTCCCTGCTCCTCCACATAAAGCCTGCTGGGTGACCTTGGGCCAGTCACAGTTCTCTCAGGACTCTCAGCCCCACCTACCTCATAAGGTGTCTGTTGGGGGAGGGGAAGCCGCTTTAAGACTCCTTTCGGTAGAGAAAAACGAGTTATAAAAACCAACTTGTCTTCTGTGCTTGCTTTCATTGAGGGTAGTTTTACTGAAGTTAGCTGCGTTGTCCATCCACAGTGGCTGAAAACCTAGCCTGGTTACCAACAAGACAGTTTCACAATTTAACTGATCTCGAGCACACATCACGGATAACCAAAGCTCTTCTACATGCCCTAAAAGTCGTATCCTTGGAGTCCTAGAACACACTGGGTGTTGTTTTGTTGCTGGCTAATTTCTTTGCTAGATTTAAATGGGTGTTTATTAGTGCTGTTTGGGGTTTTGTATAGAGGTTTGCCAGCTGAGGGTTCACCTCATACATCTTATGATGGTCTCCAGTTCACAAGAGCTTGTGCTGCAGTACCAATAAATCAGCCTGAAAGGTTCAATAGGACTCCTATTGCATGTGTCGCAACAGACAACGCTTTACATCTGAAATGTAAAGATTTATGGATGTTTCTTAAGTGCGGGTTGGTGCAGGCCCTGCTGAGCCTTCTCCTGCCCTTGCAATATGAGAGCAGTACTCTTGGCACTGTTTCCACATTCCTAATGCAAAAAAAAATAAATAACAGTTTGCAGGGGTTAAATTCAAAAAGTTGAAGGCAGTACGAGCTCTGCCTTCGATCTACCTTTTTTAAAGGAGAGGCTTTCGCGAAGTAATTGCTGCGACGCGTTCCCACGCTGCGAGTTGTCACCGCAAACCAACACTCTTAATCCACGTTTAAGAGGGGAAACAGGAAATCCGGGCTGCAGACAAAGGAATGGCCACTCTAGCAATCGTCCCCCCTCTATGGCTGGGAAAGGGCGCGTTGGGGCCGGGAGAAGGCAGGTGCCGCGCGTGCGCACTGGGAGTCGCCCAAAGCGGCGCTTGGAACGCCGGCGAGGCCAAAGGGGGCAAGAATCGAGACCGCCGTCGCGTTCTGCCCTCACTTCCGGTCCCCATAGGGCCGCCGCGACATGCGGGTTCGAAGGCGGGTGCAGCGCAAATGCGGGTAAACACGAAAGCCCCCACACACACACGCCGCCGCCGTTTCCTCCTACGCCCCCTCACTGCCCTTGCGGTAACTCTCCCTTCTTGCGCAGGGCCGGCCTCCGCCTCTCGCTCTTCGACGGGGAGCCGGAAGTGTCTGCGAAGGTTCTGGGCGACGCCGGGAGAGGCGGGACGTTGGAGGCGCATGCGCAGAAGCGGGGAGCGGTCGAGCCGGCTCTGAAGGAAGGTGGAGGAGAAGGCAGGAAGCGGCGCGGCGGCGGCGGCGCCATGAGGGCCGGGCGGGGGCTCCCACGGTGAGCGAGGGGGGGGGGGGAGCCGCCGGCGAGGGCCCCCCACCCCCAAGGCCCCCGGTCCTCCCCGGCGAGAGGCCCGCCGCGGGGTCCCTCCCCGGGGACCCGGAAACGCCCCGGGGCATCCAAGGGGAGACGTGCGGGCCTGGGCGCTCCGCGAAGGGGGCGGTTATGCAAGGCCTCGGGGTGGGGGTGGGGGAAGCCCCCCCCCATCTCAGTCTCCCGTGTCTCCACCCTGTCCAGCTGGGGTGCTCCCTTCTTTACCCCCCCACCGGTGGGTCCTGAGCCTTCACTCCCCCCCCCCGACTCAGGAGATGTCGTTATGGGCCTGGACCCACACAATTGGGGGGGTGCACAGGTGGGTGGCAGCTCTCGGTGCGGGGAGGGGGCTTTTGCAAGGAGCCTGTGGCCTTTGCTTGGTGAGCCAGGTAGGGGAGTGTGCCCCCCCCCCCATGGTCCTTGATCTGGGAGAGTGTCATCTCTTTGCGTGATTCACAGTGGGTCGCCGTGTTAGTCTGTCTGCAGTAGTCGAAAAGGGCAAGAGTCCAGCAGCACCTTAAAGACTAACAACACTATTTTCTGGCAGGGTGTGAGCTTTCGTGAGCCACAGCTCACTTCTTCAGATAGTAGAAAAGAGCAAGAGTCCAGCAGCACCTTAAAGACTAACAACACTATTTTCTGGCAGGGTAGGAGCTTTCGTGAGCCACAGCTCACTTCTTCAGATAGTAGAAAAGAGCAAGAGTCCAGCAGCACCTTAAAGACTAACAACACTATTTTCTGGCAGGGTATGAGCTTTCGTGGGCCACAGCGTGAGCTGTGGCTCACGAAAGCTCATACCCTGCCAGAAAATAGTGTTGTTAGTCTTTAAGGTGCTGCTAGACTCTTGCTCATCTCTTTGCGTGTTTGCAGAGGGTGTATATAGAGAAGTCTTCCACCTGGTATTTTAGCTCCCTGGGCCAGACCCCACCCAGCCTCGCCTGCCTGGAGTCCTTGGCATGAGAGAGACTCTTCCCAAATCCAGCCCTTCGATTCAGAGACTTGCAGGCAAGGGCTTGGAGAGAGCCTGCGTGGTGTAGTGGTTAAGAGCGGTGGTTTGGAGCGGTGGACTCTGATCTGGAGAACCGGGTTCGATTTCCCACTCCACACGAGCGGTGGACGCTAATATGATGAACTGGGTTGGTTTCCCCACTCCTACACATGAAGCCTGCTGAGCTAGTCACAGTTCTCTCTGAACTCTCTTAGCCCCACCTACCTCACAAGGTGTCTGTTGTGGGGAAGGGAAGGTGATTGTAATCCAGTTTGATTCTCCCTTAAGTAGTAGACAAAGTCAGCATATAAAAAAACCCAACTCTTCTTCTAAAAAGCAGAAACGTCAGACTTCGGGGGGGGGCTGACATTTCCCCTCTGCTGTGCTTTCTCAGCCCAGCCCCCCCCCCAGATGTGCCTTGAGGCAGGAATTCAGGTGCACTGACGTCAGGCCCCCACCTGGTCAACTTGGCAGTGGGCTGACTTGGCACACACTCCTGGCTCAGCCCTTTTAGCACAGAGACACTTGACTGGGCTGTGGGTTTGGGGATGGAGTTGAAAAGAGACCTTTGCTGAGTCTTCTGTGGAGCTGAAGATGCTTTCTGAGACCAAAACAACAGTTTGGTGGCTTCTGAAAGGAGAACAGATTTATTCTGGCATGAGCTCTCATGGGCTGAACCCCACTTGGTCAGATGTGTGAAGACCACAGAGTCTGAGGTTGCTGTATCTTTCCCGGACCTGAGAGAGTAGATTTGGCTGAAAGTGTGCAAAACACATGTTCCCAGTTTGCTAAATCTCAGTGGATGTTCTGTTGACCCGATTTCTGAGCCTGCCCTGGCTTGATTGCTGTTTTCATGATGCTAATTTAGCTAACACAAATGAGAGGCTGAGATTACACTTAGGTCAGTCAGGGCAAAATATACTTTTCCCCTGCTCAAAGTATCCATCTTTAAGTTTAATTAAAAAGGAGGGGGGGAGTCGTTGAAGCCAAAATGTGTGGAATTCCATGGCTGCTTTCCTTAGGGGAATTGAAGGATCTCTAATCAAATGGCTGCTTCCATTCTAGACTTTGCTGGCTGGTCTTTTTTGCCTTTAGCTTGGAAAACCAGTTCAGATTCTCATCTCCACCAAGGAAGTTTCCTTCCTCGGGCGTACTGCTAGGCCTAGGAAAACATTCAAAATTGGGTCCCTAGGGTACTTGGACATTGGGTTCTGTTACAGATAAATTTTAATCGTTTCTGAGAACTAGACAGTGCCGTAAAAATGTGAGACACACAAAGCAAGATGCCTCTAGGCCAGGTGTTCAACCAGGTGTGGGAGGAGTCCTTTCAAGGGCAGCAATTGCCCTTGCCTGCATGGTGTTCTGGTGATTTTCCTATCCTTTCCAGGTTTATTGGTGTTGGGGCTGTCATGGTGTGCAGTGTTAGAGGACATGCTCCATTTGGGTGTCGCTGGGAAGATTCAGGATGTCATAGGAAGTCACCTGTCCTTTTTCTTGATGCTGAGGGGTTGAGTCCTTGGTAACCGGCATTTAACATGATCAGTAAGGATTGATAGCAGTCATTAGTAATGTAATATCAGTGTAGTGGCCCTTATTAACGAAATCTGAAGGGTGTCCAGTTTAGTTAAGGTCATAATGAGGTCTGTCTGTCATACCCAAAGTTTGCAGCTGCTTGCCCGATAATTTTCAGACTGCAGTCTGGCAAGCAATAATCTGCTCAGCATGTCTGGCATTAACATGCATATGGCTAGTTTTTAGACCCTGTAATCCGTTTTTTTTAAGACTCATCTGTGTTCAAGGATGTCCACACATTTGGGCATCCATGACATACTTTGACATTCTGAATTTTCTCCCCAGCC
Source organism: Euleptes europaea (assembly GCF_029931775.1). Classification (NCBI taxonomy): domain Eukaryota; kingdom Metazoa; phylum Chordata; class Lepidosauria; order Squamata; family Sphaerodactylidae; genus Euleptes; species Euleptes europaea. The sequence goes on along the minus strand of NC_079330.1, from coordinate 25,363,136 downwards.
CAGGCCATATAATTGTAATTCTCTCTAGAATTCTTTTGATCATATTTGCCGGAAATGTGCGTTGGTAAGACCTTATTTTCCTAAGGAAGTGCATGTAGCTACAGTATCTTTGTGAATATTGGTGAATGCTTTGGATAGTGCTTGGAATCTGCCCACTGGCCAGAGTGGGGGAAAATATTTTTAGATACCAGTGTCAGAGTGTCAGAGACTAGAAAAGAATCATGATTACACCAAGCTTCTAGTTGGTGTAATCATGATTCTTTTCTAGTCTTTGTGAGAAGTATAATTTTCAGAAAGTTAAAGCTATCTGCTGGTGGCGATGGCTGCCTGGCTTTCAGGGGGTGCAGCTCTGTGCATCAGTGTGTTTTAGAGCAGTAGCAGATTGTGAATACTTTGATCGAGGCCCACAGTCTCTTGCGGGAATTTCAACTTTGTATGGTTTGCCAGGCACCTATGCAATTTTTGTTTGTCCTACTGGCTGTCTAAACTTGAAGTGTCCATCAGCAAAGTCCAACTCCCCCTTGCCTAGCATATCATAGGTGAGCATGGAATCCCAGTGGGCAGTAGCCCAGAGCACTACTTTTAGGTTTTCGATTAGTAATGCAAACACTGCTTGGCTTCATTGCCCTTTGGCTGAATTGCTTCTACTGTGACCAAAGGCCTATGAAGCGAGGAAGTCAGTTGAGGCTTGTAGGCGGAGATAGGCGAATAATAAATATCTTACGACCTTTGGTTGTCAGCAAATAAATGGTGGTATTGGCTTCAGTAAACATCACAGGAAAAAAAGTGGGACTCACGCTAAATGCTCTGGTTCCTTTCCTTCCCCCTCCCCTTGCAAAAACAACAAATGTGTATTTTCTCTCTTAGATCTGGTTTCTTTAACAAGCCTGATAAATTAACTTCATTGCGAATTCAGGTCCCTCCTTTCCTCTGTTACATTCTGATCCTCTGTTACATTCTGATCCTATGGGGAGGGGCTATGGCTCAGTGGTAGGGAATGTCCAGCAAGTATGTCACTTTTCTAAAGAATTTTCTTGTCTCTCTCTCTCCCCCCCTCTTCCATTTCAGTCCGGTGTATCATCTTTCCTTTGTCACAACTTTCCTTTTCTGTTCTCCACTCTTTGATGCAAGATACACTTTTGTGGATGGTCCCAGAGGAGGAGATTAAACTCTGTTCTCTCTCTGTCACACCAGTTATCACTAAATAACCATTGGGTAACAAGCAAAGAGGAAGAATGTCTAGGTACCATAATTGTGGTGTTGAGGGGGGGAAATTTCAGAGGCCTGTAAGTGTAACCAGGTACCTGAGTGCAGACCCTTTTATTGGTCTGTTTCCTTTAAGGCGTTAACTGCACAATTCATTTAATATTTTGGAATCTTGGAGAACTGGTTTGGCTGAAGGGCAGTGTAGAAATAATATTTTGTCAGGGCTGTCTGCTAAGCTTTTCTGAAATTTAGCTTTTTCTACCCTCCTGGCCTTTAAAGTCTGCTTGCTTGTATGTTAATAAGGTTGGTCGGTTAACAGTAGTGTTTTTTAGGCACCTTGCCTTCAAAGAGTGCTTTTCCATTTCGACAGAAGAATTCGGGTCACATTCTAGGTATTACACCTGAATTGTCCTGGGCATTCATCCAGCCTGATCACCCTGTGTGGACTTGAGAACTCACCGCACCCCAACACGCTTCTGAAGCTCTGTCCTGGAGGGAACGCTCCATGTCTTCTGGTTGATTTCATTTGGGTTGAGGTTTTCCTGCTAAGCTTTCGGGGAACCCAGAATTCTCACAAAGAATTGGGCTGCTTGAAGTTGCTGCCTCATTTGGCATCAATGTGGCGTGCTCTGCCTGAAATTTCTTTTAAAACATAATCCGTGGAAATGACCAAATGGTGCTTTTGACAAGAGAGTAGCCCCTCAAAGCTATTTTCGGTTGCATTATCAGTTTATTTTGACTGGGGAAGGCGAACTGCTAAGCCACATGCAGCATTACTTAAGCGCCGTTGTCTCGGATAAAGGAGCTTGTGATCTCTGCCTGGGGCTCCAGCATGAAAAGTCTTCCTGTGTTTTTTCTCTCTCATGTGATCTGCAAAAGTCCCGATGAATGGAGACCTCGCAGATATTTCCTCTCCTGGCAAGTTATGTGTCTCCTCGAGACAATGGGTGGGGGTAGAAAATACCGCAGCCGTGCTCTGCTCCCAGGGCACGTTTGTTGCGATGTCTTGGTGTGTGGGATGGGGTCAGATGGGCCTTCCTTTCTCCTCTACTTGGGCCTGGGTGTTCTTGTTCTAAATCTGCCAGGGGGGCTTCTGTTCACGCAATATTTTCTTTCTGAGGTGGACTGGACTGGTGGCAGCCGATGATGCTCGTGTTCACTTGACTGTGGCCATGTGAGGCAGAAGCGGGCCGCGGGCTTGCTCTCTGCCTAGCTTACTGCTTATTTTTACAAACATTTATTTTCCATAAAGTATGTGATAGGGCAAAGGAGGTATGCTTCTGGTGCTCCGGCCCTTGACCTTCGCTGAGATTTTACGTAGGCTCTTAATTTAATAATAGTGTTCTTTCTGCTTCTGAATGGCCCATGGGTCGAAATAAAGGCTGGCTGACCTCTGCAAGTTTTGGTCAGCCACCCGCAGGCCTCCATAAGCTGTGCACCACTTCAGGCATGCTTTCAAGCCCGTCAGGGCCGGGAGCTTTAATGGAAATGGTGCCATTCTGCCCTGTACATTCTTATGTTCTGCACCGCAGTCCCTTCCTTTCTCGAGGAGCTGAACTGGATAGCAGTGGAGATGAGAAAATGGCTTTTCTCGTCAGTAGCTGCCTTGCTTATTTTCAGGTGGTTGAATGTAGATGGCCCCGTCACAGGAGCCGGCTGAAGATCAGCCTAGAGGGCCACTCTTGCTCCCACAGTGTAGTAGGTTGAGCTCTTTTTGAAGGTGAGAGCGGTGAACAATTTGAAATACAGGTTGAGCATCCCTTATCCTAACTGCTTGGGAACCAAAAGTGGTCCGTATTTTGGATGTTTCCGTATTTTGGAATATTTTGGAATTTTTGCCTTTTCATACTGAGATGTCTTGGGGATGGGACCCATGTCTAAACACAAAATTAATTTATGTTTTATATACATTTTATATGCGTAGCCTGAATGTAATGTTTAAAATATTTTAATAATTTTGTGTACTCGGTGGCACTACTGAGGGCCTGTGAGTAATGCCGGCTCAAAAGGTCAGGTTTTCGGATCAGTCCTGATATCGGATGTCCGGCTAAGGGCTACTCAGCCTGTATCTGATGAAGCCTTATTGTGTGTAAAGTGCCTTCAAGTCGCAGCTGATTTGTGGCGACCCCACAGGGTTTTCAAGGCAAGAGACCAACAGAGGAGCTTTGCCATTGCCTGCCTCTGCGTAGCAGCCCTGGGCTTCCTTGGTGGACTCCCATCCGAGTATTAATCAGGGCTGTCCCTGCTCAGCGTTTGAGATCTGAAAAGATCAGGCCAGCCTGGGCCATCGAGATGAGCAGAAGCCTTATTAGTCTACATAAATTAATTCTGGGGACTGTCTGGCTTGTGGGTCCGAAGTGAGATCATTACTTGGCTTGGACAAGAGAGAACTAAGATAAGAAGAAGAGTTGTTTTTTATATGCCGACTCTCTCTACCACTTAAGGGAGAATCAAACTGGCTTACAATCACCTTCCCCTCCCTTCAACAGACGCTCTGTGAGGTAGGTGGGGCTGAGAGAGCTCTGTGACTAGCCCAAGGTCACCCAGTTGGCTTCATGTGGAGGAGTGGGGAAACCAACCTGGTTCACCAGATTAGCATCCGCCGCTCATGTGGAGGAGTGGGGGAATCAAACCCGGTTCTCCAGATCAGACTCCACCACTCCAAACCACCGCTTTTAACCACTTCACCACGCTGGCTCTCCTACACCACGCGGGCCAAACTGGCGGTATTGGTGGATGAACATAAACAGGTTGCTTCTGAATCGGGGAGTGCTGCATTTCAGTTGCAGCTAGTTTATATGCTGGCCCCTTGTTTAGACTCTCTTGTCCTGTCCATACTAACTGTAACATCCAGGTTGGACTACTGTAACACTCTTATCTGTGGGGCTGGGACACTTCCTTTGGCACAAGATGTGGCAGCGAGACTCATGTCTGGGGCCAGTCCCTTGGTCAGCGCTCCCATCAACGACACTGGTTACCTGTTTGCTTTTGTGCCCCATTCAAAGTGCCAGTTGTCACCTTTAAGTCCACCTCTGGGTATACTCCCATGCACCAGTTGCGATGTTCAGACAGCCTTCTTCTTGAGATCCCTCCTGTCGGGCCTGTCTGTTCGGCCAGGAGGGTCTGTTTTTTGTGTGTCAGGACCTGTCCTTTGGAATGGTTTACCAGCATGCATATGGGCAGTGCTTTTGCTTCCTGCTTTCGAGAAGGTGTGCAAAAGTGTTATTTCAAAGGACATTTGGTGGAACGCCTAGCCTTGCTGTTTTTCTTGTGGATTACCTGTTATGTTGGGCTTTATTTGTTAGCCGTGTTGTGTCTAAGGAGATAAGTTATAAATGTTTTAATTAAATATGGGAAGAAATAGTTGCTGTCCTGGGTGTTGTGCTCTTGAAATGTGGACAAAAGAGTTGCAACAAGATAATGGATGGGAAGAACTTTGCATGCTTGCAAGCAATATGCAAACTCTAGTCATTATTGAGGGAAGGGCCCTGACTCAATGGCAGGCAGGTTTGATTACTGGAATCTCAAGTGTTGGGAAAGGCCTTTTTCTGCAGAGATTCTGGAAAAAACACTGCCAGTCACAGTGGACGCTACTGAGCTTGACTGGACCAATGGTCTGCATCTTATAAGACAGCTTTGTGTGCTCCTAAGGTGTCTCAAAAATAGTAAGAAGGAATATTCAGGCATGTTGGGAAGTTTGTTCAAATCTTTCTTTTGGTCAAAAGCAACTTGGAGATTATTTTGAGTGGAAGATAGTCGAGTGGGAGAACAAAGCATCTGTGGTGCCACATCTGCTTTGCCAGTTTGTGATGGTATCAGGATGCAAGGACACAGAGCAGTGAAAAGATATCTCTTGAATATTTAACACATAGTTAAATTGTGGAACTCCCTGCCCCAGGATGTGGTGATGGCTGCCAACTTGGAAGGCTTTAAGAGGGGAGTAGACATGTTCATGGAGGAGAGGGCTATTCATGGCTACGAGTAAAAATTGATACTAGTCATGACACATACCTATTCTTTCCAGGATCAGAGGAGCATGCCTATTATATTAGGTGCTGTGGAACACAGGCAGGATAATGCTGCTGCAAGTCATCTTGTTTGTAGGCTTCCTAGAGGCATCTGGTTGGGCCACTGTTGGACTTGATGGGCCTTGGTCTGATCCAGTTTGGCTTTTCTTATGTTCTTATGAATGGAACATTGGGGTTCAGAGTGCTAGAAGTCAGTGTTCGGTTTACATGGAGCGGCTCTGTAGACGGTAAAATGGCAGTAGCTGTCTCTCAGGATGTTGACTGAATGCAATAACCCAGGGGAGGGGAGGGCCCAGATATGAAAGTATGTAATTTGTGTCTAAATACAGTTTTGTTATTTGCTTGTGTCTTACTATTCTTGCACATCCTTTAAAGCGGCATTTATCTCAACAGCTCATCACAGATTATTCTTTTGCTACACCTGCTTTGTTGCTTCTGCCTAGATGGTCTTTATGTAGGATTCATTTTTTGACTGCCCTGAAATATGACGTGGATGAAACGCACCTGCAGTGAATTCAAAGCAGGATAGCTCTAGGTTGCTGTGGGTTGCTTCACAGCATAGATGGGAGCTCTCCGCATCTTGGAACTCATGGCACAAAGAAGCTAGAATGTGGCCAGGTGCATACTTCTGTTGTGGTTGGTAGTTTGAAACACAGAGCGGGTTTAGAGAGATAGAAACCTCTGCTGTGTTACCATGGAGTTCACACTTGACCCGACTCCTGTGCAAGCGGACCTCAGCAAACGCGATCTGTAGGCAGCAAGAGCCAATCTCCTAATTGCTCAGACCACAAAGTATCCTGGCCTGGAAACTTTCATAGGTCTTCTTGTGTGGCCTGCTGCTGTTTTCTGTTGCTCCAGAAGGTCGGACCAGAACCAGCGGGTTGAAATTAAATCAAAAGAGTCTCCGTCTAGACATTAGGAAGAACTTTCTAACAGTAAGTGGGGTTCCTCAATGGAACAGGCTTCCTCGGGAGGTGGTGAGCTCTCCTTCCTTGAATGTTTTTAAGCAGAGGCTAGATGGCCATCTGTCAGCAAAGCTGATTCTATGACCTTAGGCAGATGATGAGAGGGAGGGCACGTTGGCCATCTTCTGGGCATGAAGAAGGGGTCACTGGGGGTATGGGGGAGTAGTTTGGAATTTCCTGCATTGTGCAGGTTGTTGGACTAGATGACCCTGGTGGTCCCTTCCAACGGTATGATTCTATAAGCCTTCCTGTGTGGCCTGGCTGCTTATTTTATCTGTTTTTTAAAATACTGCACCACCTTTCTGCCACTCAACTTCAGCTAAACACGCATGAACACACATGAAGCTGACTTGTACTGAATCAGTCCCCTGGTCCATCAAAGTCAGTATTGTCTACTCAGACTGGCAGTGGCTTTCCAGGATCTCAGGTAGAGGTCTTTCACATCACCTACCTGCCTAGTCCCTTTAACTGGAGATGCCAGGGATTGAACCTGGAACCTTCTGCATGCAAAGCAGATGCTCTACCACTGAGCCACAGACCTTCCCCAGGGTCTTTCAGCTTTATATTCCACACCAGCAGTGATTTCCACCCCAAAACTAATTGGGTACCCCAGAAGATCATTGACCCCAGTGAAATGTGTTCTTTAAATGTAGCAAACTTGTCTTAACAAACTGTTTTCCAGGTTTTGAACCGTTTGCAATTTCAAAGAAAATACTTGGCAGCCCCATGAATAATGCATTAGTCCAGGGGTCCCCAGCGTAGTGGGCATGGACACCATGGCGCCCACCAATACCTTTCCTGGTGCCCCAAGTGTTTTTAGAAAGTGGGTGGGGACAGGTGGGGCTTTTGCTCAGCAAGTCTTCTTATGGGCCACTGGAGGTTTGATTGGTTGTGCAGATTTTTGAAAAGGTTGCTTTGGCAGCAGCTGCCATCACAGCACGAGGATCTTCTCTATGTGACTGAAGGTAAGCTGTCGCAGCCATTTTCTGGCTGCGCCTACCATGCTGTGGCAGAATTCCAAAGGGGCCTGCAGGCCCCCACATTCATCATTACTAAAGCATGGATGAGCGTAGCAAAATCATATTTTCTCAGGAGGGCTGTAGCTAGCATACCCACTCTATTGCTGTGCCATAGCCTTTCCAAGTGGCATTGCCTTGCTTTGCTTCATGCTTTGGATCACATGTGGGATCCATCACCATCTCCAGACAGGAAGCTTGTTGGGGGAGTGCAACAGCATTACTTAACATCACCTCACGCTCAGGTAAACTACCTATCAACAGCACCTCCATCTTTGGCGTTTGTTTATTAAACTTTATCTGGCCCATTTCTGACTCTAGCCACTTAGTTGGAACTTCTTCTGCCTCAGCTGGATTAGATGGAAGGGAGAAATAGAGTTGAGTGTCATCTGGACATCAATGTCGCCTTTCCCCAAACCTCTGAACAAAGTCTTTCAGCAGCTTCTTGTAGGATATGGGGCAAATAAAATTACTTAGCATAAATGCCATGATGTACGAGTCCCGTGGCGCTGAGTGGTAAGCTGCAGTACTGCAGTCAAAAGCTCTGCTCACGACCCGGGTTTGATCCCGACGGAAGTCGGTTTCAGGTAGCCGGCTCAAGGTTGACTCAGCCTTCCATCCTTCTGAGGTTGGTAAAATGAGTACCCAGCTTGCTTGAGGTAGAGTGTAGATGACTGGGGAAACCACCCTGTAAACACAGTCTGCCTAGTAAAGGTTGTGACGTCTCCCCATGAGTCAGTAATGACCTGGTGCTTGCACAGGGGACTACCTTTGCCTTTTAAATGCCATGATGCACTGTGCAAAGTGGCACTTAATTCTGGGATTGAACTGCCCTGTCAGGTATGAGTGGGATCACAGTGCCGGCAACTCCCAACACAACCAGACAACTCACAAGAATACTGTGGTGTCAGATCACCTGAGAGGTCCACGCAGATCAACCGGGCGACATTCCCCTGTCTTTCTGCTTGTGCCTGTTTTCCAAAGACAGCCTCAGTCCTTCATGTAGGTTGGAAGCCAGATTGTGGAGTGGGTCTAATTACTTCATCCAGGCATCCTATTCTGCAGTTCCCTCCTTTGGCACACACCACTGATTCAAGATTTATTTGATTCCTTCCTTGCCTTTTAATCTAAAAATATCTCCACAAAGACTGACAGCATAGCTGTTAAATGGAGATTTTTCATCCCTTCTGACATAAGTGTGTAAAGTGCTGTCAAGTCACAGTTGTCTTATTGCAACCCAGTAGGGTTTTCAAGACAAGAGATTAACAGAGGTGGTTTGCCATTGCCTTCCTCTGCCCTGGTATTCCTTGGTGGCCTCCCATCCAAGTACTAACCAGGGTTGACCCTGCTTAGCTTCTGAGATCTGACGAGATCAGGCTAGCCTGGGCCATCCAGGTCAGGGCTCCCTTCTGACATAGCAACATAGAACACAAGAAAAGCCATGCTAGATCAGACCAAGGTCCATGAAGTCCAGCAGTCCATTCACATAGCGGCCAACCAAGTGCCTCTACGAAGCCCACAAACAAGACAACTGCAGCAGCATTATCCTGCCTGTATTCCACAGCACCTAGCATTATAAGCGGGCTCCTCTGATCCTGGAGAGAATAGGCATGCATCATGACCAGCATCCACTAGTAGCCATGAATAGCCCCATCCTCCATGAACGTGTCCACTCCCCTCTCAAAGCCTTCCAAGTTGGCAGCCATCACCACATCCTGGGGCAGGGAGCGCCACAATCCAACCATGCATTGTGTGCAGAAATACTTCCCTCCATCTGCCTTGAATCTTTCACCCTCCAGCTTCAGCAGATGACCCTGCGCTCTAGTATTATGAGAGAGGGAGAAAAGCCTCTCCCTGTCCACTCTTCCCACACTATGCACAATTCCATAGACCTCCTTCATGTCTCCTCTCAACCACCACCCCTCCAAGCCAAGCAGCCCCAAGCGTTTTAACCGCTCCTCATAGGGCAATTGCTCTAGCCCCCTGACATCTAAACCTTCTCAGCCCTTGTGGCTGATAGAAACAGTGCAAGAGTGGTCTAGGCTGATCTTTCATTGAGCAGGGGGTTGAACTAGATGGCCTGTATGGCCCCGTCCAACTCTATGATTTTAAGAGGATCATGAGGGGGGACAATAAGAGTAGTTTTCAGGTCTTCCTGAGCAGATATCAGGTGGACTGCCCTCCCTTTGTTAAAGCAAGACCCTGTGGGACAGCAACCATGCTGAAGACAAAGGGGGAATGAAATGGCCATTGAAAGAAGATTACAAAGGCAAAGTACTCTTATTCCCCAATTAACCACTCAATTGTTGCTCGGGATGATGATTGCTATGCCAATGTGCATAGTTCCAGAGGAGAAAGAGATGTTAGTTCAATTCCAGGGGACAGCTGACTCCTGCTGCAGTGACTCCTGCTGCAGCCAAGAGAGCCTTTGTTTTGTTTAAAACATGTATTAGCTGCCTTTTCACCTTGCTGAACTCAAGGCATCTTGCAAAGTACATAAAGCAACAATTATTTAAAAAGAAATACACAAAAGACCGCCCTGAGCCTGAGTTTCGGCTGGGGAGGGCGGGTTAGAAATATAATAAAATTAAAATCAGATATTAGGACTTGTCAATAAATGGACAACTAAATTAGTCAGATGCCGTCCTTCGTAAAACCAAGTGCGAAAGGCTCACGTAATTGTTGCAGCATTCGCCTGTCTGAGCCGGAGCCCCCGTGGGACGCTTGGCGCCGCCTTGGGTAGTTCTGTCTCTCCTGGCCTAACCAGTTTCATCAAGGGGTTGTGAAGTAGGCGTAGAGTAATTACGCCTAGACCACTGTGAGCTCCTTCAAGGAAATGTGGAACAGGAAGGGCACCGATTTCCAGTTTGCCGGCTAGCAAGAAAGGTCACAACCCTCTTCCAATTTTAATTTTTGACCACCAAAGCTTAGAAAACTTGTAAAAGGTCCACCCTTGACCTGTTAGAGGGCAAGCCTGCTGATGTGTTTGTAGCTGCCATGTGTGTGTTTGCAAGCAAGCTCTAAAATTTGAGCCCTGCGAATGAAGGTGGGAGCCAGTGAGCAGTTTGGGCGGCTGCACACAGCAGTTGAACACATGAAGCTGCCTTCTACTGAATCAGACCCTTGGTCCATCAAAGTCAGTATTGTCTACTCAGACCGCCAGCTGCTCTCCAGGGTCTCAGGTGGAGGTCTTTCACATCCCCTGCTGCCTGGTCCTTTTAACTGGAGAAGCTGGAGATTGAACCTGGGACCTTCTGCATGCAAAGCAGAGGCTCTACCACTGAGCCACAGCCCCTCCCAAATGATTGCGAACACATGAAGCTGCCTTAAACGGAATCAGACCCTTGGTCCATCAAAGTCAGTATTGTCTCCTCAGACTGCCAGGGTCTCAGTCAGGCGTCTTTCACATCACCTACCTGCCTAGTCCCTTTAACTGGAGATGCCGGGGATTGAACCTGGGACCTTCTGCATGCCAAGCAGGTGTTCTACCACTGAGCCACAGCCCCTTCCCTTAGAGATGTGTTGACACTTTTCCTAGCTCAGCCGGCTTTGAGGACAGTTAAAATGTTAGGGTGCTCTTCTTGTTCTACCTCCACTGTGTAGCATAGACAATAATGGTCCTCTTCCCTGAAATAGCAACAAAAGGCATTGGCAGCTGGAGGGAGCTGAAATTTGATTTTGCTCTCTCTTCCCCTCCTAGTGTGTTAATACGCTAGTGTTTTCGGCTTCTCTTCTTGACATTGTTGCCCTGGGCTCTTCTTCCTTCCGGTTTCTTGGGCCCTTGAGTTTTCGAGTTTCCACTGTGTGTTTTCTGCGTTCTTGTGTGGCGTTTTTTTTGGGGGGGGTATACATCTGTGAACTGCTGTTTGAACCCCAGTGAAGCCAGCAGGTTAGGGCTGAAATTTGCCCGGTAGATGTTACCAGTTGATTACGGATTATTTGATCATGGTTAAATAATCCATGTAGCCAAGAATACTACTGGGTCAACAACCTTTAATTCATTCTGGTGTCATTTGAGCAGCGATGGGACGTGCTTGCCCCACGGGAGTTGTGGGCGTCCAAACCTAGGATTAGAGTTTCTCCTGGCTAGCACTGGAAGCACCTCCAGCGTTTCACAATAACAGCAGACTGCTAGGAAAAGTACCTGTATTCTAATGAAGTTAAAGCTTCAAAAATAGTTGGCCATTCTTTGACCAGCTCTTCTTTTTTGACTGGTCAGATGCCGATGCTTAACTAATGTTAAATAAAACTATGCACTGTAATGATCTAAAATAGATGAAACCTGTACTTTATAGGCATTATTTCAGCCCTAGGACCATCTACCCTGCCTGCCACCGTGTTCCTACAACCCAGATGTTTCCATCTTCTGCTAAATTTTAATCTTCCCTAACCAAACTGAGCCCTGACCTGGATAGTCCAAGCTAGCCTATCTTGTCAGATCTCAGAAGCTAAGGAGGGTTGGCCCTGGTTACTGCTTGGATGGGAGAACAGAACACCAAGGAAGTTCAGGGTGGCAAAGCAGAGGCAGCCAATGGCAAACCACCTCTGAACATCTCTTGCCTTGTAAACCCCATGGGATTGCCCTAAATCAGCTGTGACTTGATGGCAAAAAAAATGCAAATTGAAGCTAGTGTGAGATTATTAAAGAAGCCTGGAAAAGGCTCATAAGTAGTCGCTTTCATGCTCGTTGCAAGTCAGTCCCCTTTAAACAACTGGACAGGGGAAAAAATTTCTCACAGACCCGGAAAGAGCGGATGCTGCTTTTTCTTCTCACTCCTTGATGCATCACAGATGCTTCAAAAAGGTGTTTGAAAGTCTCGTGCAGCCTGCTGTAGAAGCCCACATGTTTTTCCTGCCTATATCATGCCATAATAACACTGGGAAGAGCCACCAGCTGTTGTGAAGTTTCCTTCCCTGGTTGCCTAGCTGTGATCCTGACCTGCCACGGATGGCATCTTCTGTCACTTTGAGCTGTGCGAGTTTGCAACGGCGGCCAGTTGATGGAGAGGACAGGGCTTGATTATTTCTGCTGCCGCCTAATGTCAGAGCAAAACAGCGCCTCATTCCTTCCACCCATCTCACCCCGAGCCTTCCAGGATTGATGAGCCAAAAGCCTCCCCCTTGTTATAAATCCTTTAATGTTCACAAGGCTAAGAAGAACCCTTCACATGGAGCTTCTTCAGAGATGTAAAAGTTCCAGAAATTTTGAAGCTGTGGGGGAAAAAACATGGGGGGGGGGGGAGTTGAAAAAAGTGCAGTACTGTTTGTGACTAAATGTTTGTTGCCCTAGCAGTATAGGGCACACCATCTAAAAGCAACATTTGGCGTATTTATTAAAATTAAAAGTTTAAGCGCCTCAGTTTTCTATAAAATTGTGCATGGGGAGGGGCCGTGGCTCAGTGGTAGAGCATCTGCTTGGCAGGCAGAAGGTCCCAGGTTCAGTCCCCAGCATCTCCAGTTAAAGGGACTAGGCAAGTAGGTGATGTAAAAGACCTCAGCCAGAGACCCCGGAGAGCCGCTGCCGGTCTGAGTAGGCAATACTGACTTTGATGGACCAAGGGTCTGATTCAGTATAAGGCGGCTTCATGGGTTCATGTGAATATACCCAATTCTAGAGAGAGAGCAGAAAGCCCCATGGCACAGAGCGAGTGGTAAGTTGCAGTACTGCAGTCCAAGCTGAGTTTGATCCCGACGGAAGTTAGTTTCAGGTAGCCGGCTCAAGGTTGACTCCACCTTCCGTTCTTCCGAGGTCGGTAAAATGGGGGTAAAGTGCTGGGGGTAAAGTGTCGACGACTGGGGAAGGCAGTGGCAAACCACCCCATAAACACAGTCTGCCTAGTAAACGTCGTAATGTGACGTCACCCCATGGGTCAGTAATGACCTAGTGCTTGCACAGGGGACTGCCTTAACCTTTAAAATTGTGAATATGGCCAATACTAGAGAGAGAGAGAGCACTGCAAACTGCTGCACCCTTTGTTACCTTAGCACATGTGTCTTTGTTTTGGCTATCTGAGAAGTAGGGAAAATAAAAGTTGAAAATGGAAACCCCAAATTTCATAGTAAACAAAAGAGAGTGTCTCTGGACATAAACAAAATGGTCTCCTACAGGAACAATAGGACTAGTAGCATATTTGGGTATAGAATTAAGCTTTATAACACTGAATGCCTTAATTGTGTATGAAATTGAACCCATTTCAGTAATAGATCTATCCTGGAGAATACTACATATGTCTACAGTATACATGGAAGTCTGCTTTCTCTAATCCTGCATATTAGTCTATAAAAATTTCCTACTGGGTATTTTGTGTAAGTAAAGCTTTGTATTTATTTAAGATGCAATCAAAATCTGACTTTATCCCATTTCCCGTAAGAGAAAACACAGCTTGCAGTTCTTTGTGAAGTCGCACCTTGAAAGATCTTTTAATCCTTTATTTCTCGCTTCCCTCTGTGGCTGCTTTGCTCTGCATTATTGGGCCTGTGAGGAATTTTACAGGCTGAACTCTTTAAACAGGGGATTAGATTGAAGAAGGTTGGCACCGTACTTAAAGGCAGGCTTTGTAAAAAGTGTGATGTGTTACTTACCTGAGCAGTCTCAAATGACTTTTAGTTCTAAAGCAGGGGTGTCAAGCTCATTTGTCACTTGTTCGGGCTGGACCACATGTACCATTAAATGTAATGCAAAGTATTAGAGATACAAACTTTATAGAAGACACAGGCAAAGCCAATTAATAATATTATTTTTACTTACTTTTTACTTTAAAAACAAACCTGTGGCTCAGTGGTAGAGCATCTGCTTGGCATGCAGAAGGTCCCAGGTTCAATCCCCGGCATCTCCAGTTATAGGGACTAGGCAAGTAGTTGATGTGAAAGACCTCTGCCTGAGACCCTGGAGAGCCACTGCTGGTCTGAGTAGGCAATACTGACCTTGATGGACCAAGGGTCTGATTCAGTATAAGGCAGCTTCATGTCTTCACCTGTCTTTGATAATTGACACCTCGGGAGCGGGGAAGGTGAGGGTGGCTGCCTTGGCTGGCTCGTGGACCGGGTAACAGCTGCGGGCCTTATGTTTGCCATCCCTGTTTTAAAGGTTGGTAAAGCATAGTCTTGCGGTCCACCAGACAACTTTGACAACAAGACATGAGCAGGGCTACGAACTCACCACAATTCCGTGCAGGTTTAGAAAAGCAAAATGCTAGTGTGGGCACAGCTTCCCAGAATCTCAGCTCCCTGCCACCACCAGCCTCAGATGTTCGGTGAAGGAGCTCAGAGTGGCTATGCAAAAAAAATAGTGTGTAACTTGGCTACCGTGACCTGCGCTGTAGGGTTTCTAAGGTAAGAGATGCTTGGAGGTGGTTTGCCATTGCCTGCCTCTGTGTCAGGACCCTGGTATTCCTTGGAGGTCTCCCATCCAAATACTAGCCTGGGTTAGGGCTGAGAATGTGTGACTGGCCCAAGGTCACCCAGCAAGCTTCCATGGAGCGAGTAGGGATTCGAACCTGGGTTTCCCAGTCCCTAGTCCGACACCTTAACCACTCCACCATGCTGGCTCTCAAATTGCTTTTTGGCATGTGAAATTATGATATCAGAAGCTTCTGCTGTAAGTTACCCTTGAGTTTCCTTGCTTTTGTCTGTAGGTAGCTGAGATTGTCAGGTAGCTCAGAGAAAAGGCCTTGAATAGAATCTTTAACTGCATTCATTCTTATGACAAAACCAGAAATAGCTGCCCTGACTGCTACAGAATCAGTGGCTCTTTTCTGGAGTTCACTGTAGAGAATGTCCACGTTAGCCCATCTTCTTCCAGCAGTCAACTGAATCCCCTGGCCTAACAGGCAGCAGTCTTGATCAAAATTCCAGGCTCCTATTTCCTTAAAGCATTCTGTGGGTTCCTGTCTCCTCTCAAATAACCACATTTCACTGTTTGGATATTAAAGTTTCAGCATGTGCAAAAAGACAACTCCCAAAGTCATTTCAGAACTGTTTTCAGGGTGTCAGTTCTTTTTGCTGAACA
This sequence comes from Euleptes europaea, assembly GCF_029931775.1. Lineage (NCBI taxonomy): Eukaryota > Metazoa > Chordata > Lepidosauria > Squamata > Sphaerodactylidae > Euleptes > Euleptes europaea. The sequence continues at coordinate 25,347,913 of NC_079330.1, read as the reverse complement.
CGCAAAGAATGCTGGCAACCCAGAGGTGTCTGCCAAGAATACCCTCGCATCCTTAATTTGGGATGCCGCTTGTTATATTAATTAATTCAAGTGCTGGGTATAACAGTGAACATAATGGGCATTTGAGTATACACCTCTTTCAGACTTCTCCATGCTGTCTGTGCATCACACTTACTCCATCATTGTAAGCAATGAGTTTCTGCTTGTTAGCCTCTGCAGAGCACACTTCTTCCAGATGCTGACATAAAACTGTGGCAGTTGTCTCAGCATGATAATCCATCAGCTGTGTGAATGCATAGAAGCATTCCGCTATTGAGCTTTCACCATTGATGTAGCAGAAAATCAGTGCAGCATGAGAGCACATTGACACATCTGTGGCGTCTTCAGCCCCAGTGGCCACCAATTGAGTACTTTTCAACTCCTTCCTAGTAAAATCCTTCGCTCCTGTGGGCGTGCAGTCAAGTATTTCATTCTGAATTGTCTTTACAAGACCTCTAAATACTGTGGCACTGTGCAGATGAAGCTCCATGGCAGAAACTGTCGAAGGAACCAGGTTCACCAGGCCTCTGAACGCTCCTGGATTTACTGAATCTTCAGTCTCATCATGGGCACAAAACGCCACTTCAAATGCACCATGGAATCTTATGCAATCTATTTTTTTAAAGTATGTACCTGTATGTATGTACACTTCCTGGTTTTTCTGTCTGACATAGATGTAATATCCTGTGTCCATTAATTCAGCAATGTTGACTCTGCCTAACATCACCAGCTTCAGACAATTGTCCATGTGACTTGCATGTTCTTAATTTCTTTCTAGAGAGGTATTTCACGCCACCCAACTCCAGTCTTGGTCCATGTCTTCTCACCCTCAAACAGGGAAAACAGGCAAGAACAATCGAGGTGTTCCCACAATAGCCACTTCTTGCCATACCAGGCTCTGTTGAATCGTCACATCCAGTCCTTTCACTCTCGTAGTTCGTTAGATTTGGGAACTCAGGCCCAGGTTCTTTAACAAGGCACTTCTCAGCCAAACTCAGTCTTGAAAAAGGAGTTTGTGGCAATGTATCTATTCCATTCCTGGGTTAAGCGGGGATTCTGATCCATGTCAGAAGTTGTGAGTGGATTGCCGTGGTGGATCAGCACAGGATTCAAGGGTTCCATGTTTTGAAATGTATGCAAAAGGCAGGGGGGGTCTTATCTCAGCTGGCTGAATGAAAGGCTTGCTGCTGAGGAAGATAAAGTCTTCAGCAGATGACTTGCAAGGCCATTTATGCATGGGGGGAGGGTTGCCTTGGATTTGCCACTCTCTAGATGCACATTTTCCCCACCCGAATTCTCAAAACTCTGCATGGGGGCTTACTGTTGAGTTTTAAGAATTTGGATGGGGAAAATGTTTATCCAAAGAGGGGCAAATCCAAGGCAAAACCTCCCATGCATGAATGGCCTTGGTGTGTGTATAGGGTGTTGTGAGAAATTAGCTGGAGGCCCCAAAGCCCGTGAAAGGGCCCAGGCAGAGAAAGCAGTAGAGAGACCATTCAGAGGAGCTGGAATAGATAGCTGGCCAATTTCAGAACAATTTCTATCATGAAGGGTTGCTAGGCAAACTGCTTCTCCATCAGTTTAATCCTTGAGATGTCACAGATCTGCCTCCTGCAGAGAAGTGTGGGGCCATGGGAGTCTTGTATGTCGCTGCTTAATTCTTCTGCTGGCACAGCGTCCCAGTTGTCAGGAGCCCGGTGTCAGCATCTTCCAGACGTTTCAGGGGTTAGGCGAGGAGAGCAGCCCATGCTCGCGGGGCTTTCTTTTTTCCTCCCTGGATCAATAGAACAGACAGTTGAACTCTTGTGCAGCAGCTTATAATGAGGCTAAAGGGAAATATACCTTTGCATCCTTCCTGGAGGGGCGGGTATTGGTTAAATGAGCTTAGGGCTGCATACTTGTAAAGTAGAGTTGCTAAGGCTTAAGTGTCTGCTGACTCAGCATACTTGCCCCCACTCCCAGGTTTAAGAGAGGAAGGGGCAGTCTGCAGAGAACACAGTAGAGATTGGACAGGGAGAAGCTTTATTCCCTGTCTCATAATACGCAGGGCCATCTGCTGAAGCTGGAGGGTGAGAAATTCAAAACAGAGAAAAGGAAGTGTTTCTTCACACAACGTATAGTTACATTTTGGAACTCCCTGCCCCAGGATGTGGTGGCTGCCAACTTGGAAGGCTTTAAGAGGGGAGTGGACATGTTCATGGAGGAGAGGGGTATTCATGGCTGCTGGTCAAAATGAACCCTAGTCATGATGCATACCTATTCTCTCCAGGATCAAAGGAGAATGCCGAATATATTAGGTGCTGTGGGAACACAGGCAGGGCAATGCTGCTGCAATCGTCTTGCTTGTGGGCTTCCTAGAGGCACCTGGTTGGCCACTGTGTGAACAGACTGCTGGGCTTGATGGGCCTTGGGCTGATTCAGCTTTCTTATGTTCTCATGCACATGGAAGAAGATACCTAATGTATAAATAAAAAAGGTTGGAGAACGCCAGTATTTAAAAGCACATTTTTCTCCACAGTTTCAAGAGCATTTTGCATATGTTGGCTTTGTAGTGTCTGCAGGCATCTGACCCCCCCCTCCCCGTTTTCTTTGGGACTGCTTATGGGAAGCAGGTAAACAGGTGTCTGAGTTGAGACCTAGCAAGAGGCTCATGGATTGCTTTCCTGCAAACCTTGCTCACTTGCACAGTGAGGTGGGCGACTGCTGCCCGTGAGCAGGTTGGGGCAAAACCCAGATTCCCCCGTGCACACTCTGACTTCAGCGTTACTCACCCGTGCACTTCTGACCCTTTTATACAAACTTGTAAAGCGCTCCTCTCCTATTCAGCTTGTGGCACATAAGAGTTTCCACCGAGCGAGCCAGGGACGGAAACATTTGCAAACTGGGGGGACGGTTCTCTTTCAGGCCACTGCTGTGCAACAAGTGGTTGTCTGCAGTGTTGTGTCAACAGGCAGGCCAGCAAAAGTACTTGTGGGGTTGTAACTCTGATGGGCCTACTTATGATAAGTACATGGGGCTGATAACGGAGGTGATACAAACATCGGCATAAATGGCTAGATGAATACAAACACACTGGAAAACATCCAGGCAATGGCTACTACTAATAATGATTCTACTAGTGACTCATAACGTATGCTCAGACACACATAAAAATACCTTGTGGAGTGACAAATGCAGGTCAGTAGGTTATTCCAAGTAAGCCATATGTACTAATATTCTAGAAGTAAACCATATGTACTAGTATTCCAAGTAAACCATATGTAATATTCTAGAAGTAAACCATAAGTACTAGCATTCCAAGTAAACCATATGTGCTAATATTATAGGATATTAGTACATATGGTTTACTTGGAATACCCTATTGACCTGCATTTGTCACTCCACAAGGTATTTTTATGTGTGTCTGAGCATACGTTATGAGTTACTAGTAAAATCATTATTATTAGTAGCCATTGCCTGGATGTTTTCCAGTGTGTTTGTATTCATCTGGTGTTGCTGATGTTTGTATTACCTTGGTTATACTCAGCACAGATCCTTCTTTATGTTCATTTTGATAACGGGGGTGGTCATGGTTCCACCTAGCTTGCTTCTCGTCCCTCTCCCTTGCCAGCTAGGAGAAACAAGCCAAACCGGGTGAAACGAGCCAGACTTTATATGGACATAGTCCATGTTGCAAAATCTGTTTTGCCAGCTGATGGGCAAAGAAGCCCACAGTCTTGTGTTCAAGGCTGAGGACCGGGCAGGTGGCCCTGCTGAGGTTTGGAGGGCCCCCTCCTGTCCCAGTGCATTAACGGTCCTGCTCCGGTTCTATTCTTTCCCCTTCGTGCACTTAGGGAATTGGTGCGACTTCTCTTCCCCTCCCCCCTGCCCTTTTTGGAGCAGCTTTTGAGTTCTCGCTGGTTGCAAAAGTGCTTTGAAATGTTTGTCTGAAAGGCTGTGGAAAGGGCAGGGTGTTGTTAATTTAAAAAAAATCAAAGACCATTTTCTGGTCCATTAATTAGCAAAAATGCAGGCAGGCCAGCCTACGGGAACGAGGCCAGAAACTTCCCCGTCCGAGCCACCTGGATAGATTTAGCAAGAGAAGCTTGCTGGTTTTGTTGCTTGCGCTCCGTGGAGATCAGAGAATGTCATTCGGGGGAGGGGAAACAATCCAGAATTCTTCCTGTGCAGGTAACCTTATTTTTAGCTTTCTCCCCACCATAAGCACGCTTGGACCTTTCCATGCCAAGATGGCTGTTGACTGGATTATGACCTGTCCCTTAGAATCACAATCAGAGTTGGAAGGGACCACCAGGGTCATCTAGTCCAGCCCCCTTCACAATGCAGGAAATTCACAACTACCTCCCCTGCACACCCCCAGGGACCCCTACTCCATGCCCAGAAGATGGCAAAGATGCCCTCCCTCTCATGAACTGCCTAAGGCCATAGAATCAGCATTGCTGACAGATGGCCATCTAGCCTCTGCTTACACAAAACAAATTGTACAACTTTTCCCTATCTGCCCCTTCCCTTTTTTTCTCTCCTTTCCTGTACCCCTTTTAAAAATGAGTAAAATTATTTTTTTTAAAAACCCTCCAGGGAAGGAGAGCTTACCACCTCCCGAGGAAGTCTGTTCCACTGAGGAACCGCTTTAACGGTTAGAAAATTCTTCCTAATGTCTAGACTGAAACTCTTTTGATTTAATTTTGATTAATTTCAACCCATTGGTTCTGGTCCGACCTTCTGGGGCAACAGAAAACAACTCGGCACCATCCTCTATATGACAGCCCTTCAAGTACTTGAAGACGGTTATCATATCCCCTCTCAGTCTTCTTCACTTCTGGCTAAACATACCCAGCTCCTTCAACCTTTCCTCATAGGACTTGGTCTCCAGACCCCTCACCATCTTTGTTGCCTTCCTCTGGACACGTTCCAGCTTGTCTACATCGTTCTTAAATTGTGGTGCCCAAAACTGAACACAATACTCTAGGTGAGGTCTAACCAGAGCTGAGTAAAGCGATTTTAGGGTTTGGGTGTCTTTTACAGTGCCTTTCAAACTCAGTTCTGGGGGAATCCCGGAGGCTCTTTGAGAGCTCACCACGGGAGAGGTACCTGGCACAAAGGCGGGATGAGCCCAGTGCGCAGAATGTCAGGAGAGCCCTGGTGGCTCTCAACCGTGTCCAGCATCCTGTTTCCCAACTGGGCCAACCGCAGGGACCTAAAGGACAAAGATCGCCACCATAACCGTCCCTCAGAGATACACGGGATCTCCAACATTTAGAGGCAGCCTTCCTGGCTAATAGCCATTGACCTCTCCGTCATGAATTTATCTGATCCCCTTTTTAAAGCAATCCAGGTTAGGGGCCATCACTACAAACTGTGGTAGTGAGTTCCGCAAGCAAATTGTACACTGTGAAGGAGCATACTCCTGTCTTATTTGCCCCTTCGGTTGTAGGTAGGCAGGCTGACTGTACATCTTGTAGGCTGCAGCCTCCATTCTCATGAGGCGGGGCTGTGGCTCAGTGGTAGAGCATCCGCTTGCCATGCAAAAGGTCCCAGGTTCAATCCCCAGCATCTCCAGCTAGAAGGACCAGGTGATAGGTGAGGCGGAAGACTCATGATGATTCCTGAGACTCTGGAGAGTCGCTGCCAGTCTGAGTAGGCGATACTGACGTTGATGGACTGATGGTCTGATTCAGTGTTAATGCAGCTTCATGTGTGTTCATGGGGCAGTGATGAGCCTGGTGAGTGAGGACAGCACTATATTAAAATGTGCTGCCCTTCTGCCCTGCTTTCACCTGTCCTGAGCACTTGTGGTGGCGCTCCGTTCCGAGTTCGGCGAGCAATACCTTAAGGACATGTGGCAGCCCCGCTGCAAGTGATGCAGAAAGTGGTGTGGGTTTGGTAGGCTTCCTGAGGAACACCCTGGTTGCACTGATATACCTCCTTGGATCCCTTCCCTGACTTCCAGCGTGGAAGAGAGCAGGTGTGGTGTAGTGGTTAAGAGCTGTGGTTTGGAGCGGTGAAGTTTGATCTGGAGAACCGAGTTTGATTCCCCCACTCCTCCACATGAGCGGTGGAGGCTAATCTGGTGAACTGGATTTGTTTCCCCACTCCTCCATAGGAAGCCAGCTGTTGACCTTGGGCTAGTCATAGCTCTCTTAGCGCTCTCTCAGCCTCACCTACCTCACAGGGTGTCTGTTGTGGGGAGGGGAAGAGAAGGTGATTGTAAGCCAGTTTGATTCTGCCTTAACCTCTTCTTCTTCTTCCTTCTTTTCCCCCCCACTCATTGTCCTTAAGATCCCCCCCTTCCCAGTAGTACTTCCTGCCTGTGATCTTTGTTTATCCAGCTGTAGCATCCTCAGGCACTCACAGGTCTTAAGACTACACCCTGAAGCCCCCTCCCAAAGCACCTGTGCCTCTCCTCCACCCCCCTTCTCAACCCTTCACAGGACAGGTGGGTTCTGAGGATGTCTTTGGCTTTGCATTTTCATTCTCGCTCAATTCCAGGCAATTGTGTGTGTGAAATGCCATCAAGTCGCAGCCAACTTATGGCAACCCCTTTGGGGGTTTTCATGGCAAGAGACTTAACAGAGGTGGTTTGCCAGTGCCTTCCTCTGCACAGCAACCCTGGTCTTCCTTGATGGTCTCCCATCCAAATACTAACCAGGGCTGACCCTGCTTAGCTTCGGAGATCTGACGAGATCAGGCTAGCCTGGGCCATCCATGCAATTACAGTTGTGTTATCTCCCATCTCCCCTACCTTGAATGTCGACGGTATGCTCTACACAGCAGGGATCCATCTCTTGCTTATACTTCTCTGTAAAATGGTGTAGTGGTGCTGCAGGGGAGAAAAACAATTAGCGTGTATATGGGAAAAATAAGCTGTCTTGCTCAGATTTGACAAACTTGCCTGTGCTCACTTTCAGAGGGCCCTGTGCGCTGGACTGCTGGCACTCTGCCAGCTGTGGCATCACTTGCATCAGATCAATTATATCTGATTAACTTTTGTTGTCAAGAGGTGTCGTAATGGGGTGTGAGTCATTCCTGCACTTCGCAGCTGTGGTTTCGCCAGTGCTTGAAGCGTGGTACTTGATGGGTTTTAAAGCCACAGGGCTGCTTCTGCAAGGCTGCCGTCAAAGAGATTCTGCTGGAGGGTGGGCTAGCCTGCTGGATCTGGGAAACCCTGGAGCAAGTGGATTGACAGTATATAAGATGCAATTGCCCTTTTGTGCCCCACCCCTTTCCATGCATGCCAGTGTGCCGCTGGGCATGGAAGCTGGCTGGCATGCTGCCGGGCAGCTGGGCAGTCGAGGAACTGTGTAGTTTGGGGCTAAGGGCCATCAGGAAATCAGGGGTGGAAGCTTTTGTTAAGTAGTGGGGGCGGGAATGCTTTCCTTTCGGCCCTCAAAGTGTCCCAGGTGTGTAGCGTGGTGTAGTAGTTAAGAGCTCAGGTTTGGAGCGGTGGACTCTGATCTGGAGAGCCAGGTTTGATTCCCCACTCCTCCACATGAGCGGCGGAGGCTAATCTGGTGAACTAGATTTGTTTCCCCACTCCTACACACGAAGCCAGCTGGGTGACCTTGCGCAAGTTACAACTCTGTTAGAGCTCTCAGCCCCACCTACCTCATATGATGTCTGTTGTGGGGAGGGGAAGGGAAGATGATTGTAAGCCGGTTTTGAGTCTCCCTTAAGTGGTAGAGAAAGTCGGCATATAAAAACCAACTCTTCTTCTTTCATATCGATCCCTCAAAGTGGCCCAGATGACTTTCATATCGATAGGGGTGGGCCAGCAATCTAGTGTAGGGTTTTACTGGGGAGGTTGTTGGGGGCTGATTGCTAGGGCTGGCTTATCACAGCGAGTTGGAGTGAGTTTCTTCTGCACCGCACTCGATAAAGCTGTGGCGGCGGCCCTGTAGAGATGTGCTGAGTGAGTGAAAGAACGTGCCTGCTTTCACGAGCGCCACTTGCTGGAAATGTCAGACCAGCTGGTGGGGTTTGGGGAGCCTGGGAGCTGCTGCTTTCTGGACCAACCAGACCTTAGTAGCCTGCTGCTAATTAATCTTTGGCATTTAAAACGGGAGAGTTCATTTTCCTGGAGTCCAAAGAAGGATCTGGCCAGCTCTCAACTCCAGTGGGGACTGTTCTCCCCCCCCCCCCCCCATTCTTTTTTCCTGCTGGTCAGAGTCGGTTTCACGGCAGATTCTTCCCTCATGTAGTCACTGAAGATTTTGAGAGCATTTTGGAGGCACAGGTGCGGTAGATTCCTCGTCTGAAAAATGGGCAGGTCTCACGCAGATATGGGGAAACATACACAGTGCTTTCTTATCAAGCCTCAGCTTGTTTTTAACCGTAACATTGCAGTATACCAATGCTAGAGAAATGGGGAGTTGCAAACAGCTGAGCCGTACGGAGAGATGCCCTCTGCCCACCAATTCAGCCCAGTATTTCAGTCATTGTGACTGATCTCTGTGTGTGGGTAAGTTACACCGACCAGGCTGCAAATCCACAGCTGGCAGAAAGGTGCAGGATTGGGGGGGGGGGGGGCGCGAATAAGCCACCGAGCTCCAAGCTTTACATAAAACCCTTGGGAGAACTGACTGGTGGTTCTGAAGTTGGGAGTCATCCATATGCCAGCAACAAACAGCCTTATATTTCTTCAGCCTTCCAAGGACTCAACAGCAAAGTCAGGAATGGGGCTTTGTGTGAATTTGGGGGTGGCAAAATGTGAACGTTCAGTGGCAACCTATTTTTCTCATTTAACGGACCCCAAACAAAGGAGGGCCTGTATGTTAGCAAGATTCAGTGTGCTACCCTCATCAATATTACAGGGGAGATTTCAATCAATACCACTCTCTGCAAGGTTATGCCCCTGTGGAATGAACCACATAGAATCAGCTGCACACGTTCTTTTGTGCTGCCCTCTTTATCAGAGAATCCGCCTTAAGTTTATCAACCCCGTTGTTCACTGGTAGGGAATGGCACCCAGTTGAGCGCAAGGTAGCCTTATGTCTACTCAGGATGTGGCCACAAGTGACCATGTAGCCAAGTTTTTGCAATATGCAATGTGGATCCGCGACAGATACTGTAAACGGGAACAGGCGAGCTCTGTTGAGTAAAACTGTATGATTATGTTATCTGAAGGTATTGTGTATGCCAGTAAAGGTTTGATTGACTGAAAATATTTCTTCAGCTAGACCACCTGGCGTGGCTGTAGCTGTCCTGAGCCAGTGACTTGCTGCGGTTAAATGGCTAAAAGGTGAACAAGCTGGAACTGAATCCTGGCAAGCAGGAGGTGATGCTAGTCAGGAAGGTCTTGGAGGATATGGTGCTTCCCACATTCTCCTGGGCTTCAGCCGACCCTCACTGACACAGTTAAGAGCATGGGGGTTATACTGGCCACACCGTTGTTGACGAAGCACATTACTTAAGATGGAAAAAAAAGCTTTTTCCATGTTTGTTTAGCCCAGAGGAGAGCCCCTTACCTTGACTCAGCCAATTTGCCCCCATTAATTCGTGCCACAGTAACCTTGAGGATAAACTGTTGTATTGCAATCGACATGGGTCTGCCCTTGAAGATAACTCGGGCTTCACCCGGTACAGAACACCGCCACTCAATTACTGTAGGGAGCTAGGAATCGTATGCATAATATTATACCTATTCTGTAGTTACTACATTGGTTACCAGTTAGTTCCCAGGTTCAGTTCAAGGAGCTGGTTATTACTAACAAAGCCCTCGATGGCCTGGGACCCTCATAGTGGCAGAACCGCCTTTCCAGATATGCTCTACTGCAGCATCTGAGTAAAGCCTTCTGAAGTTGCCACCCTGCAAAGGATAAGATCAGCAGTTGCCTTCTCTGTTGTGGCTCCCACCATGGGGTGTGTGTGGCTTGCCTGATGAGGTCTGGAAGACCCCTTCTCTCCTGTCGCAATGTGTGAAGTTGAACCGTTGGGGGGGGGGCCTTCTTATAAAAGTCCGTACGGTTGTAGTTAATGTCTGTGGTCTTCGTTATTTTCCCCCCAGCATTGTTCTAATTTTGCAATCCATTCTGTACCCTTTATTTTATGTAATGTTTCATTGCATTGGTCCCCCAAAGTTGTAATTCCTGCTATACTGTCTGTATGATACTTTTCTTATCCAGCGTTTTTCTGATTTTGTTGGCTGTATGTTGGTTGCCAGCACTGACCCAGATGGGCCAGGCTAGCCTATCTCGTCAGATCCTAGAAGCTAAGCAGGATCGGCCCTGGCTGGTACTTGGATGGGAGACCACGAAGGAATCCCAGGGTCACTCTGCAGAGGAAGGCAATGGCAAACCACAATTGTCTGTCTCTTGCCTTGAAAAACCTACTGGGTTGCCATAAGTCGTCTTCAACTTGACGGTACTTTATACTTTTTTTTTTAAAGAAGAAGAGTTGGTTTTTATATGACGACTTTCTCTACCACTTAAGGAAGAATCAAACCTGCTTACAATCACCTTCTTTTCCCCTCCCCACAACAGACAGCCTGTGAGGTGGGTGGGGCTGAGAGAGCTCTAAGAGAACTGTGACTAGCCCAAGGTCCCCCAGCTGGCTTCATGTGTAGGAGTGGGGAAACCAACCTGGTTCTCCAGATTATCCTCCGCCTCTCATGTGGAGGAGAGGGGAATCAAACCCGGTTCTCCAGATCAGAGTCCACCGCTCTTAACCACTACACCATACTGGTTGTAATCCGGCTTGAATGTTAGTGATAAAGATGGGCTATAAATGAAGTAAATAAATAAATTGGCAATGGAGGGGGGAGAAGGGATGGAAGTAGCACTCAGGGTGAGGGTAAGGGGGAAAAAAGGGGTGATCCGGGACAGAGAAGAATGAGGCAGCAGCAGGGAGCAGAGAATGAAGATAGTGGGGGCAGCATGGGGGGGTTGGGATTTCCCTCCCCTGGACGTTTTGCAAAATTGTTTTTTTGTTCTGTAGATTCGTACGAAACAGTCTTCATGCTCCACGTTCTCAGTGAGCAAAACCTTCTCTTAAAAAAAACATGTTACTCATTCCAGAAGAAGAAATATTTCATAGTTCAGTGCTTCCCCAAATTCCCAATTTCCCCAAAGAGGACCTGAGGAAAGCAGTTCCCCCTCCCCTCATGCATTTCCATTTCTACTCTTCCTGCTTCTTGTGCATTTTCTTCTTAGCCATTGGGGCCATGAACTTGCGTGTGTGTGTGTGTTTTAACCACAAATGCTGAGATTCTGAGGAAACAAAATCATAGATTAGAATCATAGAATTGCAGAGTTGGAAGGGACCACCAGGGTCATCTAGTCCAACTCCCTGCACAATGCAGGAAATTCACAACTACCTCCCCCCCCCCGCCCCCCGGTGATACCCAGAAGATGCCCAAGATTGCCTCCCTCTCATGATCTGCCTAAGGTCATATAAACCTCTATGCCTTGTTCTGTGCTTTGTCTGTGTGCCTATGGAATTGGGGCCCATACGCAGCCCAGGTCTTGCTCTGGGGTCTTGCCCATTGCAGCTTGGGCAGTGGGCGGGCAGGCACCTGAAAAGCTTCCTTCCAGTTGGGTTCAGGGCTCAGCTGTGGCAGATGACTGCCCTTCCATCACCGTGTGCACCATGTGCATTTGTGGAGACAGGGCTCATGTGTTAACATGAGCATTTGTCACAAAGATGCAGGATGCTGTGACCATGCATGTTCCATTGACTTCATTTGGTTGACATAGTTGCCCTTGATTCTTCCTCTTATAGCCACTAGCTTTGGAATGGGATGTTAGATGATGGATTGCCATCTTTAGTATCTCAAAAAACACCTCTGTTGAGCACCTGGGTAAATTGTGTGCTAACTGAACTTTTCAGTGCTCCCTTCTTAAATGATGCAGTGAGTCAATTTAGTTGGTTGTGCTCAAGTTTTAGTTGACTAATTAGCAGGGTGGCGGTTGAAAAGCACACTCTGAAAAATGAATCTGGTATGTTAGGCTTGGATTTGCCACTCTTTAGATGCCCATTTTCCCCATCTAAATTTTCAAAACTCAACAATACGCTCCCATGCAGAGTTTGAGAATTCAGATGGACGAAATGTGCATCTAGAGAGCGGCAAATCCAAGGCAAAACCTCCCATGCATAAATGGCCTTACAGTAATATGGAATGGGGGGGGGGGAGGAGAGCTAGTGTTGAATTTGATTATTTAAATGGTTAATCGCGCTCCCTCCAGTATCTGAATTTGGGGGGTGGGGGTGGCTGGTAGTATATGCATGTTTCCTGGAAAAGTAATGGACAATAGTTGAAAAACAGATGGTTTTATGAAGTCTTTCAAGAGGTTTACGCCATTCGAAATCCCATTAGCTGGTGGGCAGTCCCGGTGACCAGGTTCCTCTCTCATTGCAGCGTGCAGAGGTCTGAAGACCTCAACTGCTGACGGCTGCCTGTCATGCTGGCCTGTCTTTCGGGACCAGGGGATCTCTCCTTCCAGCTGCTTTCTCTCCCGCAGATGAATGCTGGACTTCAGAAATGTGAGTCGCTCTGCCCTTGGCCAGGGGCTGTCTGGGCAAAATTCAAGGATGGGGTCCCAGAATTGTTGGCAGTACACCCCCGCCCCCTGCATAGATGAAGCTGCTGCCCATGAGGGATGTCTGTGCTCCGGGGATGCTTCTTCCTCCCCCCTCGAGGCCCTTGACCAGTGCCGCAGGCTGTATATGGGTGGAGAGGGTGGTGCACTTGCTAGCTCTGCTCTCCACCCCCTTTGGTTTGAGAGCCAGCGTGGTGTAGTGGTTAAGAGAGGTGGTTAGGATCTGTGGACTCTGATCTGGAGAACCGGGTTTGATTCCCCATTCCTTCACATGAGCGGCGGACGCTAATCTGGTGAACTAGATTTGTTTCCCTACTCTTAATGCATGAAGCCCGCTGGGTGACCTTGGGCTAGACACACACTCTCAGCCCCACCTGCCTCACAGGGTGTCTGATGTGGGGAGGGGAAGGGAAAATGATTGTAAGATGGTTTGATTCTTCAAGCGGTAGAGAAAGTCAGCATATAAAAGCCAGCGTAGGGTAGTGGTTAAGTGTGGTGGTTTAGAGCGGTGCAGTCTGATCTGGAGAACCGGGTTTGATTCCCCGCTCCTCCACATGAGCAGCGGAGGCTAATCTGGTGAACTGGGTTTGTTTCCCCACTCCTACCTATGAAGCCAGCTGGGTGACCTTGGGCTAACCACACTCTCTCAGCCCCACCTACCTCACAGGGTGTCTTTTGCGGGGAGGGGAAGGGAAGGCGATTGTAAGCCGGTTTGATTCTTCCTTAAGTGGTAGAGAAAGTCAGCATATAAAAACCAACTTCAACTTCTTCTTCATCAGGGCACTGTTGGAGATGGGGCTCGCAGCAAAGAGGCAGAGAGTGGTTGCGTGCTTGGGAGGGCTGCTTCCTCTCTCCTCACTCAGGCCCACCTTGGGAAGGGCACCGCCCACCGCTCCTCACCCAGCTGAAGAGGGAAGGGAAGAAGAGTAGGCTCAGTGCTACCATCCCGGAACCATTCAGTGGTTCGGGGTTGCTCAATAAAGCACCAGTGGACTGTCATGGATATGCAACTCTGTTGGTCCCACATCATCCCTCAAGTTAGGTGCTGCTGACTTAACGAGGTCAGATGGTTCCGACCACATAACACATTTCAGGTTTCTTTGGGAAAATGTCTGAGATGTTTCTCCAGAGACCTAGCCAAGGCAGCTCACAGAATAAAACATTACAGAGTCATAAAAACTTTCTCTTTTTGGTGGCCACTAGATTAGATGGCTTTAAAAAAAGAAAGAAAAAAACTGGCAAGTGAATGAAGGGTTTGAGTATCAACAAGTATGACAAGTGAGTGGAACTTCCCTCTTACGGTGCTGGTTTCCCTTTGGCTGCCAGTTGCCTGGGGATGAGCAGTAGGCAAGGTGAGGTTGACTTCATCCCTGTCTGTCAGTGTCCAGGAGGCCACCGGGATGGCTGCTGCTGCTAGAAATGGGATCCTGGGCCCGATGAGATCCCCCGGGTCTAATCCAGCAGGGCAGTTCTTGAGCCAGCGTGGTGTAGTGGTTAAGAGCGGTGGTTTGGAGCAGTGGACTCTGATCAGGAGAACCGGGTTTGATTCCCCACTCCTCCACAATGAGCGGCAGAAGCTAATCTGGTGAACCGGGTTGGTTTCCCCACTCCTACACATGAAGTTAGCTGGGTGACCTTGGGCTAGTCACACCTGTCTTAGAGCTCTCTCAGCCCCACCTACCTCACAGGGTGTCTGTTGTGGGGAAGGGAAGGTGATTGTAAGCCGGTTTGATTCTCCCTTAAGTGGTAGAGAAAGTCGTCATATAAGAGCCACCGTGGTGTAGTGGTTAAGAGCAGTGGTTTAGAGCAGTGGATTCTAATCTGGAGAACCGAGTTTGAATCCCCACTCCTCAACATGAGCGGTGGAGGCTAATCTGGTGAACTGGATTTGTTTCCCCACTCCAACACATGAAGCCAGCTGGGCGACCTTGGGCTAGTCACGCACTCTCAGCCCCATCTACCTCACGGGGTGTCTGTTGTGGGGAAGGGAAGGAGATTGTAATTCTCCCTTAAGTGGTAGAGAAAGTCGGCACATAAAACCCAACTCTTCTTCTTCTTCTTTCTTCCGAAAGCAGAGCGCTGGTTGTCTGTTGAGCCAGCCCTTGACAGGTTCTCTCTCTAACTCTGTTCCCCCCCTCCTTCCTCTCCCCCACCAGGGGACACTACACAGAAAATGAGAGCCGCACAGCACCCTACTCCAGCAGAGTTGGACGCGTATGCTAAGAAGGTGGCCAATCACCCTCTGACTATCAAAATTTTCCCCAACAGCGTCAAGGTCCCCCAGCGGAAACACGTTCGTCGTACTGTGAACGGACTGGACACTTCAGGGCAGAGGTACAGTCCTTACCCAACCTCTCAGGCTGCTGTGAAAACCGGCCTCCTGGCCATAGTCAGGGCCCCGGCAAAAGGCGTCGTCAAGGACTTTGACGGGACTCGCGTGCGCCTGCGGCCGGAAGCCATGATGAACCCCCCTTCTGCCCCCTACGCGGCACCAAGCACTTTAAGCCACCCGCAGGTGTTAGCACGCCAGCAGGCTCTGCAGCACGCCCAGAGCATGGCTCAGCACCCTCAGGGGATCCCTCCAGCCATCCAGCACCCGCAGCCTCTGGCCCACCCGGCCCTGCAGCAGCAGCAGCAGCAGCACCCCGCCAACCACTTGCTGCAGCAACAGCCCCCGCCGGCGGGCTTGCACGGGGGCAGGAAGGTCCCAGACGCTGACGCCCCCCCGAATGTGACTGTGTCTACCTCAACCATCCCCCTCTCCATGGCTGCCACCCTGCAGCACAGCCAGCCCCCGGACTTGAGCAGCATCGTGCACCAGATCAACCAGTTCTGCCAGGCACGAGCGGGCATCAGCGCTACCTCAGTGTGCGAGGGACAGATCGCCAACCCCAGCCCCATCAGCCGCAACCTCCTGATCAGCGCGAGCACCCGAGTGTCCGCTCACAACGTCCCCACGCCCCTGCCTTCCTGCGTGGTGAACCCTGGCGAGCACCCCTCCCACGCCGCCACCATGCCCCCCGCTGCCGCCATGGGTGCCCCCCTGGGGAGCATGAGCAGGGGCTCCTCTGCATACCAAAGCGAAATGAAGCAGGCGGCGGCGTGGAACCAGCACCAGCTGGCTCACCTGCAGCAGATGTGCGGGGAGGCGGTCGGCCCCTCCGGGCTGATGGGCAAGCCCCCCGCCCGGGAGCTAGGCGGGCAAGGTTTCCCCGGCAAAGTGCCGGGCTATGCCCTGGAACTGTGCATGGGCCAGCCTTTCAATGTCAAGCCCCCCCTGGAGAAGCCGACCCCCTCACCTCCCGTCAACGGCCTGCCCGGCCCCATGCCCTATGCCAATGGGCATTACTTCCAGCCCTTGTGGAATAACCTCCTGCCCACCCCCAACAGCGACAGCTCAGGCTCCCAGGACCTGGCCATGCCTTTCCATGGTGGGGGGCAGCCTCTGGGGGCTGCCGCCCTGGAGTGCGCGGCTGGACCTCACTACAGAGCCGGGGCTGGTGCCCCCAGCCAGAGCGCCATGATGCAGACGATGGAATACCTAAGCGGGGACTTCCAGCACTCCTGCCTTCGGGAGCAGGGCGGGGTGGTGCTCGGCAAAGCCCCCCGCCCTGCCGTGAACCGAGCCCCCGAGCCCACAGATAGCCGAAGCCTTCAACTCCCGGGCTATAGATAAGGCTGCGGAGGTCGCCGTCACTGGCCAAGCGCGAGGGTTAGTCTTAATTTGGATTAATAAGGGGGGAGGGCTGTCTTTTTTAACTTGCAAACTTAGGTGATCATTGTTGTGAACTGCCAAACAGGAGATTGATTAGAGAGAGATTCTGTGTGTGTGTGTGCGCGCGCGCATGTGTGTGTAACTTCTCCGGTCTGTCTGCTACCCCCCAGCTGCCCGCTTGTCTCGGTTCCGGAATGTGTCCCTCTCGGTTTGGCCCCATCCTTCCCCCTGGCTGTCTCCCGAGCACAGCTTTCTTCACCTGGCAGAGTTGCCGTGAAACCACTGCAGGCGCCAGCTTTGTTTTTGGCAGGGCTCAGGCCGCCAAACTGCTTGCTTCGATCCCTCCTTCGGGGGAAGAGGCAAGAGTCAACTGCCCGGCCTGCCATGGCTGGCAAGTGCTGCTTTCCAGCTCCGAAGCCCCCTTCGATAAACGGCAGTGTGGCCCCTTTCTCGCTACCTTCCTCGGCTGCTTTGTAAAAGGCTCCACAGGAGGTCCGGGGATTCAGCACCGCCGCACAGCCGGAAGGTTGCGCCACGGTGCCTTTGTCGTTGCTTACACTGTCGCTGTTTTGTCTTGGCGATCGCCACCCATACCGACCTGGGGCCGCCAAGATTTATGAAGCACAGGAAGTGGACTTTCTACTCCACTTGCCCACTTCCCTCCTGTACAAGCTGCCTCTATGTGACTGGTGCAGATGGTCATGACTGCCTGGCGCTGAGTTCCAGGAACGCACACCCCTGCCTCCCCACCTGCCCAGAGGACGTCTGACTGCTACAGGGGTAAGTGACTGAGAGGGCAAATGGGCTAAGCTGTTTCCCCCCCCACACACACACATTCTTTCTGGCACCCCACCTGGCCCCACTCAGGTTCCCTGAACCTGAAGGCTGCCCTAGAGAAGAAAGCCCCTACTTACAGATCAGGGGCACGGACGGGCCAAGCAGGGGTAGAGCCAGTTGCGCCATGGCATCGCAAGCTGTTGTAGAAATTTTGCATTTCCCCCTCTCTTCCAGTAGGCACTTGTGCCCCTGCCCCACTGCCTACATCTGCTGCAGCTGGCCGGCATCCCTGGGTCCCCACCCCCAGAAAGAGTCTGCAGGGAGGGGGACAGGCCCCTTTGGGAAGAGGCATTGGAACAGCAAAGGAAGCAAGCAATTCGCACACAGTCACCCAATCGCCTGTCTTTTCGGTGCCGGCTTGTGCCCTCAGTACCCAGCAAGGCTGCAGGGAGAGAGCTCAGGCAGATAATGATCACCGTCAAGTTTGGAATTTAAAAAAGAAAAAGAAAAACCCCACGCAGCTGTCTTTTATTTTTATTTTGGTTCTCTGTACACTGGCTAAAACGGTTGCTGTACACTGTATAACTCAGACGTGTCCTATTTCTGTGTGAATGTGTTGCCTGGTAGCAGGGGGGTCTGAGTAGCACTGGGTGGGGGGGGGGAGTGAACCCACTACCCTCCTCCCTCCCCGCAGCTGGGAAGAAAGGGAGAGGGGAGGAAACCCCAAAATCAAAGCCTTAAGCTGTTGCTTCCCCAGCTCTCCCAAACAAGCAGGGGTTAAACTGTAATCAAGGGACAAAACTTTTGAAGGAGCATTAAGTGACATCCTTGTTGGCTTAGAGGATCTTAGAGAATTTCCATAAATGTGGGGGTTGTGGGGGTGGAGAGCCACACTACAGTTTTTATCTCTCTTGATTTTTAGGTAGAGGGTTCTGGGCTGCAGGAAAGATGCTGAGGTGGCAGGACTGCAGCTGCGGTGCTCACAAGCTTCCTCCCCGCCCTAGGGTGCTTTCAGCCTCCCCCCACGTTACTTTTTAAATCAAGTGTTTTGAGTTTTATTTTTTTGAAAACTATCCAGGATATAAATTATGTAGCTGCCTTATCACAATGCCTAGTCTGTTACACCAAATTCTAGGGTCGCATGTGTCCTAATTTATTGTTTTAGCAACCTTGGACCCCCTCATGGGGAAAAGGGGGGGCGGCTCCTGTTGCTAAGAGAAAGGCGGCCCCCTCCCCTGCCCCATAATGAATCTTTCTGCAATACGTTTCCCGGTGAAACACTGGAAGCCGCACCCGCCCCTCTCTTGGTCTTGGAAAGAAGCTCTCTCGCCTTTTAAGTTACCTGTAAGATATTCCGATACTTGGACCTGTTGACTCAATAAAACCTTTCTGCCACCCCTTCCTGTCTCTACTGCTGTGCATACCCTAGCAAGGTGACTAAGCGGGTGCTCATTTGATTCCCAGACAGCACCAAAATCTGCGGCGCCCTCCAACCCCGACCCTCCGCCGTTCACGCCGTGGAGGAACTGCCGCTGGATAGCCTGGCCAGGGTCCCTTTTCACAGTCGAGACAACAGAACGGAGAGGTGGAGGTTTTGCCCCTTGAGAATTTTCTTAGGGAGGAAAGACTCACCCTTCTCCCCAGCAAAGCGGCGATCCTTTCCTCAACCACGTGATACTGGCTTACAGCCAGTTTGCAGGGGAGGGAGGAGAGCAGGAATCACCCTTCTGTCCTTCTGGGATCCAGCGTGGTTGTAGTGGATAAGAGCTGTGGTTTGGAGCAGTGGACTCTGATCTGGAGAACCAGGTTTGATTCCCCACTCCTCCACATGAGCGGCAGAGGCTAATCTGGTGAACCGGATTTGTTTCCCCACTCCTACATAGAAAGCCAGTTGGGTGACCTTGGGCTAGTCACAGCTCTCTTTACATTTCCCCCTCCCTTCCAGTAGGCACTTGTGCCCGCCCCCCCACCTCTCAGCTCCATCTACTTCACAGGGTGTCTGTTGTGGGGAGGGGAAGGGAAGGTGATTGTGAGCCAGTTTGATTCTTCCTTAAGTGGGAGAGAAAGTCGGCATATAAAAACCAACTCTTCTTCTTCTTTGCGGCTGCTGCCTTTGCAGGGCCTCTAGTCTCACCTGCTGCGTCTCTTTCGCTGCTAACCATAGACCTGGGTACGGGTAGATCTGGTTTTCCGCAAGCAGGGGCTGGAGGAAGGCGCAGGGGATGGCTTGCAGCAACTTAGCGCTTCTCCTCAATACACCCCCACCAATCTTGCAAGCAGCAGCCGTGATGGATGATGGAGGCAGCTCTGCCCTAGGTGTAGCTTTGGTCCCTGCCACAGCTAGCCGGTTTCCTTAATCCCCCCCCCCCGCCTTCCCGTGTTTTTTTTTTAAGCTTTCCTTTAAGGAAGTGATCGGAATCTCGGCTGTTTTCAATCATCTCTCCTCCACATCAGGATGTGGGCAGAAATGTTATAAAAATGGCAGCAGGGGGTGGAGCTGCCATTTAAAGGAGAGGATCGGGGGGGGGGGCTTTTTTTTTTAAGCCTCGAGCCAGTGGTCAGGGCAGAAGAATAAGAGGTGGACTTGGTTTCTCTCCTCTGCTTTGTTCCTGGGGGGGGGGGGGTTTAACCTCCCTTATAAGAACAGTAGAACTGCTGGAGGGGGCTTTACTCGCTGCTATGTTTTCTTTAAAATCACTTGCTGCTTACTATTGTTATTACTATACGCTGCTACTCACGCGCTACGGGTGTCCCGATGAGAATTTTTCTTTTGTCTGCAGGAGCAAAATAATAAAAAGTAAAGCCAAAAGCACCCCACCCCCTCAAACCTGCTCTTCCCCTCCCCTTCTTTTGTGTGCAGTCTGTGTGAATCAGCCCAGGTTTTTTTGGGGGGGAGGGGGGCAGGCATCAGCGCAGCAAGTTCCATTGTTAGTTTACTGGTTTCTGCTCAGCCCCCCATTTGTGGGGGGGCAGAGGTGCTTTGTCCTCATCAGATCAACGGTTGGGTAGGCCTGCAGCTGAGCACCCACCCCACTATGCATACCTGGCCTGTCCCAGATTACTAGGGACGCACACACAAGGGGCACCCAGACAAATTCTTGGCCTTGTTTGCAGAGCCTATGAGAGGCAGCTCAGCTTCTCTCCCCCCACCCCTGGAAAGGGGCAAGAGCCTCCTCCTGAGAGGAGAGTGACAGAGATGATCAGGGGCCTGGAGACCAAGCCCTAGGAGGAAAAGCTGAGGGACTTGGAAATATTCAGTCTGGAGAAGCAGCGGTTCAGGAGGGGACATTATTGGTCTCTTAAGTATTTGAAGGTCTGTCACTTAGAGGAGGGAAGGGAGTTGTTCCTGTTGGCAGCAGAGGATAAGACTCGCAATAATGGGTTTAAATTGCGGGCGGAAAGGTACCGGCTGGATACTAGGAAAATTTTCTTTACAGTAAGAGCTGTTCGACAGTGGGAATCAGCCACCTAAGGAAGTGGTGAGCTCCCCCTCCCTGGCAGTCTTTAAGCAGAGGCTGGGCAAGCACTTGTCGAGGATGCTCTAGAAAATCCCGCATTGAGCAGGGGGTTGGACTAGATGGCCTGTATGGCCCCTTTCCAACGCTATGATTCTCTGTTTCTTGGCACCTTTGCCACTGGAGCTGTTTAGCAGCTGCGCAACAGGGTCCGGGCGGGGGGGGGGGGCTAACAGAATAAGTCCAGAGGGGGTGCCAGGTGAGGCTGTAGCTCACGAATCAAACAGGAGGCCACGGACTGGCACACAGCGTGCCCTGTGCTGGTCTGGCTTACCCACTAGAGGGCGCTCCATTCTAGCAGAGCCACGCTCACATGCAAGCGATGAAGAGCCTTGGCCGGAGGTGGCAGCACTCCCTGGCAGTGCTCCAAGGGAGAGTGTGCGGGGCGCCTCTGCCAGCTTCTCAGCCTGGCCCCCGGGCCCCCTCCTGCCCCTGCTGTGGGGCAACAGTAAGCGGGAGCAGCTCCCTCCTTGGGAGAGAGCCTGGCAGGCGCTCTTTCTTAATGCCACTTCCGCAGAGCAGCTTTCTTGTTGTTTCCCAGAAGGGATGCCCTGGGTTGTAAGCCCAGGCCCACCTTTCCCAGGGCGGCACCTTTGACGAAGCAGGCCGTGGGGAAAGCCAACTGGGAGCACAGGAAGGGAGAAGCAAGAGAATGAACCAAAATGTGCGGGGCGGGGGGGCAGGACATGCCCCCATCCAGACATACACTGGGTTCCACAAGGGATAATACAGGCTTCTTAAAGCGGTAAGGATCCAATTGCTACCTAATAGGATTCCAGACAGGGATTAGACAAGCCTTGAGCCAGCCATCTCTGGCTGGCGCAGAGTTTAGTTGGCCTGAGCCTTTGCGGCGCTGAGGAAGAGGGGGTTTCGAGCTGCCTGGCCCCTTCACCTCATAGCTCTGCCCGCAAATGCGAGGACCCTGACCGCGACCCTGGAGCCGCTGGTTTTGCCAGCCCAAGAGCAAAGCCTCTTTTGTTTCCTATTTTCCATGGATCTCACAGGTAACCAGACAACCAAGTTGCCGTGCTCCTTTTCCCTGCCACTTCTCGAAGGGGGTCCGCTGACTGTCTCTGGTAGCTACATCTCTAAAAATGAATCTGTCCATTCCACAGAAGAAGCTTCCGGGGTGGGGGGGGAGGCTGAATTTTATTTCACCTCGGGATACTCAGGTGTGCTTCACACACCTCTTTGCAACCCATCAGGACAAGAATGGGAGCAGAAGTCCTCAGGAAGCTGAATCCTGCAGCACATCTTTGGCCAGCTGCTAACCACACGCCACCCCCGGCAATTCCTTAGAGGTCCAGGAACACTTCCGCCCTGCTGCCACCGTGGAGATCCTTGCTGTCCCCACCGTTGCAAAGACTGCATTCCACCCAGCCCAATTTCTGCAGACTGACACACGGCCCGAAGACCGATTGCCTGTGAAAATCCCCGGCTTCATCGCGCCAGCAGTGTGTCCAGGGCAGACGAGGCAGAGTTAAGAGCAGCAGGGGGGGTCAGGTGTGGTTTCGCACAGTGCCAGGTTCGCCCCAGTCGCCACTTCAACCC
Organism: Euleptes europaea; assembly: GCF_029931775.1. Taxonomy (NCBI): domain Eukaryota; kingdom Metazoa; phylum Chordata; class Lepidosauria; order Squamata; family Sphaerodactylidae; genus Euleptes; species Euleptes europaea. The sequence goes on along the minus strand of NC_079330.1, from coordinate 25,325,783 downwards.
CGAGGTTAACACCTGGACTGGGTAAAAGGGCCTTGGCCCCAGGCAAGGGCTCATAGCTCAGGTTAGAACACCTCTGAAACAGTGGGGGATCCCCTAGATGAAAAGCAGAGGTGCTCATATACATGGTGGGGGGAATAATCAGAGGAGAGGGGATCCCTGTTCTTTTGTTAGGGCAGAAGCTAGCGTGGCGTAGTGGTTAAGAGCGAGGGACTGTAATCTGGACAACCAGGTTCGATTCCCCGCTCCTCCGCATGAAGCCTGCTGGGTGACCTTGGGCCAATCACAGTTTTCTCAGAACTCAGCCCACGCGGAGGCAGGCAATGGCAAAAAGAAGAGTCAGTTTTTATATGCTGACCTTCTCTACCACTTAAGGAAGAACCAAACCAGGTTACAATTGCCTTCCTTTCCCTCCCCCACAACAGACACCCTGTGAGGTAGGTGGGGCTGAGAGCTCTAAGAGAACTGTGACTAGCCCAAGGTCACCCAGCTGGTTTCGTGTGCAGGAGTGGGGAAACAAATCCAGTTCACCAGATTAGCACCCACCGCTCATGTGGAGGAGCGGGGAATCAAACCCGGTTCTCTAGGTCAGAGTCCATCCATCCAAACCACTGCTCTTAACCACTACACCATGCTGGCAAACCACCTCTGAACCTCTCTTGCCTTGAAAAGCCTACAGGGTCGCCATCAGCCAGCTGTGACTTCACAGCAAAATCACTCACACAGCTGGTCTCGTGAGGGAAAAGCTGTACCTGTGAATACTTCCTCCCTCTGCATTAGCCACGGGCATCTGGACAGTGGAATGGCCAGCTTCTCCCATGCCACCCTCCCCTCCCTGACTTCCTTCTGAAGGCAGGACTATAAGGTTGCCAACCTCCAGGTACTAGCTGGAGATCTCCCGCTATTACAACTGATCTCCAGCTGATAGAGATCAGTTCACTTGGAGAAAACGGCTGCTTCGGCAATTGGACTCTATGACATTGACGTTCCTCCCCAGACCACACCCTCCTCAGGCTCCACCCCTAAAACCTCCCGCCGATTGCCAAGAGACCTGGCAACCCTACAGGACTAGCATACTCTGACACCCTCCCCCCCACACACACACAACATACTGTTTGCTTCCTGCTGCCTCGCGCATGAAATTAGCACCCACCCAGCCATAAGCAAAGCACACTTTAATTACAGATCAAAGTAATTAGGCAGTGGGATTTTAAACAGCTGCTCACTGCAAATTGTGAAATGGGAACTGGAGCCCAAGGGCCATGGTTGGCTTCAGCTGGTGGGTCTGGAGAGCTTTAGGGTGTCACTTTCTTGCCCCTTCCACCACCACCACTCCCTTGGGGGATGTGGTTTTTTGTTCCCCTTAAGTCCAGTGAGGAGCTGCATGGCACAGAGTGGTAAGCTGCAGGACTGCAGTCCAAGCTCTGCTCACGGCCAGAGTTCAATCTCGACGGAAGTCGGTTCCAGGTAGCCGGCTCAAGGTTGACTCACCCTTCCATCCTTCTGCGGTTGTACCCAGCTTGCTGGGGGTAAAGGGAAGATGACTGGGGAAGGCACTGGCAAACCACCCCATAAACAAAAGTCTGCCTAGTAAACGTCGGGATGTGACGTCACCCCATGGGTCAGGAATGACCCGGTGCTTGCACAGGGGACCTTTACCTTTTTTTTTTTTTAAGTCCAGTGATTGCTAAATACAAGGTTTTTTGAGCTTTTGCATGGCTTCGGAAGACTTCACTGCATAAATTCACAGGTAGGTAGGTGTCAAATGTGTGCAGGATCTGTAGCCAAGAGCAGGAAGTACACATGGAATTATTCTGCACAGGCTTAAAAAAAAAATCCAGATCACTCAGCCACCTCCCCCTCACACACACACTTGTTCTGCGGAACAAGCACAGTCGCTTTTATCTCTCAAGTGTTGAATTTACGTCCCTCCCTCTTCCTCCTCAGCTGAATGATTGTCCAAGTCTCCAAAGAACAATTTCCCCAGTGCTGGGAGGGGGGAGAGATACAGCCAGCCCCAGGCAATGATTGAATTAGCAGCCTCCTTCTCTAAGCCCGTCTAGGCCCGAATGTGGGTCACCAATTAAGGCACAGGCTCCTTGCCCTGAATCTAGGATGCAGGGAGGAAAGGGGAGAAAAGAGACCAAAAAAAATAGCCTGCTCTACACCATCCTCTCCCATGCCCCCAAGCTTCACCCTACCTTTTGTTTATAGAGGCCTCAAACGGTCTCTGGAGTACACCGGCCTTTCAAGGAGAAATAGGATACTGACATAATGGACTGAGCGTTTGGACTGCGCTGTGCCCTTAAATCCTCCTGCAGACCATCTTACCAACAGGATAGAAATTCGGCAACATGAAAACATCGAAGGGGTCTAAAAAACACCAATAAAACCTGCCGTGACAGCAATTCAGCCAAGAATCTGCAGTCGAAACAGACAGCTAAAACGGCCAAGCTCTCCCCAAGACCCTTCCTTAGGGATGTACAATGATGCCCTCTCTGTCCTTTTTTTGACTATCAGGAGCCACACCAAATTTGGATGGGGAGATTTCATCAGCTATCAAAATCCATTGCCTTTGGCCTAGATACTCTCTCCCCCATCAGGCATGTTGTAATGACAAATGCCGCACCCCCACCCCCCAGCTATGCTCTTCCACAATTCAGCGCTGTGCACAAATCCAACAGTGTTTACAAGACCCAGCAAGAAAAGCCAGTTGGAAGAAAATGTTTGTTTGGAAGCCCTTCAGGATTTCGACAGCAGGTGGGAGGTGGGGCTGGTACAGAATCCTCATTAAAGGATATTAATATCGTATTCAGAAGAAACAGCTGTCCATGTTTTCTTTGACAGATGTTTCAAACCCACCCACCCACGTCAACTACCCCTGCCTCTTCAGGGACACCCAGATCCCTTGTTCAGTCTAGGAAATGTAACCAGTTCAGAAAATAAGAATTGGGTTTTGGTAGTTTAGATAGATCCTGCTTTCCTTGGTTTCGTTTTAAAGCACAAGGTAGAAGAAGAGTTGGTTTTTATATGCCAACTTTCTCTACCACTTAAGGAAGAATCAAACCGGCTTACAATCACCTTCCCTTTCCCTCCCCACAACAAGACACCCTGTGAGGCAGGTGGGGCTGAGAGAGCTCTAAGAGAGCTGTGACTATCCCATTAATTAAATTAGGCACTGTGCAAAGAAACCTTTTGCCTCCGCTGGTTCTCATCCTCCTAATCGTCAGTTTTGTTGAGCAAGAATAATCTCTCAAAAACACCACCTGTCGTGCCTCCCCTTGTCTTTAAAAAAAGGTTGGTAGTAGGGAAATTGAAAAGAAGAGTTGGTTCTTATACCCTGCTTTTCTCTACCTTTAAGGAGTCTCAAAGCAGCTTACAATCGCCTTCCTCTCCTCACAACAGACACCTTGTGAGGTGTGGGGGGCTGAGAGAACTCTAAGAGAGCTGTGACTAGCCCAAGGTCACCCAGCTGGCTTCATGTGGAGGAGTGGGGAAACCAACCCGTTTCACCAGATTAGAGTCCACCGCTCCAAACCACCACTCTTAACAGCAGGTCAAGTGTCAGCTCGGCCCAAACTGGAAGCCAGGAGCAGCACCAGCTTGGCACAGTCCTTTTAGAACAGTCCCCAAGCCAGCTCTTCTTCCAAAATGTTCACATTACGCATTTGATGTTTGGGAAGCCCAGGTGTGAAGCTGGTCAGTCTTGGCAACCTGGGACAGCAGAAACAGGGAAAACCCCAAAGCTGGCTGAGCAGGGAGAACCCCAAAGCGGTAAACAAGAGGTTAAAACATACACACACAAAGCCAGGCTGAAGTCGGAATGAATGAATCTATAAAGAGTGCTGAAGAATAGTTGAAACTCTGCAGATTTCTTTCTACAAGAAGCTGCTGCTTCTACAACCAGCTGTTTCTCAAGCCCCCTTAAAGAGAACCCTTGCAGCTCACATCACATGAACTCACAGTGAACAACTTCACCCTCGATTTAAGCAACTGAAGGATATCTTCCATGACGTGCTAGAGCACCACACCGGCCTGCAAAGGCTAAAGTGTCAGAAGAGGGAGAACCAGAAGTCCAACTGGGAGGGCTGCAGAACGAACGTCCAAGGAGAACACGCCCGGAAGGGATGCTCCAATACATTTTCCAAATATGTGTCAATGTGGGGAGAGGTGCTTGAAGCAAGTGAAGAAAGGCCAGGCTCAAGATTCAGTTGGTCATCAAAAAGACCCAGCATCAAAAAATGTCTGTTCAGCCTGTCCTGGTTTTTTCATATGCAGAGAGAAGCAGTATTATAATATTTTACATTTAGGAAGGAGAGTAGGTTTTTATACCCTGCTTTTCTCTAAGATGTCAAGCCCTCCCTTCAGCCATTCAAGAAGGCCGGTTCAAAAAGATCCCATATGAGGAGAGGAAATGCCCCTGTGGTTCCGGATCCATAGAATCTTTAGAACATGTCTTGTTTTATTGTCGACGTTATACAGCTATCTGAGAAAGGTTTATCTCACCAATAATTCACTAATTCTCCAGATATGCGGGACATACCTACCTTCTGACTCTGTCACAAGATGTAAACTCCGATATAACATTTTGTGCTGCTGCAATGGATGCACGGCAGTGGGTCTGCGCCAATCCAGTTCCAGTTCTGAAATGAGGGGTGACAGCTCTATATATGTGTTCCCATTTTACTGAAGTGATTTTATTCATGTTAGTAAGTGAATCAGCATGTTTTATTCTGATATACAGATATTCTATATTTATGTAAACTGGTGCTTTTATAGGTTACTTGTGCTGGTCATTGACCGTAATAAAGATTATCTACCTACCTACCTACAGGAATCTCAAAGAGGCTTACAATCACAATCCCTTCCTCTCCCCACAACAGGCTTCTTGTGAGGTAGGTGGGACTGAGAGAGTTCGAACTGTGACTTGCCCAAGGTCACCCAGCAGGCTTAAGTGGGGGCTCCAATCTGGTTCTCCAGTTTAGAGTCCACCGCTCTTAACCACTACATCCTGCTGACTCTCAAGTACTGTACCTGAACGTTCAAAGCATTTGATTTACAGCATCTCAGTAATCCTCACAAAAGGCCCGTAAGGTAGATCGGTAGCAATGCACAGTGAAATGGAGGTGAATGATCGTTGAAGAACTGGGTTGCCGCAGCCACCTGCCAAGTTTCCTGGAAAAGGTGTGATTCGACTTCTTAATTGGAAGATCTCACAATCTGGAGACCAAGCCCTATGAAGAAAGGCTGAGGGAGTTGGGAATGTTCAGTCTGGAGAAGAGGAGGTTGAGGGGGGACATGATTGCGCTCTTGAAGTATTTGAAGGGTTGTCACTTAGAGGAGGGCAGGGAGCTGTTCCTGTTGGTAGCAGAGGTCAGGACTCGCAATAATGGGTTTAAATTGGGGGCGGAAAGGTACCATCTGGATATTAGGAATTTTTTTTACAGTAAGAGTTGTTTGACAGTAGAATGGCTACCTAGGGAGGTGGTAAGCTCCCCCTCACTGGCAGTCTTTAAGCAGAGGCTGGACAAACACTTGTCCGGGATGCTCTAGGCTGACCTGTATTAAGTAGGGGGTTGGACTAGATGGCCTCTCTGGCCCCTTCCAGCTCTTATGATTCTACATTCAGTGCCAAACACATTTACCGGAGTCAGTAGCAAAGGTGAGCAAAGCAAACATTCACAAAACATTCTCAACACAGCACAGAAAACCAAAACGCACGAGGAATGAGAATCCAAGCAGGCTGCCACAGATCCCTGGTACGAACTCACACCAGCAGCTTCCACTGCGGTCATACACAGAGAAGTATATTTGGAAAAAAGCAAGTATTGTCTGATCAAAGACCATCATGCCTAAAGCCTTGAGCACACACCCTTTTGATTGCTACCGGGGAGGGGAGAGACAACACAACACAAAAGCGAATTGCAGCCCTGGTGGTTCAGCGCTGGCTATTTTTAAACTGCTGGGCACTGCAATAAGAACCAGCCCAGCCCCAGACGGATGATGGGACAGGAGTTTCCCTTGCTCAGCCCCAACAACCAGGCGGTCAGAAGCCGGGAGTTTCAGGAGAAGGAGGCAGGGTCACTCCAGGCATTAAGCAAGTTCTCTCTCCACCACGGGAGCCAAGATTGCTCAGAGGGAAGCAGCAGCCCAAGGATGGGGGACGCAGGCGAGGGGCTTTCCCTCTCCAACTCTCTCCCCCCCACACCCAGCATCAGCCTAAGGAGCATTCAGCTTCCCCTCTGGGGGGGTGGGGAGGAGGAAGAGGAGGAAGAGTTGGTTTTTATATGCCGACTGTCTCTACCACTTAAGGAAGAATCAAACCGGCTTACAATCTCCTTCCCTTCCCCTCCCCACAACAGACAATCAGTGAGGTTGGTGGGGCTGAGAGAGCTCTAAGAGAGCTGTGACTAGCCCTGGGTCACCCAGCTGGCTCCATGTGGAGGAGTGGGGAAACAAATGCAGTTCGCCAGATTAGCCTCCGCCGCTCATGTGGAGGAGAGGGGAATCAAACCCGCTTCTCCAGATCAGAGTCCACAGCTCCAAACCACAGCTCTTAACCACTACCCCATACTGGCTCCCTAGAAGACAAGCCTGCCTTGCACCATTTAAACCACGATGCCTTTCCCCCATGTGATAATCAGGGAGCACATCCTCTGGACAAAAAAGAGGCACAGGGCCATTTCCTGACATCTCCAGATGAAGGGGCTGGGAAAGACCTTTTGTCTGCCAGTCGAAGGAGACAATCCTAATGGCAGAAACCAGTTTTGGACTCTGTAGCTTCTGTGTGGGGGAGCTCACCAGCTTCTCCTTGGCAAGAGAAACGCACACAGCACATGCTCAGAAGTTTGCTAATGCTCTGGTGTAAAAACAGTTCCTGGAACTGAACCCGGTGGGGGGGAGGGAGACAGAGGCCATTTATGCAGGGTCGATTTTGATGCTGGCTCAAAGCTGCTTTTTAAAACCTGCCCTTCAAAATGACTACTCACGGTCAAGAAAGAAGAGAAAGCCAAACAAATTCCACCACCCCCTCCACTCGCCTGCTCTTTAGTTCCTTTGCATAGCCATTAGCGATGGTCATTTACAAAGCTAAGCCGGGCCTGTGATTTTGCATGCTTCCTTGAGGGGATTCTTCAAGGTGGGGGCGGAGCAAATACAAACGGTCACATTAAAGGGGCTCTTAGGAAATGCGAAGCAGGTATGAGCCGTATGCGGGGCACTTCAGCCTGGAACGCGCTGCTAATTACCAAGCATAAACGGCCAGACTGGCTTTTCCGCACCCGGTTCCCATCCTGAAAATCCCAACACTCAAACCACCAGGCCTGGCAGCTTCCAGCCTCTGCCAACCACATACACACTCAGCCTCAACCAAGACACAAAGCAAGGCACACCTCCGTGCCAATCTCAGGATCACAGTGGAGGGGAAGGGTGGCATCCATGCCTGTGGTAGGCAGGGCATGCCCAGCACATCGTTCAGTCCTCAGAGGCCCTTTAGGCCAGCACAGCTCCAGGAGGGGGCCGGCTTAAGCACCGACTACCCAAAAGCCCACCTGGCACCTTCGCCAGCAATCAAACCCAGTTAATAAATACAAGAAATGATTTATTTTTAAAAAAACACACACAAACACACAGAGACAGAAAAGGAAGGAAGAAACACACACCAATGTGGGGGTTGGAAGGTCAGAGCTGCTCTGGGATTCAGAACAGGACTGAATCAAGAAGGAGCATGCCCCCCTCCCCCCTGGAAGCAAGTGGGGAAGGGCCAGCCCCACTCCACACACAGGATGGGGGATCTCTGAGTAGAAAATATGGCTCTTTGGAGCAGGGCAGAATGCCCCCCCACACGCATACACACCACAAAAGTGATGCTCGATCCCAGGAAATGCTGGCAGCTCTGGCTGGAGAGATCTTCAGGCACTCATTGAATTATCTGCAGGAGCCAGCAGCAGACTGGAAATCGAGGTCGAGAGATGCCACAGAGGGACTGCCAGCCGGCTTTGGGGGCAGGGATTGTCAGGCCCTGAAGGGGGGGCGGGTCTCCCTTACACACAGGAATCCTGGCCTTTTGCTGGAAGAAAGGGAGGGGGGTCAAGGCACAGCACCAGGGGCCCGGACCTCCCTTTGCAGAACCCTGCATGCTCACAGAGATTGTGGTGCCCGGGTCAGGGCTGGATGCCCAGGAAGGAAGGCCCCAAAATGGGGGGTGGCGGTGGAGGGGTGCAGAGGCAGCCCGGCTGCTCTCGGTAAAGTGGAGGGGGGGTCCCCAATGAGGCTGGGCCGAAACAATTAGCACCATCGGCAGGATGAGCGGGGAGGAAAGAGACCCGTCCGCAGCTGAGGCCTGAGGTTAGGGGGTTGGGTGGAAGACACTTTGAGGGAGGGGCGTCGCTGCACACCCTCCTCTGGCCCTTGATGGCCTTTGCAAGGATGAGGCGCTGGCCTCGCCCCACCCCTGGGAGGAAGGGAGGGAGGGTTCAGGGCATGATTTTCTGCGGGATCTCCACAGAGGCCTTGATGAAGATGGCATTGTCTTTCACGTAGTTGCGCTTCTTGATGTCCTCGTGGGAGATGAATTTGGGGTAGCCAAACCCCAGCAGGCTCTCGTCCAGAGAGGCGCGGCCCTGGCCGGGCTTCTGGAAGTTCTTCCAGTTGGGGTCGGGGAGGAAGGTCTCCGTGATGTGCTGCGGCTTGGAGAGAGAGGGGTCGCTTTGGTCCAGCAGGGAGAAGGTGACCCGGTAGGAGAAGGGCCACTCCAAGAGGTTGTCGTACTGGCCAGCGAGCACCCGGATGTAGACCGAGAGGAAGCTCCCCTCGCCGCTCCCGTTCCCGTTGAGGAAGGCCGAGACCTGCAGCTTGTAGCCATACCGGTGGGTGTAGAACGGGGGGCTGAAGGACTCATAGTTGGCCCGCAGCTTGGCTTCCTGCAGCTTGCGGCTGTAGTCGGCGATCTTCCAGATCAGCACACCGTCGCTGCCCACGGCCAGCTCCTCCACCTCTCGGCGCAACTCTGCCAGCTCCTGCCGCTGCCGGGCCACCAGGGCACCCATCAGGCCCAGGTGCATCTTGGTGCTCTCGTCCAGGTGGCGAGTCATGGCTAGCTTCGGGCACTGGGGAGAGAGGACAGATGCAGCGAGTCTGAATGATCCCCCCTCCCCCCGACAAGCATTCCTCGGAGATGTTGCGGGTTTGGTAAAACGAATGTCGCAATAAAGGGAGTCACACGAAAACAAAATTGTTTCCCAGTGCACGTAAAAGTTATGTTTACACTATACTGTTAGAAGCGAAAATGACTGAGGCTGTCGTATTTTGGTCACATTATGAGAAGACAAGAGTCACTGGAAAAGACAATCATGCTAGGAAAAGTTGAGGGCAGCAGGAAAAGAGGAAGACCCAACAAGAGATGGCTTGACTCAATAAAGGAAGCCACGGCCCTCAATTTACAAGACATGAGCAAGGCTTTCAAAGATAGGACATTTTGGAGGACTTTGATTCATAGGGTCGCCATGAGTCGGAAGCGAATTGATGGCACTTAACACAACACACACAAACACTATACTGTAGTCCAGAGGTTCCTAAACTGTGCTCCGTGGAGCACTTGGTGCTCCGCGAAACAGCTCCTAATGCTCCATGAAAAGATTGGAAAGAAAAATGCTACTGTCATTCAGTTTAGTATATAGGTGCTAGGTGAAAATTAGTGCTCCATTTCTCTCCTGAAAAGTGCTCCATGACTCAAAAGGTTTGGGAACCTCTGCTAGTCTATTAAGTGTGCAATTGCATTATGTCTAAAAAACAATGTACCCAGCTTGCTGCTATGAGAAAAGAGTAGATGACTGGGGAAGGCACTGGAAAACCACCCTGTAAACACAGTCTGCCTAGCAAACGTCGGGATGTGACGTCACCCCATGGGTCAGTAATGACCAGGTGCCTTACCTTTACTGTAATAATAATGAAAAATTTTGAAATATTGTGAGAATTACCAAAATGTGACACAGACACATGAATTGAGCACATGCTGTTGGGAAAATGGTACTGACAGACCTGCTCAAAAACACAATAGCTGTGAAGTGCAATAAAGCTAAGCACAATAAAATTAGGCATGCCTGTAGTCCATTTTTTTAAGATAGTACTGCTCTGGGTGGCTCACAAAATTACTTAAGAACTACTGGACTAGACCCAGGCTCCATCCAGCCCAGCATTCTGTCTCCAAAAGTGGCCAGCCGCATACAAGAGAGAGTCAAGAGAGTGACCCTACCTCTCTTCACGCCAGCATCTAGCATTCCCAGATAGACTCCTTCCACTTATCCTCCGCGAATTTATCTCATCATCTTAAAAAAAGCCATTGCTACATCTTGTGGTGTTGGAGGAGAGTTTTACGGATACTGTGGACCATCAAACACACAAATCGGTGGGTTCTAGATCAAATCAAGCCTGAACTCTCCATTTAGCTAAAACGACTAAACTGAGGCTATTGTACTTTGGTCACATAATGAGAAGACAAGACTCACTGGAAAAGACAATAATGCTAAGAAATGTTGAGGTCAGCAGGAAAAGAGGAAGACCCAACATGAGATAGACTGACTCAATAAAGGAAGCCACAGCCCTCAATTTGCAAGACCTGAGCAAGACTGCTAACAATAGGATACTTTTGCAGATCATTAATTCATAAGGATCCTTTGCAGGTCATTAATTCATAAAGGTAAAGGTCCCCTGTGCAAGCACCGGGTCATTCCTGACCCATGGGATGACATCACATCCCGACGTTTCCTAGGCAGACTTTGTTTGCGGGGTAGTTTGCCAGTGCCTTCCCCAGTCATTTTCCCTTGACTCCCAGCAAGCTGGGTACTCATTTTACCGACCTCGGAAGGATGGAAGGCTGAGTCAACCTTGAGCTGGCTACCTGAAACCGACTCCCGTCAGGATCGAACTCAGGTCATGAGCAGAGCTTGGACTGAAGTACTGAAGTTACCACTCTGCGCTACGGGACTCCTTATTAATTCATAGGGTCACCTTAAGCCAGAAGTGACTTGACAACACTTAACCACACAACACATCTTGTGGCTGTGAATTGCATAACCTGGTTGTGTAGAAGTAGTATTTTCATTTAGTCTGCTCTGACCTTGCAACAATGTAATCATTAACAGAGTTATCAAAAGCCAATATTTATTAATGAACAACCCATCCCTGCTCTCGAATAACAACTCACCAATGATGAAGGGCATAGGAAAGAGCAGTAGTTGAACACTAGGAAATTTGTTATTAGAATCTGATTCCTACAACAGAAGACAATTTTCCAAATTCCAAGTGAGAGTTGTTTAGCCTGTCCCCTTAAGCATCTGCAGCACCTCTTGTTTTAATGTCACCCACATGTGTGTGTTAAGTGCAGTCAAAGTCGCTTCCGACTCATGGCGACCCTATGGATGAAAGTCCTCCAAAATGTCCTGCCTTTGACAGCCTTGCTCAGGTCTTGCAAATTGAGGGCCGTGGCTTCCTTTATAGCAGTGATGGCGAACCTTTTAGAGACCGAGTGCCCAAACTGCAAACCAAAACCCACTTATTCATCGTAAAGTGCCAGCACGGCAATTTAACCTGAATACTGAGGTTTTAGTTTAGAAAAAACAACTCATACGTTAACATCTTATGCTCACAAGCATAAAATGATCCAAACAAAGTGAGGAAAGCAATCCCAAGTGCTTTCATTGATTTAAAATTATTTGGCAGAGAATTCCACACTTTAAGGATTTCATTTTCAGAACAAACTGTACTATCCTTTGTCATCCATAAAATTAAATCATGGCAATGACTGACAAACACCATTTTCCCCATCTGCATTCTCAAAACTCTGCAGGGGGGCTTATTGTTGAGTTGTGCATCTGAGTGGCAAGTCCAAGGCAAAACCTCCCATTCACAAATGGACAACAACCCCCCAATGCAGTTTTGAGAATCTGGATGGGGTAAATGTGCATCTGAGTGGCAAGTCCAAGGCAAAACCTCTCTTTCACAAATAGACAACAAACCCCCCCCCCATGCAGTTTTGAGAATCTGGATGGGGTAAATGTGCATCTGAGTGGCAAGTCCAAGGCAAAACCTCTCTTTCACAAATAGACAACAAACCCCCCCCCCATGCAGTTTTGAGACTCTGGATGGGGTAAATGTGCATCTCTCAGTGGCAAGTCCAAGGCAAAACCTCTCTTTCACAAATAGACAACAAACCCTCCCCCATGCAGTTTTGAGACTCTGGATGGGGTAAATGTGCATCTCTCAGTGGCAAGCAAAAGAGCCGCCCGCCGCAAGCCTCCCGCCGCCCCGCTCTGCCTCAGCAGCAGCGCCGCTGCCCCACCCAGGCGCCGCTCTGGACTCCTCCGCCGCGGCCGCTCATGCTCGGCCGCGAGGGCTGCCCTGCCGGCCGCACCGCTACGCCCACCGAGTCGCCCCGCCCCTCGACAAAGTTGGCTGCAGTGAGGCGGAAACGTGTGCCGAGGCCGCGAGGAGGGGCGGAGGAGGGGGACGGGCAGCCAAGGGGGCGGAGGAGGGGGAGGGGGCGACTCGGCGGGCGTAGCGGTGCGGCCGGCAGGGCAGCCCTCGGGGCCGAGCATGAGCGGCCGGTGGCGGATCTGGAGCGGCACCTGGGTGGGGCGGTGGCGCTGCTGCTGCTGCTAAGGCGGAGTGGGGCGGCGGGAGGCAGATGACGTCGAGGCCGCAAAGAGGGGGCGGGGGATGGGCGGGGGACGGGCGGGGGGCCCCGGCGGCTCCACGCGTGCCCACAGAAAGGGCTCGGCGTGCCGCTTGTGGCACGCGTGCCATAGGTTCGCCAACACGGCTTTATAGAGTCAATCCATCTCTTGTTGGGTCTTCCTCTTTTCCTGCTGCCCTCAACTGTCTTTTCCAGTGACTCTTGCCTTCTCATAATGGGACCTAAATACGATAGCCTCAGTTTAGTCATTTTAGCTTCTAGGGTCAGTTCAGGCTTGATTTGATCTGTAACCCACTGATTTGTTGTTTTTTGGCAGTCCACGGTATCCGTAACACTTTCCTCCAACACCACATTTCAAAATACCATAAAAGGGGCAAATTGACAATTAACAAATTCATTAACAAATCAGCCAAATCAAGAAGTGCCAGCAGGTAGCTGGCAAGAAGTTCAATCGCCTATGCCATCGGGAGGGCATTGGAGCACCCCAAGACCGCTGGACACACCACTCTGCAACCCTGCTCAGAAAGAGGGAAGGGAAACGGTCGAATGGAGGCTTACCCGATGTTTGCAGCCAGCCTCCTTGAAAGGGCAGAGTGCCAAGGCTGTGGTGCAGTTTTCTTTCAAGTGCCCACCGAGGTCTTCTCTTGCAATGCTGGGCACCCCACACTGGTTAGGGCAAGGGACAGGGTACCGTGGACACTGGTACTCATGATTCTAGGGGTAAAGGAACACATTAAAAAAAATATATCCTGCAGGTAATCTAAATTACAGCTGCCAGTTTCTGCAGAATGTCATGTTATTTCTACCAGCGGGCCTGGTATGGTTCAGAGGGACAAATGTTTTTGCAAGGCATCTACATCACAAGTCCCAGTCAGAACATCTATGGGGTTCACACGTGTCCAAAGATGCATGCCTACAGCCACAATATCTAGGAAAACAGAATTGCACTTACCTGTTGAACTAACCCAAGACTCAAACTTCTCCCACTTCAAATCATATGAATAGCAGGTGGAGGGCTTTCTGGCCTGCAGCAAGGCTTCCCTCACTGGGGCAGAAATCGTTCCTCCCTGGGGCAAATCCTCCAGGCAGTGAAATGTAGTCAGCTCACATCATGGTGTATTAGGGCACACCACCACAGAAGGTCTGGGACCGGAGGGAGTTCTATGTAAACTGACCCTGCCAGGTGATGAAGTTCCGAGAACCAGATTTTCCATGGCCAATACGGGGCGATCAGGATACAGGACGTCCTGTCCGCCCTGATCTTGCCTAAGACCTAGTAAAAAGTTTCTGGTGGCAGGCCTGCACGCAGGCACAGTCCCAAACGTGGGGCTGCAACAAAGACTGAAAATGAACTAAACGATTCTCAAGAAGCCACAACACTTTCCCAAGTGAAGATATACAGCAACAGGTACCTTACCAGGCCAGATTACATTTCCCTTCCCTGACCAGAAGGGGCATTCAGGTCGCTGGGAGAGGAACGAAAGAATGGTGGGGCAGGAGGGTGAAAGCAACCTTCAGTGGTAGGGGGAAGGCGCTCGGTACACTCTCTTTTGCCCAGCATCCTCTTTCCAACAGTGGCAGCCAGGTAATGCCAGGAAACCTCAAGCAGAGCTGTTTAGTGACCCCGGCTAATACTCACACACATACCACAAAGTTCCCATGCCCCCTGTTAAAGCCATTCAAGCTAGCAGCCACTGCTGCATCTTGTGGGAGTGAGTTCCATTAATTAAATTAGGCACTGTGCAAAGAAACCTTTTGCCTCCACTGGTTCTCACCCTCCTAATTGTCAGTTTTGTCGAGCAAGAATAACCTCTCAAAAACACCACCTGTCGTGCCTCCCCTTGTCTTAAAAAAAAGGCTGGTAGTAGGGAAATTTAAAAGAAGGAGAGGAGTTGGTTCTCTGCTTTTCTCTACCTTTAAGGAGTCTCAAAGCAGCTTACAATTGCCTTCCCTTCCTCTCCTTACAACAGACACCTTGTGAGGTAGGTGGGGCTGAGAGAGCTCCAAGAGAACTGGGCCTAGCCCAAGGTCACCCAGCTGGCTTCATGTGGAGGAGTGGGGAAACCAACCTGGTTCACCAGATTAGAGTCCGCTGCTCGTGTGGAGGAGTGGGGAATAGAACCCGGTTCTTCAGATCAGAGTCTGCCGCTCTTGACCACTACACCATGATGTACTCCTCAAAAATGCCTCTCCCCCCAGGACACCTTTTCTCAACCATTCCTCAATTGGAGGCTACTACAAATCCCAGCTGCCTGTTCTAGTTCCCCCACCCCTTCCCCAGGGCCTCTTTTCCCAAAGCCAAGTCTCACCTGGATAGTATCATACAGGAAGTCCTTTGAACAGTAGCTGCAGGGCTGTGTGCGCTTGGGGCACTCCACAAGCATGTGCTGCGATAGCAGCCTGCGCATCATGCGCGCCCCACACTTGTTCTCACAGTAAACACTCTCCTGGGGACAGAGGCCATGGTGGTCCTGGGAAGAGAGTCACAAACCAGACGGGGAAATCAGCGGTTGTTTGCCAAGAATGAGTGATGCACTACCTGAGGTCACACCTGCCTGGAAGCCCTTCCTCCAAAATTCTACACCTATCCAGAGAAAGGCACCATCCTCTCCCAGGCATCTATTAACAGCATGAATCCATCCAAGTTTCCCTCCACATATCCTTCCCCCGATGGCCACATCCTCAGAAGGGGACCGGCAGCTCAGCAGATGCCACTCTGAATTCTCTCTTGCTTCCTTCGAGCCTAACTGGCAGGAGAGATGCTACCTAGCAGTCAAAAATTGGGCAAGTGACGTCCAACGATGAAGCCCAAATTCAACATCTTTCCTCCCTGGCTTATTCGCTTTAAAAAAAAACCCTCTTATGTTTCATTACTTAGATGTACTTTCCCAAATTGCCAAAGGCAGCATTTAAAGAATAGAAAAGAATCCCCCCCAAACACACTCACAAAGGAAGAGAGAGCATCTTGTGCTACAGTGGACATTTTGATCCAGCCAAACTTCACTGCTCCTTCCCTGCCATCTCCCTGCTCGCTGGGAGCTCTTCCCAACTATGGGGAGGGGCTGTGGCTCAGTGGCAGAGCATCCACTTGGCACACAGAAGGTCCCAGGTTCAATCCCCGGCACGTCCAGTTAAAGGGACCAGGCAAGTAGGTGATGTGAACGACCTCTGCCTGAGACCCTGGAGAGCTGCTGCTGGTCCGAGTAGACAGTACTGACTTTAATGGACCAAGGGTCTGATTCAGTACAAGGCCGCTTCATGTATTCAACTTCAGGGCCCATTTGCAGGTTTTTCTCCATGCCAAAGAGACCCCTCGCTTCTTTTACAAGAAGTCTCAAAATTGCCCACCTGTATGGGAACAGCGACAACTTCCTCCTAAGAAGTCACCCCCTTCCCGAACCGCGCATGTCAGCACAGGAGCTCAGCCGAGGTTTCTCGACACAAAACAGGAGCCACACAAGAAGAAGAGTTGGTTTTTATATGCCGACTTTCTCTGCCACTTGAGACTCAAACCCTAACCCTTCCCCTCCCCACAAGACACCCTGTGAGGTAGGTGGGGCTGAGAGAGTGTGACTAGCCGAAGGTCACCCAGCTGGCTTCGTGTGTAGGAGTGAGGAAACAAATCCAGTTCACCAGATTAATTAAATTAGAGCGTCTGCCGCTCATGTGGAGGAGTGGGGAATCAAACCCGGTTCTCCAGATCAGAGTCCACCACTCCAAACCACCGCTTTTAACCACTACACCACAAGCTGGCAAGAGTCTAAAAGGTTTCGGAATCTCAGCCTCAGACGGTATCCTGAGAAGGGGAGCGGCTCCAGGAGGCAAGACTGGCTTTAAATTAAGCAGCACAGAGGCCTGGTTTAAACGGCCACTGGGGAAGAGGGCCCTGCCTTAGCCAACAAGGGCATGCCACAAGCCAAGCGAGATCCATCTCACACCTGCCCACAGATGGCTGGGCCAGAACCTATGGCAGGGGTTCCCAAACTTTTCAGGCCACCGCCCCCTTGGTTTCACAAACGCAACCCCTGCGCCCCCAAGCCTATCCTATAAAAAGCATTATTCAAAATAGGGGTTTGCATGACGCACTGAAGAAGATAATAACAACAAAATTTCTAAACAGTTTACAATTAATTGCACATCTATTCAAAATCAAATTAAAACTTTTTAGTTGAAGTTTATTCAACAAAACTGATGGACTTGATCCAGTGGTACCAGTTCTTCAAAGTCTGGGGAAAAATTCTGATCGTTTCCACTAAATTTGCCAGCATGGTACCATAGCTTGATCTATTGTAAATGAGTGAACAACACAGTTGAAGGGGCCCACCTCTAGCGCCCCCTGCTGCCCTCTGGTCTCTTAGTGCCCCCCTAGGTAATCCCACCGCCCCCACCCCCGGGGGTGGTACTGCCTGCTTTGGGAACCATTGCCCTACGGCCTCACCTCGTACGCTTCCCCGGTGAAGTCGGCGCCACAGAACTCACACTTGAGGTGGCGCTGCGGGCAATCGTGCTGTACGTGGGGCGGCAGGTCACGGCGGCTCAGCTTCGTGCCGCAGCGATTGGGGCACGGCACCACGTTGTAGCTGCATGTGCCGAGGTGCGCCTGTGTGCAAGGCGGGAGGAGAGAGGGAAACAGAAAGGAAGGGGGCATTAGTTGCCGCCATGCCGGGCCAGCCTCCCCTTGATTGAGACCAACCCCCCCGTCCCTCTCCTCGCGGGTACCGCACCAGGTTCCCTGTCACCCTCCTCCATTTCAACACACACAGTACCAGGGTGGTTGCACGGGGGACTTGCAATCTAGCCGCTGACCTGCAAGTGCCGGATCGTGCCACTCCAGCGACACCCTTCCTCGCTGTGGATGCACCGAATGGTCAGGTTTAACACCTGAGCCTCCAAATCAGGGTCTGGGTAGATCTGGAAGGGGTGGGGGAAGAAAAGAGATCAGATCTGTAGGGGCTTGGAAGCAAAACTTCCCTGGAAGAAGAATCATAGAGTTGGAAGGGACCACCAGGGTCATCTATTCCAACCCCCTGCACAATGCAGGAAATTCGCCGCACACCCACACTGACCCCAACTCCATGCCCATAAGATGGCCAAGATGCCCTTCCTCTCATCATCTGCCTGAGGTCATAGAATCAGCATTGCTGACAGATTATAGAATCATAGTGTTGGAAGGGACCACCAGGGTCATCTAGTCCAACCCCCTGCACAATGCAGGAAATTCACAACTACCTCCCCCACACACACCCCAGTGACCCCCACTCCATGCCCAGAAGATGGCCAAGATGCCCTCCCTTTCATGATCCACCTAAGGTCACAGAACCAGCATTGCTGACAGATGGCCATCTAGCCTCTGCTTAAAAACCTCCAGGGAAGAAGAGGGGTTGGGTTTTTTTGACCCCACTTTTCTCTACCTTTAAGGAGTCTCAAAGCGGCATACAATCACCTGCCTTTCCCCCCTCCAATAACAGACATTTTGTGAGGAAGGTGGGGCTGAGAGTTTGGAGAGGACTGTGACTAGCCCAAGGTCACCCAGAAGGCTGCATGTGGAGTGGGGAATCGAACCCAGTTCTCCAGATTAGAGTCCGCCACTCATGAGGAGGAGTGGGGAATCACACACGGTTCTCCAGAATCCGCCACTCCCAACCGGTACACCACGCTGGACGTCAATAAGACAGCCCCCCCCCCCCCATTCTATTGCTCCCTTCAACACGCAACATGCTGTGCAGAAAGATACAGAGACAGACTCCCTGTCCCCAGAAGCTCGCAGCCGGACTTTTTTGACCAAGGGTTGAATAACCTAAGACGGAAGAGCTGGCCACCCACAATTCCACATCAACCGGGGCTCACCTTGGCATAGTCGAGGGGCAGCTGATCCTCCGGACACTTGAAGACCCCTTCGCTGCAAAGAGCAATAAGAAGAGTGAAAATCCAGACAGATCCATCTAGCCCATGTTGCAGACAATAATCAGGATTAACCCACCCCAACCCAAAAACTGTGCATTGAGAGCAGCCAGATTCTACCAATTAGGCATATTTGCCCACTTCTTCTTCTTTGCCACCATTTTGCAGCATTTCTCTTGCCACTAGAAACTCTACCTCTCCTCTGGCTGCTAGGAGCTTTATGAGCCACAGACTCCCAAACCTGTCTTGGACACCAAGACAACTTGCCTTGAGAAGAGACCCCAAGACAGCAACCAAAACCCATTTCCAGGCTTCTGCAAAACCATCACAAATCAAAAACCATCCTGACCCTTTCCAGTCAAGCACGCAACACCTTTGTATTGCCAAAAGGTCTGGTCGCGCCAAACACAAAAATGATACCCATTATACAGAATGAGAACTGAGGGTGGGCCGCCGCTCCATGGTGGAACGTGTGCTTGGCGTGAGGAAGGCCTAAGGTTCAATCCCCAGCATCTCATAAGAACATAAGAAAAGCCCTGCTGGATCAGATAGAGGCCCATCAAGTCCAGCAGTCTGTTCACACAGTGGCCAACCAGGTGCCTCTAGGAAGCCCACAAGCAAGACGACTGCAGCAGCACCATCCTGCCTGTGTTCCTCTGCACCTAATATAATAGGCACGCTCCTCTGATCCAGCTGAAAGGATCATGTAGCAGGGATGCGACAGGCCTCTAGTTGAGACTGGAGAGCTGCTGCCAGTGTGAACAGGCAACACTGACCTTGAAGGACTGATGATGCGGTTCAGTATAAGGCATCTTCATCTGAGGCACCCAAGGCTACTGTTTGTGCGAAAAGTGCTGTCAAGTCACAGTCAACATATGGCGACCCAGTAGTTTTCAAGGCAAGAGACTAACAAAGGTGGTTTGCCATGGCCTGCTTCTGCACAGCGACCCTGGACTTCCATGGTGGTCTCCCATCCAAATACTAAACCGGAGTGCTTAGCTGTTGAGAACTGATGAGATCGGGCTAGCCTGGGCCATCCAGGTCAAAGCAGGAGATGTTCAGAGGTGGGTTTGCGATTGCCTGCCTCTGCATAGCAACCTTGGACTTCCTTGGTGGTCTGCCATCTTAGCACTAACCACGGCCAACATGCTTCCAAGATCTGACTAGCCTGGGCCATCTGGGTCAAAGCAAGAGACCAACATAGCAACCCTGGTGGTCTCCCATCTAAGTACTAACCAGGGACGACCCTGCTTAGCTTCTGATACCTGACTAGATAGAGCTAGCCTGGGCCATCTAGGTGATGGCACCCAAGACTACTGCATAAGCCCAAAGCTTGGAGCTGGGGCCCAGGTGCTCCTCTGCAGGCCTAACCAGAGGTTGACATGGCTTCATTGTACCCTTGCTTGGCTGAGGGGGGAGGGGGGGGAAGACATCCCCCATTACACAGACATTGGCCATAATTGCAGCAGACATTTCCCTGGTCATGGGGAATGCAAACACAACAGAAGATCCTTCCCCCACCTAGAAGGGATGTCACTCCCCTGAAGCCCCCTCCTAAGCCTAGCTTAGGACTCTCCAGAATAGGGTTGCCAGACCCCCACCAGAGGCGGGGGATCCCCCACTTTGCGTCCCCCAGCACCATCCAGCTGGCCTGCAGGGGTCTTACCAAGTTTAAACTGAGGTCTAGGCACTGACGTCGCCGGTGTGATAACATCGCTTCCGGAAGTGATGTCATGACACTGGCTACGACACGGGAGATGCTCTGGTATTTGGGCAAAACTCTGTGGTAAAAGGAGCTTCTACCAGAGAGTTTTTGCCCAAATGCCAGAGCCTCTCCCTCATCTCCGCTGATGTGAAGACACCACTTCTGGAAGTGACATCATCAACTAGGAGCTGCTGAGGCGTAGGCCACATTTCAAGATTCCCCCTCCCCCTTCCCCCCCCCCCGATAGCCAGGGGGGACCTGGCAACCCTACTCCAGCAGCACCCTGCCCTTTCCATAAGCGTGCAGCAACCTCACAACCCAGACAGCCACCGGGGAGAGTTTGGGGTCACCTCCCCGCTCCTTTAATCCTCTCCATCTGCCTCAACACTCCCTCCCCAGCCAGCCCAGCAGCACCCTGCTGAGCCAATGTCCGCAGCTGTCCTGGCAAGCCTCTGCCCCCTAGAGCCACATGGCTGCCTGTCCAAGCCACATAAGGCCAGATGGGCACTGGCATGATACCAATGAGGCAGCTGCCGCTGTGCCCATTAAGCCCCATTGGAAGGCGCACGCAACCCTGGACAGTCCGGCAACCAGACCAGAGTGGACCTGGGTGACCCAACAAGACCGCTGCCTCAGTGCCCAGCTCGTGGCTAATGCGATCTTAGGGTGCATCAACAGAGGTATCACATCCCAATCACAAGATGTCACAGTCCTGCTGTACACTGCATTGGTTAGGCTGCAGCTGGAGCATTGTGTGCAGTTCTGGAGGCCTCACTTCAAAAAGGATGTGGACAGAAGCGAGCGGGTGCAGAGGAGAGCAACGGGGATGATCAGGGGCCTGGAGACCAAGCCCTGCGAGGAAAGGCTGAGGGAGATGGGAATGTTTAGTCTGGAGAAGAGGAGGTTGAAGGGAAACAGGATTGCTCTCTCGAAGTACGTGAAGGGCTGTCACTTAGAGGAGGGCAGGGAGCTGTTCCTGTTGGTAGCAAGGACTCGCAATAATGGGTTTAAATTGTGGGCAGAAAGGTACCAGATGGATATTAGGGGGGGGGGGAATTACAGTAAAAGTTGTTTGACAGTGGAACGGGCTACCTAGGGAGGTGGTGAGCTCCCCCTCACTGGCAGTCTTCAAGCAGAGGCTGGACAAGCCCTTGTCAGGGATGCTCTAGGCCAGTGATGGCGAACCTATTAGAGACCGAGTGCCCAAACTACAACCCAAAACCCACTTATTTATCGCCAAGTGCCAACAAGGCAATTTAGCCTGAATACTGAGGTTTTAGTTTAGAAAAAACAACTCATACATTCACATCTTTTGTCTTAAAAGAAAAACACAATAACAGAGCTTTCAATGATACAAACAACTTTTTATGGAAAGGTAAAAGTTTGCATTTGGTATGCTTTTGAACAATCTAGTCCAGCTCCTGTATCTCACAGTGGCCCACATCTATAATAAAGACGTAGCACATACCCATCAGGGCTAGTAACCTGTGATGAACTATTCCTCCAGAAATTAGTCCAATCCCCTCTCAAAGGCATCTAGGCTAGATGACATCACCACATCCTGTGGCAAGGAGTTCCACAGGTTAATTACATGGGTAAGTGGGTGTTCCTCTTTTATTGAGCAGAGGGAGAGTAACTGGTCCTCCGCACCCCAGCAGTGTCTTTTCTGGTGGCTGTCTGCTGGTGTTCTTTTGCTTCTTTTTACATTGTTAGCCCCTTAGGGACAGGGAGCAGTTAGAAAAGTGAAATATAAATACTGATAATAATAGTAATACTGTGCAAGATTGCATTCATTCTTTTATTAAGCCAGCA
Source organism: Euleptes europaea (assembly GCF_029931775.1). Lineage (NCBI taxonomy): Eukaryota > Metazoa > Chordata > Lepidosauria > Squamata > Sphaerodactylidae > Euleptes > Euleptes europaea. The sequence continues at coordinate 25,303,677 of NC_079330.1, read as the reverse complement.
GTATCCTAGTTGGATGGCTGCATCATGCTGTATTTGATGAACACTCACAGCTATGTGAAATACTGCATGCACTCTATGGCCCCTTCCAACTCTATGATTCTATGGTTTTCCTGAGAGCAAACGCCCGGGACTGGATAGGCCCCCTTTGGTCTGATCCAGCAGGGCTCCAGCATCCTTCAGGAGCCGCCCTTCCTCGCAGGCATTAATGCTTTTCACACTACGCCAGACACACAAACGCACCCCCACGGTTAAAAGAAAGCAGAACCAGCTGCTGCAACCGGAATGCCGGCAGGGGCCGTCAGCTGCCCGGCCACGGCAGCCATTCGAGGGCCCGCCATCCGACAGCCAAGCCCACCAGCTTGCCTTTGTTGTTACAGGGGCCTGGCTGGAAGCCCCCGTCTCCAGCCTGTCCCAGCCCTGAACCAAGAGAGCCCTTGTTCACCAAGGGGGCTGATGACAGGTGGGGAGCGTGAAGCTGATGCGTTCTCCGCTGAAAACCAAAATCCAAACGGCAAAGAAAAACGAGCTGGAGAGTGGGCCAGACTCCCTCACCCCGACACGCCAGTTCTCCAACAAGCAAGGCATTTTCCCCTTGTGGGGAGCAGTGTTTGGCCACATAACACTGCTTTCCTCCCCCCCCCCCACAATCTGGAGTAGCCAAGTCTAGACACAGGATTACTCCCTCATCATCTGTGTGTGCGCGCGGAAGCCTCCCCTCCAGCCGCCCGGGAGAGCAAATTTGAGAGCTCCTGCCCCCTCCCTCCCAGGGCTCACCAGCCGTACCACTGCTGCCTCCCACTTGCAAATGTTTAAGAAGAAGAAGAGTTGGTTTCCCTACCACTTATGGGAGACTCAAACCGGCTTATAATCGCCTTCCTCTCTCCACAAGAGACACCCTGTAAGGTAGGTGGGGCTGAAAGACCTTGAAGAGAGCTGTGGCTTGCCCAAGGTCACCCAGCTGGCTTCCTGTGGAGGAGTGGGGAAACAAATCCAGTTCACTGGATTAGCCTCACCGGATTAGCCTCCGCCGCTCATGTGGAGGAGTGGGGAATCAAACCTGGTTCTCCAGATCAGACTCCACCGCTCCAGCCGCTGCTCTTAACCACTACACTATGCTGGTTCTCCCAAAAAAACCTCCCCAAAAAGCTAGTCAGCCCCATCAATGAGCACAGCGACATGCCTCCTGCTGACTTCCAGGCATCCCAAGTGTCCTCAAATTCTGCATTCCACAGAAAGCATTAAGCAAGCATGGGGGAGAATCTGCACAACCTCCCTCCTCATTGTAAGCCCATTCCAACAGCCCCCCCCCTCCGTCCACTTTGGACCAGCTTTTCTCCAGACAGCCACTAATTTGAAACGGTCAAGAGGCCATGACTGGGAAGGGGGATATCCCAAACAATCAGGCTGCTGCCTCCACACTCTCTCAGCCCCACCTACCTCACAGGGTATCTATTGTGGGAAGGGGAAGGGAAGGTGATTGTAAGCCGGCTTGATTCTTCCTTAAGTGGTAGAGAAAGTTGGCATATAAAAACCAACTCTTCTTCTTCTGTGTTGTGACCCAGGACCAAAACCCAGGCCACTCTTCTTCCCTCTCCTGCTAACTGATGCTTGTTCCTCAAGTGTACTGGGAAGACTGGCACGTTGGCATAAACATGGTGGAGGAATCACACAGCCTGGTCCCACGGCTCCTTGTGGCCGTGCCAGGGCGAGCACGGATTTGCAGAATCCAGCAGCTGGCAGCAGCGGGCAATTTTGCCCTTGCCACGGGGATTCCATTTGCTATTGTACGCCCGGAACGGTTTTCGCACCAAGAATTTAAGCTGGTTGTCTGCCACGGAGACAGCTCTCCTCTCCTCTTTTGCAAGGTAAGGAAAGGAAAGCCCTCGGGAAGAAGGCAGCGGGATTCTCCTTTTGACAGCTGCTCTCCCTTTGTTAAGGGAAGGGAAAATATGGGGGAGGAGGGGAGGAAAAAGGCTTATCTGTCCAAACCAATACAAACCGGATCTGGGCGTCAGTTTGTTCAGGAACAACCAGCCCCTTTGAGATATTTGCACAAGAGGAGTCCCCAGATGAGCCACAGAACCTGTTTAAAGTGCTGAGATTTCAGAATTTAACTTAAAATCAGAGCGCTTCTTGAGCACCAGCAGAAAGCAGGTATGCCGTCTACCTAGGCTGGGCGTCAAGAGGAAGGGCATCAGCAAGAGAGACCCACAGAGCAACATGTTAGCTGAATGGGGGGGGGGATGTTCCTCAAGTAATCTTCCTTTGCTGGCCTCTCCTCATCACCAACAAAGCAACAAACCTAGATATAAAAGTTCTGAAAAATTTAGAGCCAGAAGACAAACAAAAACCCAAGCTTCACCTTCCCGTCAAACCTTCTTATTTTGCTGCTTTAACAACATAAAATGCATCATTCGTAACTTGCTTCGCATATGAAAGGCGCTAATTGGCATGTTTATAGAGTTTAAACCAGTAAATGCCTTTGTTTCCTTCAAGCAAAACTGCAGAATGCTGTACCCTATGCTACCTTATCACATGTGTTTTGGTTTCTGCCATGTAAGAGATGGCGGGGAGGGTGAAAGTTGAAATCAGAAAACAGACGTTAGAGTAATGAAAAGAAACGGCATTATTTTGACAGAAACAATATACAATCAGAACACCCGCCTGTTTTGATAACCGGTTACATTGTATAATGCTGAACACATGCAACTCTTGTTTATTACAAACCGCACTGTAGCATACGGCTGTCAAAACTATTCACATTTAAATAAACGTATCTTGGAAAATACATTTTATATGTTGACATCATACCAAGGATTTATCATTACTAAAAGCTGCATATTGTACAGTATGAAAAATTATGTACGACATCAATTGAGTAAAGCATTGTCTGAAAAAGAATTTGCATTAATTCCAAAAGAGAACACAATATCCTAATTTATTTTAGCGTTCCCCTATATTTTCCAGTTTTGCAGCTGAAAAAACTGGGGGGGGGGGAGTTCTTAGGAAAAACACATTTCCCCCAAAAGTATTTTTTCTTTTTCTTTCCTCCAGGGCCTTCACGTATCTGAACAGCCACAAACCCACCCATTTTTCAGGGTTATCTTTTCAGAAGGGAGCGTTTGGCCTAGTTAACTTCTCCCATCTCAATACAATAGCCACAAAAAGAGAGGTCAACTTTCACACTGTAAAAATACAGGCAAAAGCCCTGCTGGGTCAGACCAGCTCTTCCCACCCTGGCCAGCCAGGTGGTGAAATGTTTTGAATGCTCGAGAAGGGCTATGGTATTCACACAGCATTAAACAGGCCCTGCATCTTCAGCACACCAGGGTCTCTCTGGACCCCAAGGTGGAAACGCTACAGAGCGCAAACATTAAGCTAGAGGAGCCGTGAAGTCTGGATAGGGAGGGTGAATGCAAAGGCTTAATCCCCGCTAAAGACTGTTCAGTCTCCCTCATGCTTGGCTGGGCAGAGAATGTGCTGAGGCAGCATGTGTGTGTTGGGGGGGGGGGTCAGCCCCTGCCTTTAACCTTCCCTGCAGAACTACTGCCCGAAGGTCACCCTGCCCAGAGCTGGCAGGGAAAGAAGTCCTCCATTTCGAACACACAGTTCGATTCAAAGTCCACCCAGAAATGAACAATGAACCCCAGCGGTGGGAGTAGCTGCTTCCGGTGACTCAGAGCAATGGGAAAGGCACTTTGCGCATGCACAGAGAGAACCCTCTATGGCAGCTTCACCATATTCTAGAGCTGCGCTAAAAAGAAAAGAAAAAAGATTCTGGGATTCAATCCTGGCAAACTCTGGCCAGGTCACGCCCCCCAATTGGCTGTCAATCCGTTAAGCATCAGGGCCCAGATGCAGGCCACAGGTCGCCGCTCTGCATGGGAAGTGCGCATGTGCGTGCACACAAACCACTTGGTGTGCCAAGCCCCTGCACTAGTCAACATATCCCAAAAGTAGTGCTGGGCTCCAGGCTAAGGCCGCACAACTTGCTCTGTGAGCCCCGCAGGTCTCCAGCAACTAAGCCGCCAGCCTCATTCTTAGCATATTGTCTCCTGGCATATGGTTCTCCCCTCCTGCATTTTACTCTCCCAACAACCCCCTGCAAGGTAGGCTAGGCTGAGTGAGGGACCAGGCTACGGTCACCCAGCAAGATTCCAAGACAAAGCAGGGATTCAAACCCTAGTCTCCCCAGCACTAATCTATAGGGTTGCCAGGTCCCTCTTCGCCACCTGCGGGAGGTTTTTGGAGGCGGAGCCTGAGGAGGGTGGGGTTTGGGGAGGGACTTCATTGCCATAGAGTCCAATGTCCAAGGCGGCTGTTTTCTCCAAGTGAACTGATCTCCTGCTATTACAGCTGGTCTCCAGCCAATAGAGATCTCCAGCTACTACCTGGAGTAGCCAAAGAGTCCAATTGCCAAAGCGGCCATCCTCGCCAGGTGAACTGATCTCTATCGGCTGGAGATCAGTTGTAATAGCAGGAGATCTCCAGCTACTACCTGGAGGTGGGCAACCCTACTAATCTAACCACTATACCTTACTGGCTCTGAACACCTGGGTCTGCAAACACACACACACACACAACCTCCATGGAATGAAGGAAGCCGCGGCCACGGAAAATAGAAAAATACCTCCGCCTGCATTCCTGAAGACACAAACACTCTTTATGCTCCTCCAGCTGGGGCAAGCTCGGGCGTGTTTGGCCTCTCGCCTCCCCCCTCCCCAACCCACCCGCACCCAGAGGAGACAAAACAAGCCCACCAAGGGAGGGGGGAGAGAGAGGGCAGGCCTCCCTACCAAGGGCATGGGCTCCACTTGGGGGGGGGGGTGTCGAGGTGGAAGGAAAGAGCTGAGGAACAAGGCAGGATCCAAAAAGCAAAGATGGGAGGAGGAATCTGGAGCCCCCAGCAAAGCCGCCAGGCTGACAGCATCCACAGCTGGGAGAGAGGCTGTACGGCCCAACGGTTAGCAGACCCTAGGAAGGGGCCTGGGTTCGAATCTCTACTCTGCCAAGGCACTTATTCCTGGGGAACTGGGTGGAGCTGGGATGGGATGGGGGCATTCAGGCTACCTGGAGCTCCCTTAGGGTTGCCAGGTCCCTCTTCACCACTGGTGGGAGGTTTTTGGGGCAGAGCCGGAGGAGGGTGGGGTTTGGGGAGGGGCTTCAACGCCATAGAGTCCCAATGCCAAAGTGGCCGTTTTCTCCAGGTGAATTGATCACTATCGGCTGGAGCTCAGATGTAATAGCAGGAGATCTCCAGCCACCACCTGGAGGCTGGCAACCCTCAGCTCCCCAGGAAAGGCAGGATGGAAGGAGAAGCGCCGCACGCACCCCCAGCTCAGAACGCAGTTTCCCCGTGACACTGGATGGAGATGTCCCCTGCCCCAATTCCCCCGAGGGGCTGCCCCCCGGGGGTCGTTTGGACGGTGCTCATGGTGGGGGGGACCCAGAAGCGATCAGAGCCGCCTTCGGCAAGGGGCGTCCAGGCGGACCAGCCCGACTCTCTCGGCCCCCCCCCCCACCGTCGGCGGCTATTGTTCCGCCGATCTCCCCCCCCCCACCCCCCTTGCGACGGCAGCCGGCGCCGCCTTTTCGGGAGACCGGGCGGAGAAGAGACGCGCCCCCCCTCTCTTCCCCCTCCCCTCTCTTCCCCCCCCCGGGCGACCACCGACCCGAGGAACTCCCCCCCTCTCTTCCCCCCTCCCCCCCGCTCTCTTCCCCCTCCCCCCCTCTTCCCCCCCGGGCGACCACCGACCTAAGGAACTCCCCCCCGCTCTCTTCCCACTCCCCCCCTCTTCCCCCCCGGGCGACCACCGACCTGAGGAACTCCCCCCCTCTCTTCCCCCCTCCCTCCTCTCTTCCCCCCTCCCTCCTCTCTTCCCCCCTCCCTCCTCTCTTCCCCCCTCCCCTCCTCTCTTCCCCCCTGGGTGACCACCGACCTAAGGAACTCCCCCTCTCTTCCACCTCCCCCTCCCCTCTCTTCCCCCCTGGCGACCACCGACCTAAGGAACTCCCCCCGCTCTCTTCCCCCCTCCCCTCTCTTCCCCCCTCCCCCTCCCCTCTCTTCCCCCCCGGGCGACCACCGACCTAAGGAACTCCCCCTCTCTTCCCCCTCCCCTCTCTTCCCCCCCCTCTCTTCCCCCCCGGGCGACCACCGACCTAAGGAACTCCCCCTCTCTTCCCCCTCTCCCCCCCGGGCGACCACCGACCTAAGGAACTCCCCGCTCTCTTTCCCCCCCTCTCTTCCCCCCCCCGGGGCGACCACCGACCTGAATACCTCCCCCCTCCCCCCCCGGGGCGGCCCCCGACCTGAGGAACTCCTGGAGGCAGGTGTCGCAGAAGCGGTGGCCGCAGGTGGAGACGCGCACGGGCTCCCGCATGGCCTTGGCGCACAGCGGGCACAGCAGCCGCCGCTTGGGCTTCTCCAGGAACTTGTAGTCGAAGCCCGGCATCTCCCTGCCCGCCCGCCCGCCCGCCCGCCCGCCCGCCGGGCGCGCCCCCCGCCCCACTGCCCCGCCGCACCCCACGCCGCCGCTCGGGCTCTGCGCGCCCCCCGCCTGCCCGCGCTCGCTCCCGCGCGCCTCCGCTCCTCCTCCGCCTCCTCCCCCCCCCCCGCCGCCGGGTCCTAGCGCCGCGGCAAGGTTGCCAACGCCGCGCGCCCCCCTCGACCAGCCTGCTCTTGTGCCTTGGAGAGAAGCGCCGCCGCCTGCCGCGCAGGAGAGGAAACAGCGGCGGGGCGGCTCGGAAAAAGGGGAACCGGCCGCGACGAGGCGTGCAGTCCAGGGCAGCCGGGTCTCGGGGCCAACGGGGGCCGGCCGGAGGCCCCCAAAGCACGGAGGCCTCTTGGCTCGGTGCGCGTCGCCCGACCGCAGCTCCTTCGGCGGGGCTAAAAGGAAAGAGACGCTCACGGACGTTGTTCAGATAGACTTTGTGCATGTGACATCCAGAGAGTTGACACGCTAGCTCATCTGTTGGAATGTCCCCTATACCAGAGCTTAACTGAAGGCGGGGGTCGCGAAAAATTTGGCCTCAGTAGGCACATTGGCTTTAGGCTTTAATAAATGGTAGTTGTACCAATCGTAAAATATACCAAAGAACTGTTTTAAAATAAATTTCTTCATGGTTTATTATCAGTAAATGTTTGATTTGTGTACCTATTTTATATGCCTATATACCTGGGGTCGCGTAAAAATTTCTCGGGCAAAAATGGGTCGCCAGTGGGAAAAGTTTAAGAATCCTTGCCCTACACAATATTTACCGTGATCAATGGATTACCGCTATTCTAATTAAATTATCTGCCACCGTACCAAATTATCTGCCACCATACCAAAAGACAAAGTAGTCCCCTTTCTGCTGGTGGGTAGAGATCCAAAAATAACAGGGGCGGTGGCCAAGTATCTCTCCACCATATTTTCCTTAAAGAAATAAAGGCTCCCCATTTACTGCTAAAGACCTTTGGGTCACGGGAGCTTGAAAGAGTGAGGTTTATGTCAACTATATAATCATGAACTAGGTGAGCATTTGAATCTGGCATTCCCTTGCCGTGGGCCATCATTGTAACCACTACACCACAATCGCGGAGGCCCACCTTCTCCACCACCATACCCCCAAATTGTTGATTGTGTGAATCTGTACATCTGAGCACAGCTGGATACCCATGCAAAGGAGAGAGGTAAAAGGTAAAGGTCCCCTGTGCAAGCGCCAGGTCATTCCTGACCCATGGGGTGACATCACATCCCGACATTTCCTAGGCTATGTTTACAGGGCGGTTTGCCAGTGCCTTCCCGTCATCTTCCCTTTACCCCCAGCAAGCTTGGTACTCATTTTACCGACCTCAGAAGGATGGAAGGCTTGAGTCAACCTTGAGCCGGCTACCTGAAACAAACTTCCGTTGGGATCGAACTCAGGTCGTGAGCAGAGCTTGGACTGCAGTACTGCAGCTTACCACTCTGCGCCACAGGGCTCCTAAAGGAGAGAGACGGGACTGAAAAGCAGGCGCCTCGAGCAGCCCCACCCTTCAAAGTGACCGGCTGTCCCTCCCCCCCATCACCACCATGGATTCCCCCAACTCCGGTCTGGTTTGGCAAATGCCACCCTCGTTGTAGGGTCCCTAGACTCAAAGCTGCTGTTCCCTATGTGGGAGAGGCGGGAAGAGAAAGCATTTGGAAGAATTTGGCACCAGAATGGCACACACGCTTGATTGCCAAAGACCCAGGCCTTTCCCTTCTCCATACCGCACACTGTAGAGCTACGTGGGGGTGGGGCTTGGGCCCCTGTCCAGGGAGAGCCCAGCTGTTTTCCACTCAGTTTGAATTAAAGATTTTTAGGCAGCCTCCCCACCCCAGGCTTGGAGGGGAGTAAAGTGTGTGTGTTCCACATCAGGGTGGTTTTCATAGGTGGATGTTGCAGCTGTGAGGGAGGCTCTTAACCACTAGCAACACCATTCTCCGGGGAACACAGGAGACCACCAAGTAGTTTGCTCGGATAGGCCTCCTTTTTCTTCCCAGGATGTAGCTGGAGATTCTGAGCAGGATCTGCCCTTTTTTCCAGCAGGCGCCAGCTGAGCACGGCCTGGGTGTTTTGTCTTTACCCTCCACAGTATATTCCTTTGCGTCTGGACTTCTTCCCAAAACACAGCGGCAAAAGGGGAGCATGGCAACATGCTGCAACCCTGCCCCCATATTGCTGTTGGACGTGCCGAATTACACAGCTCCCAAGAGCACCACCAACCCATCCTCAGGGAGAAACTGGAGTCCCAAGATGGGGCAAGCAGAGAAAAGGTGCTGCCACACACACACACACCCAAACTACAAAGGCGCATTATGGGGAAATATTACTTCTTCAGATCAAAAAGGCTCCAGATTTTGCAATGCAAAATGCAGAGTGCTGCATGTCCACTTGGAGGGGCTGGTGGGTGGGCAGGCTTTTCATATTTCAAGCAACCTGGTTGGCAGGCCCACAGGCAGCTGCACCCACACCTGGAAACACCAGGAAAGGCCCCTGCTACTCCTAAGGGATGGGGAATTAGCTTATCTAGAGCCCCTGGATCTTTCCCTCCAAGGCCTTCCAGCAGAGATACATGAAGCTGCCTTATCAGACCCTTGGTCCATCAAAGACATTATTGTCTACTCTGGCTGGCAGCGGCTCTCCAGGGTCTCAGGCAGAGGTCTTTCACATCACTTACTTGCCTAGTCCTTTTAACTGGAGATGCCGGGGATTGAACCCGGGACCTTCTTCGTGCCAAGCAGATGCTCTACCACTGAGCCACAGCCCCTCCCCTTGTTGTAGGGGACATCGGTTGTAGGAGTCATCTGTTGTAGGACTGTTTCAGAGGGTAGCCATGTTGGTCTACAGTAGAACAGTTAGATTCGAGTCCAGTAGCACCTAATGAGTACCGAGCTCGCTGGGGGTAAAGTGTAGACGACTGGGGAAGGCAACGGCAAACCACCCCGTAAACACAGTCTGCCTAGTAAACGCCGCAATGTGATGTCTCCCCATGGGTCAGTAATGACCCGGTGCTTGCACAGGGGATTACCTTTACCTTTAATGCATCCCAAACCTACCTGTCAATTTAAATGACTTCTGGTGTTCTGAAACACAAGGAATATCCTCTCTCCTCCAATGCTTCCTTCACCATTCATCATTGTTGAAATTAAATTAAAACAGTTTCCGTCTAGACATTAGGAAGAACTTTCTAAGAGTGGTTCCTCAGTGGAACAGGCTTCCTCAGGAGGTGGTGAGCTCTCCTTCCCTGGAGGGTTTAAAGCAGAGGCTAGATGGCCATCTGTCAGCAACTCTGATTCTATGACCTTAAGCAGATCATGAGGGAGGGCAACTTGGCCATCTTCTGGGCATGGAGTAAGGGTCACTGGGGGTGTTGGGAGGAGGTAGTTGAGAATTTCCTGCATTGTGCAGAGGGTTGTACTAGATGACCCTGGTGGTCCCTTCCAACTCTATGATTCTATGATCTGAGAAACCACTTTTATTATTGCTTGCTACATTGCAGGACAAGCATATGTGGTGTGCTGCAGAGCAAAGGGAGAGGCCCTTTGGGGTTCTGCTTGAGAGGGAGGGTCAGAGACCCACTTAAGCCTGCCTTCACTGGAGGCCACCGTCACTCAGCCCCAATCCACTTCCTCTCCGGTCATCTGACATCTTAGAGCAATAAGACTGACCAACCCCCTTTAGGCTATGGTACATAAATGTTGTGAAGAACAAACTTGCAAGCCTGTTCTTTTGGGTTGGTCCCTGGGAGGCTAGAAAACCCTGCAATCATCCCACGTCTCCACATAGCAACACTATCTTTCCCTCGCTCCCAGCGTTACCAAAAACAAACTGGGCAACAACCACAGCCACCAGTGACTCACGTCGTTTCCTGCCGAAGGAGTCGCGTGTCTAGCACTCTACACCTGGGTTGAAGTTTAGCAGCTACGCCCAGTTGTTGCGCCTCCCACTTTGCTCCTACAGGCTAGCACGGGGATGATCGATCACAGCTTCAAGGTACTGCACTCTAGGAATGGCAAGCTCACCTGCTGCCCCTCCCCATTAACACACTTCAGATAGCACGACTGAATAGGCTTGGTGCATTTCAAGAGATCAGGCTTAGAGCATTCAAAATATAAGGAAGTTTAATAAATGAATAAAAAGAATACACGTAGGCCTGCTCAAGCATTCAGGCTGAGCAAGGGTATGAAGAAAAGGTTTTAAAAAGTACCACCCCCTTTCCGCACACTCAGTACTTAGCCTATATGATATTTAAGTAGGACGAGCTACTATTTCTTGACGTTGCGGTAAAAGTCCAGCAATACCTTAGTGCTCACGGTTGGGATGTGAACAAAATGGAGTCCCTAGATTAAAGCTTAGTCCTTCATGGCTTGTGCCCATCCAAGGAGAAGAGCAAAATGGGAGAGAGCTTCTTCCCTGTGTCCAGATGATTTATAATCTCTTGAGAAAGAGTCCGTTGCTCCCAGGGGTCACTCAGCCCCTCCTGGCTTAAGAGGAAGGGCTTACTATACTGCCATCTAGTTTGTAGTATGTCCTTTTTGAGCGTGACATTCTAGCAAGGTCGAGATGGGAAACTCTATCTTGAGAGCCAGCGTGGTATAGTGGCTGAGAGTGGCGGACTCTAATCTGGAGAACTGGGTTGATTTCTCCACTCCTACACATGAAGCCAGCTGGGTGACCTTAGGCCAGTCACACTTCTCTCCGAATTCTCTCAGCCCTGACTTCCTCACAAGGTGTCTGTGGTGGGGAGGGGAAGAGAAGGTGATTGTAAGCCGGTTTGATTCTCCTTAAAAAGTAGAGAAAGTCGGCATATAAAAACCAACTCTTCTTACTTCAGCCAGAGCCATTAATATATGTAAGTCCTAAAAGTCTCAGCTCTTGGAGCATGCTTAGAACTCTCTCAGCCCAGGCAGAGGCAGGCAATGGCCAACCACCGCCAAACCTCTGTTGCCTTGGAAATCCTACAGGGTCTCCAGATGTCAGCTGTGACTTAACGGCACACACACACAAGAGGTGGAGCTGGGTTCTCAACCCTGAAGGATGAAGCAAGCCGCCCTCTCTTCTGTCATACCCCTGATCTGCAATGGGCAAGGAAGACGGCCCCAGGTCCAATCCAGTCATCTCCAATCAGAAGGATCCCAAAAAACAGCGGGGGGTGTGTGTGTCTTCCTGTGGCCTTGGGCCCTGGAGAGCCATCACCAGCCAGCCCTCAACTAGGCAGACGGATGCTGCCCCAGGAACTCCCTGCCCCAGGATGTGGTGATGGCTGCCAGCCTGGAGGGCTTTAAGAGGGGAGTGGACATGTTCATGGAAGAGAGGGCTATCCATGGTTACTAGTCAAAATGGACACTAGTCATGCTGCATACCTATTCTCTCTAGTATCAGAGGAACATGCCTATTATTTTGGGTGCGGTGGAACACAGGCAGGATGGTGCTGCTGCACTCGTCTTGTTTGTGGCTTCCTAGAGTCACCTGGTTGGCCACTGTGTGAACAGACTGCTGGACTTGATGGGCCTTGGTCTGATCCAGCAGGGCCTTTCTTATGTTCTTATGCTCTAACTCCACAAGAGGCTGCTTCAAGGGGTCAAACCCCCTGAGCAGCTGTAGTAGAAATAGCTACGTGGGGCCATGTTCAATGGGTACATATCAAAGGCACGGATTCTTTAGCTTTAATTAGATAAGCAGCCATTTGTTCTGCATCAATAATACTGCAGCCATTGCGATGAGGTATTTAAAGCAAGAAAAGAGGTGGCAAATACTCTGCTAATTTTTTGCATTTTAAACCTGAATTAGGAAGGAAGGAAGGAAGGAAGGAAGGAAGGAAGGAAGGAAGGAAGGAAGGAAGGAAGGAAGGAAGGAAGGAAGGAAGGAAGGAAGGAAGGAAGGAAAAGAGGAAGAGGAAGAGGAAGAGGAAGAGGAAGGAAGGAAGGAAGGAAGGAAGGAAGGAAGGAAGGAAGGAAGGAAGGAAGGAAGGAAGGAAGGAAGGAAGGAAGGAAGGAAGGAAGGGCATCTGAACTTTGATGAATCCTATCCATCTCCCCATCCCCCACCACTGCACCCCAATACTAGTGGCTGTTGTGTCAACTGCAGACAGCTAGTCTAGGGTCAGGGGGCTGGGGAAACTGGTTCTTGTGGGTCAGGGGTCCCTCGCACCCAACCTCTGCCTTTGCATATTGACGAGAAAATGCCAGGATTCATTCCAGAAGGCATGTCAGTCTGGAAGACTCTTAGGAAAAGAGGAAGGATCCCAAGCAGCCAAAGGTGATGGCTCTGGTTAGACAAGGAAGATTTGGCAATGTGAGCTCAGAAACACCAGGAAAAGCAGATCTTGGGAACTCTGCAAACCTGGGCCCTGAATCGCTCCTGGCAGTGCCTGTGGCTGTGAGAACAACACTCCGCTCCCTCCGCGGGAGTCGTGCGAGGGCCCACGCAGCAGAGGCTGAGTCAGCAGGAGAAAGCCATAAAGATAAAACCCTGGACTGGGCTGCTCCGTTCCTGAAGTTGTGCAGGAGAGGAGGTCGTGAGGCGATTGGCAGGGGTGGTCCCTCTCCCAGAGTGCACTGCTCCCTCCCGGGGCACTCGACCTGCTTTCTTCTCACGAGCAATTCGAGAATTCCTCTTCAGCTTCATTCCAGCTGAGGCAGGCAGAAAGCAGAGGCTTGGTCCTTCCCCCAGGGCAGTGGCACCGAGCTCCTGTAGCGTCCAGGGCTCCATGCAGAAGGGTCCGGTGAAAAGAGGCTCTGTTGTAGGCTAGGGGAGTCATGGTGGCCATCCTGCCTGTGCCTCCCACCCCCACTTGCTCCTTTTATGGTGGGCAGGGCTCCTCTGCTGCAGCTAAAACATAAAGGCACAGAGGTCAGGAGTCATGAGGGGTGTTCTGACAGAGAGGCAGCTTTGGTTGCCAGGTTCTGCCCATCTTTTACAGACTTCTTAGGGATCCATGACAGCGGAAACGGGACTGGCACGAGCACAGTGGTTGGCACGAGTGGTGGGGGACTAACACAGAAGGGGGCTTTGTCCTTGGGCTGGAATGAGAAGGCGCTTAGGGGCCTGGCGCTCTCTCCTCCCTTGCCTTCCCAGTTCCAGCCTCTCCCCACCACCACTACTCGAAGTCCCTGGGCAGGCTCCAGCCTCCGCACCATTCATCACCCAGAAAATAAGCAGCACGGTTCCACAGCGGAAGTGCCTCGGGTTGAGGGTGACCTTGGGAACTGCCAGCCAGTTTGGGGCCAGATTTAAGGGAAGAGGAGACAGCCGGAAGAAGAAGAGTTGGTTTTTATATGCAGACTTTCTCTACCACTTAAGGAAGAATCAACCCGGCTTACAATCACCTTCCTTTCCCCTCCCCACAACAGACACCCTGTGAGGTAGGTGGGGCTGAGAGAGCTCTAAGAGCTGTGACTAGCCCAAGGGCACCCAGCTGGCTTCATGCATAGGAGCAGGGAAACAAATCCAGTTCACCAGATTAGCGACCGCCGCTCAGGTGGAGGAGTGGGGAATCAAACTTGGTTCTCCAAATCAGAGTCCACCGCTCTTAACCACTACACCACGCAGGCGGGGTGCAAAACAATACCAAGACCAAGTGACCAGAGAATCACACAGACTTTGCGGGCAACAAGAAGGTCCTGCTCAGTCTCTCTAAGTGCCTGGAGGCCACAGATCTCAGAGGCAGACTGTCCCCTGGTCAGAAAATTCCCAAAATGATTATCTAGCCCTGATACAGGCCGTTCTGCACCCGAGAGCTCGGAAGAAACCACCTGAAATTCAAACTAGCTGTCACATCCGAAACACAATTAGCTTGCCTCATAAAAGGTAAAGGTAGTCTCCTGTGCAAGACCGGGTCATTCCTGACCCATGGGGTGACGTCACATCCCAACGTTTACTAGGCAGACTTTGTTTTACGGGGTGGTTTGCCATTGCCTTCCCCAGTCATCTTCCCTTTACCCCCAGCAAGCTGGGTACTCATTTTACCGATCTCGGAAGGATGGAAGGCTGAGTCGACCTCAAGCCGGCTACCTGAAACCAACTTCTGGCAGGATCGCTCAGGTCATGAGCAGAGCTTGGACTGCAGTACTGCAGCTTACCGCTCTGCGCCACGGGGCTCTTCTAGCCCCAGCTTGCCTCAAGCTGGCCACAAAATATTTTCTTGCTTTGTAGAGGCACTGTTATGCACACTACACTCACAGTTCAGACAACTCTTCCAGCTCATCACAGTGACTGGGCCTTCTAGCATCGATAACTTGAAGCCTCTCAGACTGACAACTGTTGAAGAAAGCAACTTGAAGCCTCTCAGACTGACAGCTGTTGAAGAAAGCTGACTCTGAGCGGGGGAAGTGGGCTGGGATATGCCACCAAGTGCCTTTTGAATGACATTCCTGCCCCCACTCATTAACTCTGGTGCCAGCTAGGTGGCACCTGTCTGTGGGCAGAAGGATGGCAAGGAGAAAGAGATGGAGGCTGTTTTGCCTCAGCTCGCCGACTGGCAGTAAGCAAATCCTGCAAGAAGACGCGGAGCCGCCCCAACGCAAATGTCCCAGTTCCCAAGCTCCACTTCCGGGATCCCACCGACTTACGCTTCACAGCCAACAGAGTGTTTCCATGGCAGCAGGAGACAGATGTCACCACGTACGGGTGGGTCTCTTCCAGGTGCACGGGACCGGGGTTCCGCATGTCTTCGTCCTTCCTTCCCAGGCGCCCTCTCGCGCTCTTCCCCCAGGTGCATACCTCACCGTCTGCATGAGGGCAGCAGCTGCACATTACTCCAGCTGGCGGCCTTGAACCGGCAGCCCACCAAACCCGCCTCGGCTCCCATCCCCCACTCACCTGCTCCCACGACAACCGTGAAGGCATCGCCACAGCCCGCCATGATGACTTTGATGGCTTGGAGCCCCTCCACCAGGTAGGGCACCCGGCTGGCACGGCAAGGGACAGGGCCCAACTGGCCATGCTGGTTGCTGCCAATGGTGTAGCACTGGCCAGAGGCTGCCAACGAGAAAGGCGCGGAGGCTGATTAGCCCTACTGCTCTGCAAGAGGACCACCGGCCAAGAGCATCCCTGGCATCCAGGAAGCAAGGACATGCTGCACAGTGGGATGCATACCTGCTGCCTGCCCTGATAGTATGGGACTCCACTCTTTGGGCACTAAAGTGTCCAGGCCTAAACAACTTTTGCAAATCTCTCAGGTCAAGCTGCAAAGTTTTATCAGGCTTTAGCATAAGAACATGAGCCCCGTGGCGCAGAGTGGTAAGCTGCAGTACTGCAGTCCAAGCTCTGCTCACGACCTGAGTTCAATCCCGACAGAAATTGGTTTCAGGTAGCCTGTTCAAGGTTGACTCAGCCCTCCATCCTTCCGAGGTCGGTAAAATGAGTACCCAGCTTGCTGGGGGTAAAGGGAAGATGACTGGGGAAGGCACTGGCAAACCACCCCATAAACAAACTCTGCCTCGTAAACGTCGGGATGTGAAGTCACCCCATGGATCAGGAATGACCCGGTGCTTGCACAGGGGACCTTTACCTTTTTTTAGCATAAGAACATCAGAGAAGCCCTGTTGGATCAGACCAAAGGCCCTTCCAGTCCAGCATATGGCTGTCCAGGGCAGCCAACCAGATACCCCAGAAAGTCCACAAGAAAGTACACCAAGGCCCAGCATTTCTATTGATACATAGTAGCAGTGGTTATTCAGAGGTATATTGCTTCTGAACATGGAGGTTCTGTTCAGCCACTATGGCTAATAGCCATTGATGGGCCCCTCTTCCCTCATGGTTTTGTCTAATCTTCTTTTAAAGCTGTATAATATAGTGGTCATCATATGTCAGGGGGTTCCACAAATTATGCATGGTGTGAAAAATGTGCTTTCTTTCAAAGTGGTAGATCGGTCAACTCAAGCGTTTTGCTCATTAATGAGCGCACGTACCTGAGGTACAAAAAGAGATACAGGAAGAGAGGACCTGTTAATTGATTTGGGGAATACTGTTATAATCAATCTGGCTGAGAGCTTGGGTAAGGGGAGTGACATATTTTGATATGGGATTTCTAATGGTATGCTTAAGATATTTAGTGCATGGTTGTGGTATATTCATAGTGATCCTAATTTTTCAGGATGGAGCAGGCTGGATGCTTCCCTGGGGCTGATTGCTCAGTAGGGAGTGAGCAGCTCTTTGCATATCCTCAGAAGCACTCTTTTTACCACCACCCCTTTCCCTTTACAATTCTGGATCATGCCTCCAGTCAGGGCCTCCAGCCAACACTGCCACACAGGCCTCCAGAAGTCGAGCTCCCCAGTCACACCTGTGACAACTGACGAATGGGCCGTTCCGATGTCAGCCCACACAATGGCCCCTTCGCACAAGGGGGCCGACTGGGCAGGGCTGAAAACGTGGGCTTCCTCCACCTGGTCCGCCACAAGGGGCTCTTCCCCAGACAAGATCCTGTCCAAGCCCAGCTTGTTGTACCTGGAGAATAGGAAGGGGGTTGTGGTCTTACTTGTATGTCATCATCTTGTGGATATTCATTTACAAGTAAGTAAAATTTCGTAGAATCCTAGAGTTGGAAGGTACCACCAGGGTCATCTAGTCCAACCCCCTGCAGAATGCAGGAAATTCATAACAACCTCCCCCTCACACCCCCAGTGACCCCTACTTCATGCCCAGAAGATGGCCAAGGTGCCCTCCCTCTCATCATCTGCCTACGGTCATAGAATCAGTATTGCTGACAGATGGCCACCTAACCTCTTCTTAAAAACCTCCAGGGAAGGAGAGCTCACCACCTCCTAAGGAAGCCTGTTCCACTGAGGAACCGCTCTGTTAAAAAAATTATTTGTATTTGACAAAACATCATCCACAGAGTAGCACATTATTAAGAAAAGAAAGCTTTTATAGAAAAATAAAATCTGAAAGGGTTAACATTGCTACAGACCACCGATAACGACATCATTTAAGGGATTCTACTCTAGGGCTATCTGCCTTCGCCCTTGTTTTCCTTGCTGCCAGAGCAAACAATGATGTTCTATAAGGCATAAAATTGTTGGAGTCAGTCAACAGGATTTTCTCCTTTTCAGAGTGAAAATTTGTACCCACTAGTAGCCCATCAAGAAATTTAACCCTGGGCTGCACATATAGTGGGGTAGATCTTCCAGCACACGGGTATTGTAGATACACAAGCTTTGATCCTTAGGGATTTGTTTGTACCACCCGACTAAAATGGCGTTGGCATTGTTTCAAAGCGTAGAGCAGAAAACACTTCTCTGAGGTTATAATTTGAGATCTTGGTTAGATACCGGGCTCTAAAATGGTCACTTTTGAGTAATTTAAACCATGGTGCGCTTTCTGAATTAATGCCCTGTCAAACAGGGATATTCATTTGTATTATATAATGTACACTGAGGACTCCTTAGTCCAGTGGTTTTAGTCTAGAAGCTAAATTCAAGGGATACGTTTTTAATTTGTATTTTAGGTGCACTGTATAATAAATTGATTTATTTTGTTTAACTCATTTTTACATTGTTTCTGCTCAGCCTTCGTGGTACAGATTGAGTATCCCTTATCCAAAGTGTTTCGGATTTTTTGGGAATTTGGAATATTTGCATCTTGGGGATGGGACCCAAGTCTAAACACGAAACTCATTTTCCGTTTTATATGCACCTTATGCACATAGCCTGAAGGTCATTTTATACAATATTTTTAATAATTCTGTGCATGTGGGGCATCGTGGGGAACCTGCCGTTGGTGCGACCGGCCCGCACACGTGCCGTTTTATTGCCCTTTGTGGGCATTCAAAAAGTTTTGGACTTTGGATCATTTTGGATATTGGATTTGTGGATAAGGGATATTCAGCCTGTACCTAATTCAAGTTCTCGTCAGCCATGCAAGGGGAGATCGAATGGGCCACAATAAGCCCTGATATAAATACCAGGAGGCTGACTTTCTACCCTTGCCCAGGGAACAGAGCAGAATCTTCTCCCTGCTGTAGTTCCGGCATCCTGAACTGAAGAACTGCCCCACCCCACAGCACTGGTCAGGCCAACAGTCCCCCACAGCCTAGCAGGAGACCTGGCCCCCCAACTCCTTTGGTACAATATGGAGCCATGTCCCTTGCATCTGACCTGTTGCTTCCACAGGCGAGAATTTGATTCTTTGCCGTCAGGATCATCGAGGAATCAATGCCGCAAAGGACCCTCTGTGCCTCGTGCTCCATGGGGATGGGCACCTGTTGTGGAGAACTGTGGGACTCCTGCGTCCCCAGGCCCAGGCGTCCTGGCAAAGAGAAGGGAGGTCTTAGCGATCTGAAGGGAGCCTGGGTCTTCTATGTGAAAGAGATCCTGAAGACCTCCAAATAGCCAGTGTGTTGGGCCAGAAGCATCTGGCCGACAGCCCACCGGAGATGCTTGCAGGGGCGTAAAACCCACCTTCCTCAAGTGCATGCAACACAAAACGAGCTGCTCACCATTCTCCCCTCTGCCCCAGGCAAAGACCTCCCCTTCATTGGAAACGGCCAGGACGTGGGAGGCACCGCAGGCGACCTGTGTGATCTCATAGCCCAGCAGAGCCTCCACAATCTTGGGCTGCAGAAAGAACATAAACAGCTACTCTGCTCTGCCAGCCAGACCCATTCTCGATCCCACAAATACAGACACCCCCTTCCCCCTTTCTGTTATCTCAGTTTGACCCAGCCATTTGATGGCTAGTTTGCCAGTGGTGAGTATGGATCTCCTCCGGCCAGAAACACATGAACACATGAAGCTGCCTTCTACTGAATCAGACCCTTGGTCCATCAAAGTCAATGTTGTCTACTCAGACCGGCAGCAGCACTCCAGGGTCTCAGGCAGAGGTCTTTCACATCACCTACCTGCCTAGTCCCTTTAACTGGAGATGCCAGGGATTGTACCTGGGACTTTCTGCATGCCAAGCAGATGCTCTACCACTGAGCCACAGCCCCTCCCAAAGTACTGAGAAGCTGCCTTCTACTGAATCAGACCCTGGGTCCACCCAAGTCAGTATTGTCTACTCAGACCGGCAGCGGCTCTCCAGGGTCTCAGGCAGAGGTCTTTCACTTCACCTACTTGCCTCATCCCTTTAACTGGAGATGCCGGGGATTGAACCTGGGACCTTCTGCGTGCCGAGCAGATGCTCTACCACTGAGCCACGGCCCCAACACTTTTTGTAACCCCGCATTAATGCATGTGAGTTTGTGCAAGCAGCCAGCTGCCTTCCGACAGACAAGAAACTCCCACCTTCTCTACACCAGCTTCCTGGATCTGCCTCAAACAGACTGCTAACGCCACCACCCCAGAGGACCTCGCTGAGGTCCTTTTCCAGCATTCCCAGGACTAGCAATGGGGGCAAGGGCTTGTGGCTAGTGAGGTGTTGCTTGCAAGCCTCTTGAAAAGGAAAGACTGTCCCTTGGCAAAGCAAGGAAGCCCCTGCAAGGCTGGGGGTGGGCAGCAAAGCTGTAGGAGGGCCTGACCCATGGCCAAAAGGAAGCCACAAAGCAGTCTAGCCCAGTGGTGTCCCCCCCCCCCCCAAAATGCTGAAAGCAGCTTCTGGTGGAACTGGGCCAGGCTGGAAAACAGCAGAATCAGGATTTGGATTCCTGGCTTTCGATGCATGAGTCAAGCCGTCTTTCTCACCCCCTGCTATGAGCCCAACTCCGCCCTGTCCTAGATACGTAGGTGACGCCAACTGCTGGAAGAAGTCAGGATCACCCCCCCCCCCATTTGAAGAAACCCCACAAAACCTGGCCTCCGGGCCCTACAGACCTGGCTCACGTCCACAAAAGTCTCGTGCCCCAAACAGCCGCTGCTCCCACTGCCGAAGGTCAGGACGATCCCTCTGTCTGTGGGTGCAAAGGAGAGCTGCTGGGGCTTCTCTGCAAGAACAGTCTACCGGCTGCCATCTTCTCTTGTGTACCCCAGCACAGCTCAGGACCTCCAGCACAGCACTCAAGCAAGAACGGGAGCCGGGAGACCCAACGGGTCAACCCAGGGTTTGGGATACAAGGAAGCACCTTGTCGGAGGGGGAGGAGCGCCAGGTAGACTTCAGGTAGGGACAGAAACCTACCTGCAACCTCAGACCGACCAGCAGGTAACTCGCCTTAGGATGCATGAGCCAGCGTTCTTCCGCCGCATCCCACAGCTCCCGCAAGCAAGCAGCGGGGTCACACACTGAGCAGCCTTTCCCAGGCAAAGGACTGCAGCATAAGTGGCAGATGACTCAACTGGCCCATGGGGTCACCTGTCCACAACATCCCGGGTTTCGGTGCACTCTCCCACCCAAAATCTCATTCCACAGTCACCTATCCCAAGTTCTGTCTCAGATTCTGTACGTTCAAGGAGTTGGACTGTGTTCAAGTTAAAACAGGACCAAAAAATCTCCATCCTAAGGAAAGGGTATGCTTCCAAGTTTCCTTGCAACAATGAGAACTAAAGGTGTGTGCTCTTTTCAAGGAAGGAATGCTGTATTGTGGTTTCCGTGGTGCCAAAATGCCCACTAGTTAGCAGATTTTGTGTGGACTGTTTGGTAAGCCTATGGATACGCACACCCCTTCCAGTGGCCAGGGGAGAGGCAAATGCACAACCCAACCTGCGCTTCCTGAATAGCTGTGCAGGGACTACACCGAGCAGGGACTCCAGCCAACCCACACCCAGCCACCCTCTGGGCGGGCGAGCGGCAGCAAATGGCCCCTCGCCACAGCTGTACCTGTCAAGCAAGCTGTGAAAAGGTTCCCGCAGGCGACGTGCTTGATGGTCACCCCGGACTGGCCCTCCAGGAAGCGGCACACGAGCTGGGGCTGCAGCTGCTCCGTGGCTCCAGGGAGCGAGGGCCCTGCGGCGGCACCCATCGGGGGAGGCTGAAAGAGGGGGGAGACGATCCTAGCAGGGCCGCGTGCGGACACTCACCCTCGTGTGATGAGTCTGAACCAGGTCTGGCCTCAGCGCGGAGACTCAGCCACGAAATGTCTGAAGTCACGAGAAAGCGTTTCTCCACACACACCCCCGCCCCCTGAGCAGAAACAGAATGCACGGCAGCGTCTTGGCACGCCAGGGTTGTACCAACGTACTTGGAATTAACAAGGCAGACTCGCAGGCCACGAGGTGTGATCCGGAGCACCAGTCTGTTTAGCCAGCTGCCATTTCCCTTTTCCCACCTCTGCCAGCTGGGAAGCAAATGGGCCCCCAGCCCTACGCACAGGGGACGGTTGTGCCCTCTCACCTCCCACATGATGAGCCGCCCGGATTTGGTCACGCCTGCTTTCTGGGTCCTGCCAGTGGCCACCTGCACCACTTCCGTGTTCAGCAGAGGCAGGAGGAGAGGAGTGGTGATCCCACCCCCCCAGGCATAGACTGAAGACGGGGCCAGAGGGATGCTGGGCCTGGCCAGCCTGCCTCGGGATCCTGAATCAACGAGAAAACGCTGTTAATGGGATGTTGGCTGTGGCAAAGTGCAGAACGGGGGTCCCCAACCTTTAGGAGCCTGTGGGCACCTTTGGAATCCTGACCAGCATGGTGGGCACAGTAACAAAATGGCTGCCTCAGGAGGTGGAGCCAGCCACAAAATGATTGACACAGCTTAACTTTAGTAACACAGTGTAGCTCCTTGGGCTGTGGTGGCAGCTACTGCCAAAGCAACATTTTTTAAAAATCTGCACAGCCACTCAAATCTCCAATAGTCAATCAGAAGCCTTGCTGGGCAGAAGAAGAAGAGGAGTTGGTTTTTATATGCCGACTTTCTCTACCACTTAAGGGAGACTCAAACCGGCTTACAAGCACCTTCCCTTCCCCTCCCCACAACAGACACCCTGTGAGGTGGGTGAGGCTGAGAGAGTGTGACTAGCCCAAGGTCACCCAGCTGGCTTCGTGTGTAGGAGTGGGAAAACAAATCCAGTTCACCAGATTAGCCTCCGCCGCTCATGCTGAGGAGTGGGGGATCAGACTCCACCGCTCCAAACCACCGCTCTTAACCACTACACCACATTGGCTCCCCTAGGGTTGCCAGGTCCCTCTTCGCCACCGGTGGGAGATTTTTGGGGTGGAGCCTAAGGAAGGAGGGATTTGGGGAGGGACTTCAATGCCATAGAGTCCAATTGCCAAAGCAGCCATTTTCTCCAGGTGATCTGATCTCTATTGGCTGGAGATCAGTTGTAATACCAGGAGATCTCCAGCTATTACCTGGAGGTCGGCAACCCTACCCCACCGACTTCCTTAAAAACACTTGGCGAGCACCAGAAAAGGTGAGTGGGCACAGTGGCACTCATGGGGACCATGTTGGGGACCCGTGGAAAAGAAGGAAACACCTTGTGGTAGGTGGAGGATTTTAAGGCTCCAGTAGGGGTGTCGCCCCAAGCTAGGTAAGCGGGAGCGATCCGGGCAAGGGTCCCAGCCAGCCTTTCCCATCAAGTACCCCTAGCCTTACCCCTGACTCTCGCGCTGGCGGCTCTCCCTCCAGCCCTGCCATGAGCCACTGCTGGCACTAACGGTTTCTCAGGTCTGTGGAAAGAAATAACAGGATCTCTGAACATGTAGCAGGTCTGGAGAAGAAGAAAGTGTTGGTTTTTATATCTCAACTTTCTCTACCATTTAAGGGAGAATCAAAATGGCTTACAATCACCTTACCCTCCCCACAACAGACACTCTGTGAGGTAGGTGAGGCTGAGAGAGTGTGACTAGCCCAAGGTCACCCAGCTGGAATTCATGAGGAGTGGGGAAACAAATCCAGTTCACCAGATTAGCGTCCGCTGCTCATGTGGAGGAGTGGGGAATCAAACCCGGTTCTCCAGATCAGACTCCACCGTTCCAAACCACCGTTCTTAACCACTACACCACACTGGCTCTCAAGAAGAAGAATCAAACCAGCTTACAATCACCTTCCCTTCCCCTCCCCACAACAGACACCCTGTTGCGAGGAGCGAGAGCAGGCCCCCCGGGGAGGGCTCGGCAGAGCTGCAGCACTTGCCTTCGCATCCTGACACTGCCCACGTCCGTGTAAAGGTTCAGCAGGGGCCCGATACAGATGGCCTCCGCCATGATCTCGTTCAGCGGGGGGCGCTTGGAAGGGTCCAGGTTGAGCATGTTGAGGATGAGCTGCCGCAGCTCAGGGCTGTAGCGGTCCGAGATGGGCGCAAACGTCCCACTCATGATCTTCAGCACTAAGGCTGGCAGGTTCTAGGCAGGAGCAGGGCCACAGTCAGGTCAGGGGGAGGTGGAGTGGGATACCACTGCCAAGCCACCCTCCTGACAGAGCAGAGGGTGCCTGTAAGAGCCGGGTGAGCTGAACAAGGAAATGCTTTTTCGCTAATTTAAAAGGGGGGAAGGAGAGAATGGAAAAGAAACTGACAAAACCACAGAACGCAACGAGAAATTCTTCACTCAGTACTAGTTCGTGCTGTTGAGTTGCCGTTTTCCACCATTCCCCCGTCTTGTATGTCTTTATTTATGACACATGAACACACGAAGCTGCCTTACACTGAATCAGACCCTGGGTCCATCAAAGTCAGTATTGTCTACTCAGACCAGCAGTGGCTCTCCAGGGTCTCAGGCAGGGGTCTTTCACATCACCTACTTGCCCGGTCTCTTTAACTGGAGATGCCAGGGATTGAACCTGGGACCTTCTGCATGCCAAGAAGATGCTCTACCACTGAGCCACGGCCCCTCACACTGTGGGTCAACCCACCCCACTGCCCAACTACTTACCGCGGCTTCAAAGGCCCTCTTCAAACTGGCAAGTTCATACAGCACACAGCCCAGGGCCCAGATATCACTCTTCTGGTTGTACGGCTTGCCCTCACACAGCTCCGGAGAGATGTAGCATGGGGTGCCCACCACCTAGGACAATGGGCAAAGGCATATTAGAACACCAGGCAAATTTACAGGCGGGTACAAAACACAGAAAGAGAGCCAGCGCGGTGCGGTGGTTAGTAGTAGTAGACTCTAATCTGGAGAACAGGGTTCGATTCCCTGCTTTACTAGGTTGATACCTGCACACATAGTATATGAGAGATATATACTAACCAGTATTACAACTAGAACCTATTACACCAGATGTATGAATAATTGGGAATAGATTTTACAACATATACACATGCCTGGTTGGGTTTGAACTGTTTGTATTTATTAATGTATTTCTGTAAATGTGTGCCGGCTTAACAAGGGTTTTAATTAACCACTGATGAAGGCCCCATAGGCTGAAATGCGTTTGGTTTGTGGTTAAAGTTATCAACCTCAGGAAATGCCATTGTGCTATTTTAATGCTTTTAAATAATTTTAACTTTTACATAGCACTTCCAATAAATTCTACTTTCAGTATTTATACATAGACTTATATATATTTTCTTTTCACCCAACCTTGGGTACCCAGCTTCTGTTTTTAGGTTGGGTTTTATTCCCCTCCTTTTTTTCTTCGATTCCCCATTCCTCCACATGAAGCCTGCTGGGTCACCTTGAGCCAGTCACAGTTTTCTCAGAACTCTCTCAGCTCACGTGGAGGCAGGCAATGGCAAACCACCTCCGAATGTCGCTTGCCTTGAAAACCCTACAGGGTTGCCGTAAGTCAGCTGTAACTTAGAATCATAGAGTTGGGAGGGGCCATGCAGGCCATCTAGTCCAACCCCCTGCTTAACACAGGACCATTTATGCCAATAAAGGTGTTTCTGATACACAGGACCAGCCTAGAGCATCCCTGACAAGTGCTTATCCAGCCTCTGCTTGAAGACTGCCAGTGAGGGGGAGCTCACCACCTCCCTAGGTAGCTGATTCCACTGTCCAACAACTCTTAGTGTAAAAATTTCCTAATTCCCTAACCTGATGGCACTTTCCACCACAAAACCCAGAACAGGAAGGAAACGAGGACACTCAAGTCCAAGCCACTATCCAAAGGCAAGACTGGCTCTTCCCAAAGATTAACCCCCCCCATAATCCAGACCTCAGGGTCTACAAGCAGAGAGGCATTCATACTGCAAAATGGAGCTTCAAGCGCAATGATCTTCACGTAGTTCAAGTAACATGATCATGGAAAGCCCAAATCACTCGCCCGCTGGACCTGGAGGACTCTGCTTCCTCACCTCAACTATGGTCTCCAATCAATTGGGGCAAAATGCACTGTAAGCCATCCAAGGTTCCTTCCTTGGAATTATGGGGCCACTACATCAACAGCAGCTCATGGGGCTGTCATGCAAGGTCTGTGGATCAGTGGTAGAGCATCTGTTCAACATGCAGAAGGTCCCAGGTTCAATCCCCGGCATCTCCAGTTAAAGGGACTAGGCAAGTAGGTGATGTGGAAGACCTCAGCCTGAGACCCTGGAGAGCCGCTGCCAGTCTGAGTAGACAATACTGACTTTGATGGACCAAAGGTCTGATTCAGTAGAAGGCAGCTTCATGTGTTCATGTGTGTTCATGTGTTCAAGAAGGGGAAATGGGAGCCCACCTGCTCCACTGGTTGACCCTCCAGCCCCACAACCACAGCTTCTCATGATACCTGCTGCCTTGTAGGGTCACAACCCTAGCAGCGGTTGTGCCAGGCAACAAAGACTGAGGTTTCTAGGAACCGTCTGCAAAGGACCGTTAAGCGGTGGCCCACTGACTACCCCAGGAGAGCTCCAAATTCAGGGAAGGCCTGGAAGGGGCAAGAAGAGCACTCTGTGATTCCCCTTGCTGCAAGCTGCTGTGGAAAGAAGGGCTGTAGCTCAGTGGCAGAGCATCTGCTTGGCATGCAGAAGGTCCCAGGTTCGATCCCCAGCATCTCCAGTTAAAGGGACTAGGCAAGTAGGTGATGTGGAAGACCCCTGCCTGAGACCCTGGAGAGCCGCTGCCGGTCTGAGTAGACAATACTGACTTTGATGGACCAAAGGTCTGATTCAGTAGAAGGCAGCTTTATGTGTTCATGTGTTCAAAGAGCAGCACTCTATTTACGCTTTTAAATCCCAAAAATATAACAAATTGTACAATCTCATGTGATTAACTAACTTATAAAAGGCGCATGTTATGTTATTAAAGAAGTGGAATAATTTCAGATTTGTTAAGAAAGTAAGTATTGCGTATCTTTCAATTCCCACCCCCCAATTTGGTACCCACCTCCCCAAATGCCTGGAAATTGTACATCTCTAAGCCACTGGCCCACTCCAGCAACGGTAATCAGAGGTCTCCTGCATTTGAATATTATAAAAGCTCTGCATAGCTATTGTGGCTGACACTGATTTAACCCCCTTGGAAACACCTCTCAGGTGCCCTTGAAATGTCTACCCAGAGCATCCAACAAAGTGGTCTCTGGCTCAAGGAAGTTTAAAAAGGTAAAGGTCACCGGGTCATTCCTGACCCATGGGGTTACGTCACGTCCCGACGTTTACTAGACAGACTGTTTACTGGGTGGTTTGCTGTTGCCTTCCCCAGTCGCCTACACTTTAACCCCAGCAAGCTGGGAACTCATTTTACTGATCTCGGAAGGGTGGAAGGCTGAGTCAACCTTGAGCCAGCTACCTGAAACAGACTTCCATTGGGATCGAACTCAGGTTGTGAGCAGAGCTTGGATTGCAGTACTGCAGCGTACCACTCTGCGCCACGGGATTCTTCAAGGAAGTTTAGGTCACCATAAAACTGCAAGCCTTTAAGGCACCACAAGACTCGTGGTTGTTTTGGCTATCTAACAGAGCCACCCAACAGGCATTTTATCTTAAGCGTATCCCACACCACTAGGAGAACATCTAAACAAACCGCCCATCTCGCCTGGGTCTTTCCCTCCTCTGGGTGGGCTGCCAATTCCGTGGGAAAGACCAGGAGGTCCCTGCCTCACAACCACTCCAAGCAGCAGAAAAACACCCACCGTGTAGGCCTTGCTCTTGCTGCAGAGAATCTTGGAAATGCCGAAGTCACCAATCTTGACGATCATGTGGTGCTTGTCCAGCAGGATGTTCTGGGTCTTGAGGTCACGGTGGAGGATCTGCTTGGTGTGGACGTGATGCAGAGCCAGCAAGATCTGCACAAAGAAGTGTAGTATGGTCTCCTCGTCCAGCAGGGAGCTGCCACGTTTGTGGATAAATTCTGCCAAGGTACCACCTGGTGGGGGGGGGGACAGACAGGTGGAAGGGGAGAGAGTTGGGAGAGAGAAGCAGATGGGTCTTGATTTATCTTGCACCAAAGCGGCAATGGAATGAGCAACAAAGACTGTTGCCAAAAAACTCCAGGTGCCTCAGAACAGAGTCCCCTGGCAGGTAAAAGTCCAGCTGGTCGTAAGAACCTAAGAACTGCCCAGCTGGATCAGCGCCAGGTCTATCTAGTCTAGCACCATGTCCCACCAGCAGATAGCCAAATGCTTCTGGAAATCCCACCAGTTAGCCATGACTGCAATGGCCATTATCTGCAACCGAGCTCTGGAAATGTAGTAAAAGCCCCCAAGGTAACAGGTCCTTTTACAAGGGTCCTTTGAAAGCCACCTAATTCTAGTGAACATCATGACATCCTATGGCAATTAATTATGTCAATCAGTTCTATGTCATTTGACAAATTCGAGTCCCGTAGCACCTTTAAGACCAAATTTTTTTTCAGAGTATAAGCTTTCGAGTCACAGGTCCATTCGACAGAAAATCTTGCTGGTCTCTAAGATGCTACTGGACTCGCACCTAGTTCTGCAGCAGACCAACACGGTTACCCTTTGAAACTAAAATACTTCCAATTGCCTACCCTAAACCTGTAATTACTCAGTTTAATTGGACAGCACCGAGTCTGGTCTTTTGGGGGAAGTGAGGACATACCGTAATTTCTCTTCATTCATTCTCCTTCACACCTTTTGTGGTTTTATAAACGAGTCATTCTACCTACACTGCAAGGCAGGACTGTACCATGGTAAATAAACCACCAATGTGATCAAGAGGGCAGGGAGGGGGGGAAGGGATATCCCTTCCTAACCCCTGGTTTGGCAGTCAGTCAAATAGGCCCTCATTTTGTGAGCAACCAATCTATTGAGGAGTCACACAGCACCTACACACTAATTGAACAAAAATAACAGTTCTTTTCTGAGGACTCAGGAGAACACTTTTTAAAAAACTTGTGAAATAGAATGAGTAAAATGCTTGTTAAGTCAAGGGTTGACTTAAAATATGTAGTGCAAAATGTTGTATGAAAGACAATCTGCAGCGTTAAAAGTAGCACTCTGCACCGCAGGGCTCTTCTTTGAGGTAAGCTGCAGTACTGCAGTCCAAGCTCTGCTTACAACCTGACTTCGATCCTGACAGAAGTCAGTTTCAGGTAGCTGGCTCAAGGTTGACTCAGCCTTCCATCCTTCCGAGGTTGGTAAAGTGAGTACCCAGCTTGCTGGGGGTAAAGTGCAGACGACTGAGGAAGGCACTGGCAAACCACCCTGTAAACATAGTCTGCCTAGTAAACATCGGGATGTGATGTCATCCCATGAGTCAGTAATAATCCGGTGCTTGCAAAGGGACTACCTTTACTTTTAATCTACAGCATTAGATAATGATAATTCCATATCTGTAGACATAAACATATTTTCAAGGATATGCTTAACTGTTCAAATGTGAATAATTTTGGCAACAATTAATATGCTCTAATGTGTTCAATTATTGTAGAGTTCAGTGTTTTTAGTGCTATAATCTTTAACTTGATATACAAATATACAGGTAGCCTTACTGAGTGTGACTGTATGAGAGTGTTTCTGTCCAAATAATACACTTTCTTTTGTTTACTAAAGACCTCATTTGCTACCTTAATCTTTTTTTTCTTGCCTCTCAGATGGTAAAAATGAAGATACCCGTGTTAAGCTAGCACAGACAGCTGCGAACTGCTACACTCTTTCAAGTACTGGGTATATCTCCAATTTTCCTTGAAGTAAGCGAAGGCATTTCTACTTCTAAATTTCATAAATATGCCAAACAGTATGATTTGTGGAACTCCCTACCCCAAGATGTGGTGATGGCTGCCAACTTGGAAGGCTTTAAGAAGGGAGGGACATATTCATGGAAAATAGGTCTATCCATGGCTACTAGTTAAAATGAACCCTAGTCATGACGCATATCTATTCTCTACACTATCAGAGGAGCATGCCTATGACATTAGGTGCTGTTGGACACAGGCAGGATAATGCTGCTGCAGTCGTCTTGCTTGTGGGCTTCCTAGAGGCACCCGGTTGGCCACTGTGTGAACAGACTGCTGGGTTTGATCCATATTTGTCTGATCCAGCATGGCTTTTATTATGCTGTTATGTTTTTATGTGCTAAGTTATAAATGCTGCATTTCATGTTCTTATAGCAATAATATATCTTTAGGTTTGAAAGGAAAGTGAGTAAAATTTTGTTTCTGGTTGTTTTTTAATAGGAAAAAACATTTTCCCTGTAGCTACAAGACTTCCAGAAACCCATCCTACATAGGCACGGGTGGAAAGCAGCTGGCCATAAAGGGGTTAACACCCTCAGTTGCTGGCATAGAGGAAGCCTATCTCCAAAGCAAACAAGCTGAACCTGTTCTGCAGGAGTCTGCCTCAAGGCCTTGGTGGTGTGGAGAAACTCTTGCAACCCACCAGTACCCCAAACATGCTTGTCTTTCCAAACCACCTAGAGGTCAGCGTGTTTCAACTCTTCCTTACTCAGCAGAACCTCCTTGCAGTTGCAGTCAAGGGCAGAAGGGACACTGCTGTTAGTGAAGGAGAAAAAGCCCAACCTGAAAGTGGCCCAGCTGCACCCACAGGGCCCTGCGAACAATGGCATTCTTTCCAGTTGCAAGGAGCCCAGGTGTTGCTAGGAAGCAGCACAGGCTGGGAAGGTCTTTTGAAGTGGATGAGGAGGGGGGGAGAACACAGAGAAGGAAGTAGGAGAGCCAGCGGGTGGCAGCTCTTGATAAACACAGACCTTGTAGCCAAGGGATGGGGCACTGGTTAGCATATCAGGAAAAGATAATATTCATGCCTGCATGCATGCACAGCCCTCTGGGCAGTCCGGAGAGGCCACAGGGGGAAGGCGATAAACATCACAAAAAAGAACCTAAGCAGCTTGCAGCACTGGTGAATTCAGTCAACTGCTGACCAAGGGACCACTGGTTACAGCAGGATGAACCCACTGCCTCTGCTATTCTACCAAGCAAAGGGAGAACTGTGCTGCTCTCCTGCTTCCCTGGCTTTCTGACAGACTGCTGATGTGTGATAAACCTCATTGCCCAGTGAGGAAAATGCTCCAAGTCCTCAAGGCAGTGCTGAAACCTGCATTTGTTCCTTATTATGAGGAAATGCTCCCATCGAAACACTTGGCATGTTTGTCTTTTGACCGAGTAAAAGCAAAGAAGAATGAAAACGAGCAAAGACCTAAGAAATCTCAAGAGCCAGAGAGGGGCTTTCAATGTTGCCAAAGGCCTACATACGCCCTTGCCCTGGACCGAGACTATTAAGCAAACTATGCAGCCTTCTTTCATACACGTCTTTTATATAAGGCACAGAATTCTAGCATCATATCCCTCCTTTTTTCCCTTGTGTCTTCTCTTGCACTGATTTTCGACTGTCAGTACCTGAAGGCAGGGACCACACCTGACTACATGGTCCATGTGGGGGCCTAGCCTAGAAGAATAAATATTAAAGATTATTATTGTTATCATGATTAGAATACACAATTAGCCTACTGTAACAACATCCTGCATTGCTGCTCCATATCGGATAACACCCAGGGTGTCCCCATGGCAGGTACCAACATTTGTGATTGGGTGTTTTAAGTGTGACGCTGCCATCAGACAGGCAATCAATCTCCCAGTCCAAATTCTCCCTGTGGTTTAAAGGGATGTCAGAGCTTCATATCTGGTCAGTATCCCCTTCCACAATCTCAGAACGGCTTTCACCTCAATCCGGTTTCAAACTCTGCCAACAGCTTTGCTAGCTGGACATTACTCTCAAACACCATGGGCCTGTCATCTATGCATTTGTGGAACCGCAGTTCCAGAGGACCTAATGCATTATATTTTATTCTGTCCTCTCTATACAGAGCCCAGAACTAAATTTCTTACAGTGCTTCTAAAGGACCTAAAACTATTTTCAGATACAGAAAAGCTGCTCTTTCTCCTTTTAGACGTCAATCCAGTTGTTTCCTATACAGTGTCACTCTTTGCCCTAGCAGCCAAGAAAATTTGGGCTAAAGCTGTATTTAATCAGGGCATTTAATTCATTTAATGACTAGCATTTTTGGATGGACTGTTTTAATGTTATTGTTTAGATGTTTTATATGACAGATTGTAATAGCCTTTGGCTGCAAACACTAAACTTTATCATATCATAAATACCCAGTTCAATGTTTGCATTGAACGAGATGGCCAAAGGTGCCCTCCTGTCACTCTTGATCTACCTGAAAAGGAAATTAAACAGATGAGAAGTCGTTAACATAGACTAGGTTTCCGCCACCGAGGGCAAACTGCCTCACCTGGGGCATACTCCATGGCGATCATGAGGGCCTTGTCCTCCAGGAAGTTCTCATAGTACTCAATGACATGTGGGTGATGGAGCAGCTTCAGCACCTGGCATTCGTTCTGCGCTGCCAGTCGCTCATCCTTGGTCATCTGCTCCACAGGGATCTGCTTCAGGATCACCAGCTTCTGGTCCATTTTGCGCCGGCAGAGGTGGACGATCCTGTGGGAT
The DNA here is from genome assembly GCF_029931775.1 of Euleptes europaea. Classification (NCBI taxonomy): domain Eukaryota; kingdom Metazoa; phylum Chordata; class Lepidosauria; order Squamata; family Sphaerodactylidae; genus Euleptes; species Euleptes europaea. The sequence continues at coordinate 25,271,570 of NC_079330.1, read as the reverse complement.
GGGCACAGAAAGCAGATCAATGGCCCCTGAACCTATGAAACTGCCTTATACAGAAACAGACCGTTGGCCCATCCAGGTCTTTACAGCTACCTAAGTTCCTTTAATGAGAGGCTGAATTTGAGACCTCCTATGACTGAGCTTGAGGAGGGAAGGCAGCATGGTATAGCCCGATCTCGCCTGATCTCGGAAGCTAAGCAGGGTCAGCCCTAGTTAGTATTTGGATGGGAGGCCACCAAGGAATACCAGGGTTGCTGTGCAGAGGAAGGCACTGGCAAACCACCTCTGTTAGTCTCTTGCTTTGAAAACTGATAATGGGTCACCGTAAGTTGGCTGTGACTTGACAGCACTTTACACACACACCTAACTGAGCTTCCAGGAGCCATCCCAAACCTACACCATGGACTCAGTAGGCAGCACCTTGGCCAAGTCACTACCCTGCAGCCCCATTTCTCCTTCTGTGAAATGATGACCTACCTCACAGAAGCTTACAAAGAACAAATGCTCTTCACACATAGACTCCCATTCCACAAAATATTCTAAAGATGCCTGACAGTCTGGAAAGTTTAACTTGTAAGAAATTCTAGAGGGTCTCCTTGTAAGTCTGTTACAATAAAAACAAACTAGAGTTAACTGGCATCTTAAAGATTAACAGATCCAAAAACCTTATGCTAGAATTTTAAAAATGTGCTATCCTTTAAGGTGCTACAAGACTCCAGTTTGTGATTTGAGAAATTTACTCATACATATCGATGGATTTTCCAGAAAACTGAGATTTGGAAATTTACTGATTCCCTAAACAGAGTGGGATCTGATCTAGCATATTTGTTTTGACTTATATTTAGTAAGCAAAAACGTATTAAATGTGCCCCGTGTTAATTTTATATCCCAATAGAAACAAATACTTGCAGCGAAATATTTGATTAGGAAAAAAACCAAATCAGACTAAAGGCAATGAAAACTTTTGATAAACTAGTTAGTTGCAACAGACAAAGGACTGTGTATGATATGGCATGAAAGTCGGTGTCTTTCACCTATTTCAGCAGAATTGACCTCCCTTCCATAGAATTCACTGTGACACTTCATCACTGGCTAGTTTCATATCAGATTGGGGATTACAACATCCCTTCCACCATGTGAGAAGAATCAAAGAAATAAGAATTTTAGCTTTCAAAAACAATTGATCCTCACACATGAATTCATAAGAATGTTTAATTTGGATTATTATATGTATTTGTGATTTTATGCCCCCTCCCCTCATTCACAAATAAATAAAACCTGCATGTACTCTTTCACACAACTCATAGGCATAATCTCCTGAAAAAAACATCAATTACAACTGTGAAACTGCTAAACCTTCCTATACTGCAATATTGTCTATATTGCAAAATTGCAATGGCGTCCATTCATTATTATTAATTTTATGAAACAGCCTTTAGGGGGGAAATGCTTCTGCTAGAAAAAAAAATAAAGCACCAAAATTTTTTCCAGCGGAATATTTCCTGCTCCACATCTCTGTTCACAGGGGAGAAAAAGAAAAGCTAGTTTTTAAGTGAATGTCAAGTCTTGGTCAATGTGGATTTCACATGTCAAATTGCATTTGTGGACAATGCAAGCCCCTCTCCCACACCAGCCGTTAAGTGTGCCTTAAAGTAACAGCATTGCACGGCCATCCTAGGAAAGCCTACTGGAGAGGAAGCCCCGCTGTGTCCAATAGAGTTTATTCCCAATAAAAGCTGCACATGAACACGTGAAGCTGCCTTCTACTGAATCAGACCCCGGGTCCATCAAAGTCAGTATTGTCTACTCAGACCGGCAGCAGCTCTCCAGGGTCTCAGGCAAAGCTCTTTCACATCACCTGCTTGCCTGGTCCCTTTAACTGAAGATGCTGGGGATTGAACCTGAGACCTTCTGCATGCCAAGCAGATGCTCTCCCACTGAGCCACAGCCCCTCCCCTAAAATGAAGCTGCCTTATACTGAATCAGACCCTTGGTATTGCCTACTCAGACCGGTGGCAGTTCTCCAGGGTCTCAGGCAGAGGTCTTTCACATCACCTACTCGCCTGGTCCCTTGAACTGGAGATGCTGGGGATTGGACCTGGGACCTTCTGCATGCCAAGCAGATGCTCTACCACTGAGCCACAGCCCCTCTCCCCTGCACGGAAGTCTCCAGGTGGGAAGAAAGCCCCTCTGAACTCTGTGGAGCACGTTTCCGAGGATGCCTGCAGTGACTTGGAAGTCACCCCCCACCCACGATCCCCCGCCTTTCGGCTCGGAGCCAATGTGGTGTAGTTGCTGAGGTGTGGGGCCAGGACTTGGGAAGCCCAGGCTCAAATCCCCACTGGCGCCATGGACGCTTCCAGGGTGACCCTGGGCCAGTCACACACTCTCAGCCCTGACCCTGGCTAGTATTTGGATGGGAGACCTCCAAGGGATACCGGGGTCCTGACACGGAGGCAGGCAATGGCAAACCACCTCTCAACGTCTCTCTTTTTTATTATTTATTTTTTTATTGTTTTTTCATTTCATTAACATATATAAAAAACATCAATTACTTGAAATTTAATAAGGTGATAAAAAGGAAACAATTATAGTAGTTAAAACATGAAGTGACTTCCCCCTCACTCTCTTCCATCTTAATTTAAATTGTATATACTTTTGCTAACAAAATTAATCCCTATCCTGTTTAATTAATATATACTTATCTTATCTCGTCTAATTGTTAATTCAATATCATGATATAACCATAATTCAAAATATATATATGAGGGATTAAACCAAAGAGTATCCTTTAAATGGTCCTATTAAAAATTGCTTTTCACAGTAAATTCTCCACTGAGAATTAATATATACTTATCTTATCTTGTTTAATTGTTAATTCAATATCATGATATAACCATAATTCAAAATATATATGAGGGATTAAACCAAGGAGTATCCTTTACATGGTCCCATTAAAAATTGCTTTTCACAGTAAATTCTCCACTGAGAATTAATTAATATATACTTATCTTATCTCGTCTAATTGTTAATTCAATATCATGATATAACCATAATTCAAAATATATAAGGGGTTAAACCAAGTATCCTTTAAATGGTCCCATTAAAAATTGCTTTTCACAGTAAATTCTCCACGCCTCCCATTCCCCCCAAAAATTGTACATTGTCAGTCTGATTTATCAAAGCCGCAAGTTTTGCCATTTCTGTCACTTCCAGCATCTTATTTATCCAGTCTTTTTTAGTCGGTTTCTCGTCAGCCTTCCATTTAGCTGCATCTATCCCACGTGCAACGTCTCTTGCCTTGAAAACCCTATGAGGTCCCCATAAGCCAGCTGCGACTCGACGGCAAATAATAACAACTAGATGTTACGAATGCAAATTAAATGTTTCGTGTGCGGTTTTTTGTTTGTTTGTTTGTTTTTAACCCCGTTTTTAAGACCCGACGGTGCTCTCACCCGAACGCCCCTCTCCCCACCACCCGGATACGCTCGTATTTCTCCATCAGGCCTCCTTTCCCGCGACTAGGCCGCGACTCCGGCAGTCCCGCGTCGCCTTGGAGACGCTTCCGGGATCGGCTACGGAAGCCGGCAGGAGACAATCCTCTCGCGCGCACGGAGACGGTTGGCGTTTAAACCGTTTCTAGTTTGATGTTCGGTTTCCGGAGGTGACTCAAAACCTCGTTAGGAGGAGGGGGGGAAAATACCCAGAAGGTATGAATAAAAGCGACGGTGCCGAAAAACGAGTTTATTTAAATATTGCGTCCACCCTGCCACAGCCTGGCGCCGGAGGAGATTTACCGATGCCAGTCGCTGTTGCGTCCATTGTTCCTCGAAAGCCTCCGGAACGGGATAATTACCCAGTCTAAAAATAACTTGAAACGATAAGTACATCCTTGAAATGGAGACAGTAACGATAAAATCACAAAGCAGAAGTACATGTATACCAAAAAAAAAAAGGGGGGGGGAACAGAGGTCATTAAAACATATATAAAATATAAACAGGATAATAATAATAATCCTAATAAAGGCCTATAAAATTATGCACGGTTTGGAGAGAGTGGACAGGGAGACGTTCTTCTCCCTCTCCCATAATACAAGAACGCGGGGTCATCTGCTTTTTAAAAAAAAAAATATTGTTTTTTTATTTCACAATAATTTGCATCATTCAATAGCATTGTTATAGGATATAAACATTATTTTTCTTAACCAAATAACTAACCAATGCTAGTATTTCATTGACTTCCCCTCTCCCCTCCTCTATCTATTGGATAACTTAATTGTCCCCTTTGCATTTAAATTCTAATTCATTATAATATATTTCTTATATCAATCTAATTACAATTTTTCTAATCTAAATCAATATCCTTAATAATATTTCTACTTCTCTCGTTTGAATTAGATCAAAATGTAACCTTTAAGCCTTCCCAGCTTTAATTCATTTTCACAATATATTGTCCATGCCTCCCATTCTCTCACAAAATCTGTGTTCTCCTTTAGATTTACTAATGCTGTAAGTTTAGCCATTTCTGCTGGTTCCAGCATTTTGTTTATCCAGTCCGTCTTGTCCGGTATCTCCAAAAGCTTCCATTTTGCTGCATAAAACGCGGGGTCATCTGCTGAAGCTGGAGGGTGACAGATTCAAAACAGATAAAAGGACGTATTTCTTCACACAACGCATAGTTAAATTGTGGAACTCCCTGCCCCAGGATGTGGTGATGGCTGCCAACTTGGAAGGCTTCAAGAGGGGAGTGGACATGTTCATGGAGGAAAGGGGTATCCATGGCTACTAGTCAAAATGTCTACTAGTCATGATGTGTACCTATTCTCTCCAGGATCAGAGGCGCATGCCTATTACATTAGGTGCTGTGGAACACAGGCAGGATAATGCTGCTGCAGCCGTCTTGCTTGCGGGGCTTCCTGGAGGCACCTGGTTGGCCACTGTGTGAACAGACTGCTTGGCTTGATGGGCCTTGGTCTGATCCAGCATGGCTTTTCTTATGTTCTTATAATCATGCCAAGGGCTGAGTGTGTGGGCTCAAACAGTGCTCATAACTGAACATTAAAAAGCACCAAGGAATACCAGAGCAACATATAAATCAGCAAAATTGGTTCATGTTAATCCTTTTCTCTCTCCCTTCTGACTCAGAAGGCACTGGAGGTGTCTGAAAGCAACATAAATAATTGTTTTCAACCAGCCGAATGAAACAAGCTTATTAAAAGGAGCGGCAGTAAAACAGACGTCTCTGGCAACCAAAAGGCAGCAATAACAGAATATTTCTTAGCCTCAGTGCAACAGCAACCATAAAATTAAAATCAGTTACTACTAAAATAATGAGGGATGAGAAAGTAAGCAGGTTTTCTAACACGAGTTGGTAGGAAGGTCAGGTCAAAACTTGAGAGTTGGGTGACTTACAGGACTTCTCTGTACAAGAAACAAGTAAGAAGGAGCTTAGCTTCTAAAAGGAAAAGTTAAGTTTATGCTTTCTTGGAAGCCTACTCCATCATTTCAGAGATGAAACTGACCCTCTAGAATGCACATTAATTTTTACCTCAAGAATTTTCATGATTTCTTTAGCGCAACAGTCCACTCTCAACTTATCGCAATCGTCTTGTCCCCCCATGGTGCTGCAAAAAATTACAGACACAGCCTTGTGGTTAGGATTGCCAGCTCTGGGTTGGGAAATACCTGGAGATTTTTGGGGCGGAGCCTGAGGAGGGCAGGGTTTGAGGGGGAGGGACTTCAATGCCATAGAGTCCAATGGCCAAAGCGGCCATTTTCTCCAGGTGAACTGATCTCTGTCGGCTGGAGATCAGTTGTAATAGTGGGACATCTCCAGCTAGTACATGGAGGTTGGCAACCCTACTTGTGGTCACATTGGCACTTTTTGCAGTGGCACCTACACCTAGAGACAAAGAAAAGCAAGACGCTTGCCCAGAAGGCATCTGCAAGGGAGAGGGTCAGAGTGTGGGTCTTGGCAATGCCCAGTGTTCATGGCATTTTCCAGTACCAAGCGCATTATGTATCAGTCCAGTTTAATTTTGTAAGAAAAACATGGAAGTGTTTGCGTTTAATAAAAAAATGGAAAAAGAGTAACATTTCCAATACATGTTGAAGCAAGTGAATTAAAACTGTCCCAGCATTGTGTCCTGTGGTAGTCTGGGAGGCTTGACTATGGCATGGAAGCAAGAAGTGTTTGTAGCACAGAATCATTACAGGGGGCACATTGGGTTCAAAATGTAGATTTCATGGCTAATAGCAGTTCATAGGATCATGGATTTATTCACCTCATTCTTTTTAAAAGCTACATAAGCCTGTGGTCCTCTGCAGCCTAAATGGGAGTAACTCACTTTCTCAAACACAATAACGTTGTGTTAAGCTGGACAAAGCAGCATTTTTATCATGGGGGCAGGGATGCCAGCCTCCAGGTGGGACCTGGGGATCCCCTGGAATTACAGCTCAGCTCTAGACTATGCTGATCGATTCCCCTGAAGAAAATGGATGCTTTGGAGGGTGGACTCTGGGGTATTGTACCCCATTGAGGTCTCTGTCCTTCCCAAGCTCCATCCCCAAATCTCCAGGAATTTCCCAACCTGGATCTGGAAACCCTACTCCCCCATCCCCCACTAGTGGCCAGAGAGGGACTTGGCTACCCTAATGGGCGGGGGGAGACTCCTTAACAAAGCCCTTGAATTGCTGATGTTTCTTTTTGAACAAAACACTGTTTGCGAGCTTGGAGGTGCCAGGAACATGCAAGGACCCAGAAGTCTCTGAACTGGACTGAAACCAGAAGTCTCTGAACTGGACTGGATACCTCCAGAGAGTGGTGTATAGATTTCCTTTCCTGACAAGGCCTAGAAAGACTTCCCGGGTTTTCAGAAAGATGTTTTGAGATGCCATGCCAGCTGGCTCTCCCAGGAAGGACATTCCTACAGAGGGAGGCATGGCCGCCAGGTGTCCTACGCAGCCGGCACTGTCCTTCAGAAAGAGTGTGGATTGTTGGAGCCTCACTTCAATAAAGCGGCGTGCAGTCAAAACATGTGAGGAAAAGCAGGGCGGGGAGGACTTTGCCGGAGCAAAGTCTATCGGTGACTACACACGAGATAAGACAGAAAACCACTCTGTTGCTGATCTGAAAGTCGCCTTTCCTTGGCAGAATAACTCCAAAGGCAGACTCCAGAGACATAGCTATCTGACCCAGTGGGGGAATGACTCATGAAAGCTCATATTGAAATAAATGTTGTTAGACTTTAAGGTGCCACTGGACTTTATTTTACTACAACAGACTAACATGGCTAACCCTCTGCAGACTCCAGTAAGAAATGACTGCTACAGAATTTATCAATACCTGTAATTAGATAGATAGCGAGAAAGAGAGAGAGAAAGGCAGGATGTCTTTCTTCATTGCTACAAGCTTAAGGTAACTAGATACACTCTTATATTTTTGTGAATGGCTGCTGAGCTTACTTAATGTGCTTTTGAGTTTTGCACAAGTCACCCTTTTTGCATTTCATGGCTTTTTAACCTATCACCCAACCCCTCCCACACACATTGAATGTGCATTTACTTCCTGCATTTGAAAACCCTGTGGGTCGGTTGCCATAAGTCAGCTGTGACGTGCCGGCACTTTCCACCCGATTTGAGAAAAGCTTCTGCTCCTCAAGTCTGTAAGCCTTTAAGGTGACACCAGCCTGTTCTGGCAGATGCGGAACAGGAAAACAAGGTAGCGTGGGAACAGGGGCGGGGAGACTTGCTAACTTCCACACAGTTGGTTTCGCTGTCTCTTTCCAACACTTTGCTAAAGTCTCCCCCCTCTTAAGAAAGCGAAGACAAACAAATCCAAAGGTCGATCCATTGGTTTTTTCGGGAGCCCCCGACTCTGACTTGTTTTTGCTGCATCAGCCTAACACAGAGAGGCCAGCTGCCATTCCTAACACTTTGCCAGGAACAGGATGAGAAGCAGTAGGGTGCAGGGTGGGTGGGAGGAGGTTATAGGGAAGCTGATTTTAACTCAGCTTTCAGGAGAGAGCCAGCATGGTGGTTAAAGTATTGAACTAGGATTGGGAAAACCCCTCTCTGCCATGGAAGCAGGATTGCCAGGTCCCTCTTTGGGGCGGAGCCTGAGGAGGGCAGGGTTTGGGGAGGGGAGGGACCTCAATGCCACAGAGTCCAATTGCCAAAGCGGCCGTGATCTCCAGGGGAACCGATCTCTATCGACTGGAGATCAGTTGCAATAGCAGGAGATCTCCAGCTAGTACCTGGAGGTTGGCAACCCTACATGGAAGCGCACTGGGTGACCTTGGGCCAGTCACACTCCCAGCCTAACCTACTTCACAGAGTTGTTGTGAGGATAAAATGGAGGAGAGGAGAATGACGGAAGCCACTTTGGGTCCCCATTGGGGAGAAAGGTGGGGTATAAAGGAAGTAAATACATAAAAAATAAATGTCCAACTGTTGGATCAGCAAGGCAAAAGGGAGATTGTCAGAATGGTAGGAAGAAGCCACTGGGAAGAGGTCTTACTGGAGTTGCCAGTCTTCAGGTGGTGGATGGAGCTCTGGAATGACAACTGATCTCCAGACTACAGAGTTCCCCTGGAAAAAATGGCTGCTTTGGAAAGTTGACTCTATGGCATGTTCCTAGGGTTTCCAGCTCCAGGTTGGGAAATACCTGGATATTTTTGGGGACAGAGTCTGAGGAGGGCGGGGTTTGGGGAGGGGAGAGACTTCAATGCCATAGAGGCCAATTGCCAACGTGGCCATTTTCTCCAGGTGAACTGATCTCTCATCGGCTGGAGATCAGTTGTAATAGCAGGAGATCTCCAGCCACTACCTGGAGGTTGGCAACCCTAATTATACTCCACTGAAGTCCCTCCCTTCCCCAAACCCTGCCCTCCCAGTCTCCACCCCCCAAATCCCAACCCACAGCTGGCAATCCTGGCTCCTACACATCTCTGCTCTTGCCCTGCTCCCTTTCCTTTCCACACAGCTTGTGTGGGAGAACCTCTGGTGTTTATGAGGGCTGTGGGTAGAGATTCGCATCAGACTGTTTCAGTCCAGCCTGCCGTGCCTTCTTGCACCAAGGAAGGCTCCTCAGAGCTCTCTGCCCAGCCCACACATTCCTGGGATAGCTCTATACAATGACAAGCCACGGGAGCTGGGCAGGACTGAGGAGGAATGCAGCCCAAGCGAACGACCCATTGAATTTGGTTCTAGGAGAATGAAGCAATGCATGAACTAGCACGTCCCCTTTTTGTCAAACCCCATGGCTTCCAATCAAGAGTTAGAAGTTCACCTCTTCGGCTTTCTGGTTTCTTTACCAGCCTACCGGGCCTCGGCGGAGATTGTAAAGTGAAGCCACGAAGAAAAACTACTTTTGACCAGGACTAACCGGAATAACACTGTGCAAACTTTCAAGTGTTCCTGAACTAGGGTTGCCAGGTCCCTCTTCGCCACCGGTGGGAGGTTTTTGGGGCAGAGCCTGAGGAGGGCAGGGTTTGGGCAGGGAAGGACTTCAGTGCCATAGAGTCCAATTGCCAAAGTGGCCATTTTCTCCAGGTGAGCTGATCTCTATCGGCTGGAGATCAGTTGTAATAGCAGGATATCTCCAGCTAGTACCTGGAGGTTAGTAGTACAAAAATAGACACTTCTGTGTACTCAGTAGTGGAACCAAAATTTACACAGAAAACATCTACTCAAGCAATTTCAATATAATTCCAATATTACTATCATTATCCAAAGGTCATATCAAAGCACTGGTCACAAAATACAAGTTCAAACAGTATATATTCAAAAGTAAGTATATAAATACAGGTAAGTATGCAAATCTCTATTTATAAATATAGGTAAGTGAACACATCTCAATATCAATTGTTAATCTAACAATATTTCTTCTTCCTTTAGCAACAAAATATTCAACAGAAGTCAGACAGGCGAGGAAGACAGCCGTTTCGTTCTTCATCAGTTCCTCAACCTTAATCTTTTCAATTGGTATGTATTCCTTTGTGCCTTACAAGCAGAAATTTAAACTCCCCATGGGTAGAAGACTGATCCTTCTGCCTAACCAGGCTAGTATATTCAGTCCATTTCAGAGGTTCCCAGTAAGGACACCTGGAGGTTGGAAACTCTATTCCAAACTCGCTGGACGTTACCAAAAAAGCAAGGTGTGTGGAGAGAATGAAGGAGCGTCCTAAAGAATGCAAAAGCTTCCACAATGCTCTGCATTATTTGAGCCAGTCCTACTGAAAGCAGAGCTGTGCTTCTCCTGGCTACCAGCCCCCAGGATTCCTGTGCAAGCAAAGAGAGGCGCCTGTCCAGTTGGGAATCTGCAGTCCAGCTGGATGAGGACCATGTGCGGATGCTGCCACCAAGTGTCACAGGACAAAAATCTTCCCATCCGAAGCGAATCTGGGTCACCAAGAGACCTGCTGGGGGTCAGGGAGGGGCAGCAGCTGCGTTTCAGACTTTTCAAGGCAATCCGCTGGGCTGCCCATGGCAAAAAATGAAACGGAAGGGACAGGAAAGAGGCAGGCAGCCTCTCCCACCTCTCTGGCTCAGCCCCGCAATGAATGTTTATTTACTTAGCAGGTTTCTTTGTCGCCTCTCCAGAACAAAAGCAGCTGATCACAACACAAGCAACACTTTCACATGTGGAAAAATACAGACCAATTACATTTCTTAATCAAGGTGTAGAAATTTTTATTGGTAGCATCCTGGCTGAACAGCATCATAACTCACTATGTAAAAGAAGATCTAACTGGCTTAATTCATGTCACAGCAGGGCATTACTGTTGGTAACTACAGTACCTTAAATGTTGTAAATCATTATAAACAGCTGGGGAAACTACTAATTATACTTTCCATAAATGCTAAAAAAAACACACAAAAAGAGGCTGCCTGGAAGGAACATATCTCCACAAGGAAAAACGGTGGCTAATAAACATTTTCAATACAATGTATGAATTTTACCCTTGTTGTGGGTCCTATTTTTGTTGATGACTACATGTAGCCCCCCCCCCCCAAGGCAAATAGTAGCTTCCCATGGCCATTTCAGGCCAGGAAAATGATTTTATTTATAGTCTACTTTTTTGCGGAGACTTAAGGCAGATTACAAAATTAGAAAGCAATGTAATAAAAACTATAAGACAGATCACAAACAATGCAAAAACAGAATTAGAAGAATTAGAAAACAATGCAGCAAAAGTAAGATAATGCATACAATAAACCGTGCAACAAACTACAGCTGCATGCTCATAAGAAAGGCCCTGCTGGATCAGATCAAGGTCCATCAAGTCCAGCAGTCTGTTCACACAGTGGCCAACCAGGTGCCTCTGGGAAGCCCACAAACAAGACGGCTGCAGCAACATTATCCTGCCTTTATTCCACAGCACCTCATAGAATAGGCATGCTCCTCTGATACTTTTGAGAATAGGTATGCATCATGACTAGTATCCATTTTGACTAGCAGCCATGGATAGCCCTCTCCTCCTGAACATGTCCACTCCCCGGGGGCACAATGGGAAAACTGCACGAAAGAAAGGGAGGAAGCCTCCAAAGCCAAATTCTGCCAGCTTCACAATGCTGCATTTTCTATGCGGAAGATTGTCCCCCCCAGCCCCCAGAAACTCTGCTCTGTTCTATACTCCCCATAGAGTTGCCAGTCTCCGGGTGGTAGCTGGGGATCTCCCAGAATTACCCTGCCCTACCTAGCCCCCAAATCTCTAGGTCTTTCCCAACCCAGAGCTGGCAGCCCTCTCTCCCCAGCAGGGGGGGCTGTCCCTCCAGCCCCTAGAAATCCTACTCTGCCCTTTTTCAGAGCTTTGGAGGTTTCCACAGTTGGGTGGCTGCCTTAGATGGAAACAGCAGCATCGAGACGAGTCCTCCCCCCTCCACCCCCAGCTTAAAGGCCCGGGATGTGGAGCCTCCTATAGGCGTCCCTGACATTAGAGAATCAATACCAAAACCTTTATTGGCATAAAATAAATATATACATATTTAAGGTAAAAAGAAGGTTTTAAAACTAAAGTGGGACTCTTACTTAAAATCATACACGTGGATTAGTAAGGTAAAGGTCCCCTGTGCAAGCACCGGGTCATTCCTGACCCATGGGGTGACGTCACATCCTGACGTTTCCAAGGCAGACTTCGTTTGCGGGGTGGTTTGCCAGTGCCTTCCCCAGTCATCTTTCCTTTACTCCCAGCAAGCTGGGTACTCATTTGACTGACCTCGGAAGGATGGAAGGCTGAGTCAACCTTAAGCTGGCTACCTGAAACCGACTTCTGTCGGGATCGAACTCAGGTCGTAAGCAGAGCTTTTGACTGCAATACTGCAGCTTAAAACTGCACCACGTGGATTAGAGTAATTTAAAATAAGTCCCAGGAAGCTGGCAACCCCTGCAGTAACCTGAGAATGACTATCGCTTAAGAGAAATCTGACTAGCTCCTTGTCAGTGCCGCCGGGGCTGTCTTTCAAGAGGGGTTCAATGATCTGTTCGCGAAAGGGTGAGCCATGCTCACAGTGTAGCAAAACATGGGCCACTATTTCGGCTTGGCCATGAGCACAAGAACATAGCCTTTTTGCGTGGGGGATCTTAGCATATCCGCCCCTGGTCCAGGCCGTGGGAAGGATATTTAAGCGGGCCTGCATAAAAAGGCGTCTGAGGGAGGGGGAGGTCAGAGTGTGGAAGTAACCAGGTAGAGAGCTCAGGGTCATGGAAATACCATAGAGTAGAGGCGAGCAAGAGCTTACGGCACTAGCAAGAAGAGATTGTTTCCCAATGTCTGTGATCCTTCGTTTTAGGATTCTAAAGGCTTGCGCCTCGGTTAAGGGAAGTAACGCCTCAAAGGAGATCCCTTATGGATTTAATTTTATCCGTGATGGTCTTGCTCCAGAGGGAGACCGACGTTAGAGAATCCATAGAGTTGGAAGGAACCACCAGGGTCATCTAGTCCAACCCCCTGCACAATGCAGGGAATTCACAACTACCTCCCCCCCATACACCCCAAGTGACCCCTACTCCACGCCCAGAAGATGGCCAAGATGCCCTCCCTCTCGCGATCTGCCTAAGCTCATAGAATCAGCATTGCTGACAGATGGCCATCTAGCCTCTGCTTAAAAACCTCACAGAATCGTAGTTTTAAGGGACCACCAGGGTCATCTAGTCCAACCCCCTGCACAATGCAGGGAATTCACAACTACCTCCCCCCCAACACCCCGAGTGACCTCTACTCCACGCCCAGAAGATGGCCAAGATGCCCTCCTTCGCATGATCTGCCTAAGGTCATAGAATCAGCATTGCTGACAGGCGGCCATCTAGCCTCTGCTTAAAAACCTCCAGGGAAGGAGCGCTTACAGCTGGCCATCTGTGTGTGTGTAAAGTGCCGTCAAGTCGCAGCTGACTTATGGCGACCCCTTTTGGGGCTTTTCATGGCAAGAGACTAACATAGGTGGTTTGCCGGTGCCTTCCTCTGCACAGCAACCCTGGTCTTCCTTGGTGGTCTCCCATCTAAATACTAACCAGGGCCGGCCCAGGGCAAATCTTAGGATCTCCAAATATTAGGATCATCGTATCATAGAGTTGGAAGGGACCACCAGGGACATCTAGTCCAACCCCCTGCACAATGCAGGAATAAGTTTTGTGTGTGTGTGTGTGTATGTATGTGTGTGTGTGAAGTGCCGTCAAGTCGCAGCCGACTTATGGTGACCCCTTTGGGGGGGTTTTCATGGCAAGAGACTAACAGAGGTGGTTTGCCAGTGCCTTCCTCTGCACAGCAACCCTCGTCTTCCTTGGTGGTCTCCTATCCATAATACTAACCAGGGCCGACCCAGCTTAGCTTCTGAGATCTGACGAGATCAGGCTAGCCTGGGCCATCCATGTCAGGAATAAGTTTTGTGTGTGTGTGTGAGTGTGTGTGTGTGTAAAGTGCCTTTCAAGTCCCAGCCGACTTACGGCGACCCCTTTTTGGGGTTTTCACGGCACCAGACCAACAGAGGCGGTGTGCCAGCGCCTTCCTCCGCACAGCAACCCTGGACTTCCTCGGTGGTCTTTTAGGATCATTAGGATCATCAGAGTTGGAAGGGACAACCTTGGTGGCCTCCCATCCAAATACTAACCAGGGCCGACCCTGCTTAGCTTTCCGAGATAAGACCGGATCAGGCTAGCCTGGCCCCGCTTAAACCGGGCGGCAGAGCCAACCCGCCCAGGCAGGGAGCCCCCACCCCCGTCGACGGCGCCTTGTGGCGGGGAGTTCCGCGGGCCCCAGCCTCGAAGCGCGCGGGGCGCCAACCGCCGCGCGGGCAGGGCGGGCGTGCGCCATGGCGCGCCTCCCTCCCTCCGTCCGTCCGTCCCCGGGCGCGGTCGCGCGTGTGGGTCGGTGGGGGGAGAGGCCGGGGCGGGGCGGGCTCCTCCCACCGGGTCGGGATCCCGGCGGCGGGGCGGCCGGGCGGCCGGGCGGGAGCGCACGTGGGCATCCCCGGCGCGCCGGGGGAGGAAGGCGCCGCGTCTGTCTCGCCCGCCCGCCCGCCCGCCCGCCGGCCGGCCGGCCAGCCAGCCATGGGCCCGTGGCTGCGCTCGGGCGGGCTGGTGGCGGGGTCCACGCTGCTGTTCGGGGCTCTGCGCTGGGGGCTGAGCCGCTGCCCGCTGCCGGCTCACGTGCGCCGCGACGCCACCCGCGCCTGGCGCTGGAAGAACCTCCTCGTCTCCTTCGCCCACTCCATCGTGGCCGGCATCTGGGCCGTGGCCGTGTAAGCCCAGCCGCGCGACTCTCCCCCCACCCCATCCCATCCCCCGATCCTCCCCCCCATCCCGGCCTCTCTCTCCCCCCCCCGGGGCAGAGCGGGAGGACTGCCGCAGGAGGGGGAGGCTCGGTTGCGGGCCCACCCCCGCCAACAGCCGTTCAACGCAAACGGTGCGGGAGAGGGTGGATTGGCCGCCCCCCCACCCCAAGCCCTGGATCCCTCTTCCTGTAATGCAGCTGACAGTACTTTTCTCTTGGGGGGGGGGGGTGTTTGTGTGTGTCAAGTCGCGGCCGACTTATGGCGACCCCTTTTTTTTGGGGGGGGGGGGTTCATACCAGAGGTGGTTTGCCAGCGCCTTCCTCTGCGCAGCAACCCTGGACTTCCTCGGAGGTCTCCCATGCGAATACTAACCAGGGCTGGCCCTGCTCGGCTTCTGAGATCTGACCAGATCAGGCTAGCCGGGGCCATGATATTTTTCTTCCGGAGAGAAAGGGTGGTGGTGGTTGTTTTTCTTCTGGAGAGAAGGGTGGTGGTGGTGTTGTTTTTAAATTCTTGGAGTTTTGGAGAGGAAAGGTCTGCTCCCCTTTGGAAACACCGGAGCCATCTTCCGGGTACCTTTGAAACGCCCTCCCAAGCGGAGGTTTGTTGTCGGAGGAGAGGAGGATTCGAACTTGTGCTGCGGTCTGCTCGATGGGCAGGGGCTTGAGGCCTGGAAGAAGGGACCCCTCTTTCTCGGGTATGTGGGTGGATGTGCGTTTGCACTTCCCATGGCTTGGCTTTGCAAATACAAACTATCCCTTGGCTCGGTAGATGCCTCTTGGTGATGCTTGTGTGACGTGCCGCACCTAGCCTGGAATTTGCGGGTTGATCGGGTGAGGGCAGGGGAGAAGCCTAGATGGTTTTTTGGGGGTGCCTTGGAAATAACGCGATCCCACAATTTAGATGCAGCTTTGGGCACAGCAAGGAAACGGAATCCTCCAACGACTCCTTGGCTTCCTTTGAAAACCACTTAAATGAGAAGCCCATTTTCCTGAGCCTGATTTGTTCTTGCAGGGCTTGGCAGATGCCCGAGATCTTCTTGGATATCATTGATACAACCCCGCCTTCTGGACATCTGCTGCTATGCTTTTCTTCAGGTGAGACCTAGCGTGGACGGCTTTTAACAGGATAAGACAGGTTCATAGAAGGCCATGAATGGCTGCTGGCCATGGTGACTAAAGGGAGCCTCCACAGCCAGAGGCAGTCAACCTTTGAATCCCAGTGCTAGGAGGCAACCTCAGAGGAAGGCCTTGGCCTCTGTGCCCTCAAGGGCAACTGGGGAAGGGCTTTGGCTCAGTGGTAGATTATCTGCGTGGCACGCAGAAGGTGCCAGGTTCAATCCCCGGCATCTCCAGTTAAAGGGACTAGGCAAGTAGGTGATGCGAAAGACCTCTGCCTGAGACCCTGGAGAGCCTCTGCTGGTCTGAATAGACAATACTGACTTTGATGGACCAAGGGTCTGCTTCAGTGTAAGGCAGTTTCATGGGTTCATGTGGTCAGCCAGCTTGTGAAAGAGGATGCAGGGCTGGCTAGACCACTGATTCTGACCCAGCAATGCCCTTCTTTTGTTCTTAAGGGCCTCTCTCAGCCCAGAGGCTCTTCTCTGATTGCTTCAGCTTGGGTCTAGTTCAGCAGGCCGAAGGATTAGCTGAATGGGGAGAGCTGGGCAGGGAGTCTGGGGTTCGAGTCTTGGTCTGTCACCTTGCAGGCAGGATCTTCATTTCCTAAATATGCAAAGACAGCTTTCTACCCAGGATGCTCCAGTGGCACACAGATGTCCCCTGACAAAAATTTCCCATGGGGAGGTTTCTCAGTAAGAACAAAGAGCTTGAAGTTAAAAGGGAAATAATGAGGAGGTTGCAGATTTTTAATTGGACAGGTAACAAACTTGAACTTCAGGCTGTGGCGGTTCCACTTAGTCTCTGAAGCTTCTCTGGGTCTGGCGGAGATTCCATTTATGAAACAGACCCGGGTTGTAGGGAAACTATATTGGTCAGTAGAGAATTTCCAAAGACAGCAGTTGTGTGGTCACTTTTTATGAAGGACAACCCCAATGGCATGAAGCAGCAAGCAAATTTTCAAGATCACCAGAGGTTTTTATTGGCCAAATGTGCAGCGCACAACGAAATGGGGAGGAGACAATCGAAAGGGGGGACAGGCGAAAGGCAGCTATTTGAAAAGTCTTGAATTCTAAGAACATAAGAAAATCCATGCTGGATCAGACCATCATGTCCAGCAGTCTGTTCACACAGTAGCCAACCGGGTGCCTCTAGGAAGTCCACAAACAAGACAACTGCAGCAGCACCTTCCTGCCTGTGTTCCACAGCACCTAATATAACAGGCATGCTCCTCTGATCCTGGAGAGAATAGGCATGCATCATGACTAGTAGCCATTTTGACTTCTAGTCATGAATACCCCTCTCCATGAACATGTCCACTCCCCTCTTAAAGCCTTCCAAGTTGGCAGCCAACACCACATCACGGGGCAGGGAGTTCCACAGTCCTTTCACATGAGGATACAAGATCTCTCCAAAGCATCTGTTCCGATGTTTTGATGATGCATGGGACCAAACTTAACAAAGCCTGTGTCTGGAAGAGCTGTGAAATTACAACTCCTTGCCGCCAGCCCACGAGATGAGCTGAACTCCAGTCGTGTCCAGTCACCTGTAGAGGCCATTGCTCAATGTTTCTATTGAGCATTTGTTGGATCAGAACTCTCACGCTGCCCTGGATTCTGTGGCAATGATTTCTTCAGACGCCGCCCCAAACTTCCTTGTTTGTGCAGCACCAGCAGAGGCGGCCTCCACTTTGCATTGCAGGGGGGGGGATTGCCTCACTGCATTGATTAATGGGCTTCCGCCCAAAGTGAGGGTTTCCTAAGCCCGCAAAGAGGATTGCAAACAAACAGGAGGCAGGGGACAGCCCCGGATATGGGCACCGATGAGAACTGGCATTTTGTAGCTAAATGTGTACACTGCTCGTTGTAAACACCTTCAGGTCAAACGACCAAAGTGGTCTTCCCTAGGAGGAAGAGGTAAAGCAACCGGGAGCTTTTTGTGTTTGTGTGTAAAGTGCCGTCAAGCCGCAGCCAACTTATGGCGACCCCTTATGGGGTTTTCATGGCAAGAGACTAACAGAGGTGGTTTGCCAGTGCCTTCCTCTGCACAGCAACCCTGGTATTGCATGGTGGTCTCCCATCCAAATACTAACCAGGGCTGACCCTGCTTAGCTTCTGAGATCTGACCAGATCGGGCTGTACCATGCTGCCTTCCCTTCTGGAAGCTTTTTAGTTTATATAAAAAAAGATGAGAGCACTTTGGCAAACTGAATGAAAGGCAGCTATTCCCCCTCTTTCAAAATACAGGTTGCGTATCCCGTATCCGGACTGCTTGGGACAAGAAGTGGTCCATATTTCGGATCTTTCCATATTTTGAAATATTTGCATATACATAACGAAATATCTTGGGGATGGGGCCCAAGTCTAAACACAAAATTCATGTACATTATTTATATGTTTTATATACACTTGGAACACATAGCCTGAATGTAATTGTAAACAATATTTTAACTGTTTTTGTGTACGTTGAACCATCAGAAAGCAAATTGGCGTGCTGCTGAGGGCCTGTGAGTAATGCTTGCACGCCGGCCCAAAAAGTCTGGTTTTTGGGTCACTCCAGATATCGGATGTCCGGATAAGGGATACTCAACCTGTATTAGAATTTGGAGACACATATTGAGGTTATTGATAGTAGTGTGCAGGAGAGACAGCTGCTTCACACGTTGTGGAATTGGTTTATGGAACTCACCGCCACAAGATGTGGCAATTACTACTAGTTTAGATTAAAAAAATAAACAGATGTTCATACCAACAACTATGGGCCATGTTAACTTGACAGGACCTTCCATCTGCAGAGGCACTGTATCCCCATACCAGGGTGGATCGGCGCCTCCAGGCCCTGTCAGAGGTTAGCAGAGTCATTGTACAGAGACAGAATGGAGGATTGCTTGGTCTGATCCTGCAAGCCAGTTGCTACTGTTTCTAACCAGTTTGAAGGTTAAGACTGAGAGATGTGCCCCTACCACAAGGGATGTGGGATTTCTAGAAAACCATGAATTGAGGAAGCTTGGTACCTTGAATAAAACACAATCTAATCTAGATCACGATGATATCTGAAGAAGTGAGCCGTGGCTCATGAAAGCTCATACCCTGCTTGAAATTTTGTTAGTCTTTTAAGGTGCTGCTGGACTCTTGCTCTTTTTTACTGTTTATGACCTAATCTCGTGACTCTAATTGTAGCACACCCAGAGAACTGTGCATAATACGCCGCTCATGTGCTTGTCTGCTCATCTGTTTGAATAGCATGTAGGTTTGGGCCACGGAGGTCACTGGAACACCTCAGTTTCACTGCGACTCCGTGGCATCACTTGCATGACTTTGTTATTTCCACATCAGATTGCGCACTGCAATATCCTTTCCACCGTGTGAGAGGAACATACAAATAAGAATATTAGCTTGGGTTTAATTCAACCTGCCAATCTGGTGAATTCATAACTTGCTTTTAAAAATTCGATCGTATGTGTTTGTGGTTTTGTCCCCCATTCTATTTGCAAATAAATAAAATGTTGTTCTTTCACATACACACTTTCCTAGGGATAATAACCTGAAAAACATTAATTACAACTTTTGAACTGCTCCGTTTGCCTAATATTCTGTAGGCAACAGCAGCCATTCATTGTTGTTAATTTTATGAAATAGTTCAAAGAAATGGTCAGAGGTTTTTTCCCCCCACAGAAAAATAAAAGCACTGGGAAATTTTCCACTGTTGAAAATATCTCCCAGAGCCCCCCGCCTTTTTTTTTGCCCCACATCTCTCGTTTGCATATATGTGGCACTGCTGGAATTTTGGCACATGTGGCCATGGCACAAACGGAATGTCTTTCTCTCCTCTGCCAGGTTATTTCATCCATGATTCCCTTGACATCATCGTCTGCCGGCAGTCCCTAGCCTCGTGGGAGTACTTGGTTCATCATTTTATGGCAAGTATCAGTGGGGTGGCAAGGTGGGGCGGGTAAGGATAATCTTGGGATAGGGCTGAACCGTTGCTCGGCAGCGGACTTTGCGCATGACCCCTGAACCTTTCCCCGCCACGCTGGTAACTTCCATATTGGTATTGGAGTCCAGAAGATGAGGAATGCATTGTGCATATGGATTTGTGCAAACGGCTGTGGGAACTGGTGGGAGTTCGTCCTGCTCCTGAATTTCCACTGGCTGTCACTCCTGTGTTTCCAAGCTAATCTCTGCAAGCACGGGGATTAGCAGCTTGCTCCAGTTTTAATGTTGAGCGTGTATTAATGGAATCCAGAATTCTTGGGAAGGGCGGACAGTACAGCGTGATCACCAGTTGACGGAATGCACAGAGCTCCCATCATCTTTCGGCATTAGCTCCAGACAACTCCGGGGATCGTGCAAAACTGCAGATTTGAAGGAAAAGCCACTTTTTAGGAGTGTTGGTGGAAATTTTTCTTCCCAGTTAAGCTGGATGGTTTCTTCAGCAACTGCAGAACCTAAGTGCCAATTTCATTCCAATGGAATTGGGTACCACTCATTCCATCTCTGATGCCCCATAAGAAGGAAGGGGGCTTGGTAGAGGTGAGTTGCATCTGGGATTCTGCCCGGGAGAACATCAGCACTTCTCTGCCTCCACACCCTCAGCCATCTGGTGAAAAGCTGCAAAATAGTCTACAAGGGTATATTCATCTTGAGCTCCAGCAAGGAGGTTCTTTGCACATAATGAGGTTCGCATAATTGCACATAATGAGGTTCAGAATGTCTAGGCAGAGGGAGCAGAAGGAGGATCTCATTTTGGGGTTCCTCACTTACCGGCCAAATTCCTTGATCTTCTCTTTGAGCAATCTCAGCGAAGCTTCCAAAGAACCCCCAAAGGAGGGGGCGGGTCTTCCAAAAACAATTTGAACACTCCCCGCCATTCAGGATACGTACCCTTATTGTGCAAAATCTGACTCATCGAAGATTAAGGGAGCTGCAAGCCAGAGGCACTGATGAGGATCGAATTCTGCTGTGTAGATAAACCAGATTCCCGTGTTGTGAGGCAAGACAAATGTTGTTTGCTTTGTGTTCACCTGCTCTCAACAATGGTAAAACATGCATCCCAGTGAGTATGAATTGACTGCTGCTTTTCTCAGGCAAACCTAGAATCAAAGAGTTGGAAGGGGCCACACAGGCCGTCTAGTCCCAGCCCCTGCTCAATGCAGGATCAGCCTAGAGCATCGCTGACAAGTGTTTGTCCAGCCTCTGCTTAAAAACTGCCAGTGAGGGGAAGCTCACCACCTCCCTAGGTAGCTGATTCCACTGTCGAACAACTCTTACTGCAAAAAACCTTCTCCTAATATCCAGCCCGTACTCTCCACCTGCAATTCAAACCCATTATTGCAAGTCCTATCCTCTGCTGCCAACAGGAACAGCTCCCTGCCCATGTCTAAGTGACAGCCCTTCAAATACTTAAAGGGAGCAATCATGCTCTTCTCTAGACTGAACATTCCCAACTCCCTCAGCCTTTCCTCATAGGGCTTGGTCTCCAGGTCCCTGATCATCCTCCTCTGCAACCGCTCCATTCTGTCCACATACTTTTTGAAAACGGGCCTTCAGAACTGCACGCAATACTCCAGCTGCGGCCTGACCAATGCTGTGTACAGTGGAGCTATGACATCTTGCGATTTGGATGTGATGCCTCTGTTGATTCACCCCAAGATCGCATTAGCTTTTTTTGTTGCTGTATCACACTGGCTGCTCATATTTATCTTACGGTCCACTCGTACCCCAAGATCTTGTTCACACACACTGCTACCCAGAAGTGTATCCTCCATCCAGTATGCATGTCCCTCATTTCTGGTACCCAGATGTAGAACTAGACCAGTGATTCCCAAAGTGGGCAGTACCACCCCCTGGGGCACGGTGGGATTACCTAGGGGGGCACTAAGAGGCAAGGGAGCAGCAGGGGAGCGCTAGAGGTGAGCCCCTTCAACTGTGTTGTTCACTAATTTACAATAGATCAAGCTATGGCACTGTGCTGGCAAATTTGGTGGAAACGATCAGAATTTTCCCCCAGACTTTGAAGAGCTGTTACCATTGGATCAAGTTCATCAGATTTGTTGAGTAAATTTCAGCTAAAAAGTTTTAATTTGATTTTGAGTAGATTTGCAATTAATTGTTACGGTTTTGAAATTTTATTGTTCTTATCTTCTTTAGTGAGTCATGCAAACCTCTATTTTGAATAATCCTTTTTATAGGGTAGGCGGTGGGGTTGAGTCTGTGGAACCAAGGAGGTGGTGGCCCGAAAGGTTTGGGAACCACTAAACTAGACCTTTGTCATTACCTGCTGTTTCAAAAGGATAATAGTTTAGATGTGGAAGAAGGCCACTGAGTCCCAGTTAACCCTCCTTCTCCCTGTCTCTCTCAGGCCACCACCGGTTTATTCTCGGGGATTTTGCTGGACCGCTTCGTTGGGGCGGGGCTGATCGTGCTCTTTGTGGAGGTGAGCAACATCTTCCTGACCATCCGGATGATGATGCGGCTGGGCAACCTGCAGTTCCCCACCCTCTACAAGGTCAACAAGTACGCCAACCTGGTGGCTTACTTCCTCTTCCGCCTGGCACCCCAGGCCTACCTGAGCTGGTACTTTGCGCGGTACGTGGAGGCACGCGGGCAGGGCGCCTTCCTCATGTTCAACCTAGTGCTCCTCGACTTCATGATCCTGGCGTACTTCTCGCGCCTGCTGCGCTCCGACTTCTGCCCGGGTGCACGGCAGGAAGGCCCCGACAGCGAGAAAAAGTTCCTCATAGACTGAGTGTGGCCCGGAAGGAGCCCCTGGTGGAGGAGTTGGGGGGAGAAACCCCATCGGTCCCGGCCTTGAACTTGAACTGTGTCACCCATGTGCCTTAACTGTCGTAGACTCTGCATTCATCACGCTGTTCCTTAAGCTGCTTCCTTCCTTGTTGGCGTGGGGGGGGGGTACGGGGTGCAGGAAGATCTGAGTCTCTTCTGTACTCTGGAAAGAACTGGACTATCGAGCCTGATCTGAGCTCAGAAGGGATCGACGAAAGGAGGGGGAACCTGTCTTTCCTGTTGTAGGAGTTGTTTTCACCCATTAAAGTCTGTTTGCACCCTGAGTCCGCACACCAGGGCTGTCTTTCCAGTGCGGTCAAGTCGGGGCTGTCGCTTTGTGTGGTGCTTCGGGGTCAGTAGCCCTCGGCTTCAGGGGGCAGAAAGTGTGCCAAAGGGGGCACCATTTTGATTCCCTGTCGGTGGGCTTCTGGAAAGGGCGCGTGGAATCCAGCCTAGGTTAAACAAAGTGGGAAGGCTGATCCAGGAGAGCAATGCTTTCAGGGGCCCAGCTGAGGGCTGCTGCTGAAACCCTGTAAAGGGGGTGGGGGGAGGAGGTGGCCTGGCTTTGAAGAAAGAAAGGGGAAGTTTCACATTTCTGCTGCCTTGGAGTGGAAGTCAGCAGAGGGGATGGAGCTGTTGCCATGCCCACGGGATGCGCGGCCTAGAGTGAACTCGCAGCTGGTTGGCTGGCTGTCTCCCCTGGCAGCTCCTCACCTGAGCCACCCACCCAATCCTGGCCCTGGAATCCAGGCTGGGTTGCCTCACCTGAGCCTCCAGAGCAGGCAGCCCCTGGGGAGCATGGAAAGGGTGCCTCTGTCTGCTCACCGGGATGGCTGGGAGCCAGTTTTGCTGGGCTGAGAAACTTTCTTGGCAGAGCTGTGCATTCGCTTGAACATTTGTTTATTTTACTTCATTTCTCTCCTGCCCTTTCTCCCCAAAGGGGACCCCAAGCAGCTTACAGCATTCTCCTCTCCTCCGTTTTGTTCTCACAACAACCCTGTGAGGTAGGTTAGGCTTAAGAGGGTATGACTGGCCCAAGGCCACCCAGTGAGCTTCCATGACAGAGTAAGGATTCAAACCTGGATCTCCCAGATCCTAGAGCAGCACTCTGCTAGTCTGAGTAGACAATACTGACTTTGATGGATCAAGGGCCTGATTCAGTATAAGGCAGCTTCATGTTTTCCCCTGGAATTTGTGGCCAAATGATGGGAGTTGGCTCCAGAAGGCCTGGGTTCGAGACTTTACTCTGCCAAGGCCCCAAACATATGACCTTTGTGACATCACCCTTTCAGAACAAAGTTTAGCAGGACTGTGCATGCCTAACCCTGGGAGGGGAACTGGAAAAAGCAGCAGACAGATCAGGTCAATAGCATGCACACACCCATAGACACACAATTGCTTTTTGAGATGTGCTCAGCATTTTCCTTGCAGGCTTCCAGAGTTAAGCCTATAAATCCTCTGGAGCCACCTGAACAGAGATTCTTTGTAATGCCAGAAATGCATGAGAACAGGTAAGGCCTCATGTCAGAAAACAGTCCCGCCCCCCAACCACCCCACCCCATCAAGCAAGCTGACAACGGTCATTCCTGCCCACAGGCAGCAAGACTAGAGGGGGAAGGGGGTGTTCCCACCCTTGACATTCCTGATCTCCCCCTCCCCACAACACAAAGCATTTTCCCCTAACATAATAGGTTGTCTAAAAATTTATCTTTGCCTTTTCTTTACACCTCTTTTCAGCTTCTTTGTAGCGGGGCCCCCCGTTTTGCTTGGCTGCCTGCTGATTGCAGAATTGGGCTTCCGATACAGAACCCCACCCTGTCCATACTCACGTTCCTGAGCCTTCCTTGCTTTCCCTTGAAAACCAAAGGGCAAGTTGCTAGCCCTCAAGGGCCTTCCTCAACTCTGCCTGGGGGCTTAGGCCAAGGGTGGAAGGCCCTTGCGGTGGGCACAGAATGGGCTAAACCTTGTGTGTGCCAACAGGAGCTGCTTGGAGAAAAGTTAGAATGCATATGATAGTGCCTGCAGGTTTGGTTCGTATCATTTGGGCTTTTCGGGGCAGGAACAGTTAATAATTTTGTTTTAAATGAAAGCCCCCCAGTCTGAGCAACATTGCCCATCACCTCCCCCTGAAGTGCCAGGTTTGGAGAGGTCTACTCTGACCTCATTCCCTCGTCCTGCAGCCCCACCAAGGGAGTGCGTTCAGTCCTTCCAGGGCTGGGGTGGGGGGAGATAAAGGAAGGGCAGGCAGCAACAGCACAGCCTTCTTGCCTGCAAACTCAAACAAGCCAGGAGCATAGGCTGGCAATGTCCGTCCCCCCCCGACCCCCGGCTACCAGCAGCAGATGGGGGTTGGGGGTTGGGTTGCCAGAACCAGGTTGGGAAACTCCTGGAGATTTGGGGATGGAGCCTGGGGAGGACAGAGACCTTGGAGAGGGGGGGTTCAATGCCACAGAATCCATCCTCCAAAGCATCCATTTTCTACAGGAGAACTGATTTCTGTAGTCTGGAGATGAGCTGTAATTCCAGGGGATCCCCAGGTCCCGCCAGGAGGCTGGCATCCCTACAAGAGCACTAAATGGGGCAGAAGAGGGCAGCTGGCCAGAGGGAAGGGCTCTCTCTTCATTTGGGGGGGGGGAGAAGAACTTCAGGTTTTCACTGGCAGGCAGCGATTCCCCCAAAGGGCCCCAGAGCCTTTGTAGAGTTACTTCTCCGGGCACAGGGCCAGTCTCCTCAGCCCAGGGAGAAGCCACAAAGGCATACCAAGGGTCCCCCCCTCCGAGCTTAAGTGGTTCAGCAGCTATTTGCACATGGAGAGGGGCAGTAGCTCAGGATTAGAGCGCCTGCTGCCCCTCAGGAGGCCCCTCCCCCTGGCACAATCAAATGTACCTGCCTTCTACTGAATCAGACCCTTGGTCCATCCAAGTCAGTATTGTCTACTCAGACCGACAGCAGCTCTCCAGGGTCTCAGGCGTAGGTCTTTCACATCACCTACCTGCTTAGTCCCTTTAACTGGAGATGCCGGGGATTGAACCTGGGACCTGCATGCCAAGCAGATGCTCTACCACTGAGCCACAGCCCCTCCCAAGGTTAAAACTGCTGGGAAAGACGCCTGCCTGCCAGAGCCAGTGGACAGACCAACGGCCCAACTCGCTGGAAGGCACCAGTACCCCCTTGCTTGAGCAGAAGAGGAACGGGCCCTATCTAGCTGTTGCCGAAGCGTGTCCAGGTTAGCAGCAAAGTGCTTTGTGAGCAGGAAGAGTCAGAAATTTGGATGGGAGACCACCAAGGAATACCAGGGTTGCTGTGCAGAGGAAGGCACTGGCAAACCACCCCTGAGAGTCAGAAAAGCTGTTTCCGCTCGAAATGAAGCGAGTCCCTCCTGCCTTGCCGATTCCCGAAGGCTGTTTCCTGCACACAGTTGTTATGCAGCTGGTCAGCAAAAAGACCTGCTTGAGCTTGCTGACATCGTCCCACTTGCATAGTCAGACCCGAGGCAATTAGTTTTTCTCCAGAGCAACCAGAGAGTATGCAACGGTCCGGGAAAGAGAAAAGAGGCGCCACCTCACCCGGCTTTCAAAGTCTGCCTCCCAGTGCTCAGCATGCTAACTAGGTCGAACGCCAGCACAGTGGCCAGGCCCAGCTCAAAGAACAAGCGGTGCCCAACAGGTTGAGTGCTCTGACCTGCGTGGCTCAGGCTAGCCTGATCTCGTCAGATCTCGTAAGCTAAGCAGGGTCGGCCCTGGTTAGTATTTGAATGGGAGACCGCCAAGGAAGTCCAGGGTTGTTATGCAGAGGCAGGCAATGGCATAAGAACATAAGAAAGGCCATGCTGGATCAGACCAATGTCCATCAAGTCCAGCAGTCTGTTCACATAGTAGCCAAACCAGGTGCCTAGGAAGCCCCCAAACAAGACGGCTGCAGCAGCACTATCCTGCCTGTGTTCCACAGCACCTAACAGGCGCTCTCCTCTGATCCTGGAGAGAATAGGTATGCATCATGACTGGTATTCATTTTGACTAGTAGCCATGGATCGCCCTCTCCTCCATGAATATGTCCACTCCCCTCTTAAAGCCTTCCAACTTGGCAGCCATCACCACATCCTGGGGCAGGGAGTTCCACAGTTTAACGGCAAACCACTTCTCTCCACCTTCTGCCTTGAAAACCCTACAGGGTCACCGTAGGTCGGCTGTGACTTGACAGCACATTCCACCACCCACAAGTCAAGCTGGGATGTGGCATGGTATAACCCGATCTTGTCAGATCTCAGAAGCCAAGCAGGGTCAGTATTTACATGGGGGACCACCAAGGAAGGCTCTGCAGAGGAAGGCCACAGCAAACCACCTCTGCTCACTTTCCCCAAAAGCCCTTTGCTGGGGTCGCCATAAGTTGGTTGTGACATGACGGCATGTAGATAAGTAATGATAACTTTTCAGAGGACACCTCTCCCTGGCTTTGCTCCACAAGGGGAGGCTCTTCTCTGCCAAGCGCCGCTCCTTCTAACAGCAAATTTGAGGGTCAAACAGCGCTGCTGCCACCCACTGCCCCCGGGAGGGGTTTCTGCAGACTTGGGAGATGACCCTATTGTCTAAGACTTTTTTTAAAAGAAGACAAAATGGCCCAAACAGAACCAAGCAACGGTTCTTGTAGGCTATCCGGGCTGTGTGACCGTGGTCTTGGCATTTTCTTTTCTGACGTTTCGCCAGCAGCTGAGAGGCACTGATCTAGAAATAACACATTCTGTTACCAAATTCCTAGCACTTGTAGTTTCTCTGTGCCATCACAGAAATTGATTTTAACTCGCCACGTTGTATTTTAATATTAACTGTTTTGTATTTTATCTTGCAGTGGTTTTGGACTCTGCTCAAGATCTTTGGTCAGAGAAGCATAATAAAAAAAGGCATTTAGGAAGAGGGAGGTAAATACACTTCCCCTCCACCCAAGCTTCCTGTGCAACTAGTTCTGAACGTCAGCAGTCAGTGCTATGAGAAAACTGTACTATACGCTTGTTAGGCGGCTAATGTTCAGGATGAATTTTCATCCCACCTTTCCCAAGAGAGGCTCAAGGCAGTTATAGTGGTTAAGATGTCAGACTAGGACCTGGAAAAGCAGGGTTCAAATCCCTATTCTCCCATGGAAGCTTGCTGGGTGACTTTGGGCCAGTCACACACTCTCAGCCCTGACCCTGGCTAGCATTGGGGATGGAAGATCTCCAAGGAATACCAGGGTACTCCAAGGAATACAGAGGCAGGCAATGGCAAACCACCTCCCAACAGTCTCTTGCCTAGAAAACCCTATGAGGTCGCCATAAGTCAGCTGTGACTTGACGGCAAAAAAACAAAAAGCTAAAAAGAGTAAAAGAGCAGAATGTGCAAATAAGCCACAAACCCAGAAGGAAATAGTTTTTGTTTGCTGACCATTAATACACAATCTAAAAAGGAACACCGCCAACAGCAGAAGAAACATCAGTGAGGAATATGGCTGCCAATCTCCAGGTGGGACCTGAAGATCTGGAATTACAACTGAATTACAAAATTGGGGAGGGGCTGTGGCTCAGTGGTAGAGCATCTGCTTGGCATGCAGAAGGTCCCAGGTTCAATCCCCAGCATCTCCAGTTCAAGGGACTAGGCAAGTAGGTGATGTGAAAGACCTCTGCCTGAGACCCTAGAGAGCCGCTGCCAGTCTGAGTAGACAATACTGACTTTGATGGACCAAGGGTCTGATTCAGTATAAGGCAGCTTCATGTGCTCATCTCCAGACTACAGAGATGAATTCTCATGGAGAAAATGGCAAGATTATACCCCACTGCGGCCCCTCCCCAGGCTCCACCATCCCAGGGGAGGGGCTGTGGCTCAGTGGTAGAGCATCTGCTTGGCATGCAGAAGGTCCCAGGTTCAATCCCCGGCATCTCCAAGGGAATAGGCGAGTAGGTGATGTGAAAGACCCCTGAGACCCTGGAGAGCCGCTGCCAGTCTGAGTAGACAATACTGACTTCGACGGACCAAGGGTCTGATTCGGTTAAGGCAGCTTCATGCGTTCATCTTATCTCCAAGAATTTCCCAACCCAGAGTTGGCATTCTTAGCTGAAGCACACAAACCCTTTTCATCCAACATCCACTTTACAGGCTTCCCTAAACGTTGGTGAAGATGGCATCCTCCTATTTCCCATAGCACCAAACCAGGGTACTAATGGAGGAAGTTGGGCAGCGGAGGTTGAGGACACTTCTCAAAAAGATGGAAGTGGAGAGCAAGAGCAGATGGGAAGAGCGTAACTAGCACACAGGTTCATCTCAAGAGAGGCACATGGCTCACAAAGGATCTGGAAGGCGGCACTCGGCCCCTTCAGTTGAACACAGAAACCGGCCACCTCTGTAGAACAGGAAATGCCGATTCAGGCTGGTTTCTCAGTCAGGAAACGAACAGTCACGTTAAGCAGCACGTTCTGAGTGCTCTTGAAGGGCAATCCCACAATGAGCGTGTACTCCAGCCTGGAGCTGACCTTATGTGGATTAGCGAGGCCAAATCAGTGAAGACCAGAAAAAGGGACGACAGCTTCAAAGCAAGGCAAGTGAGCAAGAAGCAACTTGTCCTGTCCCTGGAATTTAGCAGCATGGGGGAGGCTCTGCCTGTTTACCTCCCTGGGATTCTTCTGGGGCCTTCCCGCTTGTTCCCTCAAATACTGTCCTACAGTAAATCCAGAACACTGTCCTCCTGAAATCCCAAACTCCTTTTTCTGGAGAGGGAGATTTAGGTGGGAGTGGGTGGGATTTTCCAATTATTTATCTGCTCCATAATTTTTCCATAGGCCCCGACTTGTCCTACAGCAAATGGAAGACAGTTGGCACACAAGCACCTGCAGCGGACTGATAAAGAGAGCCGGCATGTGGAGGTGGATAGAATGTTAGAGGAGTATCTGGGAGAGATGAGTACGAATCCACCTTCAACCATGGAAGCTCGCTGGCTTTGAGCCAATCACATTCTCAGCCTCACCTACCCCGCAGGGTTGCCGTTCTGAGAAAAGCAGAAGAGGGGGAGAATGGTGTTGTAAGCCACTTAGGGTCCCCCATTAAGGAGAGAAGAGGGTATAAATAGGAATAAATGGCTGTGTTCCCAAGAGGGCCGCACCACAAACATTGATAGGACAGGATTCCGTACCATGTACACACTAGGGAGCAAAGTTTAACAGTATAAAAAAAGCTTTCTGCTATTGACAGGTAAACAAAGAGTTTCCCCTATAAACTCTGCAGAAGTAATTAAACATTAGGTTAAAACCTTCAAAGAGACACAGCCATTCCACAACCACCTGAAGTTCTGGAGAACTCAAAAGCTTACGTACTGTGCTGTGCTACTTTGACCTTTCAGTTTTGGATTTTGCTATGGGCCAGTAATCTTCAGGTGATCTGTGCCCCATTGGCTATGCAAAGGCACAAAGTTTATCAAACAACTCACACAATGCCTGCGGTAGATTTTATGACCTCCTGCTCTTAAGTGATCTGGCCTCCAAATCGATTGAATTAAAAAACTTAATTTAATAGGTGAAAGCCTGGGGTGATTGTGACCACAGAAATTTATTTCCCCAAATGACGTTGTTTCCAAAGGAAAAACTGGAAGTTTGGGAGAGAAGGGGAGAAACTCCAGTAGAATTTGTTAAATACTTTTAAAAACAAGGTTTTATTCATTCAATAGGAGCCCTGTGGCGCAGAGTGGTAAGCTGCAGTACTGCAGTCCAAGCTCTGCTCACGACCTGAGTTCGATCCCAACGGAAGTTGGTTTCAGGTAGCCAGCTCAAGGTTGACTCAGCCTTCCATCCTTCCGAGGTCGCTCAAATGAGTACCCAGCTTGCTGGGGGTAAAGGGATAACTGGGGAAGGCACTGGCAAACCACCTGGTAAACAAAGTCTGCCTAGTAAACGTCGGGATGTGATGTCACCCCATGGGTCAGGAATGACCCGGTGCTTGCACAGGGGACCTTCACCTTTTTTTTATTCATTCAAACACATAGCATGAAGATTATGTAAGAATCTGTAGCATCAGATAACAACTGCATGTATACTGTACGCATACACATTTTCCTGGACATCTGTTTAAATGTAACTAATTTTATCTGTCATTAATATACTATAATGTGGATGAGTCTAACATTATGAAGTTTAACTTGAGCTCCAAATATGTTATTACCATTCTGTTATTACCGTACAAGAGTTCTGTTATTACCGTACAAAGAGTGTTTATGTTCAAAAAAACTCTGGCTTACTACAAATATTCTATTTTTTCCTACCTCACAGAAACTGAAATACAAGTGCCTAATAAAGTAGCATACGGTGGAACGCTTATTATCCCCCACTTCTCTCTCAAAGGGGCACCCGAAGCAAATTACATCCTCCCCCTCTCCATTATTTTCTAACAGCCCAGTGAGCCTCCATGGCAGTCAGGATTCAAACCCGAGTCTCCCAGACTCTAGTCCAACATTCTAACCACTATATGGCCAGTGCTCTTCTCGCACACTGGCTATAACCAGTTTGATTTGAACAAAGGCATTTGT
This sequence comes from Euleptes europaea, assembly GCF_029931775.1. NCBI lineage: Eukaryota > Metazoa > Chordata > Lepidosauria > Squamata > Sphaerodactylidae > Euleptes > Euleptes europaea. The sequence goes on along the minus strand of NC_079330.1, from coordinate 25,240,363 downwards.
ACTTTGACATTTCATAATCATGCTAACTAGTTTAATTTTATATGCTAAGTTATAAGTGATGCATTTTGTCTTGCTAAAGCAATAAGTTTAGGATTTATAAGTGAACCCTGCACATGTGTGTGTTTAAATTTCTATTGATGTCAAAATTCTGGAAATTCTTCAAGACATCTCTAGTTTCAACTTTCAGCACAAGAAGCACCCACAATCCCACCCCCACCGCCTTACAATTTGCATTTCTCACATCAGTCTGCAGCTGTTGCTACCACATTTGCTGTGGCCAAGAAAGGCTTCTTTTCTCCTTCATTATACGAACCCAGCTAATCAAGGATCACAGGGAATGCATTGTCATGGTGCTACACAGCCAATCATCTCAGGCGAGGTTGCAAAGTCAACAGAGAAGGAAAGCCATCCTATAATGATTATATCCATGACCCCAGTCATTAAGATCACCCTCTGTACAGGGAAACAGACTGCTGAAACAGCACTAAGGGGCAAGTGCATACTTCTACAAACCGTACAACCCCTTCCCAGTCCTCTTAACACAGTAATAATTTTACCTGACCTCTGTTGACAACACCAGGTATTAATTAGGATGACCATCAGCTTGAGTATTGTATGTAAATCCCCAACTATACTCACATGCTCTAATGGTGACCCCTTTATTGCTAGAGGGTCCTACCTGTATGGGGGTATGTGGGGTAGAGGCAATCTATGGGGCAAAATGCATTTCCAGACCCCAAGGCACAGATAAAAACAGCAGTCATTCAAGTTGCCCACCTCTGTTTCCTACCCACCTCCCAAGCAATTCCTTTGGTTTGAAAACACATCTAGAGTCAGTGTGGTAGTAATAAGTGTTTATTGTGCAATTGTATTGTACAGCTCTGGCAATACTCTGCTTAGATGATCCCAATCTGAAAAGAAACAAACAAACAAAAGAACTGTGAGCTGTCCGGCAGCAGCCACAGAAGCATGGAGCTCTCTGGCCCACCACCCTCCAAGCCCCTCCCAACACCCAAGAAACTCTTGGAAAAGATCTCCCCATATTCCAACAGAAAAAGCAGAAGCTCAGATGTCTCTTCAGGAAGCAAAGCTCATAAGGCACAAACATCTCTGGAGGGATCTCTGTGCATCAGTGGTTCCTTTGAAAACATCACATGGCTCAGTCTGAAAGTGTTTCCATCATCTGCACAGAGCTTCCCCCACCAGTATCCAGCTTCCACGGCTAACAATAAGTTCCAGAGACTGAAACTCCCAGAGACTGACACTCTTGCGTTTCATGAACCCTGTAAGAACTGCCTTTGTTCTCACATGCACTCTGGACCACTGGTGCGTTACAATTCATAAATGGCTTATACCAGAGGTACCAATGCCAGTTTGGGGTTGGGGTGGGGGGGGACAGTATCCTTTTCAAAAGGAGACAAGCAGACAGAACAACAAAACAGATGTAAAGGACGTCCAAGGCCATAGTCTGGTCAAATAAATTATTTTGAAAGATGCAGCCCTTACAATTCTGCATGACAAACCACCCTTGCCAAAATTCCTCCTTCTATAGAGTAAGAGTTGGTTTTTATATGCCAGCTTTCTCTATCACTTAAGAGAGAATCAAACCGGCTTACAAACACCTTCCCTCCCTCTCCTCACAACAGACACCCTGTGAGGCAGGTGTGGCTGAGAGAGTGTGACTAGCCCAAGGTTACCCAACTGGCTTTATGTGTAAGAGTGGGAAAACAAATCCAGCTTCCTAGAATAGCCTCCGCCGCTCATGTGGAGTGGGGAATCAAACCCGGTTCTCCAGATCAGAGTCCACCGCTCCAAACCACCGCTCTTAGTCACTACACCACGCTGGCTTCCATGAGCGTTGCCCTTTTGGTCACCCTAAAGAGGACAGGCGTGCATGGTGTAAAAGCAGAGGTGGGTCCCATGCTGCAGCAAGGGACCTGAACACAGGTGCAGAAAGGTTGAAGACGGCTGGCCTGTAGAACCAGCAAGGCATCTTCAGTTACAACTGCCAGTTGTCATTTCTACCCTTACTAGGGGGACAGGCCAAAACAGACGCTATGGCAAAGAAGAAAAGGATTTGAATATCATCCTCCTTACCTTGTTGGCAACATCTAGCGCATCATAATCTGGAGCAAGACGGACATAAGCCTTTTTCTCACCATCAGGCCTAGAACAAGACAAGTGGTGTTAACTTTTGGGGTTGCTTATACCACATTATTCCTGCTTTTGAAAGGTGTTGAGGTGCAGAGAAAGGCCAAAAAATCTATTCTCACTGAACATGCAGGAGACTAATGTGGGGAAATTCACAGTATTTAATTTCTAGTTGATAGTCATGAACACTCATGAAAATACTGAGTGTGGATAGTCATGAACACACATGAAGCTGCCTTCTACTGAATCAGACCCTTGGTCCATCAAAGTCAGTATTGTCTACTCAGACCGGCAGCGGCTCTTCAGGGTCTCAGGCTGAGGTCTTTCCCATCACCTACCTGCCTAGTCCCTTTAACTGGAGATGCAGGGGATTGAACCTGGGACCTTCTGCATGCCAGGCAGATGCTCTACCACTGAGCCACAGCCCCTCCCCTTCTGCTATTTTTTCTCTACTAAACAGCAAGAAAATATGCTTAGATAATCAGTGGCTTCATCAAGACATTTTATAAATTCTTATTTGAACGAAAAACAAATCTTTTTTTTGAAGCTTCCTAAGTATATCAAGCCCTGACCTGGATGGCCCAGGCTAGCCTGATCTCGTCAGATCTCAGAAGCTAAGCAGGGTCAGCCCTGGTTAGTATTTGGATTGGAGACCACCAATGAAGTCCAGGGTTGCCATACAGAGGAAGGCACTGGCAAACCACCTCTGTTAATCTCTTGCCTTGAAAACCCCGTAAAGGGGTCGCCATAAGTCGGCTGCGACTTGACGGCACTTTACACACACACAAGTATATCAAACTATTGTGTGCATTAAATTCTACATAATGAGGTTCAGACTAAAAACATAGACAATCATGCTTAGATTTTACTAATAAGGCAGTATTTAATATTTCTGGAAATCACACGTCTGTCTACCACCATCTCTGGAGGGATCTCCGTGCATCAGTGGTTCCTTTGAAAACATCACATGGCTCAGTTCGAAAGTGTTTCCATCATCTGCACAGAGCTCCCCCCACCCTCCTCGCACACTCTGCCATTACTCACCGAATCAGTGTGTTGACCTTGGCCACGTCAATGTCATACAACTTCTTGACCGCCTGCTTGATCTGGTGCTTGTTTGCTTTCACGTCCACGATGAAGACCAGCGTGTTGTTGTCCTCGATCTTCTTCATAGCCGACTCTGTAGTCAGTGGGAACTTAATGATGGCATAGTGGTCCAACCTGCAGACAAATACAGGAAAAAATAACTGTGCATACCACAAAAATTAAGGATACTGCTGGTTAGGTAGTCTCTTGAAATGCCCTTCTTTACCCACAGATCCAGGTGCATCAGTATCTAATAAGCTATAATCACAAGCAATCAGGCTTTGGTCGCTAGAGAATCATCATGTGCACCTCTGGTCCTGTTCTTGGACCTGAATATTCACTGTACAGAGCTAAAATGTTCAGGGTGGAGGGAAGAAGCCCCACATCCCCATTAGGGATTAAAAAAGACCACATGGAGATATCCTATAACATACTTGCTTAAAAAAAAATAAACTTCTTGTTATATATAACAAGAGGGCTGCCATCCAATGAAAAAATATGCAATCTGATTCGATGCGCACTCATTATAAGCTCTTTTAGTCAATAGTTGTGAAAATTAATTCTTTTATTATCAAGGTGCTCTTTTATTGTTCATCTCACTAATTAGTTAAATTGCATCATCGTCTCAATAACATACAGGATCCTATCTGTCTTCGGAACTCACTGCCACAAGATAGTGTACTGACAAATTGTTTTAAAGCATGATTAAAGAAGCTCATTGGAGACCTCATTCATTGGAGAAGCTCATTTATCAAGTCAGGGACTTGATAAAGAAGACTTAGATAAATGGAGGCTTGTCACTGGCTATCGGTCATAACAAATAGGTATAAACTCTTCAGAAGAAGCATAATTAAAACTATCAGATGATGGCTAGCCTCTGCAGCTCACTAGAGTCAATTCTCTGGCCATTACTAAATGGATCATGTGCAGCTTTTATGCCCAACATACTTGTTCCTCCTTGGTGCACTCTTCCGCGGATACTTGGGCTGCCTCCGTAACCGCAGAGTTTTGGGCCTCCGGAAGGTGGGTGACGTCCGAATCTTCTTCTTGGTGTGACTATGGACACCTTTCAAGACTGCCTTTTTAGCCTTCAGGGCTTTGGACTTTGCCTCAGTCTTAGCTGGGACAGCTACAAGAGACACAGTTGAAAAAGCATGTACGTGTATTTAATATATGGTATGCAGCAAACCAGGTCACAGCTTCCAAGATCTGGGCATCAACCCTCTACCAATGAAGCTTATTCTCCTTCTCCCCCTTTAAAGTGAAGCAACATGTGCCTTTATGGCTGGCATGTGATCTAGGCACCCCAGAAAGCACAGGGAATGAAATGAACTGAGTTGCAACATAGGCCTAAGCACATGGTGAAAAAAAAAATCTGAAGGCATCCCTTAAAACTAATTTGCCTTACAGAGAATTTGGATGGTGCAGGGGAGACATCTGGTTAACAGCTAGCATCTATATTCTCAATGGGAGCAACGTTGTCTTTTCTCTGTCCCAGTTAACCCCAGGTTCACCTGGAGATGTGTTTCACACTCAGCGTCACCAAATCCAATTAAATCTGCAGGGTAACCGACACTTCTAACAGTGCAATCCTAAAGAGCGTTACTCTTGTCTAATCCCATTCATTTCAGTGGCTTAGACTGCCAAAAAACAAATCAGTGGGTTATAGATCAAATCAAGCCTGAACTGACCCTAGAAGCTAAAATGACTAAACTGAGGCTGTTGCATTTTGGTCACATTATGAGAAGGCAAGAGTCATTAGAAAAGACACCCATGCCAGGAAAAGTTGAGGGCAGCAGGAAAAGAGGACGACCCAACAAAAGATGGATGGACTCAATGAAGGAAGCCACAGCCTTCAATTTGCAAGACCTGAGCAAGGCTTTCAAAGATAGGACATTTTGGAGGACTTTCATTCAAAGGGTCGCCATGAGTCGGAAGCGACTTGACGGCACTTGACACCCAACACGGACTGGAGTAACTGCACAGAATTGTACTGCTAGACTCTTAGGGAACTTCAATGCACTTTGCATGTGGATTTTACTGTGTGCAATTACAACATCCACGTGCAAACGATGATTAAATTGCATTGAAAGTGCATTATTCGGCATGTGTGAAAATGCCCTTAAACCTGCGGCCTCTTTGCTTCCAGTGAGCTATAATAGAAAGGGACGACCGGCCAGCTCCTAGAGCAACCCAGGCACTTCAAACCCCCTCCCCATCTAAACGAAGCTAAACTGACTCCCCCCATCAACATCAACCTGACTTTAAAGTCATCTTCAGGACTCTTCTCCAGAAGGGGGGCCATCAAGCCCCCCCCCCTTGCGAAGAAGCACCACAACACGAGCCACGTTAGGCCACCTGGATCTGCGAGGAGGGTCTGGGCAAACGAAGAAGTCCGTTCCCCCCAGCAGTGGGGTGTCACCGCGAGACTCAACCCCCCCCCCGGTCAAAAGCTCCCCCTTAGCCTTTCAGCACAGCCCCATTGGGACCCCCACCCGCCGCCACCCGCTCCGGCCCGCCTCACCCTCCTTCTTGGCTTTCGGCGCCATCTTGGGGAGGCAACAAAAAGGAAGACCACGTGCGCCTCCCACGGGCTTATAGCGCCTCGGTCTCGCGAGAGTACGCGGCCTAACTCCACGGCGGAGAAAACCCCAAGGCCTGTCGGGGGACAAAGGAGGCGGGCTTTGACAGGTTGCTCATACATGGGCGCCATCGCGAGCGCATGCGCACTATCCCGCCCCGGGGGCGTCGTGGAGCGCGCGGCGCATCGTGGGAGTTGTAGTTGCAGGGTGTCCTATTTTGGTGATGTCAGAAACGTAGCTGGGACTTCACTATGTAGTGTTGCCTGCTGTGGGTTGAGAAGTGCCCTAGAGATTTGGGATCTAGGGGGTTACCGCACTTTGTATTCCCAGCGATGTATTAAGAGTTTGAAAGCGTTATAAAAAATACTGTTCGCACTTTCTATGGATTCCCGCCGATGTATTAAGAGTTTGAAAAAGTTATAAAAAATACTGTTCGCACTTTCTGTGTATTCCCACCAATGTATTAAGAGTTTATAAAAATACTGTTCGCACTTTCTGTGTATTCCCACCAATGTATTAAGAGTTCGAAAACGTTATAAAAAATACTGTTCGCACTTTCTGTGGATTCCCACCAATGTATTAAGAGTTTATAAAAAATACTGTTCGCACTTTCTGTGTATTCCCACCAATGTATTAAGAGTTTATAAAAAATACTGTTCGCACTTTCTATGTATTCCCGCCAATGTATTAAGAGTTCGAAAACGTTATAAAAAATACTGTTCGCACTTTCTATGTATTCCCACCGATGTATTAAGAGTTCGAAAACGTTATAAAAAATACTGTTCGCACTTTCTATGTATTAAGAGTTTGAAAAAGTTATAAAAAATACTGTTCGCACTTTCTGTGTATTCCCACCAATGTATTAAGAGTTTATAAAAATACTGTTCGCACTTTCTGTGTATTCCCACCAATGTATTAAGAGTTCGAAAACGTTATAAAAAATACTGTTCGCACTTTCTGTGGATTCCCACCAATGTATTAAGAGTTTATAAAAAATACTGTTCGCACTTTCTGTGTATTCCCACCAATGTATTAAGAGTTTATAAAAAATACTGTTCGCACTTTCTATGTATTCCCGCCAATGTATTAAGAGTTCGAAAACGTTATAAAAAATACTGTTCGCACTTTCTATGTATTCCCACCGATGTATTAAGAGTTCGAAAACGTTATAAAAAATACTGTTCGCACTTTCTGTGTATTCCCCCCAATGTATTAAGAGTTTGAAAAAGTTATAAAAAATACTGTTCGCACTTTCTGTGTATTCCCAATTTATTAAGAGTTTATAAAAAATACTGTTCGCACTTTCTATGTATTCCCACCGATGTATTAAGAGTTCGAAAACGTTATAAAAAATACTGTTCGCACTTTCTGTGTATTCCCACCGATGTATTAAGAGATTGAAAACGTTATACAAAATTCTGTTCGCACTTTCTGTGTATTCCCCCCGATGTATTAAGAGTTTGAAAACGTTATACAAAATACTTTTCGCACTTTCTGTGTATTCCCCCCGATGTATTAAGAGTTTGAAAACGTTATAAAAAATACTGTTCGCACTTTCTGTGTATTCCCACCAATGTATTAAGAGTTTGAAAATGTTATTAAAAATACTGTTGGCACTTTCTATGTATTCCCGCCGATGTATTAAGAATTTGAAAACGTTATAAAAAATACTGTTCGCACTTTCTATGTATTAAGAGATTGAAAACGTTATACAAAATTCTGTTCGCACTTTCTGTGTATTCCCACCAATGTATTAAGAGTTTATAAAAAATACTGTTCGCATTTTCTATGTATTCCCACCGATGTATTAAGAGTTCGAAAACGTTATAAAAAATACTGTTCACACTTTCTATGTATTCCCGCCGATGTATTAAGAGATTGAAAACGTTATACAAAATTCTGTTCGCACTTTCTGTGTATTCCCCCCGATGTATTAAGAGTTTGAAAACGTTATACAAAATACTTTTCGCACTTTCTGTGTATTCCCCCTGATGTATTAAGAGTTTGAAAACGTTATAAAAAATACTGTTTGCACTTTCTATGTATTCCCACCGATGTATTAAGAGTTTGAAAACATTATAAAAAATACTGTTCGCACTTTGGCCCCTTTAGCTGTGAAGACTTCTTCCAACCATTTATAAGCCGTGGTATCCAAAAACCCTTTTAAAGCAATGTTTTTTATAGGCTGGGGCTTGGGGGGAAATCTCAGCAGATGAGCTTGCAGGGTTACCGCAATTTGTATTCCCAGCGATGTATTAAGAGTTTGAAAATGTTGTAAAAAAAACATCGCTTTAAAAGGGTTTTTGGATACCACGGCTTATAAATGGTTGGAAGACGTCTTCACAGCTAAAGGGGCCAAGCAAAGTGCAAACAGTATTTTTTATAACGTTTTCAAACTCTTAATACATCGCTGGGAATACATAGAAAGTGCAAACAGTATTTTTTATAACGTTTTCAAACTCTTAATACATCACTGGGAATACAAGTGCTGTAACCCCCTTTGCTCTCTAAAGCAGCCATTTTTATCCAACGGTACTGATCTCTTGTCTGGATATAGCGTTGCCAACTCGGTTTGGAAATTCTTGGAGATTTGGGGGTGGATCCTGGGGATGGCCAGGTGTGGGGAGAAACCTCATCAGGGTATAATGCCAAACAGTCCACTCTCCGAAGCAGCTATTTTCTGCAGGGGAACTGGTGATCATAAGTCTGGGGGATCTCCTGGCCCTACCTGGAGGTTGGCAACCCTAGCCACCAATCATAGAGCAGTGTGCGGCCAACACCACTGTGACAGGCAGAATGAGACAGACAGCACACACTAATGTATAGGGTTGCCAACCTCCAGGTAGTAGCAGAATAACTTATGATCTCCTACAACTGATCTCCAGCTGATAGAGATCAGTTTAGACGCTTTGGGAATTGGACTCTATGGCATTAAAGTCCTTCCCCTCTCCAAACCCGCCCTCCCCAGGCTTCGCCCCAAAAAACTCCCACTGATGGTGAAGAGGGACCTGGCAACCCTACTAATGTAGCCACATCCCAAGCAGGGTTTATTTATTTATTTAATATATATCCTGCCCTTCCCCGAAAAAGGTAGGGCTCAAGGCAGCTTACAGCAATATAAGCACAATCGTATACAAATCAGTTTAAAACACTGTTCAGTTTCTATTGAAATCCAATAAAACTCACAATTTACATGTTATCAATCCAAGGCATCAGTAGAATCATGTATACACCCTCAGTCAGGAGAGGCAAGGGTTGCCAGGGCTAGGAAAATGTCCCTTTAATAGAGGCTCAATGTGTAGAAGAAGAGAGCTGATGATTTTCATGGCATGGAGGTAAATAACAGCACTTGATAAATAAGATCTCCTCAAGCCTCTGTTAAAGCCAGTACTGTGTAGTGGTTAAGAGTGTTGGACTAGTATGTGGGAGACCCAGGTTCAAATCCTCACTCGTGCCATCGAAGTTCGCTGGGTGACCTTGGGCCAGTCACACACACTCAGCCTAAACTACCTCAAAGGGTTGTTGTGAGGACAAAATGGAGGAGAGGAGAACAACGTAAGCCGCTTGGGGTCCTCATTGGGGAGAAAGGCAGGGTACAGATGAAATAAATAAATACATGAATGAACGGGACATTTTTCTCCAGGCCTGTTGGCAACCGTACATGCGGAATACACGAAGGAAGAGAACAAATGGAACACAGTGCCCTCTGCTGGAAGGATCGCCATGTGATGACCTGGAGGAATGAACCTCCTCTAGCCAGATCTGCAGATGTGGTTTTGAGTTCCGCCTCACAACCAAAATCAAACACAAGACCTGTGGCATCTTACAAACTAACATAACCGAGTTTCCTGTTGCCAGGCACACACATGAGGAAGGAAACGCAGTAAAATATAGCAGATTATTCAAATAGGGGGTTACCGCACTTTGTATTCCCAGCGATGTATTAAGAGTTTGAAAATGTTATAAAAAACATCGCTTTAAAAAGGTTTTTGGATACTACGGCTTATAAATGGTTGGAAGACGTCTTCACAGCTAAAGGGGCCAAACAAAGTGCGAACAGTATTTTTTACAACGTTTTCAAATTCTTAATACATCGGTGGGAATACATAGAAAGTGCGAACAGTATTTTTTATAACGTTTTCAAACTCTTAACACATCGCTGGGAATACAAATGTGGTAACCCTCATAGTGATGTTGGCAAGAGTAACACATGCAGCACAATGGCAGAGGAATATCCAGATCTGAATAAATGGAAACTTACATCCTTTATACATAATCGACCAATTTCAGGAAAAAATGAATTTTTAAAAATTATATAACTGAAAAAATAAACAAATTAAATTAAAACAGGAAGCTATAGGTAGTATCGTACTGCTATCATACTGCCCTTGTACAAATCTATGGTGAGACCACACTTGGAATACTGTGTACAGTTCTGGTCACCACACCTAAAAAGGATATTGCAGAGCCTGAGAAGGTGCAGAAAAGAGCAACCAAAATGATTAGGGGACTACAGCAACAGCTAGGGTTGCCAGGTCCCGCTTCACCACCAGCGGGAGGTTTTTGGGGCGGAGCCTGCGGAGGGCGGGGTTTGGGGAGGGGAGGGACTTCAATGCCAAAGAGTCCAATTGCCAAAGTGGCCATTTTCTCCAGGTGAACTGATCTCTATCGGCTGGAGATCAGTTGTAGTAGCAGAAGATCTCCAGCTAGTACCTGGAGGTTGGTAAGCTAGAACTGCCCTATGAGGAGTGGTTAAAACGCTTAGGGCTGTTTAGCTTGGAAAGAAGGCAGTTAAGGGGAGACATGATAGAGGTCTATAAAATTACACATGGCATGGAGAGAGTGGACAGGGAGAAACTTTGTTCCCTATCTCATAATACTAGAACACGGGATCATCTGCTGAATCGGAGGGTGACAGATTCAAAACAAATAAAAGGAAGTATTTCTTCACATAACACAGTTAAATGGTGGAACTCCCTGCCCAGGAGAGTGGGCATGTTCATGGAGGAGAGGACTATTCGTGGCTACTAGTCATGATGCATACCTATTATCTCCAGTATCAGAGGAGCATGCCTATTATATTAGGTGATGTGGAACACAGGCAGGATGCTGCTGCAGTCGTCTTCTTTCTGAGCTTCCTAGAGTCACCTGGTTGGCCAATGTGTGAACAGACTGCTGGACTTGATGGCCCTTGGTCTGATCTGGCATGGCTTTTCTTATGTTCTTAAATGTTTTATAATTAACTAGATATTAAAATATATTGAGAAGACAGAGTAATGTAGCCCAAAGGAGTGAACAACCAAAATGTAATTTTGAAAAGTAAGCTCCATATAAACTGTAATGATATGATTGTTTGTGTTTAAATGTTTGTATGTTTGTTTCTGTATAGCGATAACTTTTAAGAATTTAAAAAAATGGAAGGAAAAATGGTGACTGCTCCATCTGCATCAGTCATACGCTTCTGCAGTTCACCCCGAGGAGACAGCCTGATAGAATGGCCAAGACCTCTCCCAGAGAACAGTTCAAGTGATGGGCTGGGTTGGGCTCAGAAGCTCCAGCCTGTTGCCAGGCAAGAATACAAACAGCAGCAACAAAGAAACCCACAACTGCACATCCACAAAAGGTAGTCATGTCAACACCCAGACAGTTCACCGGGCAAAGGTAACCATACATCATTCTTAGGCCATAGGCTCATATCCCACTAAGGCATAGCTGAAACTCTGCCGCATTGAACATAATAAGGGAAACCCCTTTTCTCCTAATTATGGGGCAGGTGGGTAACAGCTGCAGGGGACATCAGTAGGGTTGCCAACCTCCAGGTGGTAAACAAAACAAAAAAAAAACAGCTTCAAACTGCAAAACAGTACAAGTTTGTATTAACAACACATAAACATGCACCATACATATGGTACACCAAACATGTCCAACCAAGTAAATACTATATACAATTAAAGCCACAGCAGGGAATATCTACAATCCTAGGCTTGAGAGCATCTTTTTCCTCCAAGAGGTACGGTAATAAGTCAGTTCTACAGAAGTCCGGTTCACTTTCTGTTTCGGCTTATCCCAGCCTTCCTCAGGGGCTCACTAAATATAAGGCAAAAATAAACATGCAAAAATAAACATTGTACTGTTTTGCAGTTTGTACTGTTTTGCAATTTGAAGTTGTTGTTGTTGGGGTTTTTTTTGCTAATTAATTCACAGCTTGCTAATTTTTGTGTGCCTAAACCTCCAGGTGGTGGCTGGAGATCTGCTATTACAACTGATCTCCAGCCAATAGAGATCAGTTCACCTGGAGAAAATGGCTGCTTTGGCAATTGGACTCTATGGCATTGAAGTCCCTCCCTAAACCCCGCCCCCAGGCTCCAACCCAAAACCTCCTGCTGGTGGGGACCTAGCAACCCTAGACATCAAGAAGTGAGCCTCCAGTGGGATACACTCCCCAAGACATCTCTTCCACCCAGTATCTTCCAAGGAGGCATTCTGCCTCTGACCCTGGAGGTCCCATTCAGCTAGCCTGGTTCCCAGTGATAGATCTATTCCATAGGTCTGTCCACCCTAGGGTTGCCAGCTCCAGGTTGGGAAATACCTGGAGATTTTGGGGGTGGACTCTGAGGTTGGGGCCAACTCCGTGCATACTTTGGTTGCCCTTTCCTGCACCTTCCCCACCTCTTCAAGATCCCTTTTGAGATGTGGTGACCAGAATTGTCCACACTATTCCAAATGTGACCACAGCGGGGGCTTGAATGTGGGCATGACTGTACTGGCAGTTTTATTCTCAGTCTCCCCCTTTCCTGATGACGCCTAGCATCAAGTTGGCCTTTTTAAAATCGTCACTGCAGAGTTGACATTTTCTCTGAGCTCTCCACCGCAACCCAAAGGTTAGTCTGTCATCACCAGCTCATACCCTATCAGTGGACACATGAAATTAAGATCACACACACACACACACAATGCGCATCACCTTGCATTTACCAGCACTGAATGTCATCTGCCATTTTGTTGCCCACTTGCCCTGTTAGCAACACAATCCTGAACCCTGTCTTGAAAGGGCCCATGATGGAAATGAATGGCATGTTTTCAGAGATCTGCCAATGGCAAGCCTCGACTGTGTTGTATTAGTGTAACCTTTGTGCCAGTGAAGAATAGGAACCCACCCCATCAGGGGCATGCTGCGGGCTTCGTAAGCCTCTCTATGCTGTGGCCTTCGTCTGCTTCTCATGGGCTTGCCGGTGCCACTCCAGCTGGGGATTGGTGGATGTCAGAGGAGCTGTTATAGGGTCCAGGCCCCTCCCTGGTTTCTCTGGCATTTTCCCTCTGCAGAGCTGAAACAGGAAACCCACGTGCCACACACCAGTCTGGCACTGTGTCAGCATCAGCGATATGCCAGCATCGGGGTCTTTTTCAGGGCTGTCAGAGAAGTCATTTCGGAGCTCATCCCAATCCCCTTGTGCTTCGGCCGCCCTGATCATCTCCTTGGAACAGAGAGGAAGGTCAAGATGGTGAAAAGTCCAGAACAATTGTGGACCCGTTCCCGGTGTGTGGGTGTGATTAAGACCCACGCGAGAGCTCCTTATTGTTACACATTGTTACACTTAAATGTATTAATTTACATTTTTTATAGTCTATAGAGAGCCAGCATGGTGTAGTGGTTAAGAGCAGTGGTTTGGAGCGGTGGACTCTGATCTGGAGAGCCCACTCCTCCACATGAGCAGCAGAGGCTAATCTGGTGAACTGGATTTGTTTCCCCACTCCTACACAGGAAGCCAGCTGGGTGACCTTGGGCTAGTCGCAGTTCTCTTAGAGCTCTCAGCCCCACCTACCTCACAGGGTGTCTGTTGTGGGGAAGGGGAGGGAAGGTGATTGTAAGCCGGTTTGATTCTTCCTTAAGTGGGAGAGAAAGTTGGCATATAAAAACCAACTCTTCTTCTTCTACCTTTCTCACAGGGACTCAAGGAAGATTGCACAGAGTGAGTCAGTACAATCAACAAAATGGGATATTCAATAAACGGTGCACTAGGATTGCAGAAGTCTGGAACCAACCAGAAATCTAAAAGACAGAACTGAAGAATAGCATAAGTACACACATGTCACATTGTGTGTGTTAAGTACCATCAAGTCGCTTCCGACTCACGGCGACCCTATGAATCAATGTCCTCTGCCTTAACAGCCTTTCTCAGGTCTTGCAAACTGAAGGATGTGGCTTCCTTTATAGAGCCAATCCATCTCATGTTGGGTCTTCCTTTTTTCCTGCTGCCTTCCACTTTCCCTAGTATTATTGTCTTTTCTAGTGACTCTTGCCTTCTCATATGACACATTAAGAGGTGCAAAATGACATAATAGGATCCTTACAGCAAGCTATACATAGCAGTACAGACCACAGTCCCTAATGATTGATTCAAGTATGTTTGTGAGCCCTGACCTGGATGGCCCAGGCTAGCCCAATCTCATCAGATCTCCTAAGCTAAGCAGGGTTAGCCCTGGTAAGTATTTTGGATGGGAGACCACCAAGGAATTCCAGGGTTGCAGAGGAAGACAATGGCAAACCGCCTCTGTTAGTCTCTTGCCTTGAAAACCCTACAAGGTTGCCATAAGTCAGCTGTGACTTGATAGCACTTTACACACAGACTCACAAGTTTGTGAATCAATTTGTACAACGTAGCCTGTTACCTGTGCAGAAAAGCCCTCTTGAAATCTGTTTTGCCTAGTTTGTGCAGAGACAGGCGAGTGGGAGCCTTTCTAATCTTTCAAACAGGCCATTCAGTGGGAGCCAAAACAGGGAATGCACGTGTATGGGCCATTGTTGACTTTGAAGAAGAAGAGTTGGTTTTAATATGCTGACTTTTTCTACCACTTAAGGATCAAACTGGCTTACGATCACCTTTCCTCCCCCTCCCCACAACAGATACCCTGTGAGGTAGGTGGGGCTGAGAGAGTTCAGAGAGAGCTGTGACTAGCCCAAGGTCACCCAGCTGGCTTCATGTATAGGAGAGGGGAAACCAACCCGGTATACCAGATTAGCGTCCGGAGCTCATGTGGAGGAGTGGGGAATCCAACCTGGTTCTCCAGATCAGAGTCTGTTGTTCCAAACCACCGCTCTTAACCACTACACCACACTGGCTCTCTTTGCCCAGGTTGGCACCCGTAGAAGCACCTGCTGACATGAGCAAAGCTGTTGGGTCAGAGCATAGGGGAAGAGGTTGTCCCACAGATAAGAGGGATGATGAAGGGCTTTGTATGTGATAGCCAGTACCTTAAACTGAGCCTCGTAACAAACGGGCAGCTGATTGAGCGTCTGCAAAATGGGAGTAATATGCATGCTCCGTCTAGCTCCTGATAATAGCCAAGCTACAGCATCCTGTACCATTTGGCATTTCCAAGTTGATTTTCGAGGGGTGACCAACATACAGTGCATTACAGTAGTCTAGCCTCGATGTTCTGGTGGCATTGATCCAGGTGGCCAGGTCAGCCGCAGGGGCCAGAGCTTGGCTGAGTTGGTAGTAGTAGTTGTTTTTTTGCAGCTGTATTAACTTGCATCTCCCATGTCTTCACCCCATTTCTTTGAAGATTAGAAAGCTCCAGGGATAGAGTTGTTTCCCCAGGCTGGTTCCCCTGGAAGGACAGGGATCTGGAGGTTGCTGGTGTCTTTGGATACTCTCCCAAAGAAACTCCCCCGTGCGATCCCCAGAGAGGAAGCAAGATCCTGCACCCCCAAGGCACTTCAACCTAAACTCCCCCTGCTATGGTTCCTGCTTCTGTAACTGCTATTTTTAAACTTAGTTTATACCACACGTTTCTCCCCGAAGCAGCTTAGATTGTTCTCCTCTCCTCCATTTTATCCTCAGAACAACCCTATCAGGTAGGCTAGGGCTGAGAGTGCGTGACTGGCCAAAGGCCACCCAGCAACCTTCTATGGCAGAGGGGGGGGTTCGAACCCGGCTCTCACAGATCTTAGTGCAACACTGTAACTACAACACGACACTGGCTTCCATTTCCACCTAAGCTCTGCTTGGTGGGAGCCATGACAAAGCAACAGGAAGGATTCAAATCCCTTTTGCCATGTAGGACAGACTGAACCGCAGAGATCAGAGGCCAAGAGCTACCCCCAAGTTCTCAGTATAACCCCCCCCCCCCACTTTGTTAAAATATGCTACAGAATCCATATTTAATCAGACGGGTCCCTGCCCCAAAAACTGGCCATCCGAATTTCGATAAGGGGAGAAAGAAAAGGGGGGCAGGGTTAGACAGGGAAGATGTGAATTGAGGAGGAACTTGAACGCGAATCTCTTTGGAGCGGTGGACTCTGATCTGGAGAACCGGGTTTGATTCCCTGCTCCTCTACATGAGCAGCGGAGGCTAATCTGGTGAACCGGGTTGGTTTCCCCACCCCTGCACACGAAGCCAGCTGGGTGACCTTGGGCTAGTCCCAGCTCTGTTAGAGCTCTCTCAGCCCCACCTACCTCACAGGGTGTCTGTTGTGGGGAGGGGCAGGGAAGGTTTGAGTCTCCCTTAAGTGGTAGAGAAAGTCGGCATATAAAAACCAACTCTTCTTCTTGGTTTTGTGGAAGCGTCAGAGCATCTGGCTAAGTAAAACCTAAGAGCTTTGCACTGAATGGTAGTTGCGCTGGGATGGGGTGGGGGGGAATTTGGCCTCTGCTGGAAAGGCGGTCCCACTTTGTTCTGACCCAGCTTGGGATGCCAGCCTCCAGGTGGGACCTGGGGATCCCCCGGAATTACAGCTCATCTCCAGACTACGCAGAACAGTTTCCCTGGAGAACATGGATGTTTCGGTGGGTGGGCTCTAGGGCATTATACCTCATTGAGCACACACACCCCCCGGGTAGCTCCATCCCCAAATCTCCAAGAATTTCCCAACCTGGTTCTGGCAATCCTACTCCCCCCCCCCCATCCCATCCCCGCCGGTGGCCAAGGAGGGACCTGGCATCCCAGCCCATGCTTCCGATGGGTGTTTGGGGGCGCGGTCTCACCCCCCCGGGCCGGCCCCGAGCCCCACCCCCTGCCCTGCCTCCCTCCCTCCCTCGGCTGCGGGGGGCTCTGCCCGCCCCCGCCAGCCTCTGAGTCACTAATTGGGAGCAGATGCCGCGGGGGGGGGGGGGGGGACGGCGCGGCCCGCCGCTTCCTGTGCCTGCTCGCTCGGCCGCCGGAGAAGGTAGGGGGCCCGGCGCGGCCCGATCCTCGACGGGGTCCCCGCGCGGCAGCCTGCGGTCCCCGCTACTCCTTTGCGCCCAAGAAGGCGAGAGCGCCTCTGGGCATATGCAGAGCGCCAGCAGGCGCCCCCAACCCCATTGTAGGGTTAGGCGGGAGGATACCCCGGCACGTTTCCTTGCGATGGATGGGCCTCCTGGCCCCTTCGCGCCCAAGAAAGCTAGAGTGCCTCTGGGCATATGCAGAGCGCCAGCAGGCGCCCCCACCCCCATTGTAGGGTTAGGCGGGAGGATACCCCGGCACGTTTCCTTGCGATGGATGGGCCTCCTGGCCCCTTCGCGCCCAAGAAAGCTAGAGTGCCTCTGGGCATATGCAGAGCGCCAGCAGGCGCCCCCACCCCCATTGTAGGGTTAGGCGGGAGGATACCCCGGCACGTTTCCTTGCGATGGATGGGCCTCCTGGCCCCTTCGCGCCCAAGAAAGCTAGAGTGCCTCTGGGCATATGCAGAGCGCCAGCAGGCGCCCCCACCCCCATTGTAGGGTTAGGCGAGGGGATACCCCGGCAAGTAGGCATCCTGGCCCCTTCGCGCCCAAGAAGGCGAGAGTGCCTCTGGGCATACGCAGAGCGTCGGCAGGCGCCCCCCAACCCCATTGTAGGGTTAGGCGGGAGGATACCCCGGCAAGTAGGCATCCTGGCCCCTTCGCGCCCAAAAAGGCTAGAGTGCCTCTGGGCAGATGCAGAACGTCAGCAAGCCCCCCCCCCCCAATTGTAGGGTTAGGCGGGAAGATACCCCGGCACGTTTCCTTGCAATGGATGGTTCTCCTGGCCTCATTGCGCCCAAGAAGGCGAGAGTGCCTCTGGGCATATGCAGAACGTCAGCAGGCGCCCCCAACCCCATTGTATGGTTAGGCGGGAGGATGCCCCGGCGCGTTTCCTTGCGATGGATGGTTCTCCTGGCCCCTTCGCGCCCAAGAAGGCCAGAGTGCCTCTGGGCATACGCAGAGCGTCAGCAAGCGCCCTCCCCCATTGCAGGGTGAGGCGGGAGGATGCCCCGGCGTGTTTCCTTGCGACGGATAGGCCTGCCGGCCTCGTGTGCCTTGTCCAGGCGAGCCCCCCGCCCCTCCGGCCGGAGAGCCCTCTGGAATGTCCGGGGATCGGGTTACCGGCCGCGCCCCTCTCCAAACCTCCCGCGAGACGGGGCGGGCGGGCGGCGTGGAGGGATGGAGGGGGGCAGGCAGGCAGGCAGGCGCCCCAAGGAGGGATCCGGCGCCTTGGACGGGGAGTGCGAGCGAGGCCCCCCGGGGCTCCCCCGGACCCCGAGATCCCGCCTCTCTCTCCAAGGGCCGCCCCGCCAGCATCCCGGAGAGCCGCCCCGGCCCGTGGGAGCGGAGCCGGCGGCGGTCGCCGTCTGTGGCTGCTTTTGAAAGGCCCTTGTGGGGTGGCCAGCCGGAGTCGCGTCTGGAAGACCCGGCTCCAGTCCCCGCGGGGCCAGGAAACTGGTTAGGTGACCTTCAGGGCGCTTTCACACCCTCCGAACAATGCACTTTCCATGCACTTTCACGATGGTTTGCAAGTGGATTTTACCGTAAAAGTAAGGTAAAGGTCCCCTGTGCAAGCGCCAGGTCATTCCTTTTTTTTTTAATTTTTATTGATTTTTTAAAATAAAGAATACAAAAAAAAACATAAAAAAAGAAAAAATATGTGTGTAATACAAAAAAGAGAAAACAAACAATACAGAAAAGTATGTACAACGCACTGTTACTATCTATTCTTTAAAAAACAGAGGCCCATAGTGCGCCATACCCAACCACCCACCATAGTGCCCTTCACCATTGGACTTCCGAGCGCCGGGTCATTCCTGACCCATGGGGTGACGTCACATCCCGACGTTTCCAAGGCAGACTTTGTTTGCGGGGTGGTTTGCCAGTGCCTTCCCCAGTCGCCTTCCCTTGACCCCCAGCAAGCTGGGTACTCATTTTACCAACCTCAGAAGGATGGAAGGCTGAGTCAACCTTGAGCCGGCTACCTGAACCCGACTTCCGTTGGGATCGAACTCAGATCGTGAGCAGAGCTTTTGACTGCAGTACTGCAGCTTAACACTCTGCTCCACGGGGCTCCTGATTTTACCATATCACACAGTAAAATCCAGCTACAAAGTGGATTGAAAGTGTATTATTTGGCATGTGTGAAAGTGCCCTACCGTTAGACGTAGGGTTGCCAACCTCCAAGTGCTTTGATTTTGGGTTGCAACCTCTAGATAGTAGCTGGAGATCTCCTGCTATTACAACTGATCTCCAGCCGATAGCGATATGTTCCCCTGGAGAAAATGGCCGCTTTGGCAATTGGGCTCGATGGGATTGAAGTTCCTCCCCTCCCCAAACCTGGCTTTTCTCAGGGTCCATCCCAAAAACCTCCCGCCGGTGACAAAGAGGGACCTGGCAACCCTCGTTAGATGGTCTCTCCTGCCCTAACCTACCTCGCAGGATTGTCATGAGGATTAAGTGGGGGAGGAGGGAAACAGTGTATGGGAGGGGCTGTGGCTCAGTGGTAGAGCATCTGCTTGGCATGCCGAAGGTGCCAGGTTCAATCCCCGGCATCTCCAGTTAAAGGGACGAGGCAAGTAGGTGATGTGAAAGACCTCTGCCTGAGACCCTGGAGAGCCGCTGCCAGTCTGAGTAGACGATGCTGACTTTGATGGACCAGTGGTGGCGGTGATGCAAAATAGCCTGGTAAGATTGTTTCACGTGGGACGCCTCTTTGACGTTCCAAACAGACGAGGCCTGGCTGAAAGGTGCTTCCCATCTCAGTAGTGGGAGACCCAAGAGCGGTGGCCAGGGCCTGCTCACCCGTTGGTAGATGTTCTTTGAAAACTGGGGTATCTTTTAAGAAACAACAGCCAAAATGCCCACATCTAAATCCACACTACCTCTGCCAATGTTTTTGTTTCTAGGTATGAACACCTGAGACCTCCCTGCAGCCACCCTACAGTCCTCATCATGAGCCTGCTTGCACCCGTCAGGAGGGACCGGGTCATTGCTGAGCTGCCCCCAGTAAGGAGACCACAATTCCAGGGGGCGGTGGGGTATGGCAAGACAGGAATGGAACTGGGGAAGGAGCCACACTTGTGGGGCTAGAAGTTCCCTTGTGAGCAGCCAGGGGCAGTTTTGGCAAGGGATGGGAAGGAGAAGAGTTGGTTTTTATATGCCGACTTTCTCTACTACTTAGGGAAGAATCAAACCAGCTTGCAATCACTTTCCCTTCCCCTCCCCACAATAGACACCCTGTGAGGTAGGTGGGGCTGAGAGAGCTCTAAGAGAGCTGTGACTAGCCCAAGGTCATCCCGTTGGCTTCATGTGTAGGAGTGGGGAAACAAATCCAATTCACCAGATTAGCCTCCGCCGCTCACGTGGAGGAGTGGGGAATCAAACCCGGTTCTCCAGATCAAAGTCCACCACTCCAAACCACCGCTCTTAACCACTGCACCACGCTGGCTCTCTGGAGACAGCCTGGCTGCCCCGGCCAGGGATGTTGAGGCTTGGGAGGGCCTCTTCGTGGTGTCCGGAGCAGGGACAAAGAGGCAGTTGCCCAGGGCGTCTGCATTCCAGGGACCTCCTGTTTCGGTTGCTTCAATGTCTTGGGGAGAGTCACAGGTTGGGTGTGGGTTGGGAAGTGTCCCCTACACCCCGCAGGCCCTTGAGTCTCCATGGCTGCCCAGAGACCCCATTGTCCAGAGGAAGGGGCAACAAACTTGACCGGCTGCCGTGTGAAAATACAAACTGTCTCTCGGTGGCTTCGAAACCCATTTTATGCACTGGTCTTCTTTATTTATGGTCTGCCGTTCTTGGCCAATTCAACCCCTGGGCGATATTCTAGAACAGCTGTTCCGACTCTTTTGAGTCATGGAGCACTTTTCAGAAGAGAAATTCGTCACAGAGCGCTAATTTTCACCTAGCACCTATATGTTAAACTGAATGACAGTAGTATTTTTTGTTCCAGTCTCTTCACGGAGCACCAAGGGCTCATTGGAGCACAGTTTGGGAGAAGGTCCTCCAGAATCCTTCAGGGAATTCTTGTTTGGGTTGAAATATTTTCCTGTGTATCCCTCCAGCCCCCCTGGTTCCATGAGAGGGGTGGGGGGCTACATCGGGTGATCTGAGAATGCCCTCATTTCTTCTTGCTGTGTGATTCCTCTCTCTCTCCCCCCCGGTCTTTTTCCAGTGTTTTACCAAAGAGGCAGCCCTGCATTCCAGAACCTCCTTTCACCCCAAAGTGGTTGGGATGTGTCAGGCCCAGCGCACCGGCACTGTGGGGTACGTCATGCTCGCCCCTTGGGGAGGAGAAAAAAAGGGGGGGAGTCATGAAAAGAAGTCTCGAGAACAAAGCTTCTTAAACTGTGGGTCGCAACCCCATATGGGGGTCGCATGACTGAATGTGGGGGTCGTGAAACATGTGCTTTCGTCTTTAATAAATGGTTAAATTATATGTATACCAAAGAATTGTTTTAAAATAAATTTCTTTATGATTTATTATCAGTAGGGTTGCCAGGTCCCTCTTCGCCACTGGCGGGAGGTTTTTGGGGTGGAGCCTGAAGAGGGGAGGGGTTCAGTGCCATAGAGTCCAATTCACAAAGTGGCCGTTTTCTCCAAGTGAACCGATCTCTATCGGCTGGAGATCGATCTCTATCGGCTGGAGATCAGATGTAATAGCAGGAGATCTCCAGCTACTACCTGGAGCTCGGCAACCCTAATTATCAGTAAATGTTTGATTTGTATACCTATTTTATATACCTATATAACCAGGGTCATGTAAAAATTTCTCAGGCGAAAAGGGGTCGCGAGTGGCAAAAGTTTTAAGAAGCCCTGCTCTAGAAATCCGTCATGGCCGCGTCGCTTTCACATGCGTGCAACGCAGGGCGAGAAGAGCAGAGCGTAACTCCGGGGCAAACTGCGGCTTTGCAGACTGGCCATTCCTGGCTGCTTTGCCTGCCCGGCTTGCCACTCCAGTGGCTCAATCAAAACAGCAGCACACTAAATGTTAATCAAATACAGTGTATTAATAACAAGATAACAAGAATGAAAAGAATACCTCACTACCTAGAGCATGCAAACGTACAAATACAAAATACAACAGATACTGAACAATACAATCACAGGAATATATACAATATATACAATTAAAATGCGAACGTGGTCCCACAGTTCACTAGTGCAAAATCAGTAGGGGGAAAAAATCTTTTGGCCCCTCAGTAGAACAATATTCACAGGTTTAGTTGGGAGCAGAGAAGCCCTCCCTTGGTTTCACTCACAGTCCTAAGGTCGAGAGAAGTCCCTTTAAAAGGCGATGTAAATCGTGCGGTGGGGACCACAGTCCAAATATGGTTCAAATTCACAAGGACAGAACCCAGATCCCGGATAGTCTTTGTGTTTCGCCAAAAGAGGCTTCATCAGCCTTGCATCTCTCTGGAAAAATTCTTATTCACCTTAATGAAGGTTTGGAAAATGTCGCAGTGTATAATCAACCGTTGAGTTGCTCTCTCTCAGTGGCAAACGGGGAGCCCCCTCCTGGCGCCCGGGGTGTGTCGGAGCACGTTGAGGACTTGTCCTAGAGCAGGAATGCAGCCGGAGGGAGGGGAGGGGTGGGCAGACTTGGGACTCCTCCTCCTAACGGAAAGCGCTTCTCACATCCAATGATCCAATCCCTGTTTCCAGAGAGACGACAGGGAAATGCCAGGAGGAGCCCCCCGTCCAGCCATGTGCTGGGTTTTAGGCGTCAGTCGGCGCAAGCCCAGCCACGTTCCATTGAAAAGTGCCTCTGGGAAGGTGCCAGCATAGCGCTAAAGCAATGGCACAGCCTCTGGTTTCTCCCCAGCACCTGGTGTTTAGAAGTAGACTGCCCCTGAACATGGAGGTTCCCCTTTATGGTCAGTAGTCTCCCTGACTTGGAGACACACCACCAAGCCCTTGATTACCTAAGGTAGTGACAGAGCCTTGTCCCAAACTGCCAGTCAATGCCACTGGGGGGCCCTGAAGTCTGGTGAGGGGGAGACACCTTGGCTTGCTGTCCAAGACCAGCAGTAGGAGCATCATTAGCAAGAGTCCTTGCTGGGAAAGCCCCAAGGTCCGCTCACACGCGAAGCTGCCTTATACTGAATCGGACACTTGGTCCATCAAGGATTGTATTGTCTCCTCAGACTGGGGGTCTCAGGTGGAGGTCTTTCACACCACCTATGACCTGATCCTCTTAGCTGGAGATGCTCAGGATTGAACTTGGGACCTTCTGCATGCTAGGCAGAGGCTCTTCCATTGAGCCAGAGTCTAGCATGCAGTTTTCCCCCTTCTCCCCTTAGAAACAGCTCCTCCCAGGCAATGGGCTGGAGGAGCTAATCTGGTTTTTGTTTTTTTCCTCAGCAGGTTTAAAATATCTAAGATCATCGTGGTGGGAGACCTCTCGGTGGGCAAGACCTGTTTGATCAACAGGTAACCTCTTGGTAGTTTGGGGAAGGGCAGCTCAGAGGGACACCTTTGCATGTCAGCGGGGCAGGGAGGTGGGGAGCTGGAAGACTGAGAGATTCAAAACAGAAAAAAAGGAAGTATTTATTCATGCAACACATAGTTAAATTGTGGAACTCCCTGCCCCAGGATGTGGTGATGGCTGCCCACTTGGAACGCTTTAAGAGGGGAGTGGACGTGTTCATGGAGGAGAGGGCTATTCATGGCTATTAGTAAAGATGGATGCTAGTCATGATGCATACCTATTTTCTGCAGTTTCAGAGCAGCATGCCTATTATATTAGGTGCTGTGGGACACAGGCAGGATGGTGCTGGTGCAGTCATCTTGTTTGTGGGCTTCCTAGAGGCACCTGGTTGGCCACTGAGTGAACAGACTGCTGGACTTGATGGACCTTGGTCTGATCCAGCATGGCTTTTTTATGTTCTAAGATTCCTCCTGCCTGCAAGAGAACTGAGTGGCCAGGCCTAGGCCTGAGATTAGACTTCCTTGTTTGCAGGGCTAAGGCATTTGCCCTCCCTGGGCCTGGCCTCCTATGCCCCCCCCCACATTAATTGCTTTTTAAATGCTTAATACTAACTTTCTCAAGCAACAACAATCAGCTGCTACACAAAGTGAAGGTGAAAAGTGCCATCAAGTCGCAGCCGACCTACAGCAACCCCATAGGGTTTTCAAAGCAGGAGGCGTTGGGAGGTGGCTTGCCATTGCCTGCCTCCACATGGGCTGAGAGAGTTCAGAGAGAACTGTGACTGGCCCAAGGTCACCCAGCAGGCTTCATGTGGAGGAGTGGGGAATCAAACCCGGTTCTCTGGATTAGAGTCCGCCCTCTTAACCACTACACGAGCCATTATGCAAAAAAAAAGAAAAGAAAGAAAGACAGTGACTAAAATCCATAAACAATTCCTTTTTTAACAATCCAGAAATAATTGTAACTCCCTCCTCTTAGACACACCTGTGTAGCCATTTGAGTGAGACACTTGGATGGGGAAAAAGAAGAAGAGTTGGTTTTTATATGCTGACTTTCGCTACCACTTAAGGAAGAATCAAACCGGCTTACAATTGCCTTCCCTTCCTCTCCCCAAAACAGACACCCTGTGAGATAGGTGGGGTTGAGAGAGCTCTAAGAGAACTGTGACTAGCCCAAGGTCACCCAGCTGGCTTCATGTGGAGGAGTGGCAAAACCAACCCAGATCAGATTAGAGTCCGCCGCTCATGCAGAGGAGTGGGGAACTAACCCCGGTTCTCCAGATGAGAGCCCACTGCTCCAAACCACCCCTCTTAACCACTACACCTCACTGTCTCAGGGGGAAGGCTTTTTCGGGCAGTCCTGAGGGACCGAGTGAGCAGAAGTCAGATTCCAGAATCTCTCTCCCCCCAGATTTTGTAAAGACTCCTTCGACAAAAACTACAAGGCCACCATTGGAGTGGACTTTGAGATGGAGCGCTTCGAGGTCTTGGGGGTCCCGTTCAGTCTGCAGCTGTGAGTATGGAAGCTGTGCCCGCTTGGGGCTCTTCTCCTGGGAGCCGTCTTGCCATGGGGAGACACTCCTGATTGCTGCAGCCTCCGGTGGGGCTTTGAGCTAACATGCTGCATCTTCACCTTGCACCAGGTGGGATACCGCTGGCCAGGAGCGCTTCAAGTGCATTGCATCCACCTACTACCGAGGAGCACAAGGTGAGGTGCTAGCAGAGAGATCCTTTGGGGGGGGGGCTGCTTAATTGGCACCTTACTGATGCTCAAAGATTTGCCTCAAACTGTCGCTCAGGTCAGACAATGGCTGTGAAAATCGTTGATGCATTCACTGAGCGATAAGCGGGTGGCCAGAGGGAGCCAAATGGGTCTTTGGTAGGGTTGCCAACCTCCAGGTGGTGGGTGGAGATCTGCTAGTACAGCTGATCTCCAAGTGATAGAAGTCAGTTCCCTTGGAGAAAATGGCTACTTTGGCAATCGTACTCTATGGCATTGAAATCCCTCCCCTCTCCAAACCCCGCCCTTCTCAGACTCCACCCCCAACATCTCCAGGTATTTCCCAACTCGGAGCTGGCAACCCTAGTCTTTGAGCAAGTGAGTCCTGCCCGGTCTCTCCTCCATGAGGGGCAGACTCACAAAGCTGCCTTATACTGGTCCATCAAGGTCACTGCTGTGTACTCAGAGGTTTTTAGCATCACTTACCACCTGATCCCTAACTGGAGATGCCTGGAATTGAACCTGGGACTTTCCACAAGCCAAGCAGATGCTCCACCACTGAACCACAGCCCCTCCCAGTTAGTTCTGCCTAGAAAATGCCCCTCGATAGACCGCGGGTTGCTGAGTAAGGATAAAGGGGGAGGGACTCCTTTTTCTTGGGAAGTTGAGCAGGAGTGGGGCCAGATGGGCCATACGGTTAATTCCTTTGTTCTTGGGTTGGGGCTGTGGCTCAGCAGTAGAGCATCTGCTTGGCATGCAGAAGGCCCCAGGTTCAATCCCTGTGTATCCGATTAAAGGATCTGGTCTGAGTAGACAGTCTGAGTACTGATCTCGATGTACCAATAGTCCAAATCGGCATACAGCCGCTTCATGTGTCATGCGTCTTTCATGGGGAGGGGCCATGGGTCAGTGATAGAGCACCTGCTTGGAATGTGGAAGGCCCCAGGTTCAATCCCCGGCATCTCCAGTTAAAAGAACCAGGCAGTACGTAATGTGAAAGACCTCTGCCTGAGATTGTGAGATTCGCTACCAGTGTGAGTAGACAATACTGAGTTTGATGGACCAACGGTGGCCACAGGAGGTGGAACCAACCACAGCGTTTTAAATGATACCCGCTCTGAGCTGGCTTCGGCCAGGGCGGGCGGGCTATAAATCGCAAAAAACAAATAAATAAAACTTAATAGTGGCTCTTCCACAGTTCAGGCAGAAGTTCCGTTTATCAAGATACCTTTTTAAATGAACATATTTAAAAATATTTCCATGCATACACACATCTTACCTTCAGTTACACAGTGAAGATCCTTGTGCCATGCTGGCAGCTGCTGCTGAAGTAATATACTTGGCTGGTGACAGGAAAGGTGTTGGTGTGTACCTTGGTGGCCATGGGGACCCCGTTCTAGAGGACCTAGACAGCAGTTTGTTTCTGACCTCTAGTGGAGAGTGAGGCTTCAAGTCTACTCATTGAGGTCTGGTGACTTGGGACCTTGGCCAGCTGTGTCAATTCCTCACTTGCGAAGACAGGGAAGTCTGCCGATCCCATTTTACCACGGGATGTACACACAATAACTGTAGTGGAATGGCGATCCTTTTGCTCCACTTTTCTGGTTGCTCTCTTGGCCCTTTGACGTTCGATGCTAGCAGGATCTATGGGTCAGGGGCAGTGTACGTGCTGCCCCTCTTGAAATATTTCCACTCTGAAGCCCCCCCCCATTTCTGTTTCTGCAGCCATCATTCTTGTATTTGATGTGAATGATGTGACAACACTGGACCACACCAGGTACGTGATCTGGTTGGGGTGGGGAGAAAGTGGATGTGAAATGCTGACTGAAATCTTGGGTATGGTGGGAAATGGGGTTTTTTTAAGTGACAGGGTTGTTGTTACAGAGCTGTACAGAGCCAGCGTGGTGTAGTGGTTAAGAGCAGTGGTTTGGAGCGGTGGAGTCTGATCTGGTGAACTGGATTTGTTTCCCCACTCCTCCACATGAAGCCAGCTGGGTGACCTTGAGCTAGTCACATTATCTCAGCCCCACATACCTCCCAGGGTGTCTGTTGTGGGGAGGGGAAGGAAAGGTGATTGTAAGCCGGTTTGAGTCTCCCTTAAGTGGTAGAGAAAGTCGGCATATAAAAACCAACTTTTCTTCTTCTTCTCTTCCGAAAGTCAATATAAATGTGAATGAGTGAAAAACCCAAGCGGATTACTTTACAGCTTGGATGGATTCTAGAGCCCTTTACCACCACCACCACCCCACACCCACCCTCACTGGGGACAGTCATTTATTCAGAATGCCAGTTCAGAGGCAGGAAATCAGTTTCTTGCAAGCAAATTATAATCAGTGTTCTGTTCCCCCTGCCTGGATTAGATTTATCTCAGTATTCTGAAAATTAATAACAAACACTTGGGGGAAGAAGATCCGGCCCAAACTTCCAGCCTATTGCTGTTACCATATTAAAAGCTGTAAAACATTTTATTGTCTTTTGAAACGTTCCTAACTTCTTAAAGTCATTTTTTCCCTGCACCACTCTGTATTTATTCAGAAAGAGAACTTAAAACCTGTTGGCATACATGCGCGTCTCTCCCCACTTTTCCCTTTCAGGCAGTGGCTGGTAGATGCCCTGAAAGAGAACGATCCTTCCAGCGTCATCCTCTTCTTAGTGGGCACCAAGAAGGATCTCAGTGTAAGAGGGGAGGAAGCAAAGGGTTCTTTCTACTGTGACCCAGGATACTGGGTTCTTAGGGCATGTGCCCTGATTCGTCCATTTGGGCAAATTTCTGGGTAAGGGAAGAATGACTCGGTGATTCTGAGGCTCAGTGGTAGAACATCTGCTTGGCATGTGCAAGGATCCAGGTTCAATCCTTGGCACCTCCACTTAAAAGGACCAGGCAGTAGGGGATGTGAAAGACCTCCACCTGAGACCCTGGAGAGCCGCTGCCAGTCTGAATAGACAGCACTGACCTCGATGGACCAAGGGTCTGATTCAGTATAAGGCAACTTCATGTGTTCACTCTCATGAACCTCAGGGTTGCCCTTGGCTGGCTGGGCACCTTGACATGACTCCTCCCTCTATGCGCCATAGAATCAGAGTTGGAAGGGACCACCAGGGTAGGGACCACCCTACTCCATGCCCAGAAGATGCCCAAGATGCCCTCCCTCTCATGATCTGCCTAAGGTCATAGAATCAGCATTGCTGACAGGTGGCCATCTAGCCTCTGCTTAAAAACCCCCAGGTTGCATGTTCAAGGTTCCATATTGCCAACCTCCCTAGGGACTCACCATAACTACCTTGCTGATTCCCTCTTTCCTCTCCTTTCCTACAGTCGCCTGCACAGTACAGCCTCATTGAGAAGGATGCCCTCAAGGTAGCTAAAGAGATGCAGGCAGAATACTGGGCTGTTTCATCACTCACAGGTGAGCACTTCCCAATCCTGGCTGGAGCATGTAGGGCAAGGGGGCACTTCCATCTCTGTAAAACAGAGCTATTCCACCAGGCCTATGGTTGAGGCCAGCTACGGTTCCTTTTCCTATAAATGCTGGCCTCCCCTAACCTCCCCTGCTATTACTTCTTCCCTTTAGTTAACTTATGGGACTGTATCCATTTACTCACCTGGCTGTAATTACATATTACACCTTAGGGGCGCCTTTAGACAATTTTTGTTTTTGAATTGCTGATTTTATCGGGCTATTTTAAATGCTGTTTTAAACGTCTTAAACATGGTGTAGTGGTTAAGAGCGGTGGTTTGGAGCGGTGGACTCTGCTCTGGAGAATCGGGTCTGATTCCACTGTTCCACATGAGCGGTGGAGGCTAATCTGGTGAGCCGGGTTGGTTTCTCCACTCCTGCACATGAGCAGCAGACACTAATCTGGTGAACCAGGTTCGATTCCCCACTCCTGCACATGAAGCCAGCTGGGTGGCCTTGGGCTAGTCACACTCTCTCAGCTCCACCTACCTCACAGGGTGTCTGTTGTGGGGAGGGGAAGGGAAGGTGATTGTGAGCCGGTTTGATTCCTCCTTAAGAGGTAGAGAAAGTCAGCATATAAAAACCAAGTACTCCTCCTCCTCTTCTTCTATATTATGCTTTTGTTGTAAGCCACTTTGAGCCCAACCTAGGCCAGGGAGAGCAGGGTAGAAATGTAATAAAATAAATAAATCTCGGGGCTCGTTGCCTTTTGATTGCCCCCTGCCCTTCAACCCTTCTTCCCAAGCCATCCTCCTGTTCCCGGTTGGCTTCCGAAAGGGATTGCTGCATGGCAAATGCGAAGTTACTGCTCTAGGAAACCTTCACTGGTGTGAACATTTGAAGCTGCCGTCTTCTAGCCGATTGACAGCCTCCCTAACAGCTCGGGTCTGCCCTAATGGGTTATTGTACTCACGTGCTGGGGGTGTTTGGGCGAGTGATTTCCCTCCTCCTCCTTGCCCTTTCCTTACAGGTGAGAATGTGCGGGAATTCTTCTTTCGGGTGGCAGCGCAGACCTTTGAGGGCAGCGTGCTGGCCGAGCTGGAGAAGAGCAGCGCTCGCCGGATCGGCGACATTGTGCGTAAGTGCCGTGCGAGGATAGCCATCCCCCAGCAGTGCCACGTTCTCAGGGGCAGAGGCTAGAGCCCCTCTGCCTCCTGGAGGTGATGCTTCCACCAATATTGATCAGACTTCCTAAGCCGGCTTCTGGCTCCTGTGCTGAAAACACAGCCGCCTGTGTTCTGCTCCTGATTCTGCAGTTTGTAGAAATTATGCAGATTGTATAAGCTAGCACCGTCCAGCCATTTTGTACAGTGCTGCATACTTCGTACTGCTCTGCCAGTAATGGGAGGGGGGCTCTGTAGGCCCACACCCAGCACTGGGAACTTGGGACTAACTTGCTCCTGCAGTCCTGGCTGCAATTGGCCACCCAGCCACTTGAGAGTACAAACTTGGCTCATTCTCTTTCATTTTGACCATTTTCACTGATTGTTTTGAATGATTTGTGTCTTCAGTGCTGTTTTTACAGCATCTACATGCAGTGGGTGAAAAAGAACTTTTAAATCTGGGTCAAGTTAAGAGGGAATATTTCACCTGAGGAAACAGAAAATGGTGTTAAAATATACACGGGTTTGATTTGTGCAAGGGAGAAGCAAAAATAAACTGGAGATTTTTCAGTCAAGGCAGGGGAGTGGCACGATTTGGTAGCCCTGCCGACTTTCATGGGCATCTTTGCTGCCATGCAGCTGAGATGCTTATTTCAGAAACAGAACCCAAAATGAAAGCTAAACAGGTGACCGGGGGGGGGGGGGGGACAGGATTTGAGCTGGATTCTATGTTGCCAAGATGATGCCTTGCCCTGCCTCTTCCAGGGATCACTAGCGATGAACGGGACTTGTACCTGACTGAGAAGAGACGGCGTGCCAAATGCTGCCAGTGATGGGACCCACCTGGACCCTTGTCTGCCTCGTCTTCGCACTGAACTCGTTTTGATACCAAAGGACAGTAACCCTTCCTGTTTTGTCTTCCAAGCCAGGCGGCCCCATTTCTGTGGTTGATGACCATCACGCAGGCAAGGGATGGCCTCCTGTGGGAGAAGCCCCTCCTGGCCTCTATTTTCTTCTTGGGGCCACAGCTAAAGCGTTTGTTGCGTGCCACTCCCTCCCTGGTTCCAGTGCAGTCTGGGAACTGGCGCTGCCCTGGCCAAGCCTCTCCTGCCTGTTTGTACATCACAGCAGGTTTTTAGCCTAGGGTTTTAGCCAGAGTCAGCTTATCCACCCCTTGGTCATGGTCTGTACTCCTGCCAGTTGGAAACCTCGGATCCTAAGCCAGCCCCAGTCCCTTGCCTTCCAGCTGGGCAGGGACAGGAAGATAGGGCTATATATGGCTACTAGTAAAAATAGATACTAGTCATGATGCATACCTATTCTCTCCAGGATCAGAGGAGCATGCCTATTATATTAGGTGCTGTGGAATACAGGCAGGATGCTGCTGCAGTGGTCTTGCTTGTGGGTTTCCTAGAGGCACCTGGTTGGCCACTGTGGGAACAGCCTGCTGGACTTGATGGGCCTTGGTCTGATCCAGCATGGACTTAGAATCATAGAGTTGGAAGGGACCACCAGGGTCATCTAGTCCAACCCCCTGCACAATGCAGGAAATTCACAACTACCTCCCCCACACACACCCAATGCCCAGAAGATGGCCAAGATGCCCTCCCTCTCATGAACTGCCTAAGTGCATAGAATCAGCATTTCTGACAGATGGCCATCTAGCCTCTGCTTAAAAACCTCCAGGGAATGAGAGCTTACCACCTCCCGAGGAAGCCTATTCCACTGAGGAACCGCTCTAACGGTTAGAAAATTCTAATGTCTAGATGGAAACTCTTCTGATTTAATTTTAACCCATTGGTTCTGGTCCGACCTTCTGGGGCAACAGAAAACAACTCGGCACCCTCCTCTATATGACAGCTCTTCAAGTACTTGAAGATGGTTATCATATCCCCTCTCAGACTTCTCCTCTTCTGGCTAAACATACCCAGCTCCTTCAACCTTTCCTCATAGGACTTGGTCTCCAGACCCCTCACCATCTTTGTTGCCCTCCTCTGGTCACGTTCCAACTTGTCTACATCTTTCTGAAATTGTGGTGCCCCAAACTGAACACAATACTCCAGGTGAGGTCTAACCAGAGCTTATGTTCATCCCACCCGCTGGGCACAAAGACCAGCAACCCCCATCGGCTCCAGCATGCCAACTTCCACGAGGAGCTCCAGGAACCATGTGTTGGAGGGCCACGATTTTCCTGCCACGGTCTCTGGGAGAGGCTGCCAGCCGTGGTGCTGGCAGGCTCGCCCAAAGGGACGTTGAGCATCCCACGCCTGTGAACTGAGGTGGGGGAGCGATGCCTCACCCCAAGGCACCAACAACAGCAGTGGAACCCCTTTCACCTTTGGCTCCCCACCCCATTCCTCCAATCCTGGCAACATTTAAGAACAAATATTGAACCTCATCCAGCACTTTATACATTCCTAAGGTAAAGGTCCCCTGTGCAAGCACCGGGTCATTCCTGACCCATGGGGTGACGTCACATCCCGATGTTTGCTAGGCAGACTTTGCCAGTGCCTTCCCCAGTTGTTTCCCTTTACCCCCAGCAAGCCAGGTACTCACTTTACCGACCTCGGAAGGATGGAAGGCTGTCAACCTTGAGCCAGCTACCTGAAACTGACTCCCGTCGAGATCGCACTCAGGTCGTGAGCAGAGCTTGGACTCCAGTACTGCAGCTTACTGCTCTGCGCCACCGGGCAGATAATAATAATGATAATAATCGTGAGAACAAAGATTCATTCTGGTTTATTGACTTTTACTGGGACTCGTTAGTTGCACATCATTATAGCTGCTTCTGTTTAGGATGGGAAAAAGCTGCCCCATGGAAGATCCCATCCCCTTGAAAAGACATGATACATGGGGGGGGGGGGTGGAGAAAGTGGAGACAGCGAACTTTTTCTCACTCCCACAAAATACTACATCATCATCATAAACCTTTAATGGCATAAAAATTATTACAATTGTTACAAAAGGGATCATAAAACATAAAATCAGTGAAATAAAACAAAGAACAATATAATCAAATATCAGAGCTTGCAAGGTTTTTACTTTCATCACATCCACTAGAAAATTGGCAACACCCTCAGTAATCTCCGGTACTGAATCATTCAATAAAAATTGACATTTTACTTTATTAGACAGGTGATGTTTTGAATATAACCAAGTTTTCAACCATTTCCCACGGGATGTTTTGTATAGAGAACAGTCAAACAGTATGTGTTCAATTGTATCCAGGGAGTTGGAACCACAGGGACAAATCCGTTCCTGTATTGGTATTTGGTGGTACCTTCCATACAGCATCCTTGATGGAAAGGCATTGACCCTAGCAAGAGAGAATGCTCTACGGAGGATAGGGATATCCAGATTGTAAAAGTAGTGGGGGATACTGTCAATTTTATTCATAAGACCCAACATTGCTGAAGAGCAAACATAAGGTTGGATTGGGTGCATCTTTTGAAGCTCCATATCTAAGAGATGTTGTTTAATAATTTTAAAAATGTGGGCTTCAGTAGTTGGAGCCAAATCTTCCAAAGAAACACCGATAGATCTTACTTTGGTCAAAATTATACAATCCCAGGAGGTATTGTGAAGTTCTTTTAACAACAGTGATAAAAGGGAACCATGCTCAGTTCTAAAATATAGTTTGAGCCAATATCGAATGGTTAATAACCAAACCTTGGTTTCACACAAATTTTGGCCTAGTTCAGAGCAAATTGCATGATAAGAAACACATTTAGGGAGACCCAGAATTTGTCTAAAAAAATTTGCTTGAACAGATTCTAAATCATGATTAAAAGCATTGACCCAAATAGGAATACCATACAAAGTCTGGGGTAAAATTTTGGAGTTGAATACCCCGACTGCTGCAGGAACAAATTGATTGCCCTTATAGAAGAAGAATGACTTCAGTTGACTTGAAGAGATTCTCCCTAGTTTGGCAGTCCTATTTCTGTGTACTGCCCATTTAAGGTTATAGTTGAAGGTAATACCCAGATATTTGTAGCTCTTTACCTGTTGAATTTTGGCCTTTCCAATGTGCCAACAAGAGGGCAACCAATTGTTTGAGAAAATTAAGACCTTAGTCTTAGAGTAGTTAATTTTAAGAAGGCTTAGATGACAATATTTCTCAAAGGCCCCTAGATAACGTTTGAGTCCAATTTTAGAAAAGGATAAAATAGCGGTGTCATCGGCATATAAAAGGATAGGTACTGCTTTACCTCCTAATTTTGGAGGATGACCATTGATAGGTTCTAAAGCACAAGCCAAGTCTGAAAGAAATAAAAAGAAGGGGAGCAAGGATGCATCCTTGCTTCACTCCTTTATTAGATGGGATTTTCTCAGTAAGTCAGCCATTTGAGGAGTACTTTACTTGCCTTGTTGTGGATGAATGTAATTTTTTTAAAAGGAATAAAAGACGAAGATCAATTCCCAGTCTAATCAGCTTAGACCCGAGTTTATCTCTGATGATTGAGTCAAAGGCACTCTTTAAATCAATGAAAGCGACAAAGAGTTTCTTATTACCCAGTTTCATATACTTTTCTGCAAGTGAGGCAAGAATCAGACAGTGATCCAAAGTTGATTTATTTTTGGAAAAGCCGATTTGCTCTGGGCCGACAACGGAGTTATCCTTTACCCATCTAAGGAGACGCTGTTCTAAGTGCTTCGCATACAACTTGCCCAAGACTGATAAAAGGCTAATGGGGCGGAAATTTTCAGGTAAAGTAGGATCACCCTTCTTATAAATAGGGATTATTATTGAATTAAGCCAGGAGCCTGGCAAAATGCCATACAAGTCAATAGACGTAAATAATTTGGCAAGAAATGAGGCCCACCAATCGATAAATTTCTTAAACAATTCAACAGGGAGACCATCAGGACCTGGGGATTTGCCAGACTTCAGACTACCTATTAGCTCAATAATTTCTTCCACTTCAACAGCTGGCTATCTAGGGTAAGTGGAAGGGATTTCATCAGGGTTGAGCATAATATTGATGTGAGAATTGAATAACTTAGAGAAATGTTCTACCCAAATTTGAGGTGGAATACTAACTTCAGATAGAGAGTTATTAGCTGAGTTTGCAATTGCCCTCCAGAAAGTCTTGCCATCTAGAGACTTAAGGGTCGAGAGCAGCTGGGACCATCTATGTTGAGAATAAAAAATTTTCTTCTCTGTGATTAGATTTATGTACAGTTTTTTAGATGTAAAGTAGTCGCCATACCTATCATGGGAACCATTCATGCTAGTTTTCCTAAAAAGGGTTCTTCGATGTCTTTTATATGCTAGGCATTCCTTGTCGAACCATGAAACAGACTTGGTGAAATTATTCTGTATAGGCTTGGCCAATGAAAAACAGTGTGTTTCAATCTGAGAAAGAGCAGAGAATATCTCAAAATGCGAGTCAGAGTTCAAAATCATTGATTTCTGATCAAGCATTTTCTTAGATTGAAGAAGAGTGGAAAAGGTATTCTCCAGAAAGTCAGACCACTTAATTCTTTTCAACAAAATACTAGAACTCGGGGGCACCCAATGAAGTTGTGGGGCAGTGGAGTCAGGAAGGTTGTTCTGGCAATGCAGGGCTGGGGTCTGTTGAAGTTTTCTGCTAATGGAAGGTGCTTCCGCCAGTGGAACATGACTTTCCCATCTCTTCCCCCCTCCACACAGGCCATCAAATCTCTCTGGGGGAGAGAGAATCCTCAGAAATGGCATGACAGGAAAACCTGGGGGGGGGGGGCTGCCACAGGTAGAAGGAACTGGCGGCAATCACACCACCCCTTCTGTTAGCAGAAAATTAATATCCAACCCTTAACTTACGGAACTCACTGCCCCAGGATTATACATAGCAGAGGTCTACCAAGGGCTGTTAGCCATGATAGCTAAAGGGGACCTCCAGAGGCAGTCTGAATGCCAATGGGGGGTGCAGCAGAAGCAATGGGGATCCCTTGACTGCTGTGACCCTACTTGTCAGCCTTCCAGGATATCTGGCCAGGAGAAGAAAGGATGTGGTGCTAAATGGCGGAGTGCTCTTATGCTCAGGTCTGGAAGCTTAGTTTGCAGTTTGACGGTGTGGAGTATTCACTGCCACGATGCCAGGGTGTTGGGGCTGGGTGCACCTAAG
Source organism: Euleptes europaea (assembly GCF_029931775.1). Taxonomy (NCBI): domain Eukaryota; kingdom Metazoa; phylum Chordata; class Lepidosauria; order Squamata; family Sphaerodactylidae; genus Euleptes; species Euleptes europaea. The sequence continues at coordinate 25,204,514 of NC_079330.1, read as the reverse complement.
TCAAGCCGGATGACTGGCAAATCCATGGATCATGGGGGGGTGCCCCTCCCCTTCCACTACTGCACCCCTCGCTTGGCTTCAAAGGCCTGGAAGGAGTCCAGGTGGTGAGCATTGAACTGGGGCATCAGGTGGGGTGGGACGCAGTGGGCCCATTTGTGGTGCTTTTTGAGCCAGCACCCTCCCTCGCTGTCTTCGATGCAGATGGCAGCCACTCCTGGGTGGGAGGAAGCAGAGGCAGGAGGCAGCTGTCAGCACTTGCCCAGAGGGCGGCCGCCAGCCAAGCTCATCCTGAACACATGAAGCTGCCTTATACTGAATCAGACCCTTGGTCCATCAAAGTCAGTATGGTCTACTCAGACTGGCAGCAGCTTTCCAGGGTCTCAGGCAGAGGTCTTTCACATCACCTAATTGCCTAGTCCCTTTAACCGGAGATGCCGGGGATTGAACCTGGGAACTTCTGCATGCCAATCAGAGGCTCTACCACTGAGCCACGGCCCCTCCCTTTCTCCATACCTGCCACCACGCCTCCTTGTTCTTCCACCAGCCGGATAGCGGCTCGCATGGTTCCCCCGGTCTCCACCCACTGGTCCACCAGCAAGACTCGGAGGCCTGACAGAAGAAGGCACCGCAACGGGTGTGTTAGTGTGCCCGCTCTCCTGCCCTCCCTTCTTGTGTCGTTCCTGCCTCCGTCCGTCTCAAGTGGCCCAGATCTGTAGATCGGGGAGATGGTGGCTATCCGTGTGCTTGGAGTGGAGGACTGGGTGGGGTGGCATTTTGCCCCATCCCTGTGAGTCCAGTGCTTGGTTAAAGTGGGCAGCAGCTCACCTGGCACAATGGCATCGGTCCGCATCTCCATCACCTTGTCACGGGCGGAGTAATCCCTGTAAGGCTGAGTGATGGTCTCCACGCACAGGTGCCCTGCTTTGCGGATGGCCACAAAACCCTTCTGGAGGAAGTTGGCAATGGTGGCACCTGAGGACAGAGGAGGGTGACGTGCTTGGGGCTGCTTTGTAGGGCTGTAGAGCGAGGGTGTTTAACATTCAGCCTGCAACCGGATCCAGCCCTTTAAGTGCTCTCATTTGGCCCGCAAGGCAGCCATCACCCCACCCCAGTCCTGATCTGGGCTGGCCTGCCTGCAGTGGACTCACCAGCCAAGGCATCCAGCCGAGCCAGCATGGTGTAGTGGTTAAGAGCGGTGGACTCTGATCTGGAGAACCGGGTTTGATTCCCCACTCCTCCACATAAGCAGCGGACACTAATCTGGTGAACTGGGTTGGTTTCCCCACTCCTACACATGAAGCCAGCTGGGTGACCTTGGGCTAGTCACAGTTCTCTCAGCCCTACCTATCTCACAGGGTGTCTGTTGAGGGGAAGGGAAGGTGATTGTAAACCAGCTTGATTCTTCCTTAAGTGGTAGAGAAAGTTGGCATATAAAAACCAACTCTTCCTCTTCTCCGCACACACCCTGCTCCTGACCTGGGTGCCGAGGCATGTCCCAGCCTGAACACGTGACATTTATGTCATATCCAGCCCTCATAACAAATGAGTTTGACACCCCTGCAGTAGAGCGTCCCTGGGTAAAAGCATAGGCAGCTCCTTTGGCTAAGACCATGGAGTGGGTGGCCCAGGCTAGCCTGATCTCGTCAGACCTCAGAAGCCAAGCAGGGTCAGCCCTGGTTAGTATTTGGATGGGAGACCACCAAGGAAGACCAGGGTTGCTGTGCAGAGGAAGGCACTGGCAAACCACCTCTGTTAGTCTCTTGCCATGAAAACCCCAAAAGGGGTCACCATAAGTCGGCTGCAACTTGAAGGCACTTTACACACACACCGCGCACACACACACACACACACACACACACACACGGAGTGTCAGGCCTTCAGATCTATAGCACAAGATAACTCTGGTAGAAGGGCCTGGCCAGATTACTCTGGCCCTACCCAAGCTGTCTATGGAGGCTTGTCACACTGACTGTTAGCCGGTGAAGCTTTCTGGGGATTGAGAGACAGGCTGGAGAAGGCTTCACCTGCTTGGTTTCTAATAACAGGAACAAACAAGGGAGCACAGTGAACAAAACAATGGCGGAAAAACAATACACTGAAAAATCCACAATTTGTGGCCAGTTAGTATGCATGAATTGTGTCAATGACAATGTATACAGTAGCTTTTTTTAATACGCATAAATTGTTGTTTATCAATCAAGTTTTATTTCGATACAATATCCGCTCTGAATAAAAATCAAAGGTTAAAATAATAAAATAAAATAATAAAAGTTGTTGATTCCGGGAGGGATGATTTGAAGAAGAGGATGAAAGATCTATGGGGAAAGGTTTTCTTTTCTTTTTTAAAAAAGATATTTTATTAACATTTTCAAAAGCAAAGAATAACAAACAAACATATACAAACACTTCCATTCATACATTTTGTGCTTACTTCAGGTTGTCAGTTTACATGAACATAATTCTGTTATTTACTTAAACATTGCTGAACTTAACTGTGTTTATACTCAAAAAAATTATCTTTATTTACTACTTATTCAAGATATGTGACTATTATTTTCCATCTCTATTAAAAAAAATTCCCTACAGTTTCCAATTAGCATATTCAAAATAACATTCCCATTTCTTCAATGAGTCTTCATTCTTTCTTTCTTGATGTTAGTTAATCTGGACATCACCGCGTATTCTTCCATTTTTTGTTGCCACTTTTCTAAATCCGGAACAGTCTCTTGTTTCCATGACGCTGCCAGTACTATCCTTGCTGCAGTCGTCAGATATCCAAAAGGTTCTCGATTATTATTTTCCAGATTCTCTGGTGCTATCCCCAGTAACATAATTTCCTGATTCATTGGAAATTTTATTTTCAAAAATTTTTGCATTTCTTGATGAATCTGTATCCAAAATTTCTTAACCTTTTTACAAGTCCACCACAGATGGAAGTAGGTTCCATCTTTGTCTTTGCATTTCTAGCAGCGGCAATTGTATGTTTTGTCTATCTTTTTAATATCCATTGGTGTGATGTACCATCTAAAAAATTGTTTGTACCAGTTTTCTCGCACATTATTACTGGCAGTGAATTTAATTGACCTAGTCCGTAGTCTTGGGAAAGGTTTTCAATCAGCTGTTTACGAATCCCACTAGACCGGAGGCAAAATCTGGCTACTTGAGAGGTTATCTCCCGAGAGGAGTCTGCTAAGAGAAGGGAAACTAGCTTCTTCCAATCTCTCAGGAAAGAATGACAATATGGGGAGAACGCACTGCGATCTTATGTCATTGTAGAAGGGACATTGCAGCAGAACATGTTCTATTTCCACTTTCTCTGTTTTGCATGGGCATAATCGTTGATGAAAGGGAGTACGGAGATACCTGCCTGTTGTTTATAGTAATGACAAGATTCCGGATATTTTCCTGTTTCGACTGTCTTCTTCAGCTTGAGCTGATTAACGATACATAGTACGACAAGAATGTATATCTCAAACTTGAATATGCTAACTGTGAAACTGGAGCTCTTCCAGTCTTCAGTTCCTAGAATTTTTAATGCAGGCAGAAGCACAGATTTAACCAACAGGCTAACACAGCCCATGCTGGCTGGAACACTCTCAGCCGCAATTAGGATATTCACGTTTGAGATACACATTCTTGTCCTACTATGTATCATTAATTGGCTCAAGCTGAAGAAGACCGTCGAAACAGGAAAATATCCAGAATCCTGTCTTGTTACTATAAGTACTATAAGTACTATAAGTACTAAAAAACTGTTGTATACATTATGTCATTGTCTGCAAACAATAATTCATGCATACTAACTGGCCACGGATTGTGGATTTTTCATAGTGTATTGTTTTTCTGTAATTGTTTTTAATAATGACACAGAAGCAGGGCCTGTAAAAAGTTAGTATCTGATTAGAGAGTGACAGTTCGGTGTTCAATTCCGCTTGGAAGCCATGCCCTGGGATAAAGAGTCCTTCGTAATCCTAAGTATATAGAGCAGGGTGTGTGTGGGAGTGCTGCTCTTGAGAAAGAAGTGCACTCTGCTTATGCTGAGGTGCCCGCTTGCCACCATTTGCTCCCTGGCCAAGCTTGAGGTTTAAGCCCTGCCTTAAGGAACAGAAGGCGCTTCAAGATGCTTACCTAGAATGAAGCCCATCGCATCAATCCCAGCAACCAGGTCAATTGCCTCATCCTGAAATGGTTGCACCAGGTTCTTGATGCAGTCTTGCAGAGCCTGGTAAAATTGGAAGGGGGGTTGGGAGGAGGATCAAGTTCCATGTTAAAACAGCAGAGACCTGCTGATGGGGTTGTCAACCGACTAGGGAAAATTGCCTTTGTTACTCTTCACTCTTCTGCCTTTGACAGGTGCCTGATCTGCAAGCATTAAAGCAGGGGTGGGGAACGTCAGGCCCGGGGGCCATTTAAGGCCCACAAAATCATTTGGTCTGGCCCTTTGTGGATCCTGGCAGATCTCTAGCTCAGAAGGATCTAAGACTGGCAATCCTCCCCCTCCCGCGGATAGGAATAGCCTCTATTCAAGGCAGATGTGAATTTGTTTTGCCGAGAGAGTCGTTAGCTATGGAGCTGCTAGGACCACCCAAGAAACTGTATTAACTCTTTCCCACCTGGGCAGTGGAGAAACGTACTACAAGAGGGCTGGGGGCGGAAGTGGTGACAATGGGGGGGTTAAAGGGGGCAGGGCCAGAATGCACATGGGCGGGGGGAGTTCTTAGCCAGTGTGTCCTCATTTCATCCCTTCAGGCGGAGGTAGCAGGAGCCAGCTGTAGAATCCGGCCCCGAACATGCGGAGCAGGAGCAACTCCGGCATGTGGCTGGACGGCTATGCCCGGCTGGTGCAACAGACCATCCTGTGCCACCAGGTGGGCAAGTGTGCCACCAGTTGGATGCCTGCCTGCTTGCCTGTGCTGGGGGGGAGGTGTCATCTGGGGCAGCTGCCTGCTTGGGGCTTGGTTGGCTAATTTTTAAGTTGATGTTATAAATATCCAAATGGCCCTTGGTGGGAAAAAGGTTCCCCACCCCTGCATTAAAGGTATCCCCTGCAGGTCAAATGGCTGTTCAAAACACAGGAGCAAGGGCCAGTAAAAAAGGTGGGCAGCCCTATCAGCTGGATTGCATGAGACTAGCCCAGTATCATCAGAGCTTGGAAGCTAAGCTGGGTCGGCCCTGGTTAGTATTTGGATGGGAAGCCACCAAGGAATTCCAGGGTTGCTATGCAGAGGCAGGCAACGGCAAAACCACCTCTGGATGTCTCTTGCCTTGAAAACCCTACGGAGTCGCCATAAGTTGGCTGCGACTTGATGGCACTTTCCATCACCACTATGCAACAGGAAACGGACTCCTGCCTTTCATACCCAGACAGCAAACTCCTGGGGTAATGCTCAGCATCACAGAGAGACCAACGCTTGGGGTGCAAACGTGGGCAGGGGAAGGAGCACATTTCTGAAGCACCAGTGCTGGAATGGGTCCAAGCCAGCAGGGCTCTTCTGATGCTTTTCTGGGGAGGAGGAAGGCTTCTCTCTCTGCCCGAGGCATCCCCAAAACAACTCGGCAGTGTCTCTGATCTGCAATGGGCATCCCTGACGCTCTGCAGAAGATGCCACACCACAAGATTCACAGTTAGGACAGCGGTTAGAGTGCTGGATTGGGACATGAGAGACTTGGGGCGCTTTCACACATGCTGAATAGTGCACATTCAATCCATTTTCAGTGCACTGTAATGACCGTTTGCAAGTGGGTTTTGCCGTTTCACGGTAAAATCCAGCTGCAAAGTGCATTGAAAGTGGATTGAAAGTGCATTATTTGGCATGTGTGAAAGCGCCCTTTGCTTCATTCGGTCATGAAGAATACTGGATGACCTTGGGCCAGTCAGGCTCTCCACCTAACCTACCTCGCCAGGTTGGAGTAGGAGAGGCAGAACCATGTGGGAGATCTCCCCAGGACTGCAAGAGATTCAGAGGCGTATCTTGGATGCACTAAGCAGACACACTGGGGTTGCTAGGAAGAGTCCCACCAGCTAAGGTGCTCTACCCGCTGTTTTTCACTCCCCTGCTACCAGCAACAGCTGTTCTTAACCTCCCACCCTCTTGTTTTACTTCACCCCAATCCCTACTTGAGGGTGGCAGTAGAGACGTGAGGGATCCAACCAGGCATAACCGGGCCCCTTGACGTTGGGTGCCATCAGCTTCAGGTACCAGCCTCTCTCTTGGGAGGCAGCGACACGTCGCAAGTCCATGGAATAGGATCAGGAACCCTTGGTGAAGAGAAACCAGCTACAAAGGAATGGGAAAAAATCAATGCAAATAGGGATGAGCAGCTAAGTCCTACTGTGAGAAAGACCGCAGTAACACACCACCCTCTTCTTCTGTCACCAGCAGCCCTGCACAGCTGGGTCAAACTGATTAATACAAGATGCACCCCCAATGACAATTGATGTTTGGGGTAGGATTGAACTACCCTGAGGACCTTAGCTTCTTTAAATTAGCTGCAAACCAATAATCCAGAGATCCCAGCCATTTTGAGCCACTGCGCAACTTTGGAATTCTGACACGGGGTGCAAGGATCAGCTACCAAATGGCTACGGCAAGAGAAGAAGAGTTGCTTTTTATATGTCAACCTTCTCTACCACTTAAGGAAGAATCAAATCAGCTTACAATCACCTTCCCTCCCCCTTCCCACAACAGACACCCTGTGAGGTTGGTGGGGCTGAGAGAGCTCTAGGAGAGCTGTGACTAGCCCAAGGGCACCCAACTGCCCTCATGTGCAGGAGTGGGGAAACCAACCCGGTTCACCAGATTAGCCTCCGCCACTCACGTGCAGGAGTGGGGGAAACAAACCCGGTCCTCCAGATTAGAGTCCATCGCTCCAAACCACTGCTCTTAACCACTACACCACTCTAGCCACCCCCAAAATGTCAGAGAGTGAAGTGATGCACAGCTCTAATGGTGACTCTTCCACATTTTAGACAGAAGCTCTGCCCAACAGGATGCCCTTTAAGAGTCCCATCTTGCTTTGAGATATTGTCTTGCATACACAAGCAGCTTGCCTTCAGCCACACTGTCGAGATCCTTGTGCTGTGATAGCAGTGGCTGTCAAAGCAACTATGAAAAAATTTGTACAGCCAATCACATCTCCAGTGGCCAATCAGAAGCCCAGATGGGGAAAAGGCCCACCTGGCCCCACCCACTTTCTAAAAACACTTAGGGGGCAGTAAAAGGGCACCATAGTGCCCAATGGGTGCAAGTGGGTGATCCCAGCTCTAGTCCTTGTAGCTGAAATGGTTTGTGGAGGTTCCAACTGCCTAGTTTGGCCAAGTGAGCCACAGAACGGTGGCAAGATGTTATGGGAGGACAGGGAGAAAAACGTCATATAGTGGTTTCCGGTTTAGTCCCTGGCATCTCCGGTTAAAAAGGATGCCAGGTAGCAGGTGTTGGGTCTGGAGGTGTTCCCTTTCTTAGGGTTGCCAACCTCCTGGTGGGGGCTGGAGATAGGGTTGCCAGCTCTGGATTGGGAAATACCTGGAGGTTTTTGGGGCAGAGCCTGAGGAGGGCGGGGTTTGGGAAGGGGAGGGACTTCAATGCCATAGAGTCCAATTGCCAAAGTGGCCATTTTCTCCAGGGGAACTGATCTCTATCGGCTGGAGATCAGTTGTAATAGCAGGAGATCTCCGGCTAGTACCCGGAGGTTGGCAATCCTACCTGGAGATCTTCTGGAACTGCAGCTGACCTCTAGTTGAGAAGGATCAGTTCCTCTGGAGGAAATGGCTGCTTGGGAGGGTGGTCTCTATGGCATTATACCCCACTGAGGTCCCTCCCGGTCTCAAATCGTGCCCTTCCCTAAGCTCCATGCCAAATCTCCAGGTATTTCCCAAATAGGGTCACCAGGTCCCTCTTCTCCACCGGTGGGAGGTTTTGGGGGCGGAGCCTGAGGAGGGCAGGGTTTGGGGAGGGACTTCAATGCCATAGAGTCCAATGGCAAAAGCGGCCATTTTTCTCCAGGGGAACGGATCCCTATCGGCTGGAGATCAGTTGTAATAGCAGGAGAGGTTAGCAATCAAAATTAACACCTCTGTACCGTTACCTGGAGTGAGAAAATAAGTACAGAATAAGCTAATGGTAATGCGTGATAACAATAGTATATTAAATGTAACAACGTGCTCCAAAGCCAAAAGGGGATTTATCAAGAATTTTATAGAAATCATTGAAACTACAGAAGCTTATATTGAAATGAGTACATGCTGGACACCATTAATTGTAAGTATAACTTTATTGTATACGATTGAATATTTATGATAGATTGGGTATTTTATATTGCTACAACATTCACATATTTGTACAGAAACGGGACTGAGGGAGAATTGAAACGATCGTCTCCCTTTCCACTTTTTTTCATTTGAAGACATCGACCTTGGATTGATTGTTACTGTACAAGCACTGATAGATAGATAGATAGATAGATAGACAGATATATAGATATAGATAGATAGATAGATAGATAGATAGATAGATATAGAGATATAGAGATAGATAGAGATAGATAGAGATATATACAGATAGAGATAGAGAGATAGAGATAGATATATAGAGATAGATATAGATATATTTATGTACAATTGTTTGGCTTTGGAGCATGTTGTGTGACAATACCCCAGAGATCTCCTGGTAATAAATGGCTTCCAGACTGCCAGGGAAGGAATTTCTGCCTCGCTACAAGCCTGCTCTGTGCACTGGGGCACTGGGCTAAAAGTCATGGAGTGTCAGAGGGAACGATAAACAGTGACCGGAGCAACGGGATGAAACCGCAACTGTCCTGAGTCGCCTTTCTGTCTGGAAGACAACCAGATCTGCAGAGCTCGTTGATGTATCGTCATAACTCGAACTGGGCTCAACCTCTCTTCCCCAGTATCACCGGGACTCCGAGATTTCCGCCCCTTAGGGCCTCCGAGTCCGCCGCTGCAAAGAAACGGCTTTCTTGGTTCTTCCCAGTGGGTAGCCGTGTTAGTCTGTTTGCAGTAGTCAAAAAGGGCCAGAGTCCAGTAGCACCTTAAAGGCTAACAAAACTATTTTCTGGTAGGGTAGGAGCTTTCGTGAGCCACAGCTCACTTCTTCCAATAGTAGAAAAGAGCAAGAGTCCAGTAGCACCTTAAAGACTAACACAACTATTTTCTGGTAGGGTAGGAGCTTTCGTGAGCCACAGCTCACTTCTTCCAATAGTAGAAAAGAGCAAGAGTCCAGTAGCACCTTAAAGACTAACACAACTATTTTCTGGCAGGGTAGGAGCTTTTGTGAGCCACAGCTCGCTTCTTCAGAAAAGAGCAAGAGTCCAGTAGCACCTTAAAGACTAACACAACTATTTTCTACAGTGGCTAGCCGTGTTAGTCTGTTTGCAGTAGTCAAAAAGGGCCAGAGTCCAGTAGCACCTTAAAGACTAACAAAACTATTTTCTGGTAGGGTAGGAGCTTTCGTGAGCCACAGCTCACTTCTTCCGCTACCCATCTGAAGAAGGGAGCTGTGGCTCACGAAAGCTCCTACCCTACCAGAAAATAGTTTTGTTAGTCTTGAAGGTGCTCCTGGACTCTGGCCCTTCTTGGTTCTTGTAGGTTCTCCGGGCTGCGCGACCGCGGCCTCGGCATTGCCTTCCCTTTCCCGGCCCCACAGCCCGGAGAACCTACAAGAACCAATGAACCCTGGCCGCGAAAGCCTCGGACAATAAACTGTTTTCTGGACCGCGATCTCGGGTCTCCCCCTCCCCGGCGCACCCCCCCTTCACCGCAGCGGTCGCCGCCTTTCATCTACTATTGGGATCGCGCCTTCCCACGACCCGGAGGTTGGCAACCCTGACATCCCACCCCAGAGGTCTCGAGCCATTGGCTCGCCGGCGCCTCCCTGCTGCCGGATCTAGCCTCGCCCCCAGCAGCCGAGGGGCCCCGATCCGCGCCGGCCATGCCCACGTGGCGCTGGACGCCCGCAGGGCCCGGGGAGAGGCGGCCGGAGGGTCCCCCGCCGCGCGCCCAGTACCTGCCGGCCGCTCCCCCTCCGATGCGCCGGGCCGCAGGCTGGGGCTGGGGCTGGAGCGGCCAAAGGGCAGGCGCGGCCCCTCCTCGGCCCCTCCTGGGCCGGACGCTGGCCGGCCGGCCCCTCGGGCCCCCTCTCGCGGCCGCCTGCAGCCTCTGGAGCAGTGGTCCCGACCTTTTTTTGACCAGGGACCACTAGGACTTTTTGGTTCGGGGCAGGGACCCCAAGGTCCAAAATAAAAATCCCGAGCATTTGAAAAGAAACTTGAATCCTAACTGTTAGTTCAACATTAAACTTAGAATAATATTTGAAGATGTGTTTTTTTTTTATGATACAGAACTTTTAATTGAAAATATTCATTTGTTATGGGTTTCGAACTCTGTTTCATGGACCTTGATTTAGTTCATGGACCCCCGGTTGGGAACCAGTGCTCTGGAGGGAGGGTCCGGAGGAGGCGGTCCCTCCTTGGGGGACCCCAAAGGGACTCCGGAGCCCGGCTGGGGGAGGTGATACGCCTGCGTGATTGCGTCCGTTCCCGATGACAATAACGCGGTGGGGGGTTGAGAGTCCGAAGCAGTTTTGTGCATTCGTCCCAATAGACACACCGTGGGAAATGGTTAAAAACTGGGTTTTATTCAAAACATCACCTGTCTAATAAAGTAAAATGTCAATTTTTATTGAATGATTCGGTACCGGAGATTACTGAGGGTGTTGCCAGTTTTCTAGTGGATGTGATGAAAGTGCAAAAACTTGCAAGCTCTGATTATATTGCTCTTTGTTTTATTTCACTGATTTTATGTTTTATGATCCCTTTTTGTAACAATTGTAATAATTTTTATGCCAATAAAGGTCTATGAATGAATGAATGAATGAATGAATGAATGAATGAATAGACACACCGGGTGAAAATGGCCCCAAATGCGCAGGACAACTCACCCACACCTCAAAGGAGTGCAAGCACGGATATAATTGACGTGGAAGCAAGTGGATGAGGGGTTCCTCCAGGACATAACCATCAGCAGTCTTGCTTTATAAGCAACAGTGTCTTTTATTTACAGTGCACAGATAAAACATACCATCATATACACTTCTCCACTACTACTTCCAGGCTGTAATTGGTATTATTGGTGTTAAAGGTGTTACAGAAGCATAGTTACATAGCCTTATATACACTCACTGCAGCTGATCAGAATTAGGCCACCTGTGGACCTGTGCAAAGCATTGCATCGGCAAACTGCCCAGATCCGGATTCCTGCGGTTCCCTTTGGTACCAGCAAGGCTATTGCTTCTGCTGACATCATCTTTGACCTCTCAGATCTCTCAGATCTGACAGCTATCACACAGTTGTTACTGTCAGATTATTACAATCAACTTGATACTCTGACAATAATCTTTGGTAATGGGAGGTACAAAAGACGAAATGCATGGCGTCAATACATAGAACCAACAATAGATATTTAAGGATTTGAATACCCTATTAGAGATTCAGAGGCGTTACATAGAAATGGTGATCTCATTCTCACTAATGAGCAGTGAAGACCCTCATGGTCAGGTGCTTTTCTATTTGATCCTACATTACTGCAGTTCTTCTTATCTTGGACCCTGGCAGCTGCCAAGGCTAACTAAGAGGGTTCCTAGCTGGTTCTTATTTCTGGAAAACCAGCTTATGCAAGCATACTAAAGCCATCTATGGATTCTTTAATTGGCTTCTAACTAAGGAGCAACAGTGGGCCTCTTATACTTGAGGCCTGTAACATATGCAAGTGCTTGGTGTAACTATACAAGCCACCTCTAATATGCTGAGTGTGGCATGTTCATGAGTGCAGATATACTTTATTGAGTACAAAGAATATATTTCAAATCAAAGAATACATTTCCAATCCATTTCCCATAGCATATAATGATTTCAGGCATTACACTGGGAATCTCAGATGCGAGCACAGGCTGTGCTGTGGAAGCCCTCTCGGTGACCCTGGGCCAGTCATTCTCCACCTAACCTACCTCACAGGGTTGTTGTAGGGGGGATAAAATGGGAGGAGGAGGAGGCGTTGGTTTTTAGATGCCGACTTTCTCTCCCACTTAAGGAAGAATCAAACCGGCTCACAATCGCCTTCCCTTCCCCTCCCCACAACAGACACCCTGTGAGGTAGGTGGGGCTGAGAGAGCTGTGTCCAGCCGAAGCTCACACAGCTAGTTTCATGTGTAGGAGTGGGGAAACCAACCTGATTCACCAGATTAGCGTCCACCGTTCATGTGAAGGAGCAGGGAATCGAACGCTTAGGATTGTTTAGCTGGAAAAGAAGGCTGTTAAGGGGAGATATGATGTGTGTGTTAAGTGCCGTCAAGTCGCTTCCAACTCATGGCGACCCTATTAAAGTCCTCCAAAATGTCCTATATTTGACAGCATTGCTCAGATCTTGCAAACTGAAGGCCGTGGCTTCCTTTATTGAGTCAATCCATCTCTTGTTGGGTCTTCCTCTTTTCCTGCTGCCCTCAACTTTTCCTAGCATGACTGCCTTTTCCAGTGACTCTTGTTGTCTCATGACGTGACCAAAGTACGATAGCCTCAGTTAATCATTTTAGCTTCTAGGGTCAGTTCAGGCTTGGTTTGATCTATAACACACTGATTTGTTTTTTTGGCAGTCCACGGTATCCGTAACACTCTCCTCCAACACCACATTTCAAAGGAACCTATTTTCTTCCTATCAGCTTTCTTCACTGTCCAGCTTTCACACCCATACATAGTAATAGGGAATACGATGGCATGAATTAATCTAGTCTTGGTAGCCAGTGACACATCCTTACACTTCAAAATCTTTTCTAGCTCCTTCATGGCTGCCCTTCCCAGTCTCAATCTCCTTCTAATTTCTTGGCTGCAGTCTCCCTTTTGGTTGATGGTGGAGCCAAGGAATAGAAAGTCTTGAACAATTTCTTGAACAAGGGTTGTTGTAGGGAGGATAAAATGGAATGGGAGGAGTTGGTTTTTAGATGCCGACTTTCTCTACCACTTAAGGAAGAATCAAACCGGCTCACAACCGCCTTCCCTTCCCCTCCCCACAACAGACACCCTGTGAGGTAGGTATAGCTGAGAGAGCTGGAAGAGAGCTGAGTCCAGCCAAAGATCACACAGCTAGTTTCATGTGTAGGAGTGGGGAAACCAACCTGATTCACCAGATTAGCGTCCACCGTTCATGTGAAGGAGCAGGGAATCGAACGCTTAGGATTGTTTAGCTGGGAAAGAAGGCTGTTAAGGGGACATGATAGAGGTCTATAAAAGTATGCATGGTATGGAGAGTGGACAGGAAGAAGCTTTTCTCCCTCTCTCATAATACTAGAACGTGGGGTCATCTGCTGAAGCTGGAGGGTGAGAGATTCAAAACTGATAAAAGGAAGTATTTCTTCACACAAAGCATAGTTAAATTGTGGAACTCCCTGCCCTAGGATGTGGTGATGGCTGCCAGCTTGGAGGGTTTTAAGAGGGGAGTGGACATGTTCATGGAGGAGAGGGTTATCCATGGCTACTAGTCAAAATGGCTACTAGTCAAAATAGGCAGGTAGGTGATGTGAAAGACCTTTGCCTGAGACCCTGGAGAGCTGGAGCCAGTCTGAGTAGACAATACTGACTTTGTTGGACCAAGGGCCTGATTTGGTAGAAGGCAGCTTCATGTGTTCATGAGAAGCAGGGATTGTTTGCCATTGCCTTCCTCTGCGGAGTCTTCCTTAGTGGTCTCCCTTCCAAGTACAGACCCTGCTTAGCTTTGATCGGGCTGTACCATGCTGTCTTCCCTCCCTGATCCCCATAGAGAACAACAAAGAAGACTCCATCTCTCTTCTAGTGGCTGTTCCTTTCCTGCAATATAGGACAGATGCTAGCTTCTGCTCCCTCTTCCCTAAGCAGCAAAGGAACAGGCCACCCCTGTGAACCTGTCTTGTTCCTGTAGGGTGTGTTGGGATCGACGGTGCTTGTCTCAGTTTCACAGATTGCAATATGATCACTCCCAGGACCCCAGTTCTGTGTCCCCTAACTGCACTGAGAATGCCCTCTCCCCATTCCCGCATCTCCTAGCCCCATAGAGAACAATAGGGAAGATGCCCTCCTCCCTCTGATCACAGTTCCGACTTCTGTCCTGGCCACTGCTTCACCTCCCTTAACTCCATAGACAGCAACAGGAGAGGTTAACCATATAAACCTATCCTGTTATTTTAGAGCCCCTTGGGAGAGACAGTACCTGTCCCAATGCCATTGACAAGAATAGGGTCGATTCTGTCCTCACATGCATATCCCATTATGCATTTCCTAGTCCCATACACATCATCTCCCTGCTTGTGTAGAATATTGTGTGTGATAAGAGCCATCAATTTGATTCCGACTCATGACGACCCTATGAATCAATTACCCCCAAACATCCGATTGTTACAGCCTTGCTCAGGTCTTGCAAACTGAGGGCCATGGGTTCCTTTATGTAGTCAACCCGTCTCATGGTGGGTCTTCTTCTTTTCCTGTTGCCTTTGACTTTTCCTAGTGTTATTGTCTTTTCCAATGACTCTTGCTTCTCATAATGCGACCAAAGTATGATAGCCTCAGTTTAGTCAATGTAGCTTCTAGGGACAGTTCAGGCTTAGACTATTACAGGACAGAAAACAACCTCCCTGACTCTCTACAGCACATTAGGGCAGAGACCACAGGCTTTACAGAACCTTTCATATAGTCCCCATTGCTCCCCAGCATCTTTTCCTATAGAGAGTAATGAGATTTCCATCCTTCTTCTGCATTCTTCCCCCAAACACTATAAGGGCATGCAGAAGGTCCCAGGTTCAATCCCTGGCATCTCCGGTTAAAGGGACTAGGCAAGTAGGTGATGTGAAAGACCTCTGCCTGAGACCCTGGAGAGCCACTGCTGGTCTGAGTAGCCAATACTGACTTTGATGGACCAAGGGTCCGAATCAGTATAAGGCAGCTTCATGTGTTCATGATGCATACCTATTCTCTCCACGATCACAGGAGCATGCCTATTATGTTAGGTGCCGTGGAATACAGGCAGGATGGTGCTGCTGCAGTCGTCTTGCTTGTGGGCTTCCTAGAGTTCACCTGTCTGGCCACTGTGTGAACAGACTGCTGGACTGGATGGGCCTTGGTCTGATCCAGCAGGGCCTTTCTTATGTTCTTATGAAGCAGGTTCTCCAGATTAGAGTCCACTGCCCCAAACGGCCGCTCTTAACCACTACACCATGCTGAGGAGAGACCAGTGTTGTAAGCTGCTTTGGGTCCTCCTGGGAGACAAAAGTGGGATATAAACATTTAAGTCATCCTCCGTTTTGAATCTAGAAAAACTCAAGAGTCAGTGTGGTGGAAGGTCAGACTAGGGTCTGGGAATTCCAAGTTCGAGTGCAGGCTGTGCTGTGGAAGCTCTCTCGGTGACCCTAGGCCAGTTGCTCTCCGCCTAGCCTTTCTCACAGGGTTGTTGTAGTGAGAATAAAATGGAGAAGGGGAAACCAGTGTTGTAAGCTGCTTTGGGTCCTGCTGGGAGAGAAAAGCGGGACATATTTAAATACATTAAATTGGTTTTTTTAAAAATAAGCCAAATTGCCACTGGGGGTGCCATTTGCTTATTTCTTTTGCTGCTGGATCTCTGCACAGAAGAGAGACTCCTGAAAAATGGGGAGGGGAGATAAAACATCTGAGGTTTGAAAGGCTGGAGGTGAGATTTGAGCTGCAGAAAACTTTGTCATTGTGTGCAGGGACACAATTATGTGCATAGAAGAGTTGGTTTTTATATGCCGACTTTCTCTACCATTTAAGGGAGACTCAAACCGGCTTACAATCCCCTTCCCCTCCCCACAACAGACACCCTGTGAGGTAGGTGGGACTGAGAGCTCTAAGAGAGCTGTGACTAGCCCAAGGTCATCCAGCTGGCTTCATGTGTAGGAGCGAGGAAACAAATCCAGTTCACCAGATTAGTGTCCGCCGCTCACGTGGAGGAGTGGGGAATAAAACCCAGTTCTCTAGATTAGAGTCTGCCGTTCCAAACCACCGCTCTTAACCACTACACCACGCTGGCTCTCTTGAATAAAAAATTATTCTCTTTAATAAAATATGTCTCAAAAAATTTCTCTAAACAGCAACAAAAACTGGAAATGGGATTAGGTGCAAATAAATGTAACATTATGCTCCCTGGGGCACCCCACTCCTCAAATATCATACCTATGACTTTGCCAAGAAATAAATTTCAGAGTCCAGGTAAGTGCAAATGTCAATTCATGGAGCAGCAGTGAAAAAAAGGAGAAACCCATGTCCAATACCCTGTGCACTGAAAGCCATATGGGAATTACATTACTGAAGATTTGACCATTGTTTTGAGGACCGAATGATTAAAAAGCAGGAAGTGAAACAAAGAGCACATGCCTTTTGTTCAGCTCTATTAATCCCGCACTGAGGGACAAGCTAACATGGTTTGGCCAGACTGTCAAAGAAATTGCCAGTGGATTTTGCCAAGGCCACCCATCGCCTCTAGGTGAGTCTGACACTCAACGGAGTTTGGCTTCACTTGGACTGGATGGAAAAAGGACAGGCCCTGAATTTGTCCTAAACATACCGGTAACTCCTTTCCAATGTTCCACGCTGACCACACTCAAAGATTTTTGGCTCCTGCAGCAGCCTGATCCAAAAGCCCCCAAGGAGTGACCCCCAATTCTTTCCCTCCCACAAGTTCATCCCAGACAGGTCCTCCTCTGGGCTGGGCTACTGGCCTGAATTGTAAATTGTTTCCTTGAAATGAGAGAACAGTTGAACTAAGGAGAGCTTCACCAGGGAAGTGTCAGGATCAGGCGTCTGTCCCTAGCATCCCATAAGCAAACTCATCCAGGCAGGTAGCTCTGAAGCAGCAATACTTTATTAGGAGCAAAAATACAGATTAAAGGACTGACTGCCTACAGGCAGGTGAGGCTAGTAATGGTGAATACAGGCAGGTTACATGCTTAAGACACTACGGACTGAAAAAGTAAACATTGCTAGGCAACCCCAAGATAAGCGGTTCCCAGGAAGACAGACTAAACATTACCACAGCTGCACAAAACAGGGCGAGCTAAACTGTACACAGACGTTCATCAGCATGAGAACCAAGGACTTGACGTGGGGCCAGAACCTGGCCTAACTCATGTCAAGAGCCTTTGCTCTAGCTAAAAGGCAAAGGCCTGACAGGAAGGACTGTGGCTCAGTGGTAGAGCACCGCTCATGTGGAGGAGTGGGGAATCAAACCCGGTTCTCCAGAGTCCACTGCTCCAATCCACCGCTCTTAACCACTACACCACACTGGCTCCCTTGACTCTCAAAAGCTTATAGCCTGGAAATGTTGTTGGGCTTTAAGGTGCTGCTGGACTCCAATCTTGCTCTTCTACTGTGGACCAAGACGGCTACCCACCTGAAACTCTGAGCATGGAGGGTGTGGTTTACCCATTGTGGCCAGCAACCACTGATGGACCTCTCCTGTGCCATGAATTTGTCTGACCCCCTTGTGCAGCCATCTAAGCCGTTAGTATATCTTGTGGCCCCGAGGACCCCAAGCTCAAGCATGCACTGAGTGGAGAAGAAATCCTATACTCAGCTACCCCATGCATGGGGTCAGGAGGAAGTCTTTCTGAGTGAAAAGATGGGGCCATAATACTTAAACTGCTAATCCTGATTATCCTTAAATACTCCCCCCCACCCCCGCTTTCAGAATGAATGTGGCAAGGAGCTCAAGGGAGGTCTTAAGGAAATATTTTTTTAAGGGAAGTTTTCATTGTAAGCCTGCAAAACTTTTGGCACATGGACAAATATTATGCGCCTTGACCTGGATAGCCCAGGCCAGCCTGATCTTGGAAGCCAAGCAGAGCCAGCCCAGGTTAGTACTTGGAAGGGAAACCACCAAGGAAGTCTAGGATTGCTTTACAGAGGCAGGAGATGGCAAACTGACTCTGTTCCTCTCTGGACTTTAAAACCCTGCGGGGGGAGGAGGAAGAGAAGAGTTGGTTTTTATATGCCGACTTTCTCTGCCACTTAAGGCAGAATCAAACCGGCTTACAATCGCCTTCCCTTCCCCTCCCCACAACAGACACCCTGTGAGGTAGGTGGGGCTGAGGGAGCTGTGACTAGCCCAAGGTCGCCCAGCTGGCTTCGTGTGTAGGAGTGGGGAAACCAACCCAGTTCACCAGATCAGGATCCGCTGCTCATGTGGAGGAGTGGGGGAGTCAAACCCGGTTCTCCAGATCAGAGTCCACCGCTCTTAACCACTACGCCATGCTAGCTGCAACTCGACGACCAAACGAATAAATAAATAAAAGCAAAACCTAGGCCCCCAAAAGCACAGCAGGGCAGGCGCGTAGCAGCCTGGCTCAGTGGGTCACCCTGTGAGGAGCTCCCTGGGGCTCCATCTGTTTCTTTAACCCCCCCTCCTCCCTTGCTGGGGAAATCGCAGGCCCACGGAGCCAAGCAAGGCTGGCTGCCACCCCAGACCGGGCAGGAAGCCGCCCCCTGGCTAAGGCCACCCGACAAGGAAAGGGTTAGCCTAAGCTGCTAGGCCTGACCGAGAGTTACCTCCAGCCCCCTCTCCTGAATTCATGACTGGCTTCCAAGGGGGTGGGCTGAGGCCGGTCGGCATGGCAACCGAGGTGGGGTGATGCCGCAAGGCCTGTGGGACTCGAGCTCTTTTCCAGGGTCCCTTTCACGTCCTGGGATAGAGCGCTTTGTCCCCAAGCCATGCCCGCCGCTCGGGGGTCAGCGAGGTGACCCTCTTGCCCCTGGGCCCGGAGGAATCCCTCCAGCCCCCTTTTTTCAGAGCATGTTCTTCAGACTGGCATTAAGGAGCAGATGGGGGAAAAGCACAACCCGGTTTCCCCTTTGTTGGGGGTTGGGATTGGGGAGGGGGCGTCAGCCCTGCAGAACAGGAAGGGGGCACGTCCTGTGGGCAGAAAGATGCACCAAGCTCCCTCCACGATCCCACGTTCTTTGAAGAGATGGGCCGTGGCTCAGGGAGGGGGCATCCGCTTGGCATGCGGAGGTCCTCTGCCAGGGCTGGGAAAGGCCTTTCTTGGCTGGACTGCTGCAGCTGGGGGAGGAAAGAAGACATAGGTGGATGGACGCAGGATAAGGCAGCTTCCTTCTCTCCTGTACTCGGAGAGCAAAGATACAAGAGAGCTTTAATGCCCCTAAGAAAGAGAAGGACCTGCAGGGTCTTAGCAGAGACAGAGAGGGGCTAAGAGGAAAAGCCCCCCACAACTGATTCTCTTCACCTGAGTATTTTTTAGAAAAGAACAAGAGTCCACAGTAGCACCTTAAAGACTAACAACATTTCTGGCAGGGTATCTGAAGAAGTGAGCTGTGACTCATGAAAGCTCACACCCTGCCAGAAATTTTGTTAGTCTTTCAAGTGCTAACTGTGGACTTTTGCTCTTTTCTAACTAGACAGACTAATACGGCTACCCATCGCAAGTAGTTTTTGAAAGCCAGATTTTGCAATTTGTGGCATTACCACTTGTGTTTAATGTTCGTGTGTGAGTGAGAAGATGCTTGTTTTTAAAAGAGGGTATTTTTTGTCTTTAAAGTAAATGAATCCCGGTCTGACCTATTCTCTCTAGCCTCAAAGAAGGCAAGAAAAAGGAAGAGGAGGAGGAGGAGGAGGAGAGTTGGTTTGTATATACCGGCTTTCTCTACCACTTAAGGAAGAATCAAACTAGCTTACAATCACCTTCCCCTCCTCATAACAGACACCCTGGGAGGTAGGTGGGGTTGAGAGAGCTCTAACAGAGCTGTGACTAGCCCAAGGTCACCCAGCTGGCTTCATGTGGAGGAGTGGGGAATCAAACCTGGTTCTCCAGATCGGAGTCCACTGCTCCAAACCACCACTCTTACCCTCTGAGCCCCATGCGCGACTCCCAAGTTTAGACTCCGCCACTGCCAGGGTTGGGGGTGGGTGGGGGGTGGCCACGGACTTCGACGGCCTTTCAAACTCAAGCCACTGACAAGTCTTTCTCCTCCTCCTCTTCCTCCTCCTCCTCCGGGGGAGCCCTGGTGGCTAAGCCCAGCCTCCCCGGCATGCCACCACCACCAGCAGCAGCATTGTTAGCCAGGACACCCAAGGGCGCCCCCCCGCATCCGGGTGGAAGCATCTTGGCTGGACTGGAGGAGGAGCCTTTGGCCGACCGGCGGGGCAAAAACGGCGGCCTCTTTAGCAACGTGGGCCCCGGCACCTCTCCGTCCTGGGAAGCCTGCAAAAATCACACCAGTCCTCCCCCCATCTCTCCAAAGTACACCAGCGTGGTGTAGTGGTGGTTTGGAGCGGTGGTTTCTGATCTGGGGAACCGGTTTCGATTCTCCACTCCTCCACATGAGCGGAAGATGCTAATCTGGTGAACCGGCTTGGTTTCCCCACTCCTCCACATTAAGTCAGCTGGGTAACCTTGGGCTAGTCACAGCTCTCTTAGAGCTCTCTCAGCCTCACCACCTCACAGGGTGTCTGTTGTGGGGAGGGGAAAGGGAGGAGATTGTAAGCCAGTTTGATTCTTCCTTAAGTGGTAGAGAAAGTTGGCATATAAAAACCAACTCTTCTTCATTCTTCTGATCTGGAGAACTGGGTTTGATTCCCCACTCCTCTACATGAATGGCGGAGGCTAATCTGGTGAACTGGATTTGTTTCCCCACTCCTGCAAACAAAGCCAGCTGGGTGACCTTGGGCTAGTCACTGCTCTCTTAGAGCTCTCTCAGCCCTGCCTCCCTCACAGGGTGTTTGTTGCGGGGAGGGGAAGGGAGGGTGACCGAAAGCCGGTTTGAGTCTCCTTTAAGTGGTAGAGAAAGTCGGCATATAAGCACCAAGGCCATTTATGCATGGGAGGTTTTGCCTTGGGTTTGCCACTCTCTAGATCAGTGGTTCCCAAGGTGGGCAGTACCACCCCCTGGGGGGCAGTGGGATTACCTAGGGGGGCACGAAGAGGCAAGAGGGCAGCAGGGGGGAGCTACTGAGAGACACTGTCCTTCAGTGTTACTCCTCTGAAGACGCCTGCCACAGCTGCTGGCGAAACGTCAGGAAAGAAAATACCAAGACCACGGTTACACAGCCCAGATAACCTACAAGAACCCTTCAGCTGTGTTGTTCACTGATTTACAATACATCAAGCGACGCTGGCAAATTTGGAGGAAACTATCTGAATATTGTCGAAGGCTTGCAGATTAGCTTTGGATTACACACATTAACAGATCACTTCAGGATACAATGGTTCCATATTAACATACCATACCCTCATTAGCACATTATCTTGATACTTACAGGACATTGATTAGCACATTACTTTTGCAGGACAATACTCAGCTCAAACCCAACCCCTTTCTGACTATATATTACTCTTCCTACACCCTTGACACTGAGAGACACTGTCCTTCAGTGTTACTCCTCTGAAGATGCCAGCCACAGCTGCTGGCGAAACGTCAGGAAAGAAAATTCCAAGACCAGGGTCACACAGCCCGGATAACCTACAAGAACCAAACTATCTGAAGTTTGGGAACCACTGCTCTAGATGCACATTCCCCCCCTCCACCTTCTCAAAACTCTGCTTGGAGGCTTATCGTTGAGTTTTGAGAATTGGGATGGGGGAAATGTGCATTGGGAGAGTGGCAAACCCAAAGCAAAACGTCCG
Organism: Euleptes europaea; assembly: GCF_029931775.1. Classification (NCBI taxonomy): domain Eukaryota; kingdom Metazoa; phylum Chordata; class Lepidosauria; order Squamata; family Sphaerodactylidae; genus Euleptes; species Euleptes europaea. Next base: position 25,182,831 of record NC_079330.1, on the reverse strand, counting down.
GCGCACAAACGGCCCAGCTCTTCTTCTTCGAGGCGCCCCTGCCTAGCCCCCAACCCCACGTTAGAGAGGCGCTCCCAATATCCGACGGGTGTGGGGGGCGCCCAGCCTTTGCCTCCCGAGGCTCCAGAACGGCCCCCTCCCCGTCCAGAGCCGTGGGGTGGGGTGGGGTGGGGGGAGCGCCGCCGGCCCCTCCTCCCCCACGGATCAGGCCACTGCCCCGGCGGCTAAAAGGCGGCGGCGGGCGCTGTCTGCGCGCCCTGGTGCTGAAAGCGTCCGCCCGTCGAGGATGCGCGGCGCGGCGCTCTGCTTGGTCGGGCTGCTGGCGGCGGCGGCGGGGGCGTCGGGCGGGCCGGGGGGGCCGGCCCTCTGCACCCTCCGCAGCCCCTTGGGCGCCGGGCGGCTGCGCTTCCAGGCCTCCGACGGGCGGGAGCTGCTCCGCGCCACTTGGGAGCCGCGGCTGGGCGGGCTGAGCGCCTGCCGCGTGGCCGTCGAGCCGCCGGGCTTGGCCGCCTTCCTGGGCCGCTGCAGCCGACGCCCGGGGCCGCGGGGGCCGTCCTTCCCCGACTTGGGGGCGGCCAAAGCCGCTTGCCTGGCCGCCCGGCCCGGCCGAGCCGCCCCTCGACGGCGGATCAAGCGGGGCTTCACCTACCCGGGCACTCTGTGGTGCGGCGCCGGCAACATCGCGGAGAGCTACGAGCATTTGGGTAAGGAGCCCCGGTCGGTCGCCGGGAGGCTCTTGTCTTGCATACCCCTTCCCCTTCCCTCCCTGCAAGGAGAAAAGTAGCTCAGGAGGAAGAAATGTCTTCCTGCCGCCGCAGAGGTGGTCCCGCATCTTCCTTCGACACTGCAGAGCCGGGGACCGGCGAGGGGCCTCGTTTCCAGCGCCCCGTATAGAACCCTAGAGTTGGAAGGGACCGCCAGGGCCATCTAGTCCAACCCCCTGCGCAATGCAGGAAATTCACAACCACCCCCCACAACACCCCCGGTGCCCAGAAGATGGCCAAGATGCCCCCCCCCCTCTCATGAACTGCCCGAGTTCATAGAATCAGCATTGCAGAGGCAGGCAAAGCTTTTTAAATATCCCATGAAAAAAAGAAAAGCCTGTCTTTAGATAATTATGTGGTGCGTAGAGACACTATTGTGCTATTTGTATAACTTGCCCAAACATCGAAATGCAAAGTAACGTTGCTTGTTTGATCTGCATCAAAGATGTCATTTTTTTAGTTTGTTATTGGTATGTTAGACATTTTTACTCCTTCCTTTTACTGTTTTTTTTCCCTTTTGTATCCCTCTATTATAGAATAATTTTTAAAAATGGTTTCAAAAAATAAAGAAAACCCCTCCGGGCCTCAGCAACCGCCCCCGCAACTGGGCAACCCTGGCCGCAGTTTCACTCTTCTAAGCCCGCCACAGTCAGGGGATTTGGAAGAGGGCAGGCTGGCTGTGCCAACCGGGCGATAGTTAAAGCCTCCCAACACGAAAACAGGCACAGGCTTGGAAAGAAACATTCGCCTGGATTTTGCAACCAGCAGAGATTAATTGTGCCCACGTGACAGCCCTTTTTTTCTTTGTTTGCAGTAGAGTCATGGCTGCCTTGTGGCAACCCTGCAGGGTTTTCATTGCAAGAGACTTCCAGAGGGGGTTGGCCTTTGCCTGCCTCTGTGTAGTGACCCTGGACCTCTTTGGTAGGGCAGATCAGGCAAAGAGACAATTGTGATTGCTGGGTGACTTGAGAGAAAGGCCTAAGCCTTCCTTGAAAACAGGGGTCTTGGAAAGAAGGCGGTTAAGGGGAGACATGCTAGAGGTCTATCAAATGATGCATGGTATGGAGAGAGTGGAAAGGGAGAAGCTTTGCTCCCTCGTTCATCATGCCAGGACGCGGGGTCATCTGCTGAAGCTGGAGGATGAGAGATTCAAAACAGATAAAAGGAAGTATTTCTTCACACAACCCACAAAGTGTGGAACTCCCTGCCCCAGGATGTGGTGATGGCTGCCAACTTGGAAGGCTTTAAGAGGGGAGTGGACCTGTTCATGGAGGAGAGGTCTATCCATGGCTACTAGTCAAAATGGATACCTATTCTCTTCAGGATCCGAGGAGCATGCCCATTATATTAGGTGATTTGGAACACAGGCAGGATAATGCTTCAGTTGTCTTGTTTGTGGGCTTCCTAGAGGCACCTAGTTGGCCGCTGTGTGAACAGACTGCTGGACTTGATGGGCCTCTGTCTGATCCAGCATGGCTTTTCTGATGTTCTGGGCTTTAAAAGGGGATGGATATGTTCATGGAGGAGAGGGCTACCCATGGCTACTAGTAAAAATGGATACTAGCCATGATGCATACTAATTCTTTCCAGGATCAGAGCAGCATGCCCATTATATTAGGTGCTGTGGAGCACAGGCAGGCGAATGCTGCTGCAGTTTGTGGGCTTCCTAGAGGCACTTGGTTGGCCACCGTGTGAACAGACGGCTGGACTTGATGGACCTTGGTCTGACCCAGTATGACCTTTCTTATGTCCTTATGGTCTGCAGATCGTGGGCCAGAAGCGCCCTACGGGCCCATATTGTTGCTGCCTTTGTGGGAAGCACCTGCTGCTAGTGCCATTGTGTGATGAGCAAGGTGCCCTGCCTCTGGCTTCTTTGTGCAGAGGCAGGAGAATGAGGTGAGGTCACTCGGCAGCAATGATGCCTCCGTGACTCTGACCATTGGCTTGTTCCTTTGGATGGGATTATGCCTGCTGTCCTGGGTCGGATTCTTTCCACTACCTCTCTTAGTCCTGGCGACACTGGTGACATAATTCCCTGTCTTCCTGTCACCTGATTGGCTAGGGATCCTGAAGGATGTTTTCTTGGCCATCTTCTTGGCACAGAGTAGGGGTCACAGAGCATGGGGGGAGGCAGTTGTGAATTTCCTGCATTGAGCAGGTGGTTGGATTAGGTGACCCTTGTGGTCCCTTCCAACTCTATGACTATGATTCTAGAAGAAGAGTTGGTTTTTATACCCCAATTTTCTCTACCTTTAAGGAGTCTCAAACCAGCTTACAATCTCCTTCCCTTCCTCTACCCACAACAGACACCTTAAGAGGTAGGTGGGATTGAGAGAGTTCGGAGAGAACTGTGACAAGCCCAAGGTCACCCATCAGGCTTCATGTGTAGGAGTGGGGAAACCAACCTGGTTCCCCAGATTAGAGTCCACTGCTCATGTGGAGGAGTGGGGAATCAAACCCAGTTCTCCAGATTAGAGCCTGCTGCTCATGTGGAAGAGTCGGGGAAACCAACCTGGTTCCCCAGATTAGAGTCCGCCGCCATCTGTGATGCCATCTGTTTGGAGCTCAGTGGGTCTGGAAAGGTTGAAGGACATGGGCTTAGAGACGGTGCTGTAGCCCAGGATAAGGGAGCGGTGGGTTGCTCACTCCCTCACAGAAGGTTCCCTTCACTGCCTCCCTCTCCATGCTTCCAGGGGAGCACCGGGAGACAGACTGGTGTTGCCGGGAGCACGACCACTGCCAACACGTCATCCACCCCTTCACCTTCAAGTTTGGGTACCGCAACCTCCGCTGGCACACCATCAGCCACTGCGACTGTGACAAGCGGTGAGCAGGAGGAGGGAGGGGAAAGACCTGGGCCTTTGGGAAGGACAGCCAGAGAAGAGGCCCTAACCACAACAAACTCAGAACATCCCAGGGTAGTGGTCCCCAATGTGGTACCCATGGACACCGTGGCATCCACCAACACCTTTCTGGTGCCTGCCAAGTGTTTTAGGAAATGGGTGAGGCCAGGTAGAGCTTTTGCCTAGCAAAGGGTTTGCTTGACTATTGGAGATTTGATTGGCTGCACAGACTTTTTAAAATGTTACTTTGGCAGCTGCTGCCACCACAGCACAAGGATCTACACTGTGGCTGAGGCTAAGATGTCACAATCGTTTTGTGGCTGGCTCTGCTTCCTGCAGCAGCCATTTTGTGGCAACCATTTTGTTGCTGCGCCCACCGTGCCACGTCAGAATTCCAAATGTGCCCCCTCAGGCTAAAAAAGGATGGGGACCCCCACCCCCGTCCCAGCAGGTCTCTTGCTGCCATCAAAAGCCCGCCACTTGCTGGCGAGAAGCCTCCAAGCAAAGCCTGGAGGTGCCTTTTCCTCCTGCTGTCATTGTAAGCCACCTTGAACCAAGAGCAAAGGTGGAATATAAGTGTTTTAACAAACAAATAAGAGTCCCGTGGCGCAGAGTGGTAAGCTGCAGTACTGCAGTCCAAGCGCTGCTCATGACCTGAGTTCGATCCCGACGGAAGTCGGTTTCAGGTAGCCGGCTCAAGGTTGACTCAGCCTTCCATCCTTCCGAGGTTGGTAAAATGAGTACCCAGCTTGCTGGGGATAAAGGGAAGATGACTGGGGAAGGCACTGGCAAACCACCCCATAAACAAAGTCTGCCTAGTAAACGTTGGGTGTAACGTTGCCCCATGGGTCAGGAATGACCCGGTGTTTGCACAGGGGACCTTTAACAAATAAATCTCTAGCCTTTGGAGGAGAAGAGTTGGTTTTTATACGCCAACTGACTCTACCACTTAAGGTAGAATCAAACCGGCTTACAATCACCTTCCCTTCCCCTCCCAACAGACACCCTGTGAGGTAGGTGGGGCTGAGAGAGCTCAAAGAGAGCTGTGACTAGCCCAAGGTCACCCAGCAGGCTTCATGTGGAGGAGTGGGGGATCAAACTCGGTTCTCCAGATTAGAGTCCACTGCTCGTAGCCACACCACCAAGCTGGCTCTCCATCAGTGGATTTTCCATTTCTCTTGTCTGCCCTCCGTGAGTGCCTCTGGTCAAGTTAACAGTGGCCGTGGCATCACCAGCGGTCAACATCTTTAGGCGAGAGGCCGGACAAGGGCTGGACTGAGGTTTCAAAGCTGGATTCTAATGGATATCCTTCACTGTTTTGTTACTATGATTTGTAAGCCACCTTGGACGGGTTCCCGGAGAGCCAACATCACCCCCCAAATAATCAATAAGGACCAGCATGGGCGTTTCAGGGGCCAGTGGGCCGTTCCGGGACCAAGGCGAGGGCTTGCTCTCAACCAGGATTTCTTCTGTCCCCACTTTCCAGGTTTAAGGCCTGCCTGAGGCGGGCGGACGGCACTGCCTCCCGCGTTGTGGGCCAGGCCTTTTTCAACGTCATCCAGGTCCCCTGCTTCGAGTTCGTCCGCAAGGAGCAATGCGTGGATTCTTATCTCTATGTTTGGTAAGTGGGCTTGCTCAACTCGGCAGTGATGTCACGGCAGAGGGGGGTTAATTAAATAAATGTGGGCCAAAGTGGATAATAAAAGCGGCCTTGGGGGAAAAGCAAGAACGGTGGACTTTGCGATCAACATGAAATTAAGCCAAATCAGGGCAAGAAAGCCAGTTTTCAGCAAGTAGGAGTTTAAGTCTCTCTCTCTCTCTGGGTGTGTAGTCACATTTTATAGAGCCAGCATGGTGTAGTGGTTAAGAGCGGTGGTTTGGAGCGGCGGACTCTAATCTGGAGAACCACGTTTGATTCCCCACTCCTCCACATGAGCGGCGGAGGCTAATCTGGTGAACCGGGTTGGTTTCCCCACTCCTCCACATGAAGCCAGCAGGCTGACCTTGGGCTAGTCACACTCTCTCAGCCCCACCACACCACAGGGTGCCAGTTGAGGGAAGGTGATTGTAAGCTAGTTTGAGTCTTCCTTACGTGGTGGAGAAAGTCGGCATATAAAAACCAACTCTTCTTCTTCTAGCCCACAAGTGTTCTGCTCACACCTGCAGAAAGGTTCACTGTCCTCAGAGCTAAGCAAAACTGTTTGATAGTAGAGTCCCGGCTTTGTATGCATGTCCTGGTTTCAACCCTCAGTGAAAGGGAGAAGATAGGAAAGGCCTTTGAGCCTCTGCCAGGCAGAAGGGGCAATAGCTAGATTGGCCAACAAGCGGCTGCATGAGAAAGCAACACCATGAGTAACTGAAACCCCCCGCTAATCCAAAGGCGGATTCACATGAACACATGAAGCTGCCTTCGACTGAATCAGACACCCTTGGTCCATCAAAGTCAGCACTGTCTACTCAGACCAGCAGTGGCTCTTCAGGGTCTCAGGCAGGGGTCTTTCACATCACCTACTTGCCTAATCCCTTTAACTGGAGCTGCCGGGGATTGAACCTGGGATCTTCTGCATGCCAAGCAGAGGCTCTACCACTGAGCCACGGCCCTTCCCATTCATATATTTTCCCACTACTTTGCATAATTAAATTTCAGACCTTTCTCTGTTGGGTGACTCACCCTCTATATGTGGAACCCAGGGCTAAATTTCTTGCTGGGTTGGTTTCTGGCCTAAACACTTGTCCTAGTGCTGAGAAATTAGAATTTTTGTTAAAAGGCACCAATGGATTTGTTTCTTATAGGGCTTCCCTGCATGTTCTGGTGGCAAAGAAAATAAGGTCCAATATGGTTGCTAAGAGAGCTGAACCTTCGGGTTGATTTTAATGGTTGCTAGGTCCCATTGGCTGATTGGGACACCACCACAATTTTTACTTATTTCTCTGAATGCATCGAGTTTAGCATAGTTTTATTATGTATATTTTAGCATAGTTTTATTATATTTATTATCAATCCAGAATTTTATTAACCTTATATTTCCTTTATTATGTATCTGTGGTATCCTTGGCATGTTTGTAATGGCCTATGGCTAAATGCAAATAAAACCATTCATTCATACTGTTGGGTGACTCAAAGCATTTCCTGCCTTTGGCCATCAAGTCACAGGGAGGAACACTGCAGCGCCTCCCAGCAATCTTGGCTTGTTCTTGGCTTCTGAGATTGCAGTGGGCATCGCTTGCCCACGGTAGCACTCGAGGGCTAGGCGCTTGCTGTTTTAAAAAAAGACAATCTAGGCCCGCTCCTCCCTGCAGCGGGTTTTCCAACCATCTTTCCCTTGCTTTCTTGTTTCTTCCCAGGTGCAAGAATTACAGCTCTGTGATTGTGGCTGAGACCCAACAGCAGGTGCTGTATGACTACGGTGGGGAGGTGATCGACGGCCCAGCCACACAGCAGCTGTCAACCACATCAGCAGCTCCTGGCCGAGAGCTAACCACCTCTGGCACCCAAGCCAGGCCAAGCAACTCCCCTCCAAAGCGCCGTAAAGGAAAGGGCAAAGGCCGGAAGGGCCGGAAGGGGAAGGGCTTGAAGGCGACCAAGGGGGACGACACCGTCAAGCCACTAGATATACAAGGGTTGGGGAAGGGCCCCTTCCAAGGGCAGAAGGCCTCTGTGGAAGAGGAGGAGACCATCAATGCTATCCTCAGTGACGAGCTGGCTGGCGCGTGGACTAAGAAAATGGGCACCGCGGAGCCCTCCTTGTTGCACCCTTTGCCAACCCCTTCCCAGAAAAAGAGGAAGGGCAGGAGGAAGCGTCTTCGGCTGCAAAAAGCCCAGCTGGACTGAGATGGCCCCAGCCACCAAGAAGTCAGTTTCATGGAGGCCAAGCCTTCCCTTACTAACCCCCTCACTCCCCACTGGTGAAGCTGCTGCCCCCTAGACCTGCACGCTGGTACTTGCTTCAGTTATGCAAACTAGCACACATGGGCATTGACTTTGCATCATTTATTCTTCTGGTGCTCGCAGGAAGCAGGGAATTTTCAGGTTTTCAACACAGCGTTAAAACAGCAGACTTCCTATTTTTGTTTTGGATAGCTGTGATTCTCAGGATGCCCATTTCTGCACCCAATCTGTTCTCCAAAGGCTCAAGGCTAGGGTGGAACCTTAGAAGGTCCCAACTGCCTCCACCGGGAGCCCTGATGTTTTGGTTTCCCTTTAGAGAGAGGCATGATACAAGAATAGTCTACCCACTCACTGGCCCGAGGGAAGAAAAAGCTGACAAAGGCTTCTATGCCAAAGACCAGCCAGGGGCTCCTGTTACCACCACCAGCAAACTAAGACAACTCTCCCCCCCTTGTCCCTTCCAATCCTGCCCTGCAGTTTCCTGCCATCCAACACAGATAACTTTACTTGGGCCCCACAGCCAACACTGGCTAGTTGTTTGGATGCTGTAAAATAAAATAAATGCACAGTGATGCACAGCCTTTGGCAGCTCCTTTCCGCAGGCAGACTTGTCTGTAGCCCTGCTGCCTTCCCGTCACTCTTGATGACCCACATCCTCCTCTTGCCTCACAGCAGTTGCTTTGCAGGCCACCCCCTGCAGCTCTACTTGCGGACTTGCCAAGATCTCCCAGTCCCTCCGCCAACAAGCAGCAGTTTGGGTTTTGCCGCTGTCAAGGTCAGGAAGCACCACAGTCACTCCTCTCTGGCCTGGCCTCATGCTTCCTGCCCAGTGCTCCCAACCCAGGACCGCAACACATGGACACCTGCTGCCTTATACTGAATCAAACCACTGCTCTACCACAGTCAGTATTGTCTACTCAGATTGGCAGCGGCTCTCCAGGGTCTCAGGCAGAGGTTTTTCACATCACCTCCTACCTGGTCTTTTCAATGGGAGATGGCAGGGATTGAACCTGGGACCTTCTGCATTCCAAGCAGATTGAACCCGGGACCTTCTACATTCCAAGCAGATGCTCTACCATGGAGCCACAGCCCCTCCCTGCACAGCACACCTTTTTGTGCAACTCCTTAACTCCGGCGCAAGCACTACCAATTCACAAAAGCTGCTAACTCTGCTTCCAATGGAGGCCATCACTGTCACCCTGTCCCTTTTGTAGAGTTTCATGCAGAGTGGCAACCCTGTGCCTCTGGGGCCCGATGGAGAGTTTAGCAGAGCAGGGGGAGAAGAACTGCTAAGCAAGGGCCGGAGCACTGAATCAGCTTTCCAGTGCAAAGATCCCCGTGCCAGTCTAGCTGCATCTCCCTCCAGGACCAGCCCTTGGACCGAGAGGTTGGGCAAAGCTAGGGTTTCCATTGGCTCTCTAATTAAGGCCGGTTAGCTTCAAGTCCAGCAGCACCTTAGAGCCCGACGGGATTTTTGGGGTAGGAGCTTTTGATGGTCAAAGCTCCCTTGTGTCACAGAATCACAGAGTTGGAAATTCACAACTACCTCCCCCCACACACACCCAGTGACCCCTACTCCATGCCCAGAAGATGGCCATTAAAAAATCCTCCAGGATCCCTGGCCAATCTGGCCTAGAGGAAAATTGCTTCCTGACCCCAAAGTGGCGATTGGCATTTCTCTGGGCGTGTAAGAAAGGGCCACAAGAGCCACGCACTGACACAACCCTTCACGCCAGCCCTCTCACGACCTGCCTAAGTTCACAGCACACCCCACCCTAACCCCCCCTTTTAAGGGGCCAGACCAGCATTTCTCAAACAGAGGAGGCTGGGGGGGGAGGGGGGCTTTAGCCCCTCCCAATTCATGGCTTCCCTAGGAGGAGCTGCTCTGTAAAGCTAGAACATTTCAGTCTCCACCCACACGAGAGCAGCATTCTCCTCACAGCAGGGGAAAGACTGCGTGCTTCATTCAGCATGCGGTTGTTTCTTTGAAATCCCCCCTCCCCCTCAAACCTGCTTAGGGATAAAGAGCCCCTAAGCCAGCTAGGAGAATATTTAAAGGGCGTTGCATTTTGCTACCAAATTGACCCTGGAAACACTCTTTGCACCCACACATATTGAACTTGAGTAATGCATACAGGAGAATGAGGCGGTTGCAAGAGAATGCAGGAGAGAGAATATTCCTTAGCATGAAGGAGAGGATAAAACCACGCCACTCTGCAAACAGAAAATTAACATAGCAGAGAGAAAGGTTCTACCCCACCCCCACCCCTTTTTGGCTTGCTCTGTTGGATTTGGATTTGTGGGAAACCTCCAGATGCAAAGGAGCGTTGAAAGCTGGCAGCCGCCACTGCACCCCTCAGGGCTCTGAGCGTAGCCCCTCCCTGGCAGGAAGGAAGCCCAGAGCAAGCATCCACCTCGGCACAGAGATGTTTAGCCTGAAGAGGCTGAGAGGTGACATGATAACCATCTTCAAGTACTTGAAGGGCTGTCATTATAGAGGAGGGTGCCGAGTTGTTTTCTGTTGCCCCAGAAGGTCAGACCAGAACCAACGGGTTGAAATTAAATTAAAAGAGTTTCCGTCTAGACCTTAGGAAGAACTTTCTAACAGTTAGAGCGGTTCATCAGTGGAACAGGCTTCCTCGGGAGGTGGTAAGCTTTCCTTCCCTGGAGGTTTTTAAGCAGAGGCTAGACGGCCATCTGTCAGCAATGCTGATGCTATGACCTTAAGCAGATGATGAGAGGGAAGGCATCTTGGCCACCTTCTGGGCATGGAGTAGGGGTCACTGGGGGTGTGGGGGTAGGTAGTTGTGAATTTCCTGCATTGTGCAGGAGGGTTGGACTATATGATCCTGTTGGTCCCTTTCAACTCTATGAAGAAAACTATGGGCAGACCTCCTCCAGTAATTCGCTGCAGCAGGAGTTACGGGTTTCTTTCTGCACACGGAGCCACAAAGGGTGCCGCTTTCCACCAAACGTAACGGGGTCAGGAACGGGGCACGAATAACAAATGTCCTCCGACAGCCGGGTACAGCCGACATCCCCAAAGGAGGTTTATTGATAATGGGAGGGGAGAGCCACAAGGGACACCAAATGTAGGGCGGACAGATATCGAAGGAGCTTGGCCCGAGCAAAGAACCCCCTTGTCTTCCTCAAATACACCAGCTCCTGGGGTCACCCACCGGGCTAAGCGGCAAGAGCGAGCAAAAGGGGGAGCCCAGCAGGGAGGGCAAGGGCAGATCCCTCCTCCCTGGTTGACCTGCCAGCTGCCCCCTCTGGACCTTTGAGCAGGAAGGGGCCACTGCTTGCTCCCAAGATTGGCAAGGGAGGGGGGGAATCGCTCCTGCTTCCTCAAGCCCAGCAGTCACGCCCACCCTCCCTTTTTTAAGACTCCGCATTCACGGCTGACAAGTGTTCAGAAGCTCTCCCGCGTTCTAGTCCAGCTTACTGCGAGAGGGTCGCCCCCTTCCCAAGTTGCCAACGCAAGGCAAGCTTTTGGAAAGGGGGGAAAAGAAGAAGAAAAAGAAAAATCACCAGCTGACCCAGGCCAGGACTTGAATGTGAAGACATGGAAATCGGCCAGTATCCCAGCTCCGTCCGCCACGGCTGGCCGGGAGTGGGGGAGAGAGAGAAATCTCTGTGAAAGTTCAGCAGAAACACAATTTATTCCTTCGGTTCTGTTATGAGTAGATACAGAGGTGGGAGACAGACTACTTGGCATTCAAGCCACACCGTCGGGTGCACAGAAGCTCTCAGGACCTCCCGACGCAGCGACAAAGGCTGCTGTTGCCTGGGGTTTAGCGCTTGAGTTTGTGTTCATTTTAAAGTAATACAACTGAATAAATATTGTCCTCAGGAGTGCCAACGAAACTGAGCTTAGGATGACGGCGACAGCCCCGTGCCCTTCCAGCTAAGGTCCTCTGGCACGCCGGAGGGTCTCCTGAAGCAAAGCCCTTGAGCCATACAATGCTGCCAACTGAGCTGAGAGTGGGGAAGGGGAGACAAAAGAGAAAAACAGAGATAGAACACCGCCCCCCCCCCCCCGGGACCAACCAACCAACGGGTTTCTCTGGCCCAGTCGCTGGCAGAGGATGCTCCCATAACCTCTCACTTTAACGTTTTTATTTCTCGGCAGTCGAGAGGAAAGACCGGGATGCAGCCAGCCCCAGGGCTTCCAGAAAGGAAAAAAAAACTTGCTCGGAAAGACAGGCTTGGTCCGCCCACACCAGCCATGGCAGCAAAGCACGAACCAAGGATCCAGCCAATCTGGACGCTGCCTAGTGGGGCAGGAGGAGTGTACCACCTCTGCTGCCGCCATGCACATGGCCCCATGGCACCGGCCACGAGAAGGGCGCTGCCCCAGCGTCCCTGGCGTCCCACTGCCCAATGTCAAAACAAAACAAAAACAAAAACCAAACAGGGAGCAACGAGACTAAGGAAGAAGAACTGGGCTCCACTGGCGCCCCCCCCCCTTCGGTGAGAGCTGAAGAGGCGGGGACAACTATCGATCCATTTCGTCCAACAGCGGTGTGGCGTCTCCGGCGACGGACATGGGGGTGCTCTCGATCATGGGGCTGGGAGACGGGCGAGGGGTCAACCGCTGCTTCTGCTTCCGCCGCTCGGCCTCCTTCTCCTGGAGCCACTGCTCGGCCATCTTGCCCCAGTCGATTGCCGTGTGGGCGCTGGATCTAGACGGAGAGACAGAGACGCATTAATGCCGCGAAGCAGGCCGTTCTCCCCCGGCCGCCTCCCGAGGAGTGCTTTAGAACTTTCTCCTTCTGAGACAGGGACTGGTCCCGATACACGGGGGCCTTCCTTCCGGAAAGCTGCTTAATGCCCGGACGCCCCGAATGCTACTCGAAACATGAGGCTGGTTACATCGGTTGCTCAGCCTGGCCTCAGAATTCTGACTGGTTCTCCAAAAACCAAAAAACAACAGCAACAAAAAACCCACGTCCAGATTTACCCCTGAGCTGGGCTACCAAATCTCAGGTCGAGAACAAAGACAGGTCGAAGACATCTTCTGGGTTTCCCCTCTCATCACCAAGAAAATGCCAACCGACATCCCTACATATCTGGATGGGGTAAAGGGCAAAAGCAACAGCGAGTTTTTGGGCACCTTTGAGGCGAACACGTTTATTGCAGCACAAGTTTTCCTCCGCCCTGCATCAGGCTCTTAATGTGATTTCTGGCCAAAGTGTCTCTCTTGCAGGCCTGGTGCCAAAGAGGCAGCTTCTCAGCCCCATTGTGCCTACCACTCGGGACTCCTCTGCTCTCAGCCAGTGGCGAGAGGGAGGGGCTGTGGATCAGTTTGCAGAGCATCTGCTCGGCACGCAGAAGGTCCCAGGTTCAATCCCCGGCATCTCCAGTTCAAGGGACCAGGCAAGTAGGTGATGTGAAAGACCCCTGCCTGAGACCCTGGAGAGCTGCTGCCGGTCTGAGCATACAATACTGACTTTGATAGACCAAGGGTTTGATTCAGTATAAGGCAGCTTCATGTGTTCAGTGCTAACTCTGATCCGGGCAGACGAGTGCAGCTCTCCAACCACAGCCATCACCCAGTTTGAGCAACCTTAACGGAAGTTCTATAGGGCCAGTCTTATTTAAGAGAGGCACACTGTTCCTGTTTGTGGTAAGGCAGACGCATGTTGCGGCTGGTACCATCGGAGGAAGAGTATTCCCTCCTGTGGGAGAAAGAGGGTATGCCTCTTCTAATTGGGGGGCTGGCACCAGCACGTTAACAAAATCTAAACCACATCCAGATCTAAACCTACCTGGAAGTTTTCCGTTGAGTAACTGAACCGATTCATCAACTGCACATTACAGTCCATCCCCCATTTCTCCTCCCCCCTCCTATCAGACACATGCCTGCTTCCCCTTTGCCATGAATGAGCAGGCTTGCACTCACTTGGGCTGCTGTCTTTGCCCAGAACTGGACGAAGGCTGAGACGGCGGCTGGGACTGGGTGGACTGAGGAGTAGTGTTGGCCTGAAGCTGATGATACTGAGGGGTCGTGATTGGCTGGCTGGGCGTTGTGTAGGAGTAGCTGGGAGTCAGCAGAGGGGTGGCCACTGGCTGCTGAGCCGGAGTTGTGAAGACCTGCGAAGGAGAGGGGTGGGGGGAACAAGAGACCTGTTGAAAGTGGCTCGGAGGAACATTGAAACGCACACCAGGACTCAGTGGAATACCTGCAGAATGCGGCTCTACAGGGGTGAGCAGAAGGCAGGTGGATCTCCTGGCCCCCGTGGCCTTCCTACACAAAACACTAGAGATGGACCTCGGCTGTATCCCGGTTAAGTATTAAGAGGGAGGAAATGCACACTTGGGGGTCAGGGCACTACTACTGTTATACCTTCAGAGCTAATGAAGCCTCAGAATTTCCTCTGATTAGTACATTTAAAACATTTTACATCCAGTTCAAAAAGAGTGCCTGTATGCAGATGAGCATACAGTAACTGGGTTATAACTTTCGGCGTATCTTCAAGGCAGCTGTTAAGTAAGAGTAATAGCCTTATCTTTACCAGACAGCATATAAATTAAACGGTAAAGATTTCACACAGGAAAGTGTGAAATCAATGGAGTGATAAAAGACGATCTTAAAGAAGAATATAAATCACAACTGAATAAAAATGGGTCAGTGTTTCTGTCTTTGCCTTTCCACAAGGGCAGACTCTCTGATTGATTGGATTGTCTAAGAATCTGCCCAATAATTCGTTGAGAGGTAAACATTATGTCTGGCCAAGAAGAAAAGTCTTCGGAAGGTTGGAATAGTTAGGAATTTTAGATAACCTGGAAGCACTGGAAAAGATGGGGGTAATCTGTCCCCAGGAAGAAGGAGCACATTTCCTTTTGGCATCATCACATAATTCATGATGGTCCCTATGTCCTAAATCTGTGAGTATCTTGTTCAGTACTAGAGAAAGGTCTGAGGGAAAACTTGGGTAGGAAATCTGTACGCTTGGAAATCTTTCATCTACTATCTTTGTCCAAGAAGACACAAAGGGGGTCGCATTTTACATCACAGTTTTCAACCTTAGCCTCATAACAGTGACAGCTTTGACCAACATTTTAATATGTACTCCCTCTTGGCATGCAGAAGGTCCCAGGTTCAATCCCCAGCAGCATCTCCAGTTAAAGGGACTAGGCAGGGAGGTGATGTGAAAAACCTCTGCCTGAGACCCTGGAGAGCTGCTGCCGGTCTGAGTAGGCAATCCTGACTTTGATGGACCGAGAGTCTGATTCCGTATAAGGCAGCTTCATGTGTGTTCCTGTGTTCAGGATTCTACAACTGGGATCAATACACATTTTCGGGCAATGGGGCCCGGAAGTGTGAAGTGGGACAGCTCTGGGTAGCAGCCAGTAGAAAGGCCCAAGGCCCGAAGAGGCCGAGAGGTGCCTCCAGCTGTGCCAGGTTCTTGGTTGGTGGGGCTGTGTTTGGGGGGGGGAGACGGAGCTCCTTCGCTCTCAGTCCCCTGCTGGGTGATTAGCATGCTCAGCCATCAAGGCCCACATGTCAGCTCAGCGAATTTTTTCTCCTGCTAAACCCCGTCCCTGCTGGAAGCTTAACTGCCTCCCCCCAGATCAAAACACATTCCAAGGGGAAGGGTGGGGAGGGCAGACCTGCCAACCTCCTAACAGCTTCCCTTCATTTACTCTGACGGCTTGCAAAGAATCAAGAGAGACAAGTGAAACACAGAGGCTGGACAGACAGGGACCAACCAGAGCAAAGTGGGATGAAGAACAAGCACAGTGGGAAACGGGGGGTTTCTTCTCCAGAGGATGCTGCAAAACTGACAGGAGCCAGAGGCTTTGAAAAGAGGAGCTACATTCTTTCTTGGCTGGTTGGGTGATCAATGGCTAACTGGCCACAATGGCCTCCATGGGGAGAGGTGCTCTATCCCAGATTAGCAGATACCAAGAACAAACAGCGGTTCCTCAGCTTGTTGGGGCTCTAACAGTCTCCCATAAAAAAAGCTTAGCTCTGCACCGAACTTCTAGGCCCCTTGGTTTCCTGGTGATGCAACATAGCCAGAGTGGTGTAGTGATTAAGAGTGGTGGTTTGGAACGGTGGATTCTGATCTGGAGAACCGAGTTTGATTCCCCACTCCTCCACATGAGTGGCGGAGGCTAATCTGGTGAACTGGATTTGTTTCCCCACTCCTACACACGAAGCCAGCTGGGCGACCTTGGGCTAGTCACAGCTCTCTTAGAGCTCTCTCAGCCCCACCTACCTCACAGGGTGTCTGTTGTGGGGAGGGGAAGGGAAGGTGATTGAAAGCTGGTTTGATTCTCCCTTAAGTGGTAGAGAAAGTCGGCATATAAAAACCAACTCTTCTTCTGCTAGCCAAGGGCTCAGATCAGAAAGGGAACGAGAGTGGCAGGTAGGGTTGCCAGCTCTGGGTTGGGAAATACCAGGAGATTTTAGCATGGAGCCTGGGGAGGGCTTTGGGGAAGGGAGGGACCTCAGCAGGGTACAATGCCGTAAGAGTCCACCCTCCACAGCAGCCATTTCCTCCAGGGGAACTGACCTTGGTCATCTGGAGATCAATTGTAATAGCTGAGATTGCCAGGTGCCACGTGGAGGTTGGCAACCCTAGTGGCAGGACTGGCGATGACCCAACCCTCAAAGTCTGGGCCGGGGCATGTATTTGTGGAAGAGACCCATTGGGGGACACCACGCAGCTTTAGCCACCAGCACCCCATCCTCCCGTCCAGCCACCTACGTGGTAAGCGCTGCTCCCACCACCGCTGCCTCCATAGCCGTACTGACTGGAGGCCCACTGGGCGGGCGTGGCATTGGCGTTCTGCCCCTGACCGGTCACGGCGGCGATGGCGCTAAACATCTGGGAGGTCATGTTCTGCGGCAGGGCGTTCACAGCTCGAGTCAGATCTGGAAAAGAGAAAAGTGCAGGGGGGGTGTATGCTAGCGGCAGCAGCGCACAAACAAAGGCCTGCGCAGAAGAGGGGTATGTGTTGCAACTCACCTGCTAGGTTAATATTGGCAGGAGTAGCGTTGATAGATGCTGGGGTTCTGGTCCTGCTGCTACTGCTGGGGGTGATCCCTGGGTGGGGGGACAGAGACGAGACGTGAAGTTAATTCTGCCAACTGGCATTATGCAAAAGGCCTCTGGGTGATAAACACTACCTTCAGTAGTAGTAGTAGTAGTAGTAGTAGTAATAATAATTTAAAAAATTATACCCTCCCCCCCGCTGGAAAACCGGAATCAGGGCGGCTATCATATATATATATACACCATATCAGCGGTTCTCAAACTGCTCTGCGAAATATCTCCTAGTGCTCCGTGAAGAGATTGGAAAGAAAAATACTACTGTCATTCGGTTTAGTATATAGGTCTAGGTGAAAATTAGTGCTCCATGACTCAAACAGTTTGGGAACTGCTGCACTATATAATATTACACATATGCATAGTAATACAACATTTAAAACACAATTAAAAACAAAACCAATTTTACTACATCTTCCATTCAGACTGCGCCATCAACCATTTTCCCTGGGGGAGGATGTTTGTAGAGGTGGCCACAGCCCCAGATCACAATAGGAAGGCCAACAGTCCAGACTGATGTTATGCTTCTCAAGGAGGAGGAGACATAAGGATGAAGGAATGGAAAACAAAAAACAAGGGAGAGGGGGAAGGAAGGGGAAGGGAAGGGGAAGGAAGGGAAAAGGAGGGACAAGGAAAAGGGAAAAAGGGAAGGGGAACGGGAGGGAAATACTTAAACAAACACTAGGGGTTTTACAATATTAAAAGTGAAGTGGTATCTGACGAAGTGAGCTGCGCTCATGCCCTACCAGAAATTTTGTGACTGCTACTGGACTTTTTACAAGCTAAGAGGAGAGCCGGCACACAAGAAACGGGGTTGGGAAGCGGCCAAAACTAAAGCAGCAAAGCAGGCAGAGAAAGCCAAGCCAGCAAATTTGCATGCTTTCTTTCTCTCCCTCCTCTCTCCTTTTGCTAAGCTAATTTTATAATTTTACTTTAAAAATGTAGTCATGTATCTTAAAAGGCATACCAGCACAATGAGACAAATACAAAAGAGCACGATTCATGCTGATTTACATAATTCCCTGCAAATATGTCTCTCAGCCATTTAAGATCACAGAAGTAAAATATTCATTGGTTCTTGTAGGTTATCTGGGCTGTGTAACCGTGGTCTTGGTATTTTCTTTCTTGAAGTTTCGCCAGCAGCTGTGGCAGGCATCTTCATCTTCACTCCTCTGAAGATGCCTGCCACAGCTGCTGGCGAAACGTCAGGAAAGAAAATACCAAGACCACGGTTACACAGCCCGGATAACCTACAAGAACCAATGAACTCTGACCGTGAAAGCCTTCGACAGTAAAATATTCAGTTTTGTAGAAAAAGTAAAAGAAGGACAATGCTGGATGAGAAAAGGGATAGGCTATATGTTTCCTCAGTTATTAACTTAATTAAAAGTTACAGCACAGAACTGCCTCCAATAGAATAAAATCCTATTTACATTCATCTGCTTTAAATAGGAGCCACCGATATATTAATGGAAGAGTTCACATAATCGACCACATTCTCCCCAGCCGGTGTCTTCATCTTCCCAGAAAGCTGCCAGGCTCAGCTTGACAGGTGTGAGCAAGTTCACAGTTCCAAACCAGACTAATTTGTCTTACAAGCACCCAGGCAAAATCACCATGGAATTTAACAGGCAAGCGGTGGTGGAAAGGGCCGCCGAGTCACAGGTGGCTTGTGGTGACCCCGTAGGGTTTTCAAGGCAAGGGACAATCAGAGGTGGTTTGCCACTGCAGGGTCTACGTTTTGGAGTCGAAGCTCCCTCTGTCAGATACCCTCTGAAACTACACGGCGGCCATGACTGCACTTTACAACAAGTCTTTGTAACCCTAAGGATTCATAAACTTTTTACGAAGTCACAATGGGTAGCCATGTTAGTCTGTCACTAGAAGAAGAAGAGTTGGTTTTTATATGCTGACTTTCTCTACCACTTAAGGGAGAATCAAATCGGCTTACAATCCCCTTCCTTTCCCCACAACAGACACCCTGTGAGGTAGGTGGGGCTGAGAGAGCTCTAGGAGAGCTGTCACTTGCCCAAGGTCACCCAGCTGGCTTCGTGTAGGAGCGGGGAAACAAATCCAGTTCACCAGATTAGCCTCTGCCGCTCATGTGGAGGAGCGGCGAATCAAACCCGGGTCTCCAGATCTGAGTCCACAGCTCCAAACCACCGCTCTTAACCACTACACCAGGTTGGCTCACGGAAGCTCATACCCTGCCAGAAATTTTGTTAGTCTTCGAGGTGCTGCTGGGCTCTTGCTCTTTTCTATTTTTAAAAAGTGAAAGCCAACATTCCGCAGAACCTAAATCCAAAGCCTACGTTATGTGCCTTTGCTGCCCCTCCCAGAGAAGACGCTCAGCCCCCATTATACACCCCTTCCTCCCCTGATCACGAAGCCACCAATGGTTACCTGGCACAGGGTCTTGATAGTGATCTTTGAACCACCGGAACAGCCCGTTGACCGTGTGGAAGATGTGATTACGGTACCGGAACCCCTCGGGCGTCACCGTCACATACTCAATCCTGCAGAAAGAATGCCCCACCGAACAACTCTGCTCAGCTGTACTGGCCAGTGCGCCTAGCAGAAGGTCTGGAGGCACAACATACAACCGCATGGCCAAAGCCAGAAAAGCTCTGGACACGTTCAGCCTCTGGATGGGAGACTGCCAGTTCGCTGCTCCAACTCCACCCCCCCCTTTCCACGACAGAAGGAAATCAAGATGGAAAGGTAATGAAGAAGTAAGAGTAGAAGCTCAAACATACAGCCAGCTAAGCACAGTATGAGCCAGCTGAAGGATCACCATCTCGCTGGCTCAGAATCAGTACAGAAGGACATCAAGATGCAAGATAACAGAAATATCCCCAAAAGGCACACCCACCTAGGCTTCCCTCGCGGCTGGTACCCCAGGAGGAATTTGCCAGGGAGTTCTTTGCAGGCACAGATGAAGTATGGGATGAAGGTGGGCTTCTCCTTCTTGGTTTTGATCAGGAGCTCTTCCAGTTTCTAGGACACAGAGGGACAAGGAGGAGTTCAGCTGGACGACACTCTGCTCACCAAGCGAAACTGCCACGCAGGGGTGCTCCCCGGAGGACTGGCAGCAACTCGGTGACTCAGTCTCAGGCCACATCTTTGGAACTGTAATGAAGACTAAGACCCCCCCCACAATCCCTACATTCCTTAACACCGGAACAAAGCCATTGGAATAGTCCATTGGAGCAACAAATACATAGGAACAGGGATCTTGTGAATATCTTAAAGACTAAGGTTTTATTCCAGTAGAAGGTTTTGTGGACTAGAGCCCACTTCATCAGATGCAGCATGTAGTGGGTCTCCCAATAGGCAGACGTTTATGTACACGGTTATGGGGGGAAAAAACAAGTAGCAAACAGCAGAGACAAGGGGCTGTGAAATACAGGAGTACAGGGCGAAATGTAACTATCTAAAATTCAAATTTAGTCAAGAAAAATACAAAGACTGTTTCCCAAGTTTTGTTTAGCTAGACAATATCTCTAAAGGTTGAGGAGTTCCAGGTTTCAGTGAGATAGTTAACAACTGTGGTGATACCCCACCTTCTTGTTCAGGCTGCGGGGGAAGAGAGAGAAAGACTGTGCCAAACCTCTTCTTGAATTCTAATTCAGCGGTTTCATTTTGGGGCCTCCCCTGTCATTCTCTTTCTGGGGAAAGGTGACTCTTAGAGCCAACGTGGTGTAGTGGTCTCCAGTTAAAGGGACTGGGCAGGTAGGTGATGTGAAAGACCTCTGCCGGAGAGCCGCTGCTGGTCTGAGCAGACAATACTGACTTTGATGGACCAAGGGTCTGATTCAGTAGAAGGCAGCTTCATGTGAGATTAGGATGGCGGGGGGGGGGGGGGGACCATTCCCCGCTCCAAGTACATGCAGTCCTTCCTGGCTGGATTAACTGAAGCTCAACTCCAAGCAGCTGGGAGCCAGAGTGGTTAAGGTTCTGGACTAGCATCTGGGAGACCCAGGTTCCAATTCCCATTTGTGTCACGGAAGCTTGCTGAGTGATCTTGGCCCAGCCTAACCTGCCTCTCATGGGGGTTGTTGTGAGGATAAACTGGGGAGGAGAGTGATGCAAGCCGCTTTGGGTCCCCATTGGGAAGAAAAGTGAAGTATAAGTGAATGAATAAATAATAAATCCCTTAAGCTAAAGCTCACCTTCCTGTCTCCTCCGTTGCAATCCTGGTAATACTTATGGCTGAGCAGATCTCTTGCAAAAGACGCCATCGGCTGGACATAGCGAGCAACTATTTCATCCAGGTCCTCAAACTCCTTTGGAGGAAAATAGGGACAGGTCACAAATCCGGTCAAGGAAGACCACCCTTTCCCCTCTTGCCACGCTCTCCCGGTCAGGCTTACCTCTGTGTTGATCCACAGCGTGGCGCCCAGGCTGAAGGCGTTCTCCTTGCCTTCTTCCCGCACGTCGACGTGCTGGTAGATGTTGTCAGATACTTTCCAGGTGACTGTCAAGTGGTTCTCCCCTTTGCTGCTGGGGCGGATGATGACGTCACCTTGGTCCATCGTCTCCATCATCTTCTCAGCCTGTTTGAAGTTGATGTTGTGGAAGGACGGGTGGGCGATGACCCGTTTGATGTATGCTGCAGGGAAAACAACAAGCAGGTGGTTCTCACAAACATGCCCCCTTCACGGCGGTGCTGCGGGCCCCTTTCTTTCCCCGCCGGGGTGCTGGGAGACTCACTGGTGCGCTGCTGCTTCCTCTTCAGCTCTTCTTCCTGCTTGTGATCTGCTGCCTCGGCGTCAAAGTCGTAGTACGTGTCTTTGGGCAGCTTCCACTCGTTGTTCTTGTCCATCAAGTCTGAGGTCCGGCAGGTCAGGTCAGCGCTGAACTTCTCGATGTCAATCTTCATGATCCGGCAGTGCACAGTCATCCCCACCTGGGCAGGAGAGAAAGGAAGGTATGGCCAGAAGAATAGTTAGATTGTGGAACTCCCTGCTCCAGGATGTGGTGATGGCTGCCAACTTGGAAGGCTTTAAGAGGGAAGTGGACATGTTCATGGAGGAGAGGGGTATTCATGGCTACTAGTAAGAATGGATACTAGTCAAGATGCATACCTGTTCTCTCCAGGATCAGAGGAGCATGCCTATTATACTGGATGCTGTGGAACACAGGCAGGATAATGATGCAGTTGTCTTGTTTGTGGGCTTCCTAGAGGCACCTGGTTGGCCACTGTGTGAACAGACTGCTGGGCTTGATGGGCCTTGGTCTGATCCAGCATGGCCTTTCTTATGTTCTTATGTAAAGCTTTAAGAGGGGAGTGGACATGTTCATGGAGGAGAGGGGTATTCATGGCTACTAGTAAAAATGGCTACTAGTCATAATGCATACCTATTCTCTCAAGGATCAGAGGAGCATGCCTATTATATTGGGTGGTGTGGAACATAGGCAAGAGAATGCTGCTGCAGTTGTCTTGTTTGTGGGCTTCCTAGAGGCACCTGTTTGGCCACTGTGTGAACAGACTGCTGGACTTGATGGGCCTTTGGTATGATCCAGCAGGGCTTTTCCTATGTTCTTAGAAGCCATGTGAATACTGGAGAAGCCAGGTAAATAACTAACAGGTGCTGATGACAACAATGGAGGTGTCATCTTTCATTTCTATCACTCTGCCAGAAAGGGAGGGGAAAAAATCACCACTCCCCAGAAACTTGGGGGAGGGATGCAATATAGTGGCAAAATTCTCCTTACCATTGGGACAAGCAGCTTATCAAGTGGCATGGGGCACACCATGATTAAGAAACCACTTAGCTAAGGATTGTTTGCATTCACCCCTCTGCTGACTAAATATTCCGAGCTGAGGCTGCCAGATATGAAAGACAGTCTGCCCCCGCACCGGCTTACCTTGACCCTTTCCTCGGGCCGCTTGACCACCTTGTCACTGAGGAACTTGGTCGGGATAAAGCCGGTTACCCCGTTGTCCAGCCGAGTCTTTACCCCAATGGCCTGGCCAGGGCAGGAGCCACTATCAAAGTGATTCCAAACCTGGAAAGAAAAGGAATGCAAGGGAAAATAACTAAATAAACAAACCTCAAATAAAAGCAACTATCAGTAAGGGGACCATGTTAGAACCTTAACTCCCAGTATGTGCCCCAGAAGACTTTATGGTCATCTAATACCAACTTACTTGTAGTCCCCAGCTGGCCTTGACCGGCTGGCCTCAACCAGAGCCAGGGCCTTCTCTTCCCTGCCCCCTGCCTGGTGGAATAGCCTCCCTAGTGAGATCAGGGCCCTGTGGGATTTTAAAGAGTTTCCCAGAGCCTGTAAGACGGAGCTATTTCACCAGGCTTATGGTTGAGGACAGCAATGGTATCTTTCTCTACAAATGCTGGCCTCCCTACCTATTTACCCCTGCTTGCTTCCCCCTGATACCACACTACGGGGTTTCATTTTTCAGCATGCCCTCTTACAATTGCTAGTAAATTAAGGCTGCCATCTAAAAACGTTTTATTCCCATTTACGCATGTTTTAAGGCTAGTTTTTGTTTTTTTAAAATGCTTTAATTCTTGTTTTAGTGTATATTGTATTGTTTCTGTAAGCCACTCTGAGCCTGGCTTTGGCCGGGGAGGGCGAGGTAGAAACTTGATAAAATAAATAAATAAATAAATAATAAACCTGAGGATACATTAACAGTAGCACTAAGGGAGGCCAATTAGCAATTCCACATTATTAGAGGAAGATAAGGATGAACTGGATGGTATAATTGTGTGTAAAGTGCCGTCAAGTCGCAGCCAACTTATGGCGACCCCTTATGGAGTTTTCATGGCAAGAGACTAACAGAGGCAGTTTGCCAGTGCCTTCCTCTGCACAGCAACCCTGGTATTCCTTGGTGGTCTCCCATCCAAATACTAACCAGGGCTGACCCTGCTTAGCTTCCGAGATCTGACGAGATCGGGCTGTACCATGCTGCCTTCCCTCCTGATGGTATAATTACAAGGTCAGAAATTAGACATACTATTACAACAGTAAACTATGACAAAGTCCCCAGCACTGATGGTTTTACAGGAGAGTTTTATAATAAGACCTTTATAGGAGAGAGCTCCAAAACTGTAAAGGTTATTTAACTATATAGGTAAAGTGGAGAAGATGCCAACAACTTAGAGGAAATTAAGAATACTGATCTTTAAGAAAATAAAATACTGATCTCTAAGAAAATAAAAATATCCAGAAAATCCCCACACAAAACTGGCAAATTAGACTGAAATACTGGAGAGTGTGTGACTGGAAAAACAGGTTTTCATGAGAAAAACAGCTTTCAGGGAACATCAGAAAAATGGCATTTAGTTATCTAAGGAACAAATCCTGCTGGTTTAGGATCGTTACTAAGCAGTTTGTTGGCATATCTGCAAAGATATGCTGGTGCCAGTGGCTCAGTTGTAGAGCATCTGCTTGGCATGCAGAAGGTCCCAGGTTCTATCCCCTGCATCTCCAGTTAAAGGGACTAGGCAGGGGATGTGAAAGACCTTTCTCTGCCTGAGACCCTGGAGTGCCGCTGCCGGTCTGAGTAGACAATACTGACTTTGATGGACCAAGGGTCTGATTCAGTCTAAGGCAGCTTCATGTGTTCATGTGTACCAAACTCTAGCAGTGTAATGCTGGAACATGAATAGCTAGAACTGGGGTGTGCTGGGGAGGAATGGGGGTTAGTCAACATCCTAAACCTGTCCAGCTCGAGACATATGTTCAATGCCAGCGTAACATTACAAGAGCAATTACTCAGGCACAGCTTTAAAAATCACCGGGGACATGGAGTTAAAAACACAAATCCTGCCCCCAAGCCCCTGAACAATTTAGAAATACTAAGTGTTCATCTCGTGTGTTGTTTTTATCTTGTTGATGTTCTATTGCTAGTGTTAATGGACAGCCTTCTACCAATATTAGTCTCTCTAAAGGTATATGGGAAGGATACCCATTGTTTCTATCTGGATATAGCAGTTTTTGGTAATTAGGGTAAAGATGAGGGCAACCAGGGTGTTCAAGTAGGGAATACAAGGAATAAAATTTTGGTGTACGTTATTTGATTTTTGCATTATGTAACCCTGAACCTTGTTTTCTCTATGTGGATGAGATAGTAAATGAAATCAGTGGATCAGGTTGCAAGATCAATCTAGAATTGTTGAGTGGCTCTACTGTCAACGTGCGGAGGTGGTGAGCGCTCCTTCCCTGGAGGTTTTTAAGCAGAGACTGGATGGCCATCTGTCAGCAATGCTGATTCTATGACCTTAGGCAGATCATGAGAGGGAAGGGATCTTGGCCATCTTCTGGGCATGGAGTAGGGGTCACTGGGGTGTGTGTGTGGGGGGGGGAGATAAGTGCAGGGGGTTGGACTAGATGACCCTGGTGGTCCCTTCCAACTCTATGATTCTGTGATAGGGTGATTAGTACTATTGACATGGAGGTGCAGGAAAAATTACATATTAGAATCAAGGCAAGCAGTCAATGGCTGAATGTGTAATAGGCATGATTTATATTGCATTCAATTAACAACTCTTTATGCAGAAAGATAAGCATTAGTCTCTGATGAATACTAGGAATTTTCTCTGTGTAATTTTGGACAATAAAAATTATTTGATTCACATTATTTAATCTAAAGTATGTTATATCCAAAGTATTTTATATACCAAAATATTCCTTAGATCGCTACATGCAGGTGCATTTTGAACATTATAATGACTTGTCCCCTTGCTGATTGGGAAGGAAGTGATGGATTTTCCTCAAGCAATTTGGTAGCCCAAACCACCTGATGTATGAAAATATAACAAAATTAAGTGTGGTGTATGAACTTATCATTAGTAGGCAAATCAGCACACTCAACCTTATTACTTGCACAAAGGAGATAATGGAAATTCCTGCAAGATCAGCAAGTTCCTATTACTGCTGTATTTCTGTAGTTTTGGCACACTACACTCTCCGTTTCTGAAAGAGATTTTGAGCTGCAAAGTGAGGCTTAATGACTTCACTAAGTAGAGTACATCTTGTTCCATAGCAACAAAAAGAGGCACATATTTTACAGGAAACGTGGCTTTGAGTGAGTCGACAAGAGGGGCTCCCCCCTCCCGGTCCTGGTTTCTTTTCATTTTGGCTGTCGATACATCTCAGTATGTATAGTGATTCTGCAGGGCTATGATATTTTGACTGCCCAAAATATCATTTCAAAGGCTGCACGCATGAGACTGGGAAAAGACGGTATATGTATAGGACTCTGGCTTAACAGGAAGTTCCAGTACGCATGCACAACTTAACAGGAAGTTCCAGTACGCATGCACAGAACACCATCACCTACCCAGAGGTTGGCTCTGGCTCAGTTCATGGTACTAGCAACATTACCTCGCTGAGCTCGGGGAAGTTGTCCTGCTGACAGAAGGGGCATTGCCACAGGCCCGTCTCGTCATTCCTGATTGCCTGGTCATAGCTTTCCCCCTGGGGTCGTCGGTGGGCTATTCCTGTCACATTGCAGATGATCAGCTTACCTGAAGGGAGAGAGGATCAGAAATAAGCATGGTGTGGGAAAAGCCTTAAACAAGCTCTCTGAGAAGGATGTGTGGTTTGTGTAGCTGGGCTGGTAAGAGCCACACAGGTGATGCGGGAGTTCTGTAGCCTGCTGTGGCGGGAGTCTGTGGACCCTCCCTCTTTCTAGCTCGTTGTGCATGGCCCTCTCTGCCTGCTTCACTTACCAAAAAGCAGCCCAGAGAGATTTGGATATAAAAGAACCTTTCATACAGAGAAGCATTCTTCCACAGTCATTCTCAAACAGCATTCAAGCAATATAAGTAGTAAAAAGTTATTGAACTTACAGAAAGAATATGAAGCATAGGAGAAAGCAATATTTAGTTGAACATATATTTAACAAACGTATACATACATTGACAGACATACAGAAACAAAGGCCTTTGGAGCACTTCCAAAGAGAGAGACAGAGATGGCAACCATTCAAAGGGTCTGTGGTCTCTCAGTGGAAGGACAAAGAACTGGGGTTTTGGGTTGTTCCTTTATAGAGAGAGGGGGTCCCAAATGACCCCTCCCTGACACATTCTTAGGAAATGAGTTTCTGCAAATCATGACTTGTTTAGAAATATCTTGTTCCATAATAATTCTTTTCACTGTCTGCTTTGATATCTGATTGTCCATCAATGTTCCAAAACAATCTTTTCCCTTGATTTGTTGTCGGTTTTTATAACCTTGCATAAATTTTGGGGCATCTGATGTGCTTTGGGTGGTTAATTGCTGGCGATGCAATTACTTATGACCCTTTCAGGTCAGAGTCCTGCTTGGAGCTGATGTCAGCTAATAGCTGCTTTCTGAAAGTCAGGTCTATAGGTGATAATGTATGTGGTCAATTTCAACCCAAACTCTTTTAATATAGATTACTAATATTTTTAATATAAACTAATGATCAATACTGAAAATTCTCGCGACACCTGCGTCTATAGCAGCGGTTCCCAACCTTTTTTTGACCAGGGACCACTAGGACGTTTTTGTTCGGTGCAGGGACCCCAAGGTTCAAAATAAAAATTCTGAGAATTTGAAAATAAACTTTAATCATAACTGTTAGTTAAACATTAAACTTAGAATAATATTTGAATATATATTTTTATAATAGAGAACTTTTAATTGAAAATATTAATTTATTATGGGTTTATAACTTTGTTTCGCGGACCTTAATTTAGTTCTCGCGGACCCCTGGGCGTCCATGGACCCCTGGTTGGGAACCAGTGGTCTATAGCAACATGGAGGAATGGAAGAGTCGAGCACTAAGCATGCAAATAGCAAGCATCCTCCCGCGACAATTCCTCTTGCCAATATGGGAAGGCCTACCTATGTAGAACGTGTCAGGGGTCTCCTTTGTCAACATATTGAAGACCTCCTCAGAATTGGGGGAGCGGTACGGGCTCCTCAGGTCCTTGTAGCGACAGCTTAGTTCGGCACGGATGTCATACAAGGTGATGTGTTTGTCTCCATAACCCTGTGAGAAAGCCACAATGAAAACAAACCTGCAGGCAACCTGGGAAAACCAAGATATAAAACAACTTAAGGGTAATTTCTAGTGACCTGTCTTTCCAGCTCCTCAGCAAAGGCATCAAGATCCAGGTCCTTCAGACGCTCCGGATTTTCCAGAATCTCCTCCAGGGCACCAGCAGGGTTGGCGTCTTCTGCCGACTCATCGTACTCTAAGGCATCGACAGCCATTTTCCTGGCCCATTCATAGGTTTCTGGGTGGACCCTGGACCCATCCAGGACTTCAATGTAGGAATCTGTGCTGTAGGTAAGGAGAAACAGCTGGACTTGTAAAATCTGCCCAAAGGCAGTGTTGCTAGTCACTAGAATATTTGATTTGCTATTCGGTTACCAAAGTTTGGACTTACACTAAAGTATCCTAAGGAAACTTAACAGTCAAGGGATAAGATGAACCAGGGGTCATCTTATGGATCAGTGACTGACTCACAGAACAAAAGGAAGTAAACAGTGAAAGACCACCACCCCCGGATCTGTGTTCGGACCTGTGGTATTCAATTTGTTTGTTTCTTTGCACAGTTTGGGTGTTGCCAGGGGAAGGCACTGGCATTGGCTCCTTCCCTAGCAGGGAAATGAAGTCTGACCACTTCCAAGCAACCTACATCCTGGCACCAACCTGTCACCCAGCGACGCTGTGTCAATCTTGATGAACCCAGCACAATTAATGAAGACCTTTGGTCCCATGTGGCACATGGTGACTAACTGGGTTCGGTTCTCCAGCCGCGTGTTGTTCTGCTTCAGGATCTGCGCAAGGGGTGGGGAAGAGAGACAGAGGAGAAAGAGAAGAAGAGTTGGTTTTTAGATGCCGACTTTCTCTACCACTTAAGGCAGAATCAAACCAGCTTACAATCGCCTCCCCTTCCCCTCCCCACAACAGACACCTTATGAGGTAGGTGGGGATGAGAGTTCAGAGAACTGTGACTGGCCCAAGGTGACCCAGATGGCTTCATGTGTAGGAGTGGGGAAACCAACCTGGTTCACTAGATTAGCCTCCGCTGCTCATGTGGAGGAGTGGGGAATCAAATCCAGTTCTCCGGATTAGAGTCCACTGCTCTTAACCCCTACTCCACCCTGTATGCATCGAGAGAGAGTGCATTCAGCAGATACTAACTTCTCTATCTACTGCAGGGCCAAGGCACACTGACTGTGATGGTAACTTGATTCTGCTTGCAGACTTCAGTGAGTCTTATTTTTCTTATTGTGGAAAGAATCTTTGTTCACACAAAGATACTTGGGGGGGCGTGTTAAGAAAGGTACTGGCTCAAAGTGGCTGGAGACATAAGTATAAACTGCTTAGGATAAAAAGGGCAGAAGGGTTCCCTTTCCCCAAAATCATGACTTAATTGCCACGCATCCAGCACATAAACAAAAGCAGGGTGCATCAGGATAGATATCAGTCAGTCGGGCGATCGGCCACTCCAAGTGGCTGGTTTTGCAAAATAACCGAAGTGCATTCCGGTTTAAACACCAGATGCTCTATGAATGGCTCTGGGCCAGTTGCATGCTCTTGCATTTACAAGCTGCTCATGAGGTGCTGCCGGAGTCTTTTGGAGGCATCCTCTAGGAACAGTCCCCCTTGTCTCTGGCCAAGGACGGTAGCACTGGGAAGAGGTTTACCTTCAGCAGGTGAGTGCCCTTGCGTGGCCCCAGTCCACAGACGTACTGAAGGAGGGCCTGGCTGTGTGGGTGGGCGATGGCTCGGTTGACATCCACTCCCACTTCGTTCACGCGGTTGATGAACTCGCAGTACAAGGCATTCAGCAGGTCCTCTTTCACAACGTGCTCCTGGCCAAGTGCAGAACGGCGGTTATGTACTGAGCTGCGCAAGGCAGGCTGGGCTTGCTCAGGAGTAGCCCCTTCCAACTGGCCCCCACACAGGGCCAAAGTTCCTTTGGGAAAATGTTCCAATACACACACGCCAGGAATGCAAAGGATTGCAAGGCAGCAGAAAGGGAGAGCTCTGAGCTAGAAAGAGCATAGAGCTGGGAGATTTCATACGGGGGGTGGGGATACACTGTTTCCTGCCCTGTCGCAGTCCATAATGCATCTAAGCTGCACTTATATCCAGTTTTTCTGGCCACCATAGAACTCAGGGCATGATTGCCAGGAGATCATCCCAGCAGGAACAGGCTTCAGACAGGTGGGCTTGATCACAGATCCTGGGATATATTTAGTTTAGAGAAAAGAAACAACCCTTCTCCTTCCTTCCCTGCCCCTACAAACCTCTCTACCTCCCCGATCCCAACATCTGCATCCAGTTAATCCAAATTCTGCCTTAGATAAACTGCTTTCCACATCCTATTGGAACTTTTTTTTTTTTTGCCGTCAAGTCACAGCTGACTTATGGCGAACCGTAGGGTTTTCAAGGCAAGAGATGTTCAGGGGTGGTTTGCCATTGCTTACCTGATCACATGAAGCTGCCTTATACTGAATCAGACCCTTGATCCATCAAGTCAGTATTTACTACTCAGACCGGCAGCGGCTCTCCGGGGTCTCAGGTGGAGGTCTTTCACATCACCTGCTTGCCTGGTCCCTTTAACTGGAGATACCGGGGATTGAACCTGGGACCTTCTGCATGCCAAGCAGATGCTCTACCACTGAGCCACGGCACCTCCGTGTCACAACCCTGGCATTCCTTGGAGGTCGCCCATCCAAATACTTGCCAGGGTTGACCCTGCTTAGCTTATGAAATCTGACGAGATCGATTAAACACTGCGCGAGCGCAGGATTAAAAACAGCCCTTTTTTTCCTCAACAGAGCGAGATTACCTGCAAAGGGTGGAGCTTGAGACACAGGATGTCCTCATCCGAGCTGCAAACCTGGGCAAACTCGACCAGTGGATCCTGTATGCGTCGAGCGAGGGAGACGGCTTGGCGTAGGACAGGGGGGTAGTCCCGGAATTCATTCTGCAGGGGGCCAAAAGTGGAGTCAGCACAGGAGATCCCTTCCTTGGCACTGATGCCTTCCACTTACTTTCTGGCAGATGCCCAGGCTTAGCTTGTTCGTAGAATCATAGAGTTGGAAGGGGCCATTCAGGCCATGTAGTCCAACCCCCTGCTCAATGCAAGATCAGCCTAGAGCATCCCTGACAAGTGTTTGTCCAGCCTCTGCTTAAAGACTGCCAAGACAGGGGGAGCTCACCACCTCCCCAGGCAGCTAATTCCACTGTTGAACGACTCTTACTGTAAAAAGTTTTTTCCTAATATCCACCTTTCTGCCTGCAATTTAAACCCATTATTGTGAGTCCTATCTTCTGCTGCCAACAGGAACAGCTCCCTGCCCTCCTCTAAGTGACAGCCCTTCAAATACTCAAAGAGAGCAATCCTGTCCCCCCTCAACCTCCTCTTCTGTTCTTTCTGAATTAACTGGTAGAGGAATATATGGAGCACCCATTGAGCCCCCTTCCACCAGCGCCCGCTCTTGGCAGATCAGAGAACACTCGAAACTAAACTGTGACTAACTGAAGGGTGGGTGACGGGCCCAAGCTAGCTTTGTCAACACAAACCAGGAAGCCGCAGAATGTATAAACTCCCATCTGCTCAGCTAAAGATTGACAAATGGGGAAGCCAATCCCACCCACATCTCCGGAAGAGGAAGGGAGATATGACCGCAGGTGGCATGGGTACAGCATCAAGGCGCTACCTCTGACTTCTTGCTGTTCATGTAGAGCGTCGCCAGTTCGTTGTCCACCAGCTCCACCCCGATGGAGGAAAGCTGCTGTCCCTGCTCCAGTTCGTGGACAATGCGCTTCACGTCCTCCATCAGCATCTGGGCATCCCTGAAAACAGCAGGGGATGGCGGGGAGGGGGAGAGAAAGGCAGGGCACAGTTGGGAAAATGCCACTCAACACTGTATCCTCTGCCACCTACCGCCAGTACAGGGTGGTGGAGGATTTGGCGTCACTTCACCCAGAGGGCACACGTGGCATCAAAGCTCAGCGCAGGTGGCCACATGCAAGGTTCTGCACAATTTGGCTTGACTCACCAGCCAACAAAGCAAAAGCTCTCTCACCTCCTGTCCCACAAAGCCAAAGCGAGGGGGCTACTTTCTCTTTCCTCCCCATACTCTATTGCTATACCAGTCGCCTTGGGGGTGAGGGTCATAACTACTGCATGAGACCAGTTCGGTATCCCAGTGCAAGAGGCAGCCTGGCACTATTTTGAAAGAGACAACCTGAACCTTTTTTTTGGGGGGGAGTGGTGGTGTAGTGGTTAAAAGCGGTGGTTTGGAGCGGCAGACTCTAATCTAGAGTACTGGGTTCAATTATCCACTCCTACACATGAGCAGCGGATGCTAATCTGGTGAAACGGGTTTGATTCCCCACCCCTACACAGCCAGCTGGGTAACCTTGGGCTAGTCACAGCTCTCTTAGGGCTCTCGCAGCCCCACCCACCACACAGGGTGTCTGTTGTGGAAAGGGGATGGGGATTGTAAGCCTGTTTGATTCTTCCTTAAGTGGTAGATAGTCGGCATACAGAACCAACTCTTCTCCTTAAGAATTCACTACTCCTGAGGCAGTGCGTGCTGGAGGCAGCCGTCATTTGCACCGACCCCACTGACCTGCTCCCCCATCCCCTTGATCCCACTCCCATCAAATTCAGCGTTTCATGTCAGACCCCGGAAGGGAATGGTTATCCAATCCAGATTCACCGTGTCTGCACGGGCAAGAGAGGACTGATTTGACTTAGTAAAGAACACGGAGGTGGGTCTGGATCTTCTGGCCAGCAGGGAACTGAAGGCAGCAGTGATAGACAAGAAACTCAATGCAGGAAAATAAAAAATGTATGTTTAAAAAAAGAAACTCAATGCAGGGAACCATAAGAAAGGATAGGCGTCTCGGTAGCAAGGTGGACAAGAGGAGCATGGTTGGTTGGGCAGAGGAAATGGGCTACTGTATAGACACTTGGCCAGGAGGTTCCAAGTTAGCCAGAATACTGGGCTCCCTTCTCATCTAGTTTGTCTCCCTTTTCCTTCCAGCAGTTTTAGAATTGGGGAATGTTCCCTTTTCCGGGGACTCTGAGGCATATGGTCTTGACTAGGGGGGGTTCAACTGGACATTGCCGGCCCAATACAACCATCCAATATTTCCTGTATCAGACTGGACTGGCAATATCCGATATCACAAAAGGCTTTCCTCATTCTGATATTTTTCTCCCAATAATTGTCAGAAATATTCAGAATCAGGTTGGGAAGCCTTTTTTGCTGCTCACAGCTGGTCTGGGGCACAATGGCTCTTTAAACAGCCATTCCACTGGGGGGGGGGGGTTAGACCTGGCCTCTGGCATTCAAAGGCCTCACCATTGAAAGTAGTGGCCTTTGAAGTCTCAAAGGTAGGTGTGCTACTGAACACCTGGCAGCCAGGGGCCCTTTCTCTCTCCTCCCTGCCCACTCTTATTGCCTCAGGGTTTTGGTTGGGTTTTTTTTTGTTGCAAAAATATCATTATCACAGCTGGGAAGAGTAATGCAGGAAGTATTTTTCCGTTATTTCCAGAATGACTTTCTAGAAGGATAACAATACTCCTAATATTTAAGGAAAACAATAATAATGTCCTTTTCTGATACGGAATTAAAAATGATAATTTTGCAACAGCCCACCGTGAACCTTGACTTCTTCCAATCTGGGGCAGCACTGCTCAACATAAAGGAGATTTGGGGGACATGGGCTCCCAAAGATTCAACACAGCTTGAGGCAAGTTCATTCAAATGGAAGCATGTTTTCCGAGTGTGCCAGCCAAGCGCAACATGCAAA
Organism: Euleptes europaea; assembly: GCF_029931775.1. NCBI lineage: Eukaryota > Metazoa > Chordata > Lepidosauria > Squamata > Sphaerodactylidae > Euleptes > Euleptes europaea. The sequence goes on along the minus strand of NC_079330.1, from coordinate 25,149,484 downwards.
GCACACTTTTGGGCCAATCATACTTCAGAGATGGATGGCATCAACAGAGATGACAGCAGCCAAGATGGAGCTCGGCATCTCTCACCTGTTCTCTCCTGCAATCGTCACCACATGGGGTTTCTTGCTAAGCAGGAACTTCTTCAGTGATTCAATATCCTGGGCCTAGAACAGAGAAAGGGCTCCTTTTACAGAGAGAATGCTTAACACAACATTGGGTCTTCCTGCCAAAGTTCCTCTTTGGATGGATGGTGCCTTCCTGAAACCGACCATCCCTCCCACCCACTTACCACTGGAGGCAAGATAAAGTTAAATTATGCATTAAACAGAGATATTAACGTACTGCTTATACCTTTGCTTAGAAAGTTATTCATTTTACTGCTGTACCTGTAATTTAAAAAATGATTTATGAACCCTAAGATTTTAAAGTTATATTGTCTATAATATTTTAACATTCTACAACAGGAAGATCCAACAAGAGATGGACTGACTCAATAAAGGAAGCCACAGCCCTCAATTTGCAAGATCTGAGCAAGGCTGTCAAAGATAGGACCTTTCGGAGGACTTTCATTTACCGGGTCACCATGAGTCGGAAGCGACTTGACGGCACTTACCACACACACTACAATGTTGTACATTTTGTTTTTATCTTATGCATGCTGCGCTCAAGATCTTTGGTCAGATAAGCTTGAAATAAAAGGAAAGGAGGCCAGATCTGCAAAGACCAATGACATCCAGAAGGAAGAAGAGGGGAAGGAGGCCCTTCTTGGAGTCAGCAAGGACTCCCCCTCTCAGTACGGAAGTCTGTAACCAGAGGAAGGACTTCGTTGTGAACAAACTGTGTGCTGCCTCCCCCCCCAACAATGCTGGTTTGGTGGGAGGTGCTTTAGGTGGCAGAGCAGCCAATGATGCTTGGGCAAGGAAGTGCCAAGGGAGGTACCTCTGACAGAAGGACAGCCACTGGCCTCTGGGTGAACATTAACTGGCTGGTTGGTCAAGGGGAGGGGCTGTGGCTCCGTGGTTGAGCATCTGCTTGGCACGCAGAAGGCCCCTGGTTCAATTCCCAGCATCTCCAGTTAAAAGAATCGGGTGGTAGGTGGTAAGAAAAATGACTGCCTGAGACCCTGGAAAGCTGCTGCCAGTCTGAGTAGACAAATGCTGACTTGGATGGACCAAGGGTCTGATTCAGTATAAGGCAGCTTTATGCGCTCACGAGCAGTTTCTCCACCCTCCACTGAGGGTGGTTTTGCTTAAACCTGTGTGGTTGTCTTCTAGGCAAGGGAGCTGACAAAAGGAACAACAGCAACCTTAAACTAAGCCAGGACAGGGGAACCCATTGCTGGATTAGTGAAGGAGTCAAACATCTTGGCTGTACCTGCAAGGCCCTTTACAGAGCCTGGACCAGCCCGCTTTTCTTTAACTGTACTTACAAACAGTTCAGGGGGAAAAAGAGGCAGGGGGAAAAAAACTTGGAACTTTTGGTCCTATTAAGTAAAGGTAAAAGTCCCCTGTGCAAGACCGGGTCATTCCTGACCCATGGGGTGACGTCACATCCCGACGTTTCCAAGGCAGACTTTGTTTGCGAGGTGGTTTGCCAGTGCCTTCCCCAGTCATCTTCCCTTTACCCCCAGCAAGCTGGGTACTCATTTCACCGACCTCGGAAGGATGGAAGGCTGAGTCAACCTTGAGCCAGCTACCTGAAACCAACTTCTGTCGGGATCGAACTCAGGTCGTGAGCAGAGCTTTTGACTGCAGTACTGCAGCTTAACACTCTGCGCCACGGGGCTCTTAATTTGGTCCTATAGAGCCTGTGAAAAATGCTGGGACCCGCCGCACAGGAATCGTGTCCATTAACAAGGAAGAGAAACCCTCAACTTTGAACAATGTAAAATGGAAGGCTCCCCGTGGGAAAAGCGACGCCTTCCCGGAGCACATCTTTGCCAGAACCATCACAACTCACAGATTCATTCTTTGCCAGGATCTTTCTTGGCTCCCCCCTCCCTCCTTTAGGGCTCTGCTTCAACTTGGAAGGCTGGACGCGGAGTCTGTTGGCGCGGGACAGTGAAGTCTCTCCTTCTTCAAGCGCTTGGCCCTCCCTCCAAGGCTGGCACAGGGATGCGCCAGCCCCCGCCAAAGTACTCCAAGGAAGGCTTTCGGTCCCTCCTTGAGTGTCAGAAACTTTGATCTGCCCCTCCGACGGCCAGAGGAATCAGAGGTCAACTGCATTACCAGTGTGCTTAAGTTTTACATTCTTTCCCATCCCCAGAACTTTTTTTAAAAGGCTTTTAAATATGAGCCATTGATAGAAATCTGGATACAAAAAGCCTCTTGCCTGTTATTGGGGATGGGGCAGACTCACTGTGACTCATAATGGCAGTTCTGTGCAGCTCTGTTTCCCACCCAAATGAGATGCCTGCTGAGAGAGGGAGTCGTTTCTCTGAGCTGGAGAGCCAGTGTAGTGTTGTGGTTATCAGCAGTGGTTTGGAGCAGTGGACTCTGATTTGGAGAACCAGTTTTGATTCCCCACTCCTCCACATGAGCGGTGGAGGCTAATCTGGTGAACTGGATTTGTTTCCCCACTCCTACACACGAAGCCAGCTGGCTGACCTTGGGCTAGTCACAGCTCTCTTAGAGCTCTTTCAGAGAAGAAGACGGCTCTAAAGAGCTAAGGGGGAACTGGGAGCCAAGGGCTGTGTGGAGCAAAGGGTGTAGTCATTTCGACAGCAGAGGACAGGACCAAGCTCAAGTGGACTTGTAAGCTCTGCAATGGGAAAGGGTGTTCCACATAAAGGACACTGATGAAGGAAGGAAGAACAAGAGACCAGGCTGTGGACAAAACTAGGAGAGCAGCCTGGCTTCTTCAGTGGAGGCACGAAGAAAACTGGTCAGGTGACTCCCCCCCCCCAAAAAAAGTTTGCAAACCCCTATAACTGACAGAGGAATTGCAAGGTTGGATCATGGATCTTTCCTGCTTTTTCCCTCCTGGCAGCAGTCCCTCCTGAGCCCCAGAAAGTGGATTCTCAGGGTCATGGGAGCCATGCGGAATAACAGCTACGCAGGTCAGCAGACTGCAGGAAGGAGGGAGAAAGGGATAAAATCCCTCTCGCTGCCTCTTCCATCAGCACAGAAGAGCAGGTTCAGCCCCCTCCTTCTCCCCGCAGCCCCACAACTTGTGCCGCTATTAGATTGTTCCCCAAGACAGCGGACGGAACAGCAGCGTCGTTCAGAGGCTCTCCTATGACTTCTTAATTCTCCCTAATTCTTCCCATAAAGCTGCCGGAGTTGGTTCTTAGACAAATATACATAAAGTGCCGCTGATAACGCCAAATATAACGGTTTATGTAATTTTTTAAAAAATGTGATTTCCAAAAATGTGATTTTCCAACAGATTATTCAAGTTATGCCACAAAACAATCTATACAAGCTGCAACAAAACAATCTATGCAAGTTCACAAGGTTTCGTGAATCTGATCCTTGTTTCGCTAATTGCATTAGCTTCATCAGAAGTCTGTTGCTGCCGTACAGGAAAATCTTGACTTTCTGATTTTGCTCCTGTTGCCAAGCAACATATTTATATCGGCAGACCATGATGTTTTGTGCTCAAGCCTCTGTTTCGCTCGTCTGCCAGTGTATCAGGGGTACTTTATGTAGATATGTATGTTCCAGGTACCACTCCCCTTCTGGCACTGCATACTTGGGAGTTGGTTTCTGAGCTGTTTCAACTTTTACAAGAGTGTCGCTGTTATTCCACATACCCCAGAACCCTGGTAATCAGCTTTCTCGAGGGGCCCACACGGGGAGGTCTGGAAAGATCTGCAGGCACCAATGCCTTCTGAAGACAACTCGCTGGATCCAACCCCCAGATGCCTTCCTCTGTGAGACAGACAGAGATTCCCACCAACAGCTGTCACGGCATGTCCCGCCCCTTCCCTGCCCCTCCACTCACTTTCTTCTCCCTCTCTTCTTCCCTCCAGGCGTTCCTCCGCTTGGTGAAGTGCGGAAGCCGCAGGAAGTCCGTGACCTCCCCTTCCCCGTTCACGAGGGCACAGAACACCGGGTGGTCTCTGAAAAAGAAGAGCCACTGTGTTGGGACAGAGGGAGCAGTGAGAGTGCTCTGAACCCGGCACCACCTCCCAGCCAGTACCTTGCTGAGGAGAACGCGATGCCCAGCACCCGGATGCCTTTGCTCTGGTTGTCGTCCATGAAGTCGTCGTCCTCCTCCACCTGCTGGTCGGGGCGATACGGGGCCACCTTCAGCCAGTTGTTCAGCTTCCGGCTGCAAGCCTAGCCGACGGGGGCGGGAAAGGGGGGGGGAAGACACATGAACACATGAAGCTGCCTTATACTGAACCAGACCCTCGGTCCATCAAAGTCAGTAATGTCTACTCAGACCGGCAGCGGCTCTCCAGGGTCTCAGGCAGAGGTCTTTCACATCACCTTGCTTGTCTGGTCCCTTTAAAAAGAGATGCCGGGGATTGAACCTATGTATTCTTTCACAAACACTGCATAATGCGCTTTCTATCCACTTCAGCAATCATTTGCAGGTGGATTTTGCTGGTTCACACAGTAAAATCCAGTTGCAAGGTGGATTGGAGGTGCGTTATTCAGCGTGTGGGAAGCACCCGTAAGACTATGTCCAGCACCCGACTCTGTAATCAGAGTTGCCCAAATAACATCCAACGAGTCAGCATGTATCCGCTTTACATGGCTCAACCCTGAATATGAGATTCTTGTTTTCAAAGATCTGAAGGGGTGTGGTTGGCAGAGAAGAAATAGTAAATGGGGGACAGGTAGCAGGGCATAACAGAACATAAGAAAGGCCATGCTGGATCAGACCAACGCCCACCAAGTCCAGCAGTCTGTTCACACAGTGGCCAACCAGGTGCCTCTAGGAAGCCCACAAACAAGACAACTGCAGCAGCATTATCCTGCCTGTGTTCCAAAGCAACTAATATCTTTGGCATGCTCCTCTGATCCTAGAGAGAATAGGTAAGCATCATGACTAGTATCCATTTTTACTAGTAGCCATGAATACCCTTCTCCTCCATGCACATGTCCACTTCCCTCTTAAAGCCTTCCAAGTTGGCAGCCATCACCACATCCTGGGGCAAGAAGTTATTGTAGGGCACAAGAACCCCATGGCTCTTCTTGGAAAGCTGCCTGGGCTACGGACCCCTGGCGGAAGCTGCCCCTCACATCTAGCCCCCCTTCTCCTGCAGGTGTCACTCACCTTAATCACAAACTCCTTGGCTTCCATCATCAGCTTGTTCTTCAGCTCTTTGGCCATCTGAGTATAGAGGAACTGGTTAAGCGCCCGCTCAATGGCCAAAGTGCGCTGCCGGTTCCATTCCTGCACCTGGTGGCTGAACTCGTCCCGGTAGTAGAACTGCTTGATCTCTTCAAAATAGGTCTGGTCGCTGCCGTAGCTGAAAGGGAAGGCCGAGGCTCAGACTAAGGAATTCCACAGGGCCTGCAAGACGGAGCTATTCCACCAGGCCGGTGGTTGAGGACAAGTGCGGTATTCCATCAGTGCTGGCCTCCCTTCCCACCCCGTTCTGTGTATTTATCACTGACCATTATGTAGGGGGACCTGACTGTATGCAGGCCCTGCGGCAGCACATATGCTACTAGAAGCGCCAACTTATATATTTATTGCTGATGCCGTTTATTGATTATGTTTTGGGGGGCGTTTTTTATTTATTATAGGAACTGTTTTAGTGTGAATTTTATTGTAATTTTTATTGTATTCATTGTGCGATTTTGTTGTGATCCGCCCTAAGCCCAGCTTTGCCAGGAAGGGCAGGATATAAGAATGAATGAATGAATAAATAACCCTCAGGGGGCTTGGGCATGCAGCTGGGAAGTGCCCATTACCACCCCTGGCTAAATGAAGGCAGGAGAAGTGGAAGATGACAATCAGGAAAATTTACCCTTGAAACAAATGGGGCAGGATCTCTTCCAAACATGGTGAACTCCCCCCCACAACAGCAAACCACCCCAGCATCCCATAGTGTTGACCTCAGGCAACCGCTTGTACAAGGCAGAAGGGACTAACACCCAAACTAGTTGCAAGCTATATAAATCTAGATGGCAGAGGACAACACAGTGGGAAAACAGGTGCACCCCCCAAAATATGGGAGAATAGAACTAGCAGTGTGGGTTTTCCAGGAAAAAAATCTTAGTTTGAACATTCTCCATTGTGCTAAATACAGAGTAATCTCAGTTAGCCTGTTCATTTTGACTTACATTTAGTAAACAAAAAACTGAAGTACACTCCATGTTAATTTTATATTTCAGTAGCAAAGAAGTTTACCTGAAATACGTGATTAGAAAAAAAATCAAAACTGTGGCTTAAATGTTATATTCAAAGTTTTTATGTAGAACTCGTTTTTATTGAGATACTATTTGTAAACATTCAAAGACAATATATTATGTACTGCCCCTGATACTGCCAGAATTTAAGAGAAAAAAAACTAAAGGCACTGAAAAATGTTGGCACACTAATTGTAGCACACCCAGAGAACTGTGTATAATACACCATGGATGTCCTTATCCATGCATCTATTTGGACAGAATTTAATTTTTTTTGCCCATGGAGGTCACTGGTGCTATCATTATGCTGCGTATTAATCCATGTATTCTTCTGTAGTTTTAATTGAATATGTTCTTGTTGGCACCAAACAGATGGCTACCATTTTCTCAATTCACTGGAACATATAAGCAGTTAATCCTCAAAAGGCCTTGGAAATATAGCTCCACCTTGGTTCATAAAGTAGTCAAAAATCTATATTTGTAAATATTTCACCAACCACCCAAATTCCATACGATGGGATTACATAAATGCTCACTTATCCAAGTATGCCTTCTTTGGAACACCACTGGTTCCTGTTTTATTATTAGTCCTAGCATCATTATGAACCGTCTTGTTCATGTTTTTTATAACATGTTAGTACTGTTTTTATTATCCATATCTATGGATAATAAAGACTGCCAATCTGAATGAGTTTGCTCCTATGTTCTCTCATTAGAGAAAGATAACAATTTTATGGCCTCATTAAGAAGTAGCAACTGTTTATCTAAAAATGCAATGGCCTCGGCAAAACTTTTTCAGCATAGAGGAGGAGTCCAATGTAATTGCTAGAAGCTTCACCTTCTTCATACAGCTCTAGTTCCAATTATTTTGCTTTACAGATAGGGGACATTAAACAGTAGGAAAAGTTGGGAGAAACACCTGTACATTTTGAGAATTATTTTCCCCTTTGTTCTTTTCCACAAACTCCTATAAATATAATGTTCATTGGAAAAAAATCAATCAGAAGGATGTGGAAGTAACTGAAGCTAGGCGAGATTCTCAAAGACGCCGGACTATATTATATACTTAGTTTCATTTATGTGAACGTAGAATTTTACTTTGATTTTTCCAATAAACATTGTATTTATAGGAGCTCATTGAAAAGAATTCCATTAAATAAAACAATCAGAAGTCTGTGGAAGCAGTTGAAGCTAGGTGAGATTCTCTAAGATGCTGGACTATATTATGCACTTAGTTTCATTTATGCAAACATAGAATTTTACTTTGTTTTATTTAGTGGAATTCTTTACATCTATAGAAGTGAATGGTTTTATATGCTAGTTGATAAAGCAGCCTGAATAGCTTAGATTAGATTTTGAGCTCTGATGAGTTCCAGGCCAGAACAGGTCGGCCCTTATTAGTACTTGGATAGGAGACCACCAAGGAACACCAGAGTTGCAATAGAGGCAGGCAACACTCCTCTGCTCATCTCTAGCCTAGAAAACTCTTTGAGGGGTTGCCATAAGTTAGATGCAACTTGATGGCACTTCATTACTATTTATTCAGTTGATTTATTCCTTTATTTAAAAAAAAATTCTGGTTCTGCTCGTGTAGTCCTCATGCTAGCATGTTTGCTATTTTTTTTTTGCTTATTAAAAAGAGTTCACTCTTAATAAAGTTAATTAACACAACATGTTTCTACATGTGATGTTTGGTAAGAGTTTTTAAGTATCTGGATCCCAAAGAAATACACTGTGCTGTTTAAAGCAGATTCTTTCCAGCTGGAGCCTGTCTTAGCACAAACAGATTTGTAAAATTTAATTGCTCTGTAGCTCGACTCAGAGTCCAGTAGTCCCTTAGAGACCAACAAGATTTTGGGGATATAAGCTTTTGAGAGTCAAAGTTCCCTTTTTCAGATCTGACAAAGGGAGCTTTGACTCTTAAAAGCTTATACCCCCCAAATCTTGTTGGTCTCAAAGGTGCTGTGTGTGTGTTAAGTGCTGTCAAGTCCCTTCCGACTCATGGCAACCCTATGAATCAATGTCCTCCAAAATGTCCTATCCTTAACAGCCTTGCTCAGGTCTTGCAAATTGAAGGCTGTGGCTTCCTTCATAGAGTCAATCCATCTCTTGTTGGGTCTTCCTCTTTTCCTGCTGCCTTCAACTTTCCCCAGCATGACTGTCTTTTCCAGTGACTCTTGTCTTCTCATAATGTGACCAAAGTACAACAGCCTCAGTTTAGTCATTTTAGGGGCAGTTCAGGCTTGATTTGATCTATAATCCACTGATTTGTTTTTTGGGAAGTCCACGGTATCCGTAATGCTCTCCTACACCACATTTCAAAGGAATCTACTTTCTTCCTATCAGCTTTCAAAGGTGCTACTCGACTCAAATCAAGTTGTTTCCCTGCAGACCAACATGGCTTCCCTCTGAAACTGGAATCAAAACCATTCACCTAAATTTGGTATGCTCCCCAGAACAAAGAACTCACAGCGGGGCGCCCTCTGGTAGCAGACTCACCCCTCAACGCCTTTCATGTCAATGCAGATCTCTATGGTCAGGAGCCCCTCCTCTTCAGCCAGGCACATCTTCAAGAACTGGTCGTTCCGCAGCTCCTTGACAGGCTTGTTCTTCAGGTATTTGAAGGAGTAAGCGTAATGGGCCTCGTCTATATCCTGCCATTGGGGCAAAGAAGAAGAAGAGCTGGTTTTTATATGCCGACTTTCTCTACCACTTAAGGAAGAATCAAACCTGCTTACGATCACCTTCCCTTCCCCACAACAGACACCCTGTGAGGTAGGTAGGGCTGAGACAACTGTGACGAGCCCAAGGTCACCCAGCTGACTTGATGTGTGGGAGTGGGAAAACAAATCTAGTTCACCAGATAAGCGTCTGCCGCTCATGTGGAGGAGCAGGGAATCAAACCCGGTTCTCCAGATCAGAATCCACCGCTCCAAACCACCACTCTTAAACACTACACCATGCTGAAAGGAGCAGGGTTAGATAGCGGGATGGCTCAGGTCCACCTGCAGGAGCACATGGGGCCCAGATATTCTCCTCCCCCTCAGCACATTACAGTCTTGCCCTGGTGTCAGGCTGCTATCTCGGTTTCGTTATTGCCTCTGTCTCTGCGCTGTACTGTCTGGCCCTCAAGGTCGCATACCTAGGCCTGGGAACTCAGCTCCTGGGAAACTGTATTCAGCCTATGCTTGTAATCTCCCGCCTTTTCTGCTTTATATTATCTCCCAGCTAGTGAGTCTCTCATAGCTGTCATTTTATTCGTTTGCACTGTATGCCTAATTGACCAGTAAAAGCCATTTGCTTGGACTCTATATGACTTTGTGGTGATTTCCGGTTCTGTGGGCCAAGGGCTGACATTATGACAGCTATCTCAACTTCACCATTCTACTAGCCGGGCTGGAGCCCAGGAGGGTTCGCCTGCCACTTGGATGGGAGCTGTGGAGCTCTCCAGGTGATCTACTACCCTGGAGCCCTTCTCTGAGGATCCTACTCTGTCACAAGACATAACCGCTGAACTTTTTCGGACTACCCTAGAGGCCTGCCGCTTGCGGGGACTAGTGCAGACACAGTGGCAATTTCTAAAAGGGGCTCTCTGGATGCTAGCCCCGGAAGGTACTAATACTCGTTTAGACCTGCAGGATTTTGATCAATTACTGGACGATGCCCGGTTGGCAGCCGAGGATTTACAAATACTGACCGGACTTTTGGACAATCTTATCTCTCGGGAGTCTCTCCCACCTAGGACTCTGTCGAGCGCTGTTACCCGGGAAAGAGCCACGATGGCAGGAGCTGCACCGGAAGGTTTTTCCCTGGTACCTAATGCAGCCGATTGTCAGGCTGAAGCCAAACGGCTCGCCGTTCACACAGCTCTCCTCCTTGTGGATTGTACAAAGGACACCCCGGTGTCCACCCTGGCTCAACTTTTGACCTCAACATTTGAGGCCGACGCGCCCGCAATTGCAGTTCGGCTACAGCCTCTACTGGGCGGGGAACCCGATCCCATACTGGCACTCCTGGAAACGGAGCTGTTACCGCGCGTTACGGCAGTTATAGCCCAGAAACTTGAGGACGCCAAGGTTCTTGCGGATAGGAAAGCTGCAGCAGCTAAGGCGGAGGCCGAGGCTCACGCTGCCAAAGTTAAAGAGCGGGCACCAATGGACACCCGTCCTAAAGACAGAACAGGGGGCCCGTTAGGTCTCTCTTTTTCCCCGATTTTTGCTCCATCGCGCGCAACCCAACGCGCACGCCGTCTTGCTGACCGCCGTCAGGACCCAGAGGAGTCTGAGGAAGAGAACCTTTATGAAGACACCTCTCAATGGGCCACGAGTTTTCGGACAAGTAAACCTCAGCGCACTGGCGGTCCAGGTGAGGACGTTTACCTCTTACGTGCCCAGAATCGGGAACTCTCCGACCGTGTCGATCAGCTCCAAGAACTAATGGAGCGAATGCTTCAGGACAATCGACAGTTGCAACAAGCTCTCTTGGCTCAGGTACAGCCCGTCTCACCCCCGGGTCCAGGAGTCCCCGGTCAGCCACCCGCTAACGTGCCTGTGCTGCCTCCGCCTCCCGGAGCTCCCGTTGTACCGCCGCCCGGTCCGCCTGTTCAACCAGTTCAGCCTGTACCCGGACCTTGGATGCAACTCAAATTGAGAACTACTTACGATGGGTCCCTCGAGACTCTACCTTGTTTTTTGCATCAAGTGGACAGCTATATGCGGGAACAGGGGCAATTGTTCCCCACGGAGGATAGAAGGGTGCGCTATGTGGCTTCCCTTCTAACGGGTAAAGCAGCGGAATGGATGGTCCTCCAGTTTGACACCCGTTCCCGCTCTATCCGTACCCTCAACAACTTTATGACTGCTTTGCGGAGGAGGTTTGAAGACCCCTTCCTGGGGGAACGAGCCAAATCAGAACTGTTACAACTCAGGCAAGGCTCCACTCCGGTTCGAGAGTTTGCCGACGAATTTCAGAGACTGGCGAGTAAAATTGTGGGATGGCCCGAGGCCACCTTAATTCATCATTTCAGGGAATCCCTACACCCTGATATTCTGAACTGGTCATACATGCGAGGGGATCCTGATACTCTTGAGGGATGGATCCTGTTAGCCGAGGAAGTGGAAAGCCGCCGACGCTATGTTTCCCATGTCCGCCAAAAGCACAGGGAAAAAGGCACCCAAAAGCCTCAGCCCAAGGCGCCACTGCCCACTCCACGGAATCCCGCACGCCCGCCCCAGGAACGGGAAGACCGGTTTCAGAGGGGGGCCTGTCTTATTTGCGGAGGAATGGGTCACTTTGCAGCTGTCTGCCCGTACCGCCCGGACGCATCTCGCCCCAGCACGACAACCCGAGCTAGAGGTCGTCCACCACGCAGAGGCACCGCGGCCACCCGCAGCGCAGCGCCGGGAAGACCCACACCCTCTGCACTTCACGTTGGAGACCCGACCTCCCTGCCTACTACTGATGACCCTGCCGGGTCTCGGATTACAAGTGCCCCATTGGGGGACAACTCTCCATCCTCGGATGAAGGAGACCCATGGAATTCTCCAGCCTTAAACCTAGAATCTCCCCTCGACTTGTCAAAAAACGGCTTCGGTCTGTGGTGAATAGAGCGTCTCCACAGACCTCTGCAGATTCCCCTGCTAAACCGAATGCTCCCACTAAAATCAAGGAAGTGGACACCACTGTCTACGTGGACGCAGTCCTACAACACCATAAAGGTGGCCCCCAATTGCCCGTCAAAGCACTCATTGACTCCGGTTGCTGTCGCACTCTCATAAGTGAGGCCACTTTTGCTGCTCTCAAAGCCGAATCTGAGGCTTTGCCAAACCCTGTCCAATTTGCCCAAATGGACGGGAGCGATTTCCAGGGGGGTCCAGTTGATCACCGAACCGTAGGAGTAGCGATGGGAATTGGTTCCCACTGGGAACAAATAGACTTCACTATAGCCCCTATCCGATTCGAAGTGGTCTTGGGAATTAACTGGATTAAAGGACGTAGTCCCAGTATTGATTGGGAAACAAACACTATCTCCTTCGCTAGTTCCACCTGCGACCAGCATCGGCAGAACTTTGCTCTGCTATATCCGCCCGTTCCGGCATTAATCTCCACTGCCCCAGCACCTCCGGTCCTACCTGCTGTATACCGGGACTTTGAAGATGTCTTCGACCTTAGGGAATGTGATGCCTTACCCCCCCACCGAGCCTCAGACTGTGCGATTGAGGTGGTAAAGGACTGCACATTAACCAAAAGTAAGATTTACCCTATGAGCGCTTCCGAGCGCACTGTCCTCCGGGACTTTTTGGACAAAAACCTCGCCAGAGGGTTCATTCGCCCTTCGAATGCCCCAAACTCGGCCCCCGCGTTTTTCGTCCGGAAAAAAGAGGGCGACCTTCGCCTGTGCATTGACTTCAGAAAGCTCAATGCGGTTACCCAGACCAACGCCTATCCTATCCCATTAATATCGGATATTTTGGGACAATTACAGGAAGGCCGTGTGTTCTCTAAGTTAGACTTGGTGGAAGCCTACTACCGGGTCCGTATCCGCGAAGGGGATGAGCACCTCACTGCCTTCTCTAGCTGTTTCGGAATGTATGAATTCCTTGTGATGCCGTTCGGATTAAAAGGGGCCCCGGGGGTCTTCATGCAACTCATCAATGAAATCCTACATGACCTTTTATATCGTGGGGTGGTGGTCTATTTAGATGACATTCTCATTTATTCGAAAACTATGAACGAGCATGTGGCTCTGGTCCGGGAAGTTCTGCAACGCCTACGTGACCATCAACTTTTCGCAAAACTAGCTAAATGCGAATTTCATCAAAGCAAACTCACGTTTTTGGGATACATCATCTCCCACCAAGGTCTTCGCATGGACCCCGCCAAAGTCCAAGCCGTCCTCGATTGGACTCCCCCCACCAACCGTAAGCAAGTACAGCAATTTCTGGGATTTGCAAACTTCTACCGGGGATTCATCCCTAACTTCGCCCAGGTGGCTCTACCCATTACAGACCTACTGAAAACTAAGGGAAAAGTAAGCTCGGCTGCCTTGCCCTCCGCAAAAATCCTATGGACTGAGCAATGCCAAACCGCTTTTCTGGCCCTCAAACGCCTCTTCACTTCGGAGCCGGTGCTACGGCACCCAGACCCAAATAAAATGTTCATTGTGCAAGTCGATGCTTCCGATGTAGCCATGGGAGGGGCTCTCCTCCAGCAAGGACCGGATGGTCTTCTTCACCCTTGCGCTTACTTTTCAAAAAAATTTGCGCACGCTCAATTAAACTGGCCCATCTGGGAGAAAGAGGCCTCATGCACTGACTCTATGGCGGCAATTCTTGGAAGGATCTAAAGTCCCCTTTGAGGTTTGGACCGATCACAAAAATCTAGCTGCCCTCACGGGGTCCCATAAGCTGTCGGCGAAACAACAACGGTGGGCGGAGTTCTTTGCTCAGTTCCGTTTCACCCTGAAGCACGTCCCTGGGAAACAGAACGTTCTCGCGGATGCCCTCTCCCGTTTACCACAATATCCGGTAAAACTTGAGAGACCCACCAACTCTCTGTTCACCCCTATGCAACGTGGGACCCTACCTGTGCTGGCTGTGCAAACTCGATCCCAGCACCAGCACGCCGTACCCAACTTACAGGCTCCGCCAGCCCAACCGGCTGCCCAGCCGCCACCGCAACAGACCGGCGTTCCCGCCCTTCCTACCCCTCCGGCCGCCCAGCCGCCTGCAGTCTGCGCGCCGCCGCACGTAAGCACTAACCCCATCACTGGTTCTAAGATCACCATGACCGACGGGGGGCCCCCCTCCAAAATCCCCATCTCCAAGTCCTTTTTAAATGTCCTTCGGGACCAGTGCCTTTTAGAACGCTCCGCTCATACCCTACCTCCTGGTGTTTTGGAACAGGGAGGGTCCTGGTACAAGGACTCGAAATTGTATGTACCCAAAGCTCTCCGGAAGGACGTTTTGCATTTAGCTCATGGAGCCAAAACAGCTGGGCACTTTGGGTTTCTGAAAACCCTTCACTTATTGCGCAGACAGTTCTGGTGGGGGGGAATGCGTTCCGACATTGACTCTTTCATCCGCAGCTGTCCCGTTTGTGCCGCTGCGAAACGATCGCAGGGAAAAACCCCGGGACTGCTTCAACCTCTTGAAACGCCCAGCAAACCTTGGGAAGTGATTGCTATGGACTTTATGACTGATCTCCCTCTCAGTGGGGGAAAAACTGTGTTGTGGGTTGTTACTGATTTGTTTTCTAAACAAATACATTTGATTCCATGCGCAGGGATCCCCTCTGTTCAGAAACTAGCCCGCCTCTTCGTGACGCATATCTTTCGTTTACATTCGTTTCCGCGTAAGATAATTTGTGACCGCGGAAGTGGTTTCGTTTCTAAGTTTTGGAAAGCTTTCCTCAAGTTGGTGGGAGTGGAACAAGGGTTGTCTAGTGCATACCATCCCCAAACTGATGGTCAAACTGAACGTGTTAATGCTGTACTTGAATGCTATTTACGCTGTTATGTCAACTACCACCAGGATGACTGGGTGGAACTGTTACCTTTAGCAGAATATGCCTACAATAATGCCATGCATCAATCCACAGGTTTTAGCCCATTTTATGCCGTTTATGGACAAGATTTCAGTCCTATTGCTCCTGCAGATGATGTAGAGGGGGAGGGGAACCCCGACATTGCCTCCTGGGCACACGCCCTCCGTACCACTTGGCCCTGGCTCGTTAGCAACCTCGACCGAGCCAAGCGTAAATACAAAGCACAAGCTGACAAACATCGCTCCCCCGGGGGTGATCTGCAAGTGGGTGCTTTGGTTTACCTTTCCACCAAAAATCTCCGTTCCACCCGTCCGTGCCATAAGCTCAGTGCTAAATTCATTGGCCCTTTCCCCATCACCCGGGTCATAAACCCTGTCACGGTGGAACTGGCTCTCCCCAAATCCTTGAGGCGTGTGCATCCTGTCTTCCACATTAGCCTCCTCAAACCCCATGTTGCTTCTCCACAGTGGCATCCGGATCCACCTCCTGCGCAACCCATCATGGTGGGGGGGGAAGAACACTTCGAAGTCTCCAAGATCCTTGACTCCCGTGTTCACCATGGCAACCTGCAGTATTTAGTCCGTTGGAAACATTTCCCCCCTGCCTATGACGAATGGGTGCGCGCACGGGATGTCTCCGCCCCCGACCTCGTCAACGCCTTTCACATTGCTTACCCAGATAAGCCAGCCCCCTTGCGAACTGGGAGGGGGCCTTGAGGGGAGCAGAATGTCAGGCTGCTATCTCGGTTTCGTTATTGCCTCTGTCTCTGCGCTGTACTGTCTGGCCCTCAAGGTCGCATACCTAGGCCTGGGAACTCAGCTCCTGGGAAACTGTATTCAGCCTATGCTTGTAATCTCCCGCCTTTTCTGCTTTATATTATCTCCCAGCTAGTGAGTCTCTCATAGCTGTCATTTTATTCGTTTGCACTGTATGCCTAATTGACCAGTAAAAGCCATTTGCTTGGACTCTATATGACTTTGTGGTGATTTCTGGTTCTGTGGGCCAAGGGCTGACACCTGGCACCTCCCTCCAGACTGCCAAACGTGCCCAACTGCGCTTCTCCAGCTGCAGGTAAACTCTGAGAGACAGCCTGGGATTTGCTGCTGCAGTTTGTTCATAAGAACATACTAGAGGCCATGCTGGATCAGACCAAGGCCCATCAAGTCCAGCAGTCTGTTCACACAGTGGTCAACCAGGTGCCTCTAGGAAGCCCACAAAGAAGAAGACTCTAGCAGCACCATCCTGCCTGTATTCCACAGCACCTAATAGGCATGCTCCTCTGCTCCTGGAGAGAATTGGTATGCCTCATGACTAGTAGCTATTTCAACTAATAGCCATGAATACCCCTCTCTCCATGAACATGTCCACTCCCCTCTAAAAGCCTCCCAAGTTGGCAGCCATCACCACATCCTGGGGCAGGGAGTTCCACAATTTCATGCCATAGGGCTGGGCAGAGCCATTCTTCCACTGGTATCAGCTGAAATATGTATTTGTTTACTCCATTTATACCCTTTGCCTATCCCCCTCAATGGGGACCCCCCATCACATTGCTCTCCTCCAATTTAGCCATAAAAAATTCCTGGAGCTGCAGCTTGCCTGGAAGCCTCATTCTGACCAAAGACAGGTTCTAGTGCATTTTCCATCCCGCCCTTTCTCCAAGGAGCTCAGGGTGGCATAGGCACTTCTCCTTTCCCTTACTTTCTCCTCTCAACCCTGTGAGGTGGGCTAGGCTGACCCAAGCGAGAGCTGAACCTGGCTCTCCCCACTTCTCACACCAAGCTCACTGAGGCTGACTGCAGTTACTCTGAATACATGGATACAGTCACCAAATTCTAGGCCCGGCTGGGCTCCAGCAACACCCATGCAAAATGTCACCCAGGCACAATTACCTTCTTGCCCTTCTTGGTAGGGGAGATGTTGATCTTGGCCCTTTCCTGGAAGGTCTGCCGCAGAACCTGCCGGACCAGAGGCTCACGGGCGATCTGCAGAGCGACCATGTAGCAAGCGCCTTCCAGCACCGCCTCCGGGGTGGGGAACTGGCTGCAGGGGCAAAGCCATATGAGCACGGCACACGGGGCGCCACCTTCCAGACAGGCCGGGACCCAGCAAGGCCTCCCCTTCCCCATCAAGCCCCTCTTTACCTGCACACGTAATCCTTGGCCAGCTCCAGGGGCTCTGCCGGGAACTGCTCCGTCTCGTGCCGCTGGTAACTGTCGCGCAGATTCTCACCAAACTGCTCCGGCGTCAGACCAAATTTTTTGGCCAGGCCATCTAAAGACACGTGCGCAGAAAAGCGTGTACTTAGGGCATTTAAGTTCCTGTTTTATGTCAGGCCAGTACTGCCTGAGGTTGCAAGTCCAGCAAGAAAGCTTAAGGGGTCAGAGGGCAGCCAATCCATTCCCTGAAGGCTGGGCCACATTAAGATCAGCTCCCCCAAAAGACCCAGAACAGAACCACGGCAACCAACCACACCTCTCCAAGGAGGCAAGGGACTCAACAGTTTGCGACTGCTCAAGCTCAGTGCTAAAGGTCAGCATATGACTTGTAGGATGTAGCATCCTAAGAACATCCACCTTTTAAAACGTTTCCAGCTGTCTTGGCTGCAAAGATATGCTTGAGAGCATGTGAGTTAGATGCTCTTCAGAGTTCTTTATTTAGTTGCACCCTAAGGCTGGAAACAGATGGGTAAAACCCTTTAACCGGGACCCTGTGTTTTGAATTGGATAATCTGAGGGTTCTTTTAGCAGGGGTGGATTTTAATACTAGAAGAAGGTTGGTTTTTATATGCCAACTTTCTCCATCTCTTAAGGAAAACTCAAACTGGCTTACAATCACCTTCCCTTCCCCTCCCTACAACAGACACCCTGTGAGGTAGGTGGGGCTGAGAGAGCCCTAAGAGAGTGTGACTGGCCCAAGGTCACCCAGCTGGCTTCATGTGTAGGAGAGGGGAAACAAATCCATTTCACCAGATTAGGGTCCACTGCTCATGTGGAGGAGTGGGGGAATCAAACCCGGTTCCCCAGATCAGAGTCCACCACTCCAAACCACCACTCTTAACCACTACACCACACTGGCTCTCCAAGTTTCTTTCCTGGTCAATTAATTAAAAAAATTAATTCTTTTATTGGTTATCTAGATATTTATTTACATACAAATATAAAATATATGGTTCCTTTTTCTTTAGTTTCAATCTCAGTGTGACATTGTTCAAGGTTGAATTAGCTACATGAGCAGTATCATTAAAATAAATAAAGCATGTGAGTGACCCATGCTAGAAATCACAGAAGCCAAAGAGGTGGCTGAAGAATATTTCCAGTGGTCAGGGCAGGATTTTAGTGCCCTGCATATCTCATGGTCCATACTTTAGGACCAGCAAAACTAGAATTAAGGGAAAGAATCAGTAACAGGTGCAGCATAACTATGCAAGGTGAGAGAAATTATGCAGGCCTGCTCAATATTTTAAGATCTAGACAGCAGAATTCAGTGTTTTGATATACTACATTTGAACAGTGCACACTGAACGTATTTCTGAATTTGAAACTGTAACAGTTTTACAACAGAGAGTCCTCAGCGAGGGAAAAAAGGAGGACCACCTGTCTTTCAAAGATATGGATCTTTTGCTTTACTAGTCAGATGAAAAGTGAGATCTGGGAATTAAATTTTTGTCAACAGAAGATTGTATTTACATACAAGACGCTTTTAAACAAACATATAATAAATCCACCAGTTGATCTTTTGGTATGTACAGATTGTCTTAAATTTAGATGGTCTTACAACGTTCATTGATTTTGCACATGAAATAAAGGGGAACTACTTTTCTAAGAAATCCAAGGTGTAACTAAGATTTTCCTTTCAATTGCGTCGAGATCTTGCCCATTTTTTAAAGGCACCGAGCACATCTCACTCCCCCACCCACTGAAGTTCCAGACCAGAGTGAAGGAGGGGGTCATTAGCCAATCTTTCCCAGATTGCACCTGTGGCAAAAGCAAAACTTCAAAGAGTGACGGCAACTGGGTGCAAGTCCAGGTCCATCAGTAATGGGGGCCAACACAATGAAGTCCCCTGGAGGCCAGGTGAGAACATAAGCCATTACCTAGGCCAGCTGTTTGGCAGATGGTATACATGTCCCGCCGAGATGCCTGCTTGAGCTCAGGGCCCTTCTGCTCATCATCCTCCGCATCCTCTCCTTCCCCTGGAAAAACAGGAAAAGACAGTTGGCAACACACACTGCAGGGGAGGAAAGGGGAAAAGCTGAGAGGCCGGCCACCTTAGAACAAAGCAACAAAGGAAATGGGAATAGGCTGAAGAAGAAGAGTTGGTTTTTATATGCTGATTTTCTCTACCTTTCAAAGAAAGAATCAAACCGGCTTACAAACTCCTTCCTCTCCCCACAGCAGACACCTTATGAGGTAGGTGGGGCTGAGAGAGCTTGAAGAGAACTGTAACTGGCCCAAGGTCACCCAGCTGGCTTCATATGGAGGAGTGGGGAAACCAACCCGGTTCCCCAGATTAGAGTCCGCCACTCATGTGGAGGAGTGGGGAATCAAACCCTGTTCTTCAGATTAGAGTCCATCACTCTTTAAGCACTACACCGTGCTGGCCTCTTCTTCCACTGCTCTTTGGGGTGTTCACCAGCAAATTCAGGCTTAAAAGCTAATCACTGGCGTGCCACTAAGATTTGGTTCCCATACACAGGAGAATTATGTGGCAATGAAGGGATGCGAGGCCATCTGCAGTACCCGGCCACCTCATTTTCTTGCATGTGTGAACAAGGCACAAGATCTCTCATGTGAGTGAAGGGGCAGAGGGGGAAAAGTGAGAATCAAGGTGAAAATTAAGGGCCCTGGAAGTTAAACTTTTACTTGCAGAGTCCCTCATTCGCCACCTTTGCCAAGGCCTGCTGTACTGCCCATGATCCTGCCCAGCCTCCAAAAGAGTACAAAGGAGGGTGGCGCATCACATATGCGTTTGAAACCCAGCTGCCTGTAGTCAATAAGAACTGAATGCAAACCTTCCTCCTCTTCTCCATCCTCCCGGATACGCTTGTGCTTCTTGCGGTTGGCTTTGGCTGCATTCTGCATCTTGGGGATGTCTCGGCCATAGTAAAGCAGGAAGTGGTTGTACACGTCTTTAAGTTCATCTGTGGACTGCACATCCTTCAGCCTTGCAGGACATAAAGCAGCCACGTTACGGCATTTTACTCACTGAAAATATACATCCCACCCATCTATTCGTGAAGTAGATGACAGATAATTTATTTACGGCCCTTAGGCAGATAAAACAAGATAAAACAGAAAACATGGGCTAATAAATTCTTACAAACAAAGAATTACAGTCCGAGTCTAACACTTAAAAGAAAATTACAGCTGGGACACATCTGTCAATTGCGCTAAGAGGCTGTTCTATGGCGTTGAATTTTCATTGCTGTCATGCAAAATTTCGCAACCTGAAGAGTGATTGAAGGATTATCCCCTTGTAGGAGCATCTCAATCCTTTCTCCTGCCCTGTCAGGTCCCATTCTCGGTAAGAGGGGCTCAATAAACTTCGATATTCGTGAAGTAAATTGCAAAAGCGATCAATTAAAATGCGCTCGGTGAAAAATAACAGAGCGCACATGAAATACTTAAAAGAAGAACATCAATTGATGCCTAGAAAAAATTCACAGCTGCTTTTACTTTCAACTGCTCAACAGAAGACAAAAGACCACAGGTAACATACAAGTCCTATGAGGAAAGGTTGAAGGAGCTGGGTATGTTTAGCCTGGAGAGGAGACAACTGAGAGGTGATATGATAGCCATCTTCAAGTACTAGAAAGGCAGCTTTTCTAGTACTTGAAAATGGCTATCCTATCACCTCACAGTAGGTATGTTTTAACAGAACATCTCTCCTCTGGGGAGGACAAAAGGCTTAAACAGGTACAGGCAATGAGGCACAGGTTAATGCAAGTTGTCTTTATTATTGGCTGTTAAGCTTCCTCCTTTGGGGTTTTGTCTGCAACAAGGGATGCAATAGACAGCAGGCCGGCCAGTTGTGAGGAAGGGGGATGCTGTACCTTTCCATATCAGTGGTGTCCAGAGCCCGTATTCCATCAGCCAGAGGCTTGTCTGGATCAGCAGAGATCTGCTCATACTGGAAGGCCTGCATTTTCTCAAAGAGGTGGGTCAGATTCTGCTTACGGATCTTCAGTTGGGTCCACTAAAACAAGGAAGCGGAGAGGAAAGACGGTTTATTTTGACCTCTCTTGCCCCCTTCCCCCATGGTACCTTCCTTTCCAAGAAGAAGAAGAGTTGGTTTTTATATGCTGACTTTCTCTACCACTTAAGGGAGACCCAAACGGGCTTACAATCACCTTCCCCTCCTCACAACAGACCCCCTGTGAGGTAGGTGAGGCTGAAAGAACTTTAACAGAGCTGTAACTTGCCCAAGGTCACCCAGCTGGCTTCGTGTGTAGGAGTGGAGAAACAAATCTAGTTCACCAGATTAGCTTCTGCCGTTCACGTGGAAGAGTGGTTCTCCAGATCAGACCTGGTTCTCCAGATCAGACTCCACTGCTCCAAACCACCACTCTTAACTACTACACCACGCTGCATGAGAAAAGCAAATGAACTGGGGGTCCCAAAAGGCTGTAAGTGCCAGCCCAGGAATGAGGGGTATTTTCTTAGTGAACCGGGTTCTTCCTAGCTGGGAGAGGCAGGGAATGCTACTGATGGGCTAGAAGGGCTGGATTCTCCCTTAGCCAAACCCTCAAGGAGCCCATGCTCCAACCCTACGGGTACACGCGATGTCCCCAGGAAGTCCCAGAAAACTGCTTGAGTTGTAAAGGAAGGGGGCTTGGCCTCCCCTACCCCAGGGAACCGCTCTGTTGAATCCTGGCAAGAGGAGGGGTATAAATTCAGCAGATAAAACAGAATCATTCCTTTCCAAAAGCCCCACAGTGGCGGGGGGTCCCACAAAACTGAAAGGCCCAAACAGGACGCAGCAAGCCATCGCAGGAGCTACTGACGAGTGTGCCGGGAGGTTGATGCATAAAGTACGCTGGGTCACATCCAGACATCTCCAAGGAAGAGATCCCCAATCCTCTTGCTTTTCAAAAAAATTAGAAACAGCCAATCTCTGTGGTGCAGGTGTGAGACGTGATTCTAGACAGTTAAAGTATCTTTATGATTCTGAAAAGTTGGCACCCACTGCCTTTTAAAAGAAGAGTCCATAATGATGCTTGGCTTAGCACCTTGCTCAGGCATGTCGGGTGTGGTTAAACTGCAGACACTCCATGCGCTGTCACCCACCAAGTCTTGCTGCCAAGCCCGCACTCACCTTTTCGTCCCACTGCCAAACACGCCACAGGTCGTTGATATTCAGCTCCGGCTCCACGTACTCCTTCCGGTAGAAGGCTATGAACGGGACCTGGGATGGATCGCAGAAAGCATTGGCAGTTTGGAAAAGGTTAGGCGCCTGTGCTCCCAACCCAGGCTAAGCCCTCCAGTGAGGAGGTCAAAGGCACGATGGAAGAGCCGCATTCAGCACGCACTGGGTCCTCCCGAGGGGCCCACGGTTCTCCCTCAAGACGTGCTCATGTGAAAAGGAGCTGGGGTCGTTCCATCCCAACTCACCTCAAAATGCTGGTTGCGCATGAAGTTCAGGGCCTCTTTGATCTTTTGGATGGTGCTGGGGCCCTTGCGGCTGAAGCTGCTTCCGGCCTGACTCCGGTCCGAGAAATCAGAAGTTTCCTAGGAGAGAGGGGACTGATGGCTATGGGTAGAATTTCCCGCAGCCACTCCTGCCAAACTGATATGGCGGGCTAGCCTTGCTAATGCAATGGGGCGCTTCCCCGGAGAAGAAGAGAAGACTCTGTTTTTATATGCTGACTTTCTCTCCCACTTAAGGAAGAATCAAACCGACTTACAATCACCTTCCCTTCCCCTCCCCACAACAGATACCCTGTGAGGTAGGTGAGGCTGAGAGAGCTCTAAGAGAGCTGTGACTAGCCCAAGGTCTCCCAGCTAGCTTCATGTGGAGGAGTGGGGAAACAAATCCAGTCCACCAGATTAGCATCCACTGCTCACATGGAGAAGTGGGGAATCAAACTGGGTTCTCCAGATCAGAGTCCACCGCTCTTAACCACTACACCACACTGGCTCTCTGTCAAGTTAACCCAGATGGGTTCAACATATTTTGGTGCCAGAGACAGAGAACCCAGACATTACCTTCCCCTCTCCTGCTCACAGAGGGCTCAATTCATCAGCTGCATTACAGAACTGCCACTGATTTTAAGGTGAGCACAGGAGAGTTTCCTGGGGGATTATGCTCCACAGATTAAATCTCTGTTGCATACTTTACTATCATTGATAAATCTTCTGCCTCACCTTACCTCCTGGCAGGCATCCCTAAACTCCAGGCACCCGAGCCCAAAATACCCACTGAGTCCAGTTGACAGTAAACACTGGCCTCCACAAAACCATGTAAAAATGGAAACCAGCCTCTGGAGCCTGAGCAGAGTGCCCATCTGGACACCTCTAATCTCTCTATAGCCGGAAAAGTACTTCCAAACAAGGTACTACCTGCTAATGCAGGGATCCCAACATTTTTGAGCCTGAGGGCACATTTAGAATTCTGACACGGCATGGTGGGCGCAACAACAAAATGGCTGCTGCAGGAGGAGGAGCCAGCCACAAAATGATTGCCAGCTTCACTTCAGTAACACAGTGCCAATCCTTGTGCTGTGGTGGCAGCTGCTGCAAAAGCAACATTAAAAAAAAATCTGCACAGCCAATCAAATCTCCTATAGTCAATCAGAAGCCTTGCTGGGCAAAAGCCCCACCCACTTTCTAAAAACACTTGGCAGGCGCCAGAAAACGTGTCAGCAGGCACCACGTTGGGGACCCCTGCCCTAACAGCTTCAGGATGACAAATCTTACCTGCAGGGAGATGGTGGGCATTGCAAAGGCGTTCCGATAGATCCAGTCAGCTTCTTCTTCCAGCTCATCGTCTTCGGAATTCTTCACAGCAACAGAGCGCAGCTGGAAGGGGGGGAGGGGGAAACGGAACGAAAGAAGTGAGGCTTGTTTCAGAAGCCCAAGTGGGCCAAGACTGTGTTCTAGATGTAGACATGAAGCTGCCTTATACTGAATCAGACCCTTGGTCCACCCAAGTCAGTATTGTCTACTAAGACCAGCAGTGGCTCTCCAGGGTCTCAGGCAGAGGTCTTTCACATCACCTACTTGCCTAGTCCCTTCAACTGGCGATGCAAGGGATTGAACCTGGGACCTTCTGCATGCCAAGCAGATGCTCTACAAACTGAGCCACAGCCCCTCCCCTCTCCAGGGTCTCAGCCAGAGGGTCTTTCACTTCACCTACTTGCCCAGCGCCTTTAACTGGAGATGCCGGGAATTGAACCTGGGACCTTCTGCGTGCTAAGCAGATGCTCTGCCACTGAGCCACAGCCCCTCCCTGTACAACACTTGGAAGACTGTGGAAGCAAAAGCAAGCAGAGCTTCTCACCTGGAACCTTTCGGGCATGTCCGTCACCCGAATCTCGTTGTCCTGGTCTGTCAGGTGGCTGCTCTCCAGCTCGCTGGGCTCATACATCTCGAAAATGCTGCGGCGACTGACCCGCTTCTTGGCAGTCTTCTTGGCCCGGACACGAGTCTCGCCTCCTTCTGCTTCGTCGGCCTCATATTCGTATTCTTCCTCCAGATCCTCATCATACTCATTGTACTTCTCAAACTCGTCATAGTCAAAGTCCACTCCGAATATCTCCTGGGCCTCTTGCAAAGCGCTGGGAAAGCATAAGAATAGCCATGCTGGATCAGACCAAAGCCCATCAAGTCCAGCAGTCTGTTCGCACAGTGGCCAACCAGGTGCCTCTAGGAAGCCCACAAACAAGACGAACGCAGCAGCATTGTACCGCCTGTGTTCCAAAGCACCTAATAGAATAAGCATGCTCCTCTGATCCTGGAGAGAATAGGTATGCATCATGACTACATGACTAGTATCCATTTTGACTAGTAGCCATGAATAGCCCACTCCTCCATGAACATTTCCACTCCCCTCTTAAAGCCTTTCAAGCTGGCAGCCATCACCACATCCTGGGGCAGGGAGTTCCATAATTTAACTATGCAAATTAAGACTTTTAGGCCCAGCCTCTGTGGAACCTTGCCTGTGACACACCATACGGTGGTGGAGTCGCCCAAGAGTACCCAACCCCAAGTCAACCGGACCTCCCAGCAAAAGAGTCAGACATGTGGCTGTCAGAGTTCCCAGGCTCTGGCATGGAAGGGGGCTTCCACTCTGCAGATGGCCCTCTCCAAAGCAAGTGCCTGAGGACCGAAGAGAGCCACAACCTTCCTCATCCTGACTTACGCATCTGTGTAGCCAGGGAGCTTCTTCCTCCATTTGGGCTTCTTCAGAGGCTGCCCATCGTCATCAACAATGAAATCGTCAATGTCTGGAGAAAGAAAGCACCAAGCGAAGTTCAAGAGCTGCGGGAACATGGCACTTGCCTCCCCTCCAGGGGAACTCTGAGCACTGATAATTTATTGGCCTGTGACCAATAAGGGAGGTGGGGTTGTTTGTGCCTACCTACTGGGGAGCAAAACAACTCTCCTAAACACATCTGTATTCTGCTTACAAACCCATCAGCCAAAGTACTTCAACCCACGTATGGTGGGGGAAGCGCTCAGAACTCAGGTCCCCTTTGGAACTCACCTGGGCCCTCTCTGCCACTTCACCAGCATCCCCGTATCATGCAGAACCCTGTGTGTTGTCCCCTACTTACCAGACTCGTCTTCCTCCTCTTCTTCCTCATCATCAGCAGGGCCAACAGGGCCTTCGGCAGCCTCGCCCCCCTCCTCTCCCTCTCCATCCTGAAAGATTTCTTCGGCAATGGCTTCCTTCTCATGTTCCTCCTTCCCATAATCCTCCTCTTCGTCATCCTCATCGTCCGACATCTTTCGCAGCCGCCTGAATTTTTGCTGCCAAAGGGCACATCTTGTTGAATCTCTAAACTCTTGACACAGCAGAGTTGCGCATTTTCTACTACTAGGGTTGCCAACCTCCAGGTGGCAGCTAGAGACCTCCTGGGATTACAACTGATCTCCAGGCGACACAGATCAGTTCGCCTGGAGAAAATGGCAGTTGTGGAACGTGGACTCTATGGCATTGTACCCCACTGAAGCTCCTCCCCTCCCCCAAACCATGCCCTCCTCAGGCTCCACCCCAAAATCTCCAGGTATTTCCCAACCTGGAGCTGGCAACCCTACCTACTAGAAGAAGAGTTGGTTTTCATATGCCGTCTTTCTCTACCACTTAAGGAAGAATCAAACTGGCTTATAATCACCTTCCCTTCCCCTCCCCACAACAGACAACCTGTGAGGTAGGTGGGGCTGAGAGAGCTCTTAACAGAGCTGTGACTAGCCCAAGGTACCCAGCTGGCTTCGTGCATAGGAGTGGGGAAACCAACCCGGTTCACCAGATCAGCCTCCACCGCTCATGTGGAGAGGGGAATCAAACCTGGTTCTCCAGATCAGAGTCCACTGCTCCAAACTACCACTCTTAACCACTACACCATGCTGGCTCTACTACCCCCAAGGGGCAACCCTTCCTGTGCCCAGGACAATGTCTTCCACAGCCCCTTGGCCTGAAAACGGATGGTTCAGTTTCTTTGGCCAATGGGATCAGGTGCTTAGCCAAGAAAGGGCCAAGAACAATGGCCCTCCTGCCCACTCTACTCCCAGAAGAAGGCGCGCAAGGAAAGACGCACGGCTAGGAAGGTGGCTGCTCTGGAGCCTCACCGACATCTCAGGCCTTGATGGTACTGCCTATGGCAGATTTTCCGCCCTGATTCTAAAGGATAATTTCAAATCATCATGGCTTCAGGCAGTCTTTAGGAAGCTGGTTAGAATAGGACTGGACCCACAGGTAGTGTCTCAGATGGGATACAAACAAGCTAAAAGTCTAATTCAACAAAGCATCTGGGACATAGAAAGACAGGAGGATGTGGGGAGGTGTCCTGCCTTCATATCAACAAGGAATAATAGGTACAAAGTAGCCCCAGCATCCTATCTGTTTCAGTTGGAAGGAGGAAGCCATAGGAGAGCATTTACTTTAGCTCGTGTCCAGGCTCTCCCTTCGGCTATGTTGGAGGGCCGTTTTAAGAAGATACCAATATCAGAGAGACTCTGCCCCTGTGGGTCAGGGGAGCTGGAATCAGTGGCACATGTTTTATTTGGTTGTCCCTGGTATAATGAGGCTCGTGTCCAGCTCATTTTCCCCCTAATAAAAGGTGTCACAGGGGTACCGCAATCAGATTTATTGCAGATGTTGTTATTGGGGGGAAACAAGCAGGCTACATCCTCCACTGCCAGATTCTGCGCAGTAGCGATTAAAATCCGTCAATCTAAGAGTATTCCTAAGGAATGAAAGATCAACCTCAAAAGGCATCCATTGGCTATGTAGCTATGTATTCAGACTATTTAGGACTGAGTTCCCAGAAAGAAGGATTATGTTGTAACAGCATATAGTATGTATATGAGTATATTTGCCCGTTGAACTAACTGTATGTATTTTTCTGGCAAGGCCGTAATAAAGTGTTTGTTTGTTTGCCTATGGCAGATGTCACTGGGGACTGGCTAGCAAGAGGACAGGCAGGCACTTGAGGGTGTTTTTTGGCCCAGCAACACCCAGGCCATATTGAACCATTCTTGAGGTTGTGTTGCCACAAGGAACAAACATTGGGGCTTTTGCTTAAGAACTCAAATTTCAGAGAACGTGAGGTCATAACTTCCATGTCCTCTAAACAGCAGAGCTAATAGCCAGCAAACTCTAATTAGACCAGGGATTGCTTCTTCCCTAACCCTTCTATGCCCCTGCATCGAGAACACAATACCAGAAGGGGAGTGGTACCTGGAACACACATATACATAAAGTACCACTGATGCACTGAGTATAACGGTTTATGTGATTTCAAAAACGTGATTTCCAACAAATGATTCAAGTCGGTGAAGCTAATGCAATTAGCGAAACAAGGGTAAGATCCGCGAAACCTTGTAAACTTGCACAGATTGTTTTGTTGCAACTTGAATAGATTGTTTTGTTGCATAACTTGAATCATTTGTTGGAAATTACGTTTTTGAAATCACATAAACCATTATATTCAGTGCATCAGTATATTTGCATTGAGAACAGCAGGTAGATCACCAGGGAGTTCCCAACTCACTCGTTTAACTTTGACACCCAGGTTTTCTTCGATGAGGTCGAAATCGTCATCTTCAAGGCGGTCATCAAAATCTGCCGAGAGAGAGGTCAAGCTGCCAGCCGTCTGCCCAGACAAGCAAGCAGAAGGGGGAGGGAGAAGAAGAGGCCACAGCCTAGCCCCTCCCAAGATAGAGGGTGCGATAAAGGCTTATTGGAAACCCTGCCCCATCAAGAATAGCGGTAAGAACCCTCCAAAGCAGCCCTGGTCCACTGGCCCCCACCCAATGCTTACTGCGCTTCCTCTTCTTGTGGCCCACATCATCCTCAGAGTCTCCCGAATCACTAGCCTCTTCCTCTTCCTCCTCGTCCTCATCGTCGTCGTCGTTAATGAATCCCTTCAGGTTCCCTTGCTCATCCTGATCATCCAGGTTCTCCTCCTCTTCTTCATCTGAAAGGACAAAAATTAAACCAGGTGCATGATGTTGCAAAGAGGCATAAGGGAAAGAGAGGCCTTTGAGCAGCAGAGATGGGAGAAATTTGTTCTGCAGACCTCATTTTCCAGGGAGCTGCACCTTTGACCTAAAGCACCAGAGAGACATGTTGAGGTGTGGACCGAACAGAAGGTGGACAGCAGAGTAAACGGCTCTTCTGACCCAGACAACTTGCATCTGGCTTGAATCACATCCTTCCAGGCGCTGGCATGTTTAGATGCAGCATACCCTGAAAGCTTTCACAACCAAGAGTCTTCTGCCATCTTAAAGCTTAATAAAATGCCAAGGATTGCCCTAGCCCTGGGACAAACAGGAGCTCCTTATGGCCTCCACTATGCCCACAGTGTCATGACTCTGGAAGCAGCAGTGGAAGACCCCCCCTGCTTCCTCTCCAGTGGCAGGCTCCTATTCAAGCTGCCTTGGCATCAGCAGATCAAGAACCCCCAAATGCACCTGTCCAACCCCAGCCACAGAGGGGCCGTGGCTCAGTGGCAGAGCATCTGCTTGGCATGCAGAAGGCCCCACTTTCAATTCCTGGCATCTAAAGATAAAAGGACAAGATTGTCACACATGAAGCTGCCTTATACTGAATCAGACCCTTGGTCCATCAGTATTGTCTACTCAGACTGGCAGTGGCTCTCCAGGGTCTCAGGCAGGGGTCTTTCACATTGCCTACTTCCTACTTGCCTACTTCCTTTAACTGGAGATGATGGGGATTGAATGCGGGACCTTCTGCATGCCAAGCAGATGCTCTACTACTGAACCACAGCCCCTCCCAAATTATTGAGAACACATGAAGCTGCCTTATACTGAATCAGACCCTTGGTCCATTAAAGTCAGTATTGTCTTCTCAGACCGGCAACGGCTCTCAGGCTGAGGTCTTTCACATTACCTACTTGCCTAGTCCTTTTAACTGGAGATGCCAGGGTTTCAACCTGGGACCTTCTGCATGCCAAACAGATGCTCTACCGCTGACCCACGACCATAGTCAGTGATGGGAAAGACGTAAGGACCTGGAGAGCTGATGCTTGTCTGAGTAGGCAATTCTGACCGTGACAGACCAATGGTCGAATTCACTGTAAGGCAGCTTCCTGTTTACACCTCCAGAGTGTCCCTCAGGAACACTGAAGGCGGAGGGCCTGAGACAAAGCCTGGAAGCGGCAGGTGGCTGCTCGGGGCCTCCCATACTCCAGCCTCTCTCAGGAGGAAGATGCAGCTCTTTAGCTCTTGGTAAGTTCAGGGACCTAGCCCTGGCAACAGGGAAGGGTGGGGCTCTCATTTCCCTATATAATCTTGCAGCTGTCTCATCTTTTGCTAGTTCAGCACCTTCCACCACCCAGTTTGTGCTGGAGTCTGGAGAGCAGCTTATTGGTAAGCTCCAGCTTGGCTGCCTCGAGTGGAGATTCCTAGCCTACGGCACCGGTCTTGACCCTTGGATCCTGCCCTGCTCAATCTTAACAAAACGTCAAGGATTGCCCTTGTCAAGGGACGAAGGGGAGGGACTATGGCTCAGTGGTAGAGCATCTGCTTGGCATGCAGAAGGTCCCAAGGTTCAGTCCCCATCATCTCCAGTTAAAGGGACTAGGCAAGTAGGTGATGTGAAAGACCTCTGCCTGAGACCCTGGAGAGCTGCTGCCAGTCTGAGTAGACAAGGATGGACCAAGGATCTGATTCAGTATAAGGCAGCTTCATGTGATCTTGCCTGCCTGCAACCCTTGAGCCTTGCTGCCCAACTTGCTAGGTGTTGAACAGGACATAAATTTAAATCCCCGCTGGACTATGAAGTTTCTCAGGTGACCTTGGGCTAGTCACTCTCCTTCAGAATGCACTACTTCACAGGATTGTTGTGATGATAAAATGAACACATGAAGTTACCTTATAGTGAATCAGACCCCTGGTCCATCAGAGTCAGTATTGTCTACTCAGACCGGCAGTGGCTCTCCAGGGTCTCAGGCAGGGGTCTTTCACATCACCTACTTGCCTAGTCCCTTTTAACTGGAGATGCCGGGGATTTAACCTGGGACCTTCTGCATGCCAAGCAGATGCTCTACCTCTGAACCAAAGCCCCTCCCCAATGGAGGAAGAAAGAACAATGCACACCACCCCCAGACCCCTGAAGGAAGAGCAGGATAAAAATGTAAATAAATAAAAAATGAAATAAATAAAAATGCAAATAAATACACAGTAATCCATTTTCAAATGTCATGAGACAGCATGGGTTTTATGGCTTCCTGACTTCTTAGGCAGATTCTTAGTAGCGTGCCATAAACACTTAAGGGTGAATACTCACAAGCCACCGAAGAAAAGCAAACTCACCATCCTCCTCTACGAACTTCTTGGTTACTCTGGGAACCACTTCCCCATCCTCATCATACTCCTCCTCGGACTCCTCGGCTTCACTCTCCACAAAGTCAGACATGGCTGCAGTGGCAGAAAAACTGTCTGGAGAAGAGAAAGAAGAAGAGGTGGTTTTTACACCCCACTTTCCTCTGCCTTAAATGAGTCTCAAAGCCGCTTACACTCACTTTCCCTTCCCCACAACAGACACCCTGAGGGTGGGTCCGAGAGAGCTCTGAGAGAACTGTGACCGCGGTAAACTGGCAGGAAAGCCAGAGATAAAGAATTGATTGCTTTACCTGGGTCCAAACAAAAAGATAGGAGAGGCTTGATGAGTCATCAGGACCCAAGAGAATGCCTGGGCTATTCTCTTGAATGCTGATTGATTGCTGGGATGTGTGCAGATAGGGTTAAGTAATGGTCTGCTCAGAGCGCTGATTAAATCACCTTAGGGTAGGGCAATGGAGATTAGCTAGCCCCATTGTCCAGCCAGGCACACTTCAGGGCCAGGGGAAAAGTTCAATGGCCAACCACCTTCCTGCCCAGAGTTGACACAAAAGATGGGTCCCAAAACTCTCTGAGAGGCATCCATTTTTTGGGGAGCAGGGTCTTGTTCTTATACCAGTCTTTGGCCCCCCGTGCCTTCGTGGCACCCCTTATTGGGAGGAGTCGTCCGACTGCTTACAGCAGTGGTTCCCAACCTTTTTTTGACCAGGGACCACTAGGACTTTTTTGTTCGGTGCAGGGACCCCAAGGTTCAAAATAAAAATTCAGAGAATTTGAAAATAAACTTTAATCATAACTGTTAGTTAAACATTAAACTTAGAATAATATTTGAATATATATTTTTATAATAGAGAACTTTTAATTGAAAATATTAATTTATTATGGGTTTATAACTTTGTTTCGCGGACCTTAATTTAGTTCTCGCGGACCGCTGGGGGTCCACGGATCCCCGGTTGGGAACCAGTGGCTTACAGGCTCACCAGATTAGAGTCCTGCACTCATGCGGAGGAGTGGGGACTCAAACCCGGTTCTCCAGATTAAGAGTCCGTCACTCTTAACCACTACACCCCGCTGGCTCTCTCACAGAGAAAGAAGAAGAGACTGAAGGAGCACAAGACAGAGGGGGTTACCGCACTTTGTATTCCCAGCGATGTATTAAGAGTTTGAAAATGTTACAAAACACATCGCTTTAAAAGGGTTTTTGGATACAATGGCTTATAAATGGTTGGAAGACGTCTTCACAACTAAAGGGGCCAAACAAAGTGCGAACAGTATTTTTTACAACGTTTTCAAATTCTTAATACATTGGTGGGAATACATAGAAAGTGCGAACAGTATTTTTAATAACATTTTCAAACTCTTAATACATCGCTGGGAATACAAGTGCGGTAACCCCACCTCTCCCATCCCAGCTGCAGAACCTGGAGGAAGTGAAAAAGGAAGCAGACAGGATTACAAGAGCATCCAAGCCCATAGGATGGTCTGGAGGGACACACTGCAGGTCTGCTCAGCCGGTCCCATTCTTTAAGATGGGAGCTCAACTCAAGCCAAACTATGCTTTTGGAGATAGAAGAACAATAGGGATAAACCACTAAAGCAAGCAGTTTCAGCTAAACATAGAATCATAGAGTTGGAAGGGGCCCTTCAGTCCAACTCTTGCTCAATGCAGGATCAACCTAGAGCATCCCTGATATGTTCGTCCAGCCGCTGCTTGAAGACTGCCAGCGAGGGGGAGCTTACCAC
The DNA here is from genome assembly GCF_029931775.1 of Euleptes europaea. NCBI lineage: Eukaryota > Metazoa > Chordata > Lepidosauria > Squamata > Sphaerodactylidae > Euleptes > Euleptes europaea. Next base: position 25,116,863 of record NC_079330.1, on the reverse strand, counting down.
TTCTCTAGGCAGCTTCCACCACTGAAATACTGTAAAAAAAAATTCTAATGTCCAGCCAGTAATGTTATTCCTCACAACTACCCTGTGAGGCAGGACTCTGTTTATCATCACAAACAGGAACCCAAGGCTGAATGAGGCAATGTAGTAGGGATACCACAAACCATTGAATTTATATTGTTGGAGGGCTGTGATCAAGGCAAGCCTATCCAGAGATTTGTTTGGTGGCAAACAGCTCGAGAGATTTGCAAAGAAGAGTTGGTTTTTATATGCCGACTTCCTCTACTACTTAAGGGACACTCAAACAGGCTTACAATCACCTTCCCTTCCCCACAACAGACACCCTGTGAGATAGGTGAGGCTGAGAGAGAGACTAGCCCAAGGTCACCCAGCTGGCTTTGTGTGTAGGAGTGGGAAAACAAATCCAGTTCACCAGATTAGCCTCCTCCAGTCATGTGGAGGAGTGGGGAACCCTAACCCGGTTCTCCAGATCAAACTCCACTGCTCCAAACCACCGCTCTTAACCACTACACCATGCTGGTGCTGGTTTGACACTGCGCAGTAGGTGTGCTTGGTAGCTTTTAATTGCTTGAGCGTGTGAAGGCAGCCAATCAGACCAATCCTTGCTCATGGCACACCTGGTTGCCTAGTAGAAAGCGCAAGAAAGGGCTTTTCCAAAATAGTCTGTCCTCCATTACAGGACCATGCAACTAATTTTTTGCAGCACAGACTGCTTTCAGAACATCCCTAATCTTTTCTGTGTGCTTGTTGTTGTGCTGCACAATTTTATTTCATTTAAAAACTTAACCGCAGTATTTTGAGACACCAAAAAAAAAAAAAAAACAACAGATGTGTGCAAGGGAACTACAGCTCCCGTGGTGTTTTGCAAAACTGCACATGTGGAAAACCAAACATATCAATCCCAAATGTACCGGCAGTCATTGTCATGGCTAAAAGGAACAGCAAACAGTATGGTTTTTAAACAATTGATTTGCCAGCAGTTTATGATTAACTCTGCTTTGGCCGCTGAAGCAAAGCTGCATTTGACTGGGGGTGGGGTGGGTGAAGAAGCCCCGTGGGTTTCTGCGAAAGCTGATTGTGCCGAGAATCAGTACAGCAACTCCTCGGAAATCCCTGAACAAGACACAAGGAGGTGACCCAATCATCAAAAAATCGGCTGCCTGACTGCAACTGGCGATCAGGATGTGGTCTAAACTGGTTGGTCTTTGAGCATCCCTAAATGTGGGCAAAACACGGTGTCGTGGTCCCAGTGTCGGACTAGGAGCTGGGAGACCCAGGTTTGATTCTCCCCCACTCCCTACCAAGGAAGCTTGCTGGGTGCCCTTGGGCCAGTCACACACACGCAGAGTAGCCTACATCACAGGGTTGTTGTAGGAGGATATAAGCCACTTATACCCCACTGGAGAGAAAAGTGGGGTATAAATGAAGTAAATAAATTAATAATAAATGCAGCAAACTTTACACTGCAAGACCAGGGCATCCAAGCACAACTGTGCTTTTGGCTATTTCTCTATGCCCAACCATGACCCTTGCCCCAGGCCCATTACCAAATAGTATTCTGTTGACAGGGTGTTGTTTCACCCGCACAAGCAAACCCCAATTATCAAGCGCCTTGCTCTCTCTGTCACCAGGCTTTGTGACTCAGAACAAGCGCTCTCTCTCGTTCGTCTGGAATTACTAGAACCCTAAGCCTCACTTCTCAAAGAATATTTTGAAGGTTTGCTGCAGATCTCACACCTACTAATCTGTAAGAAGATGGGAGATTAAACACAGACAAGAAGGTCACTAGGATTGCCAACCTCCAGGTGGCAACTGGAGATCTCCCGCTATTACAACTGAACAGGCTTCCTCGGGAGGTGGTGAGCTCTCCTTACCTGGAGGTTTTTAAGCAGAGTCTAGACAGCCACCTGTCAGCAATGCTGATTCTATGACCGTAGGCAGATCCTGACAGGGAGGGCACCTTGGCCATCTTCTGGGCATGGAGTAGGGGTCACTGGGGTTGTGAGTGGGGGAGGTCGCTATGAATTTCCTGCATTGTGCAGGGGGTTGGTCTAGATAACCCTGGTGGTCCCTTCCAACTCTGTAGTTCTATGATTCCAGACTAGGGAGATTAGTTTCCCTGGAGAAAATGGCAGCTTTGGAGGGTGGACTCTATGGGCATTATACCATGGTGAGATCCCTCCCCAAACTGCACCCTCCCCAGGCTCCACCCTCAAAATCTCCAGGTATTTTCCAACCCAGAGCTGGCAATCCAACCCATCACTGAGAACTGTAACTGACAGATTGCACAATGGGCAGAGGGGAAAAGCATGTAGGTGCTCCCACTTCTTTTACTCATATACCTGGCACTTCGCACACATCTTAGTCAGGGCTAGAAAACCTCCACCTTGATCTGAATGGCCCAGGCCAGCTCAATCTCATTTGATCTTGGAAGCTAAGCAAGGCCAGCCCTGGTTCGTACTTGGATAGGAGACCACAAAGTCCAGGGTTGCTAAGCAGAGGCCGGCAATGGCAAATCATCTCGGTTTGTCTCTTGTCTTGAAAACCTCACAGGGTTGCCATAAACTAGCTGCGAATTGATGGCATCTTCCTGGCTCCTTTACACCTCTTGGTTCTTCTTCCAATGCCAGTCATAGGAATCCAAAACACAGCCTGAATTCTCAACCCTGCCTGAAAATCCCCAAACTTTGAGACCGGTAGAGGGGGATTTTGATGTTTTTTTGGTCTAGCCCTGACCCAACACAAAGTTTCTGTCCTCTGATTCCTTTATACCGATTTCCTGTCCAACCCTAAGCATCCTGTGCCTTAATTATGCTGTGTATTTTGACCGTCCACTTCCTGGTCTCCCCAAGTCTTTCATTACCGAAAATGTTCAGTCTGGCCAGGAGAACATGCTTCCCTTCGTTGAGAGACGAACTCGGCATGTTTCCTCAACGTATTTTTATCCCACCCTTCTCCCAACAGTGGATGCTGGAGAATATCTGTGGTGAATCCAGAGCCCTGGACTAAAGGTGTGCCGTACTGATCTCAGCCATAGCCTCTCCCCCAAAGAAGTCTTGCTCAGATGGGGGCACAGAGCCGAGAACTCAGAAGAACAAGAAGCAAGTGCCACTGGACACGGACGCATGCCTGTAGGGGAGGGAGAACAGGAAGCCTACATCTATGAGAAAACTGGGCATGGGTCCTGGGATGCTCAGGAGACAGGCAGACGCATAAAGTTTAAACAAATAAAAGGAATATATGCATTGCCGGAGCAGGATGATGAAACTAAGCAGACCGCAGGTGGGAGCTGCAGAGAAGTGGCCATTTCATTCAATAGGAACTACAGGCGAAGGGTCAGAGGAGAAACCACCGGAAAGACTGATGGCAATGCAAAGCTTTGATTCATCCAAGTGTTTATAGCCCACTTCTTTGGAACACAAAGCAGTTAACAAAACTGAAAATATAGTAACAATATTAAAACCACCACTTTCCTAAAAACAACAAAACCCTAAACAAATAACTTCTTTGGTGCTTGTCCCAAATTGTAATTTGTTTATTTACAAAATTCATACCCTGCCCTTCTGCACTCATCAGTGACACCAAAGCAGCTAGCAGCTTTAAAACATAAATAAAAATACATCACAAAAAAATCTTAAAAACAAAGCCACACCACACAAACAACTAAAACCAAGTGTGTGTGTGTGTATAAAATACTTGTTCATAAAAACAATAATTAAAACATTGGGCAAGAATAAGAGATCACTGAGGGAATGCCAACGAAACAAAAAAGACTTCGCCCACTGGCAGAAGATGACAACAGAAGGGGACAGGCAGATCTCTTTGGGGAGAGAGCTCCAGAATTTCAATGCCGCAACCAAGAAGGTCCTCTCCTGGGTTGCCACCCACCTAATATCAGAAGGGCCTCCGAAGATGACCATAGTGATTAGATAGGTTCCTAAGGGAGCAGCCGGTCCTTTAAGTATGCTGGCCCCAAGCCATGTAGAGTTTTAAAGGTGAATGCCAGCACTTTAACTTGTTCCCTGAAAACAGCCTAGAAGCCAGGGTAGATGAGCCAAGGTTGGAGTGATAAGAGTCCCTATGACTCTTGCCAGTCAACAACCTGGCGACAGCAACTGAGCTTTCCAAACACTTCTCAAAGGCAACCCCACGTTGAGCACATTGCAGTAGTCCAATGTAGATGTAACCAGGGCATGTACCACAGTGGCCAGATCTTTTCTGCCCAGGAAAGATCGTAGCTGGCTAGCCAGTCAAAAGCTGGTAAAAGGCACTCCTGGCCACAGCTGCCATTTCTTTATCTAGCAGTAGGCCTAAGTCTGACAGCACCCCCAAACTACAGACCTGTTCCTTCAAGGGAAGTGCGACCCCATCCAGAACACCTCAAGACCCAGATCAGACTTTCTGGTCACCAGCAGCACTTTGGACTTGTCAGTATTGAGGAACGCCTACCTTCTTAGCCCATGATAACATTTATGTAAGTACTTGACTTGAAGGTTCTCAAAGCATTCACGTATGTTATCTTATTAATTGCCACCACCCTGTAAGGGACATGAGCATCATGATCCTTACTGGTCTATGGACCTAGTGAGCCCACGGAAGAGACGAGATTTGAACTAGAGACTTCACAGTTCAGTCTGTTAGATTACCAACAGCTCGTCACATACAAAGTATTTGCAGAACACTTCAGAGTTTTGCATGCATTATTCTCCGTACAGGCCAGTACTATTCCATCTGGCAGACAGCTGGAGGGGAAAGACAAGCCACACCAATGAGGTGATAGACTAGGTTCAACTGGAGGCTTCCTGGTTCAGCTGAGTTTTCAAATTTTGATCTGTGCATCTTACCAAGTGAGCTCCAGTACTATGATCCAAAACAGTCATGCCCCCCCTGCCCCCACAATGCCCAAGGGGGAAAAAAGAGAAGCAATTCTTGGTGTAATTTACTGGCTAAGGAAAAACAACTTTTCTTTTCAAAGGGGGCATGAATCCAAATCCTGGATGGGAGACCTCCAAGGAATACCAGGGTCACGATGCGAAGGCAGGCTCTGGCAAACCACCTCTGAACTGTCTCTTCAGCAAAAAAAAAAAAAATTATCTGCCTGTAACTCTCGCAGGCTTAATCCTCGTGTTCACTGTTCTAAATCCTCCCCCCCCCCACGACTAATGATGTGCTCTTATATCCCATGTCCTCGACCTTGCTTTTTCATTTACTAATTGGAATCATAGTTCTGTCTTTTTCCCATACAAGTTGGGCACGTTTGCTGTCAATCATTTAGGGAAAGCGTTATTATAAATAATATCCTGTTCTTTGTGTCAGAGATGACGGCTCCTGTTCACACAAGCACCTAATCCAAGGTGCCTCGCTGATCAGGATGGGGAAAATCAACGACAGGTGCATTGCACAAAAGGCACACAACATAAAGCTGCCTTGAAATTGCCACCGGCCTGATCTTCCACAACCCGGCAACCCTCTATGCAGAGCTCCTAGGAGCCTTGCCTGGAGAAGAGTGGAGCAGATCTATGCTGCATGAGGCATTTTCAGACTGGAGAAAATATTCAAGCAGTGTTTGATTTGAAAATACAGCTGGAGCCTCAGAGTAAGGCTGGCTCAGCCTCCCACTGTTTCTGCTGCTGTGACTTCTCCAGTCTGGATGGGAGAACATCGGTCCAATTCCAAGGGCTTTTAAAATCAGGATCACATCTCTATGCACAAGGCTGGGGTACATGACATAAATCCCACAGGCTTCATGCAGCCTGGAAGAGCTATGTTGTGGCACCCTCCCCTGGGGGAGTCAGTATTCTGACCCACCCCCTGAAGCTTCCTACCGCAGCCCAGAAGGGACACAACAAAAGCTTTTGCAGGGAGGGATCAGAATACCAATTCCCAGCTGGCGTTGCTGTTTTGACCCTCCCCACCCCTCCTGGCAAGTTTTTTTTTTTTTGCTGCATACCAGCAGGAATGCAGCAATCAATTAACTGGTGTGGAGGTAAGAAGAAGAAAGTCAGAATGCCAACGCCCATCCCCTGACCAGCAAGCCTCAGATCCCGCTTTTTCCAGGCAAACTGCTTGCAGCACCTCCACTAGCACATAGCAAGATGTGTGCTGGGTGAGGAAGAGATCAGAGCAGGGGCTCCTAGCTAGTGTCGGGGGGAGATTAGAGAAGCAGCATTCTGACCCTCTCGCTCAGGATGAGAAGCTTCTCAACTCTCACATGTACGTGGGCCATAGTGGAACTGGCTAACATCATAGGATAAGAACATAAGAAATGTCCTGCTGGACTAGACCAAGGCCCATCAAGGCCAGCAGTCTGTTCACAACCAGGTGCCTCTAGGAAGCCCACAAACAAAACGACTGTAGCAGCACTATCCTGCCTGTGTTCCAAAGCACCTAATATAATAAGCATTCTCCTCTGATTCTGGAGAAAATAGATACGCATCACGACCAGTATCCATTTTGACTAGTAGCCATGGATAGCCCTCTCCAACATGAGTATGTCCACTCCCCTCTTAAAGCCTTCCAAGTTGGCAGCCACCACCACATCCTGGGGCAGGGAGTTCCACAAATTAACTATGCCCCACTTTGCTCCAATCAAGCACCATTATAGCTCGTATAACGGTTCAATTATTTTACCCCGGCATCAGGCAGTATCCAAAGCCCCGCAGTGCTTTTCAGATCACCAGAGAACCCTACTGACTGAAAGTTAAAATTAGTCTTTAAGAAAGCCCAGGTTTTCACCGAGGCATCCTTTTTCACATAAACTTTTCTTGGTTAATCAACCAGGAGTAAAAAAAAGAAGACTGCAGCCTCCTTACATGCAGCCCTTCCAATCAATACGCAGTTGACAGGGCGCAGTGGTTACGGCACTGGATATGGAAGATCCAAGTTTAAATATCCTCAGAACTGATTCAGACTTGTAGGAGAACGAGGCGGTCAAAAAGACTGCACTGTTTCAGAGTGTGTGTGTATGGAGGGGTCAGGTTTTTAAATGCCACTTTATGTGGGGGAGGGCTGCAAACAGAAAACCAGCGCAGCACAAGGCAGGGGAATCTCTCTCCCCTTTGTGTTGGCTCTGTATTCACACGGGGCACATTCTACCCCATCGACTCTGCATCCTCCTTCTCCCGCATGCCCGACTGCGAGCAGGGGATTTAAAACCCCAAGGCACGCCTCTCTGCCTCTGTTTAAGCTACCTCGCAGGGCAGTCAGGAAGCAAAACGTGACAAAAGCCCCTGTTTGGCGCAACGAATCCTTTCTAAAGAGAGGAGGCAAAAAAGGAAAAGAATCAATTACTGCTGAAACAGACGCCGCCTCGTCCTGGACGCTGCCAACGAACCACCCACACAAGGCCACATCCGACGGGTGGGCTAAGACACCCCCACGAAGGCACACACAAGCAGCAACACGGATGGGGCAAGGACACAAGCCTCCCCTTGGTTGGGCCCCCGATCCCCCACTCGCAGACGTAGAAAGGAAAGGGCAGGGCCTGCTAATTGGTTACACGGTGGCAGCAGATAAATTTAAGGCCACCTATTTAAGATTGTTTTATTATTATAACATTTTTTATTGTTTTTTATATTAAAGTAGTTCCCATCATTCATTAAGATAATTATATGATATAAACAATATTTCTCTATTCTATATAACTAATTAATTCATATATTTACGTTGACTTCCCCTTTCTCCTCCTCGATCTTTTTGATAACTTCATTGTCGCCTCTGCATTTAATTTCTAATTCAATACAATACTTCATATACAAACCAGGTTGCAATTCTTAAAATGTAAATCATTACCCCCTATTTAAGATCGCATTACGTTTTACTAAAGTTTCGAGGTTTCAGAAGTCTGGGGTTGACGTTTTAATGACACTGAGGATTTTTGTGTATTTTTTGCGGTGGTTACCCGCCCTGAGCCTGGCTTGCCGGGGACTGAGGGCGGGCTACAGATCTGAAAAATAACTAACGATAAGTAAAGATTCAGCCTCCGCCCGGCCTCCTTTGTGGGGAAGGGAGGGCGGATGGGGGGGGGCAGCAGGCAGCTATCGACTCCCCCATTCCCCCAGCAACCCCACCCCTCCCAGGGCGGCTGCTGTTGTTGTTTTAAAGGTTCTCACCCCCCCCCCAAATACATACACATACCCTCACACACATAGATGGGTCGTTTCAGCCTCCCCCTCCCCTTTTAGGCCTCACCAACCTGGACACGCAAAGCCCAGCCGCGGTGACGACGCCCCCGGCCTGCTTCTTCCCTCCCGGGTGGGAGTTGAGCCTCCAGACGGAAAGAGGGAGGGAGCGTCTCAGGCCTCGGCGCGCTTCGGCCTCCGACAGGGGAGGGAGGAAAGGGGAAGCCCAGCCGGCCGCGGGGACGGGGCGCTCGCCCGGCTTCTCGGAGGCAAAATGGAGGCCTCGCTCGCTCACACAGGCGCTGCGGCGCGGCCCCGGCGGGGGTGGGGGAGCAGAAGAGCGTCGGAGGACCCGCTGGGCAGAACGGCCCGACTCGGTTTCCGGTTGCGGCTGGATGTGGTCAGCGATACTTCCGTATTGACTGGGGCGGGCAAAAAGTCTCTTCGGGAAAGGACCCGAACCGGAAGTTCGGGTCGTTTCCTAAAGAGACTTCGGATAGAGCGGTGTTCCAGGGGCCTCGATAACCGGAAGTTCGGGTCGTTTCCTAAAGAGACTTCGGATAGAGCGGTGTTCCAGGTGCCTCGAGAACCGGAAGTTCGGGTCGTTTCCTAAAGAGACTTCGGATAGAGCGGCGATCCAGGTGCCTCGAGAACCGGAAGTTCGGGTCGTTTCCTAAAGAGACTTCGGATAGAGCGGTGCTCCAAGTGCCTCGGAAACCGGAAGTTCTCGAGGCACCTGGAGCACCGCTCTATCCGAAGTCTCTTTAGGAAACGACCCGAACTTCCGGTTCTCGAGGCACCTGGAGCACCGCTCTATCCGAAGTGAGGGGGGGAAAACCCGGATACGGCCTCCGTACGACAAGGACATCCCAACAAGTTAGGAAACGACCCGAACTTCCGGTTCTGGAGGCACCTGGAGCGCCGCTCTAGCCGAAGTCGCTTTAGGAAATGACCCGAACTTCCGGTTCCCAAGGTAACTGGAGCACCGCTCTATCCGAAGTGAGGGGGGAAAAAACCCGGATGCGGCCTCCGTACGGCAAGGACAACCCAACAAGTGCCACATAATCTCTGTACCATAGAGGCAGAAGTCGCCGCGCGTCCAGGCCCCGAGGAAAACCAGTCTTCCGCCGGAAAAGCGTGTCTATTGCCGGAAATTCCTGGGACGATGTGGGGGGTGGGTCGTTTCCCCGCCTCCGTTCCCGGCTCCTCCCGAGGCCCTTATTTCCCCGTCATTTATCCACTACCAAAATGGTGGCTTTCAGCCAGGAAGCCTCAATCCATTTTGGCCGCTCTAGTAAAAGTTGCTTTTCTCGTTCTACTTCCGGCGTGCCGGTGAGGATGGCGTCGTGGCCTTTAACCCGGAAGTGGTGCCGTTTTCCGTAGCGGTGGTGGAGGCCCTGACAGAGAGAGATGGCGTCCCGGAGTCCCGGCTGCCTCTTGGCGGCGCTGCTCCTCCTCCTCCTCGGGCCGGGCGCCGCGAGGGGCGGCTGGGTGACGTGCGGCTCGGTGGTGAAGCTGCTGAACGCGCGCCACGGAGTCCGGCTTCATTCACACGACGTCCGCTACGGATCCGGTAGGCGCCCGGGGGCGGGGGGAAGAGATGGGCAGGGGCGCTCTGCACATGCTCGGGGACGTCGATGTAGCCTTTGAAGCTGTTCGGAGCGACGCCTGTGGATTGCTAGGAAGACACGCCGAGGCAGGCAGTGGCAAACCACCCCTGAACGTCGCTTGCCTTGAAAACCCTACGGGGTCGCCATAAGTCAGCTGTGACTCTCCCTTTCAAAAGGCGGGCGATGGGGAAGCGGCTTATAAGAAGCAGGTCAGTTAGTCGCCATCCCAAGCTCTCCAGAGGATGGTGGCAACACTAACGCCTTCTGATCTGTCACGCAATCAAAGCAATATTAGTTACCTCTTACCCATTGTTATAAAATTAGTCTTTAAGAAAACCCAGATCCCAGGCGTTCACTGGGGCATCCAGCTCCTCCTGCTGAATTTTTTCACAGCTGCTGGCAAAACGTCAGGAAAGAAAATACCAAGACCACAGTTACACAGCCCAGATAACCCACGAGAACCAATGAACTCTGACCGTGAAAGCCTTCGACAATATTTTTCACAGAAACTTTTCTTGGTGTGAGCTGGGTGTACCTTGAAGATTTAAATATATGATAGTCTTTTCTCAGTTATGGGCTATACATAGTATAGTGTGCATGTAAAAGATACTATTAACAAACAAAGTGAAGCAGCTAAATTGTTTCTTGAATGGGCAGCATGATCAAATTTAAAGCTTTTACTGGGCAGGGTTGATATCCGACTGGCTTACTTGTGATTTTACATATGAGAGCTGCCGCCCTTTTGAGCAGAACGCTTCCTTTAAGCTTATTGTACCCTGAAGTTTAGTTGGGATCAGATTACCAATTTTCATTTAAAAATCATTAACAGATCACTTCAGGATACAATGGTTCCATATTAACATACCACACCCTCATTAGCACATTATCTTGATACTTACAGGACAATGGTTAGCACATTACCTTTGTTACTTTTTGCAGGACAATGATTCAGCTCAAACCCAACCCCTTTCTGACTATATATTACTCTTCCTACACACTTGACACTGAGAGACACTGTCCTTCAGTGTTACTCCTCTGAAGATGCCAGCCACAGCTGCTGGCGAAACGTCAGGAAAGAAAATACCAAGACCACGGTTACACAGCCCGGATAACCTACGAGAACCAATGAACTCTGACCGTGAAAGCCTTCGACAATATTCATTTAAAAACATTCAAACACATTTTGTTTTCTACATGGGGTCGATATGGCCTACCCTAACTCTTTGGGTGAGGGAGATTACATCTTTGGACTCTGTTACTATCATTATCAGAAAATGAAGAGGCATGTTGATTGCCAGAGGTGACATTTCTCTTATGTTTCTGTTGCTCTTCTATCCCACTATTATTAATGGCTCCTGTTTCTAACCCCCCCCCCAGACCCATTTCCTGCCTACTGCTTTATCTGTGTGATGGTCATGACTACACTGAAACGTGTTTTTCAAAGAGTGTAAAATGCATATTGCACTTTCAACGTACTTTCAGCATAAGCTTCCCTGCCCCTTTAGGCACAGTAGAAAGGTGCTGCGCAGAGGGCCCAAACTAACTTCTGTTTTCTGGTCTTGCACAGGCAGCGGCCAGCAGTCGGTGACAGGGATCGTAGCCATGGATGACAGCAACAGCTATTGGCGTGTTCGGGGCAAGACGTCCACTGTGTGTGAAAGGGGTACCCCTGTGAAGTGTGGAGAGGCAATCAGGCTGACCCACATCAACACAGGCCGTAACTTGCATAGTCATCACTTCACGTCACCCCTCTCAGGCAACCAGGTGAGGCTGAAGTGCAGGTGTGACCCACCAGCTGGAGTCTCATCAGATCAATAGTCCATCTAATTCAGCATCAATAGTCCATCTAATTCAGCATTTGGTTTCACATAGTGGTCAGCCATTTGCTCTGGAGGGCTAACAAACGGGGCATAGAGGCTAAGGCCTTCCCCTGATATACCTCCCAGCACTAGTATTTAGTGTGTGTGTAAAGTGCTGTCAAGTCACTTTTTAAAACATTTGCTACTTTCCAGTCCTCTGGTACGGAAGCCAATTTTATCAACACAATACATACCCTGGTTAGTAGAGCAACTATTTCCACCCTGTATTGCCACATCAATGGTGAGGGTAAGTTGACTATCAGTAAATAAATTAACAAATTTTTATTTGCGGCTAATATGCCAGATAAAACAGAAGTTGACTATCAGTATAAAGCTCATATTGCTTTGCAATGGGATTAGGATGCCTTAGGAAGGATTGGAACCTGTTCTGCTGCATGTCTTCCAAGCAGCAAGGGACAACCATCTGTCCGGGGTGCAGTTGACAAGGAGTATCTCCCCTCCCCAGGAACGGCACATGCTTGGGAGCATACTCCTCTGTGAGTCTCTGTCTCTCCTTGTTCCATGGTGCTCCCCAAAACTGGAGCCACATGTTGAACCCTCAAAGTCAGCAGCGGAGGGAAGAATACTTACTTTACTCTCTGAGTTGGCTTAGGGTACTCTTTCCAGAATTCTTCCCACACCTTTCAAACTGTCTTTGCTGTTAGCCATATGCTATAAAGTGTCTCTTGCCGATCGGCAGTTGAACATGCTTGGCTGACCTTCTCAGTTAAACTCTAGCCAGTGGGATAGGTTTACTCTTAATTCCCATCACAGTAGCTGTTGTCTTTGCAAGGTTTTGATGGAACACATTTCTGGGTCATTGACAGGCAGCGGATCCAGGACAGATCCAAAGAACGCTGCGTGCACTGTGTGATTAAATTGTGGAACTTGCTGCCCCAAGATAAGAGTGATATCCACTAGCTTAGATGACTTTAAAGATGAATTAGTTGAATCCAGAGAGGAGGGAAGGTCTCTCAGTGGCTGTTAGCCATGACAGCTAAAAGGAACCTTCATATTCAAAGACAGCCTACCCATGAGAGAGTAACAGGAGGAGGGTGCTTTGGCCTCTGTGTTCCTGCTTGTGGGCCTTCTAGGGCGCTTGGTTGACCTCATGGGTCTGATCTGGCTGGGCTGTTCTTTTACCCTTCCTCTTTCTCTCTCTCTCTCTCTTCCAGGAGGTCAGTGCCTTTGGGGAAGATGGTGAGGGGGACTTCCTGGACGACTGGATTGTGCTGTGCAGTGGGACTTTCTGGGATCAGGCCAGTGAGGTGCAGTTTCAGCACTCCTCCACCAACGCACTCCTCTCAGTGACGGGCGAGCAGTACGGGCGGCCGATCCACGGCCAGCGAGAGGTGCATGGGATGGCTTACGCTAGCCGAGGCAGCTACTGGAAGGTGATGGAAGGGATCTTTGTGAGGCCCACGGAGCTGCTGAAAATGGAGCTGCACCGCACAGAGCTCTGAGGGCAAAAGGGAGTTCTCTCAGTTCTCTGTCCTGTCGCTGAATGGCAGGCGTGACTTGGCCTGCAGTTTCCTCTGCAAGTCCTGCAGAAGCACCAAGACAATGTCCCGCCATGGGAGGAAGGTTTTCTGCCACTGCACAACAGTATTTTCCTTTCTCCTTGCCCTCCTCTCCTGCATTTCTTCTGTCGCTGATATTCAAGTGCCCACGTGCCTAGGAGCCAGCCATAAACAAACACCTGCGGTCAAAGCACATGTTGACTGTTCTGTGGGTTTGAGCCCAGTTGCGTATACTCTGAGAGTGGGAGCAGAGATCCTACTGCAGATTTTGTCTGAAAGGCCTTAATTAGGGCTGTCGCCATCTCGCTGTTAACAGCGTCTTTGATTTCTCCTGTCGACCTTGGAAGAAGCGTCTGAGTGACCTCTGCCAAGTTCAGTGACTGACCATGCAGGAATCCTAATTGCGCTGCTTAATCTGAATATGAAACAAGCCTGTTTGTCAGCTGTGCCCTGTGACCTGGAAGTTCTTTCCTGGGTGTCAGGGCTACTTAGGTTTTATTTAAAGGTGATGCTTGCTGAGGTAAAAACTCTCAGCTGTGGGGCTTGGCAGTCAGTCACACGCAGCATCTCCTTGAACATAGGCTGCCACTAAGGTAGCCAGCCTCCAGGTAATGGCTAGAGATCTCCCGCTGTTACAACTGATCTCCAGCTGATAGAGATCAGCTCCCCTGGAGGAAATGGACGCTTTGGAAGGTGGACTCTATGGCATTATACGCCATTGAAGTCCTTCCCCAAACCCCGCCCCCCTCAGGCTCCACCCCTCAAAATCTCCAGGTATTTCCCAGCCTTGTGCTGGAAACCCAAGCTGCCACCCATGCAAAGTGGCTATGTGACATGCCTAACCCTCGTTCACCTTGGTACACAGTTCCCCAAAGAACAGCTTGGTTTAAAGGAAGCGGCTTTCGCTTCCGTCTAGCACCACCTTTTAATCAGGCCTGATGGGTATTGAAAAGGCCCCACAAGTATTATGGAAGCCCTTCCCCCAGGTATGAGTGTGCTGGGTTCTTGGCGACTGCCAAACATGGGTGTGTTTATCAAAGCTTTCTGTTGATTTTTTTTAAAAAGCCATTGTAATACATGGTTTTAGTCTGGAACTTATCATTCTTTGGTTGTTTTTCACTTGCCTCAAGTGCTTTTGGGGGAGAGAGTGGGATAGAACTACTAAAAATGCATGGTTTCAGGAAATCTTCACACCTGAGCCACAGAAAAGTAGGCAAAATGCGAGCCCCACCCCAAAAAAAAAACCTGCACAAAGATCTGAGCATAAGAAAAGCCCTACTGGATTAGACCAGCAGTCCATCTTGTCCAACGTCCCCTTTCATACAGCGGCCATCCATTTGCCGAGAAGGGCCGAACTAACAGGACATAGAGGACAAGACCTTCCTCTGATGTTGCTTCCTAGCACTGCTATTCAGAGGTTTACTGCCCCTGAATATAGAGGTTCCCTATAGTCACCATGGATAGTAGCCGCTGATGGGCCTCTCCTCCCTGAATCCATCTTAACCCCCTTTTAAAGCTGTCTATGTTAACAGCTATCATGGCATCCACTGACAGTGAATTCCACCACTTAGTTACTGGTGTAGTAAAGAAGTGTTTCATTTTGGCTGTCCCGATTCTGAGGTTGCCAGTCTGTAGATCTTTCAGAATGACAACTGATCTCCAGATTTCAGAAATCTGTTCCCCTGGAAAAATGGCAGTTTTGGAGAGTGGACTATAAGGCATCACATCCCTGCTGTTCCCTCCCCTCCCAAACTCCAGGCTTCACCCCCAAATTTTCAGGAACGTCCTGACCTAGAGTTGGCAACCCTCTTCCAGAAACTATCACCCACCAACTTCATTGGGTGCCCCTGAGTGCTAGCATTATCCACTTTCTCCACCCCATAAAGAACTATAATTATTATTATTCATAACCTTATTTATTGGTATGATAGCTGAAACATCAAATACAAAAATGAGCATCCAGTACAAAATGCAGAGCAATTTTAAAATGGCCATTCTTTGGCCAGACATATACAAATAGTAACTGCAACCTGCTTTAATAATCCTTATAGAGACCAGGAAGACCATTATATAACCTGAAGCCTTCGTTCATTAACTACACTCACTCTTGCTCCAAAGTAATAGTAAGAAATTTAGCAACTGCTTCAGAAAACTGAGGGTTATGACCCTTTAATAGTCGATGGTCTAGCCATTTACTTTCACTGTCCTCGCTATTTTTTATCCATGGGGTAATTAACTTCTCTCATTTGGCTCTATATTTCTCACAGAACAATAACACATGTTCCGTAGATTCAGGCGACTTTCCATTACAGCTGCAAACTCTATAAAGAACTATAATGGCCAAATACTTTTTGAGGTGGAAAATGTTGCATTTGGAGAGTCTTTGTCTTGTATAGCTCGACCCTGTCACAGGAGAAAAGAAAGCCAGTTTTGGGGAGGGGCTGTGGCTCAGTGGTAGAGCATCTTCTCGGCATGCAGAAGGTCCCAGGTTCAGTCCCTGGCATCTCCAGTTAAAGGGACTAGGCAGGTAGGTGATGTGAAAGACCTCTGCCTGAGAGCCGCTGCCGGTCTAAGTAGACAACACTGAGTTTGATGGACCAAAGGTCTGATTCAGTATAAGGCAGCCTCATGTGTTCATGTGTTGCTGGGGGGGAGGGAGAATGAGTTTAACAAGTGCACTAAACTGAAAGGTAAATTCTAGTTGCTAGTAAAGGTAAAGGTCCCCTGTGGAAGCACCAGGTCATTCCTGACCCATGGGGTGCCGTCACATCCCAACGTTTCCTAGGCAGACTTTGTTTAGGGGGTGGTTTGCCAGTGCCTTCCCCAGTCGTCTTCCTTTTACCCCCAGTGAGCTGGGTACTCATTTGACCAACCTTGGAAGGACTGAAGGTGAGCAGAGCTTGGGCTGCAGTACTGCGGCTTACCACTCTGTGCCACGGGGCTAATAGGGATTGGTTATTTGTCACAAGGTGCACTGTCCCCCGCTACATTTAGATCAGAGTTCAGTAGCACCTTAGAAACAAGAGTTTCAGGGTATAAGCTTTACTCTCAAAAGGTTATAACCCAAAACTCTTTGTTGGTCTCTAAGGTACTACTAAGAGCCCCGTGGCGCAGAGTGGTAAGTTGCAGGACTGCAGTCCAAGCTCTGCTCATGACCTGAGTTCGGTCCCGACGGAAGTTGGTTTCAGGTAGCCGGCTCCAGGTTCACTCAGCCTTCCATCCTTCCGAGGTCGGTAAAATGAGTACCCAGCTTGCTGGGGGTAAAGGGAAGACGACTGGGGAACTGGCAAACCACCCCGTAAACAAAGTCTGCCTAGGAAACGTCAGGATGTGACGTCACCCCATGGGTCAGGAATGACCCGGTGCTTGCACAGGGGACCGTTACCTTTAAGGTACCACGGGTCTCGAATCGAACTGTTCTACCGCAGACCAACACGGCTATTCTCTGAAACGACACCGCTGCATGTCTTTCAAGCTCACGCGCGATTGTCTTTTGGAAACCGGACAAAACTTCAGCTGATGAATTGTGGCGCTTTTTAGCCATTACTAAATGCTTCTAGACATACAAGCGGTAGGCCATCTCATTCAGCCTTCTGCTCGGTGCCGGAAATCCAGAGATAGAGCACCATCCGGTGACAGCCAGCCCCCTAAATTGGGGTTCCATTGTACAGCTCCTCTGACTGGAAGTCTCTCCTAATGTTCAATTGAAATGTACCCTGTAGTGGTTAGAGTTTCAGGGAGAGCCAGGTTCGAAACCCCACTCTGCTATGGAAGCTTGCTGGGTGACCTTGGGCCAGTGTCACACACACTCAGCCCAACTCTGCCTCACAGGGTTGTTGAGAGAATAAAACAGGAGGGGAGGATGTTGTGAGCCACTTTATGTCCCCATGGGGGAGAAAAGCAGAGTATAAATGAAGTAAATAACAAATGACGCCAATTAGATCTTGTCTTGCCCTCAGCAGCTGCAGAAAGACATCTTTGCCCTCTTGTGTGAGATACCAGAACACTTAAAAATACTACAGTAGGTCTTCAGGCCCATTCCAGTTTTCAGCACCTAAAGGTAGTTGTTGCACAGAGGGAGTGCGCTCGTGACAATCCATTGAAACTCCTGCCCTGCTGTGGCGTTTGCCAGCCTTTGAATGTGGGCAAGTTGGGAGCCAGCGTGATGTAGTGGTTAAGAGCGGTGGTTTGGAGCGGTGGACTCTGATCTGGAGAACCAGGTTCGATTCCCCACTCCTCCACATGAGCGGCGGACGCTAATCTGGTGAACTGGGTCTGTTTCCCCACTCCACACAAAGCCAGCTGGGTGACCTTGGGCTAGTCACAGCTCTATCAGCCCCACCTACCCACAGGGTGTCTGTTGTGGGGAGGGGAAGGGAAGGTGATTGTAAGCTAGTTTGAGTCTCCCTTAAGTGGTAGAGAAAGTCGGCACATAAAAAACCAACTCCTCTTCTTCTGGGCAATGTCCACTTTGCAGACAGGATCTTTTGGGAGACCTGGCAGCTTGCAGCAGACAGCACAGGTCTGACAGAACGGGAGAGAGGGAAAGAGACCTTCTTGCAGTCTCATAATCTGCCCACCTGTTCACTCTTTCCCAAGACTGGTCAGGAACGTAGACCTTTTTCTTCAAAGTGACACCTATGCATTGTCAAAAGTTCTAGCAACAATTGCTCCTTCCCCTCCACCCAGATGACTCGGCAGTCTAGTCGCGTGGTTTGTGTTTGCCTCCTACCTGCCCTCCTTTCAATCAGAAAGCCTGTCTAGCGGAGAAAAATTAAACATAGTTGTGTGAAGGAGAGGACATGGCAGCTTTCCTCTATTTTATATCTGGCTGATGGGCATCGTACGAATTGTATGTCCCTTGAAGCTGAGTTGGATGACAAAAATACGACGAGAAAAATTGGACCAAACATTGCTACATGCACCCAAGTCTCACGCAAATAATTCTTTGAAATAAGAGTGTCAGAATTGTGATGATTGAAGACAATATATATATGAATGGTGCTTTTTTTCATTCTCTTCAATAGTCTATTTTATGAATTAACATTGATTGATAGGCACTTTTGTCCTTTGAATTAATAATTCCTTTCCTTTCCTTTTATCCCTTAGATGCTCCTTGATCAATTGATCTTGAGCAGCATATATCTAGTGTTGGAGGGATATAAGGACTGAAACAAATCTTGCCACTGACAATGTAGCCTTGGGGTCCCTATTGCTTAGTAGAAAAGGCATTATGTCAGTCACAGAGGCATTGGATTTGTATGTTAAAAGGAGGGAAATATAGTGCAATTGAAGTTCCTCGTAAAAGCGGCATTCCAAAAGGGCATGAGCTAATGAGTCAATAGAGCCAGAAGAGCAAGGGCAGATCCTGTCTGAGTACCTTTGAATTAATAATAAATTGTGTTTATTATACTGGTTTAAGTATGGTGCTAATGAAAGGACTGTGTCTCTAATGTAAAAGATGCTCCCAAGTGTCCACACTAACCATCTACTCTCTCTGTTGGACAAATGGGTCCATCCCCATGCAAAAGATCTGTGGACCTTAATCTGTCATTAAGAACCAAAAGATTCAGAAACCACTGGCAAACAATTTAATATTCCAGTGCATTCTCTTGCTGATCTGAAAGTCACAGTTCTCTTGTAAAGGTTTTTCCAAAAGAGGCTGTAGCGGAAAATTGCTGGGAGGGGCCGTGGCTCAGTAGTAGAGCATCTGCTTGGCATTTAGAAGGTCCCAGGTTCAATCCCCGGCATCTCCAGTTCAAGGGACTAGGCAAGTAGGTTATGTGAAAGACCTCTGCCTGAGACCCTGGAGAGCCGCTGCCGGTCTGAGTAGACAATACTGACTGATGGACCAAGGGTCTGATTCAGTATAAGGCAGCTTCATATGTTCATATATGTACGTATGTTCATAGCATTCATTGAGTAGCTCAATACTATCTCCCTGTCAGGTCTTGACAAGGACTTGGCATTTTTTACTCACTGTAGGTGCAAATTTATTTGCGCATCCCACTTTGAACGATCTTTAGTAGCTCAGGCCTACCCCTATATTTCTACCCTGCACTTGGCCTTGGTTTTTTTTTTTTAATTTTTAAATTATTTTATAGAAGTAACAATGACATAAATTCAAATAAAACACTACACACGCAACAAAGCGGAGACTTTGAACATAATGTCAAATCCTACGCTCACTAGATCAAGCAGGTAAATACTCTATTTCAGAGACAATCCATTGAACAGTTATGAAAAAGAGAAACCTATATTTATTTGGAGGGAATTTCCCACCCTTTATGACTTTTCATTCCCTCCAAATAAGAAATCAAAGGCATCCACTTGTCCAGAAAGTGAGATAGCTTGGAATCTGAATCCATGGGTTTAACCATTAAAGAGATCTTCTCCATAACCATCAGATCCCACGTTTTGCGCTTCCGCAGTGTTAAAGATGGCGGGTTTCCCCCCCCCCCTTCCAATTTGGTGCAATACGCACTTGGCGTTTTTAACAAAAATCCTGCTTTGTCCCTCTGACAAAGGCTGGGGGTGGTCTTCATCCACTCAAGAGAGCGTCGATTCCTCTTCCAAATGGAGACTGTTTTCAACTTATCACTCTTTCGAACACCTCCCCTTGCCCAACAGTTCTGCTGTCTGCAGCTTGGAGGGGAAATACTTCTGTGGAACGGTGGACCACCTCACGCACCACTGAAGTGAACTCTGACTCAGGGAAGGTTCTGCTGAAAGCCATTTTGTTTCTATGTATGGTGCTACCAAACTCCTGCTTTCATCTGGTGCTACAGACTAACCTGGCTGGCCATCTGGCCATTATTGCCTCAGCAGGGTCTAGGGTTCTAGAATGCCTGCATGGATGTGTCAGTTGGACCCTGAGCACACCAGGGAAGGTGGACATCTGGTCCCAGCCATGGCGCTAGAGGATCTCCAAAGTGTCTTTGCCCAACTGAAGCCTCAGCTCACCCTGACGCTTGCCATTCTCCTGGGAAACATTTTCCAGAGGGTCTTAGGTGACTTGGATCTTAGCTCTGTCTCCATCACCACTGAAGATCTCCCAGAATCCTTCTGGGGGGATTTCTTAGGCAGCTCCCTCTCGGGCATCCCCCCCAAAAGCCTCTCGGGGATCGCCAGCTCTATGGCCGAGGACATAATCGAAAACTTCCTGAAAACGCTACTGGCCATCACGGAAAATATCTACCGGGATACCATCAGAAAGAAGGGCTTCGCTGGAGGAACAATCAACCACTTCATACAATTCTCCGGAAAACATGATATGTCCAATTTGGCCGTCTGGACAGCGAGGATCCCCTTGTCCTCCCCCAACTGGATCGCAAAGAGAATGGTTGAGGCAATAATTGATAAACTGACCGTGTTTGCCACCCTTAGCCAGCACAAATTATCCAAATGTGCATTGTCTGCTGCTGAAAAAGGCAACACTCCGGAGCAGCCGTATTCTGCAGAAACTCCACCTGGCACTTTGCAGTCCTTGGCAGTTCCAGGCCCTCGTGTGCCCAGCGTCTCCGATGAAAATTCTCTCACCCCAGAGAGGAAGGGTGATGACAAGCTCCCGCTCTCGGACTTCCAGCTGACAGCATATGTCCAAGAAGTGGCAGGGATGATCCTGCAGAACATCAAGGAGAGCTTGGACGAGCAAGTGGAGAACGGCACCCCTCTCGCCATTCTCTTTTCGGGGAGCATCGCCGCCAGTCAGCTCGTGAACATGGTTCTGCCGATTTTCAGCCCCTGCCAGCTCCAGTCGGAGTTGCCGGCTCTCTTGCGACCACGAGAGCGTGTCTTGGAGAAGCTCCTCAGGAAGAGCCCTGATTACAAAGGAGATCTTCAAGTCCGAAGCCAGGACACCCTGGCCAACATTTTAACGGAGGCATGCCAGACACTGCGAGCAGATTTCCAAGCTCCTTTAGTGGCAGGTGAAGAATGGCTGCCTTTCTCCGAGGGTGTCATCGCCACAGTCCTGGAACATCTGGGCTTTGTGCTGGCAGCAGGCATGACATCCCAGATGTTCCTCTCCGCCCAGCTCCAGTGTCTCCTCTGCGACATCCTCGCCCAGAGGATCATTGGTTGCTCTTCGGGGAGGAGCACAGCAGCTGTGCCAGGGCTCATGAGCCACACTGCGGGCTTTGAGAGGGGCAAGCACAGCATCCCAGGCCAAAGAGAAAGGAACAACTTGGTGGCCAAACAGCTTCTGGGCCTGGAGGGTTCGTTGCCAGAAGGAACTGCCCGACAATTAGCTGACAGCATTGACATCCAGCTGGTTTCGTTTATGAAACACACCTTAAAGTTGGCGTTAGTCCTCACAGGTCAGGGGCAAGAGCCATTCCTGGCAGAAGCGGGAGACGGAAGCTGCCACCAGGGAGCAGGAGCAGGGAGCTGCCACCAGGAGGAAAAAACAGCTCTCCCAAAAACCCAACTTGTGTTAAGGCTCTGTTCAGAAAAGATGACTTGTGCTCTTCTGACACTCGTCCAAGAGGACCTGGAGTGGGCAAAGCTTCACTCCGAAAACATCCTGCCTCTGGAAGAGAACACCTCCGCAGTTACCATCCTCAGAGATCTGCTTGGGGTGATGTCAGCCCAAAGAGCTGACACTGAACACGAATTGCGGAAGGCTTTCCAGACGGATTCCTCAGAACTGACCATCTGCTCATTGACAGAGGACGAGGAAGAAATATTTGGGCCAGGAACATCGTTACGTGCTTCAGAAAGCTCCGTTTCAAGCCTGAGCTTATTTGAGGGGGACACCAGAGACACCTCAAAGGAAATGAGAGAGGAAGAAAAGGCTGAAGACTTTTTGTCAGCAGAACAGATGTGCCAGGCCAGTGTTCCTGGCAACATGCGAGATCTGCACGGTGATAACAAAACACCAGGATCATCATTCAACCCAGAAAGCCTCCCATCTTCCAGAGGTGCATCAGAGGAGAGTGCAGAACTTTCCCAATGATCTATGTTCTTCCCTCCCCGTGTACACTGTGGTACTTTCCAGGTCCCCAACTTCTCTACGCTTCTGCTGTAGTGATTAAGAGCGGTGGACTCTAATCTGGAGAACCGGGTTTGAAGCCCCACTCCTCCACATGAGCGGCGGAGGCTAATCTGGTGAACTGGATTTGTTTCCCCACTCCTGCACACGAAGACAGCTGGGTGACCTTGGGCTAGTCACAGCTCTCTCAATCCCACCTACCTCCAGGGTATCTGTTGTGGGGAGGGCAAGGGAAGGTGATTGTAAGCCGGTTTGAGTCTCCCTTAAGTGGTAGAGAAAGTCGGCATATAAAAACCAACTCTTCTTCTTCTCTATGGTAATCACTTCTAGATCCCTTTTTCAGATACCATCTGCTCCCAGGTTCTTTGGGTGTTAGCCTCATTCACCGGGGAGACTCCGAATTCTGGTCGAACATTTCTAGGAATGCCTATTGTCACCCGCCCCCGGCACCCTTCCCCATACTGCCTCCCTCTGGCTCCAAGGGGAGTCACAGGCACTCTGCAGCACACCTGGGACTCTGCCCAGTATGCCAATGACATGGGGGGCCCACCGGGGCATGGGTGCCGGCATCTCAGAAGGCGAGGATGGCATGAGGAGAGCCAGGAGACAAGGAAGAGGAGAGAGCTTTGGAAGCTCCGAGGACAAGAACCTCGCCAAAGGGCAAAAGGCATTTGTGCCGTCACAAGCCAACGTCCAGCTGCTGAGGGCTCACTGCGTTCTTGGCTTCTGATCTCTCACGGGGAAATTTTTGCTCTGTACCCAGAAGGGAATTAGGGGACGGGAGGGGGAAATCCAAGGGAAATCCAAGGCAGGCTCCCAGATGATCAGCTGCAAGTGGAGAGCCAGTGTGGTGTAACGGTTAAGAGCAGTGGTTTGGAGCTGTGGACTCTGATCTGGAGAACTGGGTTTGATTCCCCGCTCCTCCACATGAGCGGCGGAGGCTAATCTGGTGAACAGGGTTGGTTTCCCCACTCCTACACGCGAAGCCAGCTGGGTGACCTTGGGCAAGTCACAGCTCTCTTAGAGCCCTCTGAGCCCCACCTACCTCACAGGGTGTCTGTTGTGGGAAGGGAAGGTGATTGTAAGCTGGTTTGAGTCTCCCTTAAGTGGTAGAGAAAGTCGGCATACAAAAAGCCAACTCTTCTTCTTCTCCAGGGGTGATAGTCAGGAAAGGGGCGGTAATTCCGGGGGATCCCCAGGTCCCACCTGGAGGCTGGCATCCCTACTAGGGCATGAAAGTAGTGCGAAACACCACCCTCTGGAATTCTTCAGAACTCCCATCCTGGAAAACTGATTGCCTCCCAGGTTTGCCGAGACACAGCCAGTGTCTGGGTCTGGAGGGCTGGGGACGCACTCAGAAGCCCCACTGATTCCCCACCTCCCCAACTGTTGTCTTGAAAGGAGAGAACTTACCTCTTTCTCCCCTCAGTGTTTCAAAGATAAAGTCAAAAGCAGGGCTTCTCTCCCCGGCCAGCTTTGAGGGAAGGAAGAGCTCCCCTTCGCAACTTCACAGGGTCATGGCCCGACTTTAACGGACGCTTTCTGTCTCCCTTTCGCAGCGAGCGTGGATACGCAAGCCGAGAAGACAGGGAGAAAGGTGTGGTGCAATCTCCCTCCTGTTTCTTTGGCCATGGTTGTTTGGGGCTTGTGTGGTTTGGGGGTGCAGCCTTGGGAGGGCAGGGTTCGGGGAGGGACCTCAGTGGGGTGAAATGCCCTGGAGCCCGCCCTGCAAAGCTGCCATTTGCTCTAGGGGAAGTGATCTCTCTGGGCTGGGGATTAGTTGTCATTTTGAAAGAACTTGAGACCCCACCTGGCGGGTGCCAGCCCTTCCATGTGTCTTCTGAAACCAGCTCCAGCCCGGCTGGTGTGCCTGAGGAGGCATTCTGGGGACGGGGCAACCCGCTCTTTACCATGAAGGGAGATGGTCCCTTTGTAGAGAGGAGCAAAGAGTCGGTTCCCCGCCTGCCCCTCGTAGCCTTTGGTGAGTGCGTGGGGCAGACCCCTTTGGGTGCTGCAGGTTTGGTTCGCGATGCAATATTTTCTCTTCTGTCTTCGCTTCAGGGCTGTTGCACATGTTCGCTGACAGGGGCCTGGCGTCGAGTGGGGAAGTTTTTCAGGTAACTCAATATTGACAGACGTCGCCGTCTCCCAGAGAGCAGGGTGTATCCCCCTCTCCTGGCTACTGCTCATGAAGCATCTTTGCCTTAGATTGCCAACTGCTTTCCTAAGAGAGGCTCCTGCTCCCATAAGAGGTGTGATGGATAAGACTAGGCAAGTAGGTGATGTGAAAGACCCCTGCCTGAGACCCTGGAGAGCCACTACCAGTCTGAGCAGACAATACTGACTTGGATGGATCAAGGGTCTGATTCAGAATAAGGCAGCGTCATGGGTTCTTAACCTTTTAGGAGAGGGGCCGTGGCTCGGTAGAGCATCTGCTTGACATGCAGAAGGTCCCAGGTTCAATCCCCGGCACTTCCAGTTAAAGGGACTAGGCAAGTAGGGGATGTGAAAGACCCCCGCCTGAGACTCTGGAGAGCTGCTGCCGGTCTGAGTAGACAATACTGATTTTGATGGACCAAGCGTCTGATTCAGTATAAGGCAGCGTCATGTGTTCAAGCCTTTGGGCAGCCTGCCAGGGAGTGGAGCTTGACTGAGTTTGGACACCCAAGGCAACCAGGGAGTTTCCAGGGAGGATTCCAGGAGTTTGCCTCCTTTCCATGAGAGAGTAAGCCATGGTGGTCACAAATGAGTAACTGGTTAGTCGACATTGTACCCATTGCCATCTCTTTGGAATCCACCACATGCCCTTCAATGCCAGTGATTGAGGGTAACCATGGGGTCGAGGAGGCTGGTCCGTGCCCTGCTTGTGGCCCTTCTGGGGGGTCTGGTTGGCCACTGTGGGCAAAAGGACTATGGACTCCCCTTTGGGTTGAACCAGCAGGGCTTGCCCGATTGATTTGTTGACACCATTGATACCCTGTTGTTGACTTGGGGGTTACCGCACTTTGTATTCCCAGCAATGTATTAAGAGTTTGAAAATGTTATAAAAAACATCGCTTTGAAAGGGTTTTTGGATACCACGGCTTATATAAATGGTTGGAAGATGTCTTCACAGCTAAAGAGGCCAAACAAAGTGCGAACAGTATTTTTTATAACGTTTTCAAACTCTTAATACATCGATAGGAATACAAGTGCGGTAACCCCCTTGCTCAACAAGGCTAGAGATGGATAAAGCCTTTTATTCAGGAATCTGTCTCGAAACTGGATAATCTGAGGGTTCTTTTAGCAGGGGTGGATGTTAATACTACATTGGCAGTCGCCAAATTTCTTTCCCAGTCAATTAAGATTAAAAAATACGAATTGCTTTATGGGTTATTTAGTTAGTTCCTTCCCCCCCCCCCTTTTTTTCTTTTGGTCTCAATGTGACATTGTTCAGGGACGAACTGGCCATATGAACAGTAAAAAAGATATTATGCCGCTCTCCCCAGTGGGTACCCAATGAGGCCTCCCTATTTCTCCTCTCTTCTGTTGACTCCTCACCATGGGAGAGAGGTTCTTGCACGTACCGACATTTCATTCTTCTGCAGGTCAATGCTGTGTTTCAGAAGGACCTACCGAAAGAGCAGGCAGGTACGCACTGTCACCTGCCCCCATCCTCTGATTGATGGTTTTGCGGGTGGCTGTTCCTAGAATCCTCCTTAGGGTACTCTTTTCCCTTCCTATGGTGAGAGAAGGTGGAATCGCTTAATTACTCCAGAGTAACAAGCATCCCTCCATTCCCACTCTGTCCAGCACACCAGGGTGCCATGAGAAAACAGCTCCTGTGTTGAGGGAAGTGAATTAAATCCTGAAAACCTTGTGAGGGCTCGAAGCACAGAGCATATATCCTGGTGTCTCTCTGCATGAGTCACAGTACCTCCTTAGCCTGTCAGACTGAGCTGTGGAAACTCAATCACTCCTGGTTCGTAGATGCAGCAGGACAAGCCACCTCCAGAAAACAGTGCCTCTGAATGTCACTCTCTTGTTCCAATTGGGAAATGCAGCCAGAAAAAGATCTCACCAAGAACTAGGGTTGCCAGCCTCCAGGTGGTGGCTAGAGATCTCCCGCTATTACAACTGATCTCCAGGAGACAGAGATCGGTTCCCCTGGAGAAAATGGCCACTTTGGCATTTGGACTCTATGGCATTGAAGTCCCTCCTCTCTCCAAACCCCGCCCTCCACAGGATCCACCCCCAAAATCTCCAAGTATTTCCCAACCCAGAGCTGGCAACCCTACCAAGAACCCCTTGGGGCTTAAGTGGACTGGGTCATTGGCAGCCAGTAGACCTCCAGGTTTTTTGTTGCAGAACGTGGGCGAGTCAGGTGGATCCCTCTTCAGTTCCTTTCTTACCCGCCTCCCCCAATTAGCAGAAGGATCCTTAATTTCCATCTGCCCCATTAACCGTTTCCTCACTGATTGGTTATCATCTCTAGGTCCCACCAGTGCCTGAAGAAGAAAACTTGTGAGCGAAGCCCATGCTGTCTACCGGAGATTACGGGGAAATGTGTACATATGTTGAATTTGTTTTTTAGGGTAGAATTTATATGTGCCAATGGTGAATTTGTGTTAATTGGAAAGATCTGTTTTTTTCCTTGCCAACCTTCGTACTGTTTTTGATGGATTCTTAGGAACTGATTGACTTTTGGGGGTGTTTTCTCTCATCCTAAATTCGATGTACAGTAGCAAATACTGAGCCCAGCAACTTAGGTAATAATGGGTGGGCTAGGCAAGTCAACTGAGAGGCTGGAGAGTGGACACCGGCCTTGCCCCAAGAGACAGGGGATCAGCTCCGGCTCCCCACCCACCCCCGAACCGTGCGGGGCCTTCTACAGTTCCTTTGGACCAGAGCGCCCGCAAAACTAAGTGGCAAAGCTTTGATATTGAAATGTTGGTCAATGCTGGATTGACTTTAACTTTGTGGGTGTATTTAAGCTCAGTAAGTTTGAAATCACAGGTGAAGTAAGTTTAATTTCTGGCTGTGAGTATCCACTGTTCTTTTTTAGTGCAATTTACCAGCTACATCCCTGATATTCACTATGTGTGAATGCTGAAAGCAATCCAGCAACAACTAAAGAGAAGACTATTAACATTGCTGGGGGATAATTTATGTAATATTATGAAGGATAGGTTTAGGCTTGAAGGCAGGCTAAGTATAACCATAGGTTTGTTAGAAGTAGTAATCTCCTAGTTACATACATTCATCAACAGAAGTAAGGCAATACTTATAAGAGGAGGGATTTTATAGCAGGTGTCTAGATGAGTAAAATGCCACAGAAAACTCCTCAAGATATGTCTAATACTTTCTGTAGATTCCTCTGTTCCTCTAAAGAAGATTAGCGAATTTAGAGCTAACAAATTCAAAAGTTTCAAAGCAAAGACAATTGACATTTTAGAGAAAGAAACAGATTCTTCAGAGGAAAGACTAGCAACCAACGAAAACAGAAGAAATTCTCAAAACGACTTGTGATTTAAAAGATCAGCAACTGTCAATTAGGTTCCAAAGTAGAAATATTTGATTCAAAGTGTACAAAGATTGGTAGTGTCTTTGCAAAGTATTGGAAACAGAACAATGCTCTGAATATCCAAGAATGGATACAAAGAAAATTAAAGAAATGTTCGTTAATTTGTTTACTTACCTACAAAGAAGAAGTTTTTTGTTTCAGTTAGACTCCTTATGGGTCCCTTTGATTAATTGGATATCTCAGCAATGCATATAAACTGCTGTAGCGTGTTTTTGGTTTTTTTGTCTTTATCTTCCCTGTTGTATAAGATTAGACTAATAAATTTATTTAGATTTGTTTAAAAAATGAAATGTGTTTTTATTTTCTTATAAACCTTTGTACTGTTTTCGATGGATGCTTATGAACTGATTAACTTTGAGGGGGGATTTTTCTGTTATCAATTTTATGTACAACTGTAAATATTAAGCCTGGTGAGTTATATAATCATAGTTTGGCTAGTCAAGTAAACCTAGGCGTATTAACTGCTCAGTGTTTATGGGTGACCCCAGCTTAGTATCGTGCTGACAAGAGTAACTGCCAGCATCCCCCCACCTCATTTGTACACACTACTATGCAGTTGTTGGGGTCAGGATTATTTGCACAAATCGCCGAAAGAGGTTCACGGGGGCAAGAGAAATGGTTGTAAGAGTTCTGCATACAGCAGAGGAGGAAGCAGCACAGTCTACTAGTAGGGTTGCCAGGTCCCTCTTCACCATCAGTGGGAGATTTTGGGGGCGGAGCCTGATGAGGGCAGGGTTTGGGAGGGGAGGGACTTCAGTGCCATAGAGTCCAATTGCCTAAGCAGCCATTTGCTCCAGGTGAAAGGATCTCTATCGGCTGGAGATCAGTTGTAATAGCAGGAGATCTGCTATTACCTGGTGGTTGTGCAAAACCCCTAAGGAAAATAATTCTCAGAACTTATTTTTCAGAGTTGGTAACGTATGTAAAGACTTGTACACGTTGATGTTTATGTGGTAGAATCACATTATTGAATACACTCAGGTTCATAGTGGCTGTGTACTGAGAATTATTTTCCTTAGGGATTTTGCACTACCTTATATCATTACCTGGAGGTTGGCAACCCTATCCACCAGGCATACCTACAACATCACCTAGGGAGCTGATTTATGGCGACCCCCTAGGGTTTGGTTTGCCATTGCCTGTCTCTGTGTCTCGCCCCTGGTATTCCTTAGAAGTCTCCCATCCAAATACATACCAGGGTCGAGGCTGAGAGTGTGTGTGCCTGGTCCCAGATCACCCAGCAAGCTTCCATGGCACAAGTGGGGATTCGAACCTGGGTTTCCCAGGTCCCAGTCCGACACCTTAACCGCTATGCCGGTGGCAAAGAGGGACCTGGCAACTAGGGTTGCCAGCCTCCAGGTACTAAACAAAGAAGAGCATACAAAACCAGTTCATACACAATCCAAAGGCAAATGCCTGTTGAAAAATGGAAGTCAACAGTCCTTAGTAAGGTAAGTATTCATAACATGTACAATCCAAAGGCAGAAGCCTTTTGAGAAGAAAAAGTCAACAATCCTTAATAAGATAATTCACAGTGGGTCGCCGTGTTAGTCAGTCTGCAGTAATAGAAAAGAGGAAGAGTCCAGTAGCACCTTAAAGACTAACACAAATATTTTCTGGCAGGGGAGGAGCTTTCGTGAGCTCTAAGCTGTATCTGAAGAAGTGAGCTGTGGCTCACGAAAGCTCCTACCCTGCCAGAAAACATTTGTGTTAGTCTTTAAGGTGTTATAATCCTTTGTTCTGGCGTGTGAATTGTCCTGTGCATTTGGGGCAGTTGGCACCTGTATATTGGGCCTAATAAACAAACTGCTTTGAACTCTCAACCTCCTACTGTGTTATTGCCATTGGGAATTAATACAATAATGCAGGCATATCACAGGGAATACGATGGCATGAGTTAACTTGATGTTGGCGGCCAGTGACACATTCTCCAGGGCGGGGGGGGGGGAGAAGAAAAACTACTGCGCCCCTTTGACATTCTTTACGGTATCGGCTGGGCGGGCCAGAGGCTGGAGCGCAGCCGCGGCGCGCGCCATTGGTCGGCGCGCGGGAGGCGGGGCCGGCCGGCAGCCTTCGGGGGCGTGGCTAGCTCGGGCTCCGCCCCGGCCGGCCTCCGCCGCGCGCGCTCCCGCCGGCCCCTCCCAGGCGCTGGCGGCGACGGGCGGTTGGAGGAGGAGGAGGAGGCCGGCGGCGCGCGGCTGATGGCTGCGCCGGTGCTGGGCGCCTTGCTGGGGGCGCTGCTGGCGCTGCTGGGCGGCCTCTACCTGGGCAGGTGAGCGGCGGCAGCCCCCCCCCTGCACCCCCCCCTCCCCAGGTCCCTCTTCCTGGGCCTGCTCGGAGTTGCAGGGGGGCTGCCCCTCTGCGGCGGCGACCCCCCGGCGGGTTCCAGGCCCAGGCCCCCTGTAGCAGCCGGCTCCTGCCCTGGTCCAGCTCCCTGCTCTGAAGGCCCGGCGTGGCCCAGATCCGCTCGCTCACCAGGGGGGGGGGGTTGGCGCTGGCGGGCCCGGCCCCTTACATGGGTCACCCCCCCATCAGGCTCCAGTGGCTGTTTTTTTTTATTTTATTATTATTATTCAAACTAGTTCACATTCTATTATATCATTCCAATCATATAGTATATACTGTAAACAATTCACAGTGGGTAGCCGTGTTAGTCTGTTTGCAGTAGTCGAAAAGGGCAAGAGTCCAGTAGTACCTTAAAGACTAACAAAGTAGTAGAGTTTAAGATAATGATAAAGGGGGTTTATTACAATGAATTAGACACTAAATACAAAGAGAGAAGTAAGAATATCAAATGGACAGAGGAGGGGGGGGAGAAATCAACTATATATATTTCTGTAATGATAAGATAGACATTGTTTATAGTATTCAAAAAGGGCAAGAGTCCAGTAGCACCTTAAAGACTAACAAAAATATTTTCTGGTAGGGTAGGAGCTTTCGTGAAGGTATCTGAAGAAGTGAGCTGTGGCTCACGAAAGCTCATACCCTACCAGAAAATATTTTTGTTAGTCTTTAAGGTACTACTGGACTCTTGCCCTTTTTGAATACTATAAACAATGTCTATCTTATCATTACAGAAATATATATAGTTGATTTCTCCTCCCCCTCCTCTGTCCATTTGATATTCTTACTTCTCTCTTTGTATTTAGTGTCTAATTCATTGTAATAAACCCCCTTTATCATTATCTTAAACTCTACTTATTAACGTTAGTATCTTAATTACAGGCTCCAGTGGCTATTTGGTTTTTATTATTATTTATTATTTATTATTTTTCAAACTAGTTCACATTCTATTATATCATTCCATTCCATTCATATAGTCTATACTATAAACCATTTCTATCTTATCATTAAAGAAATATATATAGTTGACTTCCCCTCCCCCTCCTCTGTCCATTTGATATTCTTACTTCTCTCTTTGTATTTAGTGTCTAATTCATTGTAATAAACCACCTTTATCATTATCTTAAACTCTCCTTATTAACGTTAGTATCTTAATTACAGGCTCCAGTGGCTATTTGGTTTTTTTATTATTTTTTTATTATTTTTCAAACTAGTTCACATTCTATTATATCATTCCATTCCATTCATATAGTCTATACTATAAACCATTTCTATCTTATCATTAAAGAAGTATATATAGTTGACTTCCCCTCCCCCTCCTCTGTCCATTTGATATTCTTATTTCTCTTTGTATTTAGTGTCTAATTCATTGTAATAAACCACCTTTATCATTATCTTAAACTCTACTTATTAACGTTAGTATCTTAATTACAGGCTTCAGTGGCTATTTGTTTATTATTATTATTATTCATTATTTTTCAAACTAGTTCACATTCTATTATATCATTCCATTCATATAGTATATACTATAAACAATTTCTATCTTATCATTAAAGCAATATATATAGTTGTTCCCCTCCCCCTCCTCTGTCCATTTGATATTCTTATTTCTCTCTTTGTATTTAGTGTCTTAATTCATTGTAATAAACCACCTTTATCATTATCTTAAACTTTACTTATTAACGTTAGTATCTTAATTACAGGCTCCAGTGGCTATTTGAATGCATCATTTCCTTAAAGTGGGGGGGGGGCATGCAGGAAGCCTCCTTTCTTGCCTGGCATCTCCCAGTCCAGTGGTTTCCAAAGTGGGCAGTACCACCCCCTGGGGGGGCGGTGGGATTACCCAGGGGGGCACTAAGAGGCAAGGGGGCAGCAGGGGAGTGCTAGAGGTGGGCCCCTTCAACTGTGTTGTAGGATAGAGTAGGGGGCACTGGGGTTGAGTCTGTGGAACCAAGGGGGTTGTGGCCCAAAAAGGTTTGGGAACCGCAGTTCCAGTCCAACTCCCAACGCAGCACCTGGCCCTCTTCTCCCACCCTCGCCCATTGCTATGAGGGGAGTTCGGTTTGCAATCTCTTTGGAATGCCTGAGCTCTACCATGGAACTGACCTGTGAGAGATCCTCTGAGCATGTACGGAGCGCCCTTCCTGCACCACTGAAGAAGTACAACTCACTCCGGCCTAGCCGGGACTGGTCTAGCTTCTGCACTGGTTTTAACCAGTACCTTTCTGCACCTTGCATACCTTTCTCATTAACCTGCCCAGACTTTTGGGCCAAAAAAGTCTGCACCCGATTGAAACTTCTCTTGCACCTCTAGCGAGCGCTGTGTTCCAGTATCCTTTTACCAGCTTACTGGAATGGCGTAAACGGGTCTGTTTTTCTGTACAAGGAGCCAGCTACAGTTCTACTTTATCTAAATTCAGCCTGCAGAATTTATCTAAATTTATCTAAATTCAGCCTGCAGAATTCTACTTTTCACTGTGCAGAGCTTTGGTCACCTTGGTGAAGAGTTTCTGTTTTAGGAAAACTGAATCATTTGTGGCTGGTGACACGTGGGGCTGGTTGTCCTTTCCTCCGTTTTACAAGATGAGCCTCTCTGGACCCCTTCTCTGATTTCTTTGGAAATTCTACCTTGGGAGCCGTGGTGCAGCCAGACCTGGTTTCCACAACACCCCCTGGAAACCCCCCTGGAGGTTTTTAAGCAGAGGCTAGATGGCCATCTGTCAGCAATGCTGATGCTATGACCTTAAGCAGATCATGAATGGGAGGGCAGGAAGGACTGCGTCAGTGTTTGGCTCTCATGGCCCTTTCTTACATGCCCAGGGTAGTGCCAATTGCCACTTTGGGGTCAGGAAGCAATTTTCCTCCAGGCCAGCTTGGCCAGGGATCTTGAAGGATGTTTTTTTCTCCCCCATCTTCTGGGCATGGGTCACTGTGGGTGTGGGGGGGAGATAGTTGTCAATTTCCTGCATTGTGTAGGGGGTTGGACTAGATTACCCTGGTGGTCCCTTCCAGCTCTATGATTCTATGAAAAGGGAAAAATATACTAGGAAGGGAGGGCAGCTGTCGGGCCACTAAATTCTGTCTTTCCCGTAGGTGCCTTCTCTACATTTTGGTCAGCAACTGGTGCCGCCGGCGGCTCCAAGCAGAATTGAAGGTCGGCTCGTTCGGTTTTTTTTGGATCCACAACCTCAGCCTGAAGTTCCAGGAGGAGCAGCAGACTGTGGTGGGTACCAGGGATCTTTGGAGTGGTCACATGGAAACTGCCTTATACTGAATCAGATCCTCAGTCCTTCAAAGTCAGTATTGTCTACTCAGACCGGCAGCGGCTCTCCAGGGTCTCAGGCTGGGGTCTTTTACATCACCTATCTGCCTAGTCCCTTTAACTGGAGATGCTGGGGATTGAACCTGGGATCTTCTGCATGCCAAGCAGATGCTCTACCACTGAGCCACGGCCCCTCCCCTAAAAATTGCCAGGAGGCGATTCTTGCAGGGAGAGTCTTTTTTATTTATTTATTTATTTTGTTTAATACCCTGCTCTCCCCAGCCGAACGCCAGGCTCAGAGCGGCTCACAAAACATTCCAACACGTATTAAATAGCTTAAAATATTTTTAAAAAACAATTAAAACAGCCCTATAAAATCCTAAATAGCATAAAAATATCCAACGGCACCCCTCCACACACTATAATGTAGAGTTACAGTGGGGCAAACAGATGGATAGACCCCCGTAGGTGGTAAAAGGAGGAATCAGTGGTGGAGGGTTTAAAGCTGCTTTGTTGCTTCTCCTTTCAAACTGCTCTCTTGCCAGGGATGGCAACAGTGCCCTTGGCTCTGAGGTCAGGGCAGACCTGCTGACTAAGCGCAGAGATGGTTTTGAACATCCCCTTCTTGGGGAACGACTCCTGAAAATGTGACACCACTGCAGGGGAAGCGGGAAATGTTTTTTCCCCCAGCCCTGAGTTTTGGTGCCACTGCCCTTCACTCTTTTCTGTGGAGCCAGCGGTGGCTGGCATGCCAGGCTGAGTCTGTGGGGCAGAGGGCACTTGCTGGGAAGAGGGGGCTGGAAGGGTTCTTGGCCCTCATTTTCGGCTCTGTGTATGTTGTTTTAGGAAATTGACAGTATCTGGGTCTCCAGTAAGCTCTTGAACCACGATGTGCCGTAAGTATTTGTGCCCTGAGCATGCGGAGGTTGGTTGTGTGCCCGCTGGGGTTTGCATTAGCCTGATTGTTAGAGAGTTTTTACCTGCAAAGAATAGTGTCCGTGTCCACCTGCTTGTTGTGGAACTCCTGTATGCTGCAGTGTGTGATGGGGTGAATCTGGGGCACAAGCTACGTCCACATGGAATAGAAGAAGAAGAATTTTTATATGTGGACTTTCTCCACCGCTTAAGGGAGACTCAAACCGGCTTACAATCACCTTCCCTTCCCCTCCCCACAACAGGCACCCTGTGAGGTAGGTGGGGCTGAGAGAGCTGTGATTAGCCCAAGGTCACCCAGCTGGCTTCGTGTTTGTAGGAGTGGGGAAACCAACCCAGTCCACCAGATTAGCCTCTGCCGCTCATGTAGAGGAGTGGGGAATCAAACCCGGTTCTCCAGATTAGAGTCCACCTCTCCAAACCACTGCTCTTAACCACTACACCACACTACAGTCCCCCTGAGAACACAACTAACATTCCTTGAGGTTTTTTATTCTCCATCTTCAGTGCAATGGGGGGGGGGAGGTAGTTGTGAATTTCCTGCATTGTTCTGGGGGTTGGACTAGAATCAAAGCTGCCTAAACTGTGGGTCGCAACCTCATATGGGGTTGCGTAACTGAATGTGGGGGTCACGAAAAATTTGGCAACTGTATAAATTTCATTATGATTTGTTATCGGTTAATGTTTGATTTGTATACCTATTTTATATACCTATATACCTGGGGTCGCGTAAAAATGTCTCGGGCGAAAAGGGGTCGCGAGTGGAAAAAGTTTAAGAAGCCTTGGACTAGATGACCCTGGTTGTCCCTTCCAACTCTATGATTCTGTGAGGTTGTGCATTTCAGGGGAATATTGGAAACTGGACCAGTGGTATTCCTGTGGTTGCTGATCTTGGCAGGATACTTCTGCCAAGACTCCACGGAACCCCCTGATCAGTTTGAAAACTGTGGCATCAACCCAACCTGTCACACTGGAACCCCAAGGGGGGAAACTGATGGGACATCTGGGGCCACCTTTTCCTGTAGTGTGGTGTAGTGGTTGGAGCAGAGGCGTCAAACTCATTTGTCACAAGGGCCGAATATGACATAAATGTCACTTGGTCGGGCCGGGCATTGTGTACCATAAGACTGAAATCCAGGTACTGAAGATACAAACTTTGTAGAAGACACAGGCAAAACCAATTAATTACATTATTTTTCTTACTTTATTTTTTACAAACATGCTTAAAACAATAACATTCTTACAGTATTTTATTTAAAAGTCTTTGATAATTGACACCTCGGGACTGGGGTGGTGGTGGCTGCTATAGCTGCCTCGCGGGCTGGATAAGAGCTCTCAAAGGGCCGGATCCAGCCCCGGCCTTATGTTTGACATCAGACTAGGTTAGAGCGCCAGATTAGTGTCTGGGGGGACCCTGGTTCAAATCCCTGCTCTGCCAGGGAAGCTTGCTGGGTGACCTTGGGCTAGTTGCGCATACTTGGCCTGACCTACCTCACAGGGTTGTTTTGAGGATAAGATGGAGGAGAGGCAAATGACATAAGCCTCTTTGGCTCCCCTTTGGGGAGGCAGATGGAGTGTAAATAAATAAATGCTGAAGCAGTGGGCAGGGGGGGAAACTGTTGTGGCAGTAGGGTTGCTGTGTGGAGATTCCCCCTTTTTTATTGCTGATATTAATGATTGTTTTAATTTGTAGTGCTATTTTATGCAACTCATACATATGCACCATTTTGGCACTATGCATACATCTAATTCCATTCATGTGCAATTGATGCAAAAAACAACATAAAATGCATCAATTCTAATGGGGAAAAGGCACAAGGGAAGACAAAACTAAAGAGTCACAGTTCTGTTTCTCACAAGGGGAAAACATAATCAAAATGGGGACATTCAAACTGAACCAGCTTTCAAAATCCAGATAATTCCTAATAACATCAGGAAAAGAATTGGAGGGGCAGATGGACAAACTTGGAAGAGAGGACAGACTGTGGGATACTGTGGGAGGTGAAAGAGCTAGAGGAATATGGGGCAAAGAGCTGTGGATTGTGGTTGAGATGTGGGCGATTGTGTATGAGGTGAGAAAAAGGGGTTGTGGCTGTTCTTCCCCTCTGCTTCTTGCACAGGCGCTACCTGGCATTGTGCTTCGGAGAAGTGCGCGTTCGCATGGACCTCCAAAATGCGCCTGGGCTTCAGCAACCCGCACTCAAGGTGCCAACGCAGGAAGAGGCTGATCAGAGCAAGCTGCTGTCCCTCGGGCCCTCTCTGCTGCGGCTGCTTAGCCAGGTAATGCAGCCCTGTGGTTGCCTTTAGTCTTTCAGAGAGGGGGCGCAGACCCCAGAGATTAAGGGGCCAGTGCAAAAGAAACCTAAGTATCTCCTAACCTCACTGCAGGAAGGAGAGCTGTTCAGTTGTTTGGCTGTAAGGCTGGATCCCATGTAACTTCAGTGTGCAGGAGTACAACTTCCCTGACTCCCTTCAACCCCCCCCCCCCCAAAATGCTGCTCTTGGGGGACAGGGAAGAGCAGCGGGAGTTGGAGGACTGCCACGGCAGGGGGGAACTGGCGAACGTCACCTTTCTTTTTATGTGTGGATAGAGATGTGAACGCCCAGGAAAAAAACCTGGGGGGAAATCAGGAATATCCCAGTTTTTCCGAAAGAAAAATGTGGAAGTTTTGAGGAACACCGAAGAAAACCCCTATGAAATATTTTCTCTTTTAGAATGAGTGAAATGCTTTTAAAAACAAGGGGGGCAATGCTGTAGGCATGTACAGCTCTTACATCCAGGGTGCATTTTTGCAGCTAGAAGGACATCTATCAAGGGGAGCATGCAGCGTTTTCATGTTGCATGCCTTCTGTTATTCTTTTGACCTGACTCTTCCTTTATAGTTGACCTTTCCACCTCCCCCTCAAACCTCTATTCACACATATACCCACAGATTGGGTAACAAGTAGCTTATTACCCTAACTTGCTGGGGGGGGGGGAACAATCAGAAGGAGGTGGGGGCAGAAACTGCACCAAAGCCTCTGAGGAAAACTCTGAAAGTGTCATCAAGAACTCTCTCTAACGTCGGGATGTGACGTCACCCCATGGGTCAGTAATGACCCAATGCTTGCACAGGGGGACTACC
Source organism: Euleptes europaea (assembly GCF_029931775.1). Lineage (NCBI taxonomy): Eukaryota > Metazoa > Chordata > Lepidosauria > Squamata > Sphaerodactylidae > Euleptes > Euleptes europaea. The sequence goes on along the minus strand of NC_079330.1, from coordinate 25,079,518 downwards.
TTTACCTAACCAGATAACAAAAAGTAAGGTACATATGCTAGCACAGGATGCATCAGCTTGCTGTTTTGTGCTATTTTAATGTTTTTAAATATTTTTAACCTTTACTTAGCACTTATAATAAATTATATTTTTAGGGTACCCAGCTTCTGTTTTCAGGCTGGGTTTTATTCCCCTTTTTTCTTCCACTGATTTACTTATAAAACTATGAGTGCATCTTGGGTAGTGAAAAGTGCCATCAAGTCACAGCCAGCGTATGGTAACCATGTAGGGTTTCCAAGGCAAGAGACGGTCTGCCATTGTCTGCTGTCAGTTGAAACAGAAAATGCCTTTTGGTGACTAGAGAGTGACAGCAACTCAGAAGCCAGTGGGGTCCTTCAGGAGGTATTGGTCCCACAAGTGGAAAGTCAGGGCCCCCCATCTATTGCTCTGTTGGGCAAGGGGGGGCAGGAGCCTGGCCTCCTTCCATACAGGCACTGCTCACTGATATCTCTGTCCTCCCTCCCGCCCCAGCTGTTCTCTGTTCACGTGGACTCCGTCAACGTCATGGTCCTACACGTGGCAGCGTCTGAGTCTCTGTGGCACGTCCAGATCACAAGAACCTCCCTCCTCCTGGGCTGCGATGGCCGGTGGTGAGTCCAGCTTGGGGGGGGGCAGTGTGGTGTAGTGGTTAAGAGCGGTGGTTTGGAGCAGTGGACTCTGCTCCGGAGAACCGGGTTTGATTCCCCTCTCCTCCACATGAGAGGCGGAAGCTAATCTGGTGAACAGGATTTGTTTCCCCACTCCTACACTTGAAGTCAGCTGGGTGACCTCGGGTTAGTCAGCTCTCTCAGCCCCACCTACCTTACAGGGTGTCTGTTGTGGGGAGGGGAAGGAAAGGTGATTGTAAGCCAGTTTGATTCTTCCTTAAGTGGTAGAGAAAGTCGGCATATAAAAACCAACTATTCTTCTTCTTTGTGAGCGGCTTGGGGGGAGAGAACCTTGCAGGGGCTTTTGTCTGGCATGGGCTGCCCACTACGATGAAGTTCCGGGCTATGCTGAGAAGGCATTTGACTTCTTGATGTTCTTTTCCCCCACCTGCACTCAAAGTGCTTCTTGTTCCCTGCCAAAGACTGGGGTTTCAAACTCACCATGTCCGTGCAGTGAAGATTTGATTCCCCTGCCCTCAGACCGGGGACCCTGGAATAAATTCCCCTTCTGATAGTTTGACTGAAAGTGGCTTTGGATTCTCACACATGAACACACCAATAAAAGCAACATGCTTTTTGGGTTATAAGATTAAAGAATAAGATCAGGCTTAATCATAGGACAGGAATAAGGAGGTGCAATGAAAATAACAAAAGTAGCTTCCCAATATACACTTACAGAAGGGGAGGCAAGCAGGTTATGAGCGGCGGACTCTAATCTGGTGAACCGGGTTGGTTTCTGTACTCCTCCACATGAAGCCTGCTGGGTGACCTTGGGCTAGTCACAGTTCTCTCCGGACTCTTTCAGCCCCACCTATTTCACAGTGTTTCTATTGTGGGGAGACAAAGGGAAGTCGATTGTAAGCCAGTTTTGAGACTCCTTATGGTAGAGAAAAGTGGGGTGTCAAAACCAACTCTTCTTCTTCCAGCGTAGTGTAGTGGTTAAGAGCGGTGGTTTGGAGCGGGGGACTCTAATCCTGAGAACCAGGTTTGATTCCCCACTCCTCCACATGAGCGATGGACACTAATCTAGTGAACTGGTTGGTTTCCCCACTCCTCCACATCAAGCCAGCTGGGTGACCTTGGGCTAGTCACAGTTCTCTCATAAGAACATAAGAAAGGTGCTGCTGGATCAGACCAAGGCCAATCAAGTACAGCAGTCTGTTCACACAGTGGCCAACCAGGTGCCTCTAGGAAGCCACAAACAAGATGAGTGCAGCAGCACCATCCTGCCTGTGTTCCACAGCACCTAATACAATAGGCATGCTCCGCTGATAATAGAGAGAATAGGTAAGCAGCATGACTAGTATCCATTCTAACTAATAGCCATAGAAAGCCCTCTCCTCCATGAATGTGTCCACTCCCTTCTTAAAGCCCTCCAAGCTGGCAGCCATCACCCCATCCTGGGGCAGGGAGTTCCACAATTTAACTATGCGTTGTATGAAAAAATACTTCCTTTTATCTGTTTTGAATCTCTCACCTAACTCTCCTAACTCTCTCAGCCCCACCTACCTCACAAGGTGTCTGTTGTGGGGAGGGGAAGGGAAGGTGATTGTAATCCGGTTTGATTCTTCCTTAAATGGTAGAGAAAGTTGGCATATAAAAAGCCAACTCTTCTCTCTTCTCCTCCTCCTAGTGTGGCCTGTGAGGTGACCTCCAGTCAAGTGAACAGCAAAGTGCTCCAGAGCAGCCAGCAGGTGAGACGGGGGCGGGGGGAGGGGTAAAGCAAGCCCATGGCAGATTCCGGTGGCTGGTGCTGCTGTTGGAATCACACTTTCCCGATCCCCAATAGTCACCACTCCCACCCCCGGTTTATCCTTGCAAGCAACCTTGGCAGGTCGGCTGGGCGGAGAGACAGTGACCAGTTCAGAGCCGCCTGGAAAGCTTTGTGGCCAGGTGGAGATCTGAAGCCGGATCTCCAGTCTGTCTGCTCGAAGGCTTCTCCTCTGGGGTTGTTGGCTTTGGATGGGGGGAGAGGGGAAGAGACGTGGGCTTCCAACTCTGATGCGTGTGGACAGGCCAAGGGGCTGGCAACTGTGGGCCTTGACATGTGCACCCCTCTCCCCGCAGGAGGACGCATGCCTGGCGGAGGTGTCCCTGGCGCTCACCGTCTCCCTGGATATCTGCATGAGAAAGAGACAGCTGCAGGGTGTGGCCATTGGGGTCTGGGGCACCCACGCTGAGCTGCACGAGGGGCTCTTTCTCAGTGAGGTTCTATGGAGAGTAGGAGGCAGCCCCGAAGAGGCCGAAGGTCAGGAGATTTTCCCCTTCTGCTCCTTGCCCCTACCCTCCTGGGCTGAGATGCAAATTGCCACTTGCCTGCTGGCGTTGGGCAGGGAGACGGGAAGGCCTGCGGTGCTTATCCAGTCTGGCTGCTCTTGGAAGCAAGGAAGGGCAGCTGGGGCCGTTGAGTCCTGGGGAGAAGGTCTGCCATCTGCCTCACCTGTTTGCTGAGCAATGCCACGTCCCTTTCTGGGCTGTCAAGGGCCACGGCGGGCAATCGGGAGAGTCCCGCTGCAGGAGCGGCCGGGGAAGCCCACAGGTGGCAAGTAGGGAAGGGTGGAGAATCAGCAGGGGGCAGGCAGGTGCCCATTGTACAGAGGCACAGTAGGATGGTTGGAGGGGGAGTAGAATGCCATGCACAATAATAGGAGTTAGATCACGATGGGTAGCCGTGTTAGTCTGTCACTGGCAATAGAAAAGAGCAAGAGTCCAGTAGGACCTTAAAGACTAACAAAATTTCTGGCAGGGTATGAGCTTTTGGGTATCTGAAGAAGCAAGCTGTGGCTCAGGAAAGCTGATACCCTGCCAGAAATTTTTGTTAGTCTTTAAGATGCTACTGGACTCTTGCTCTTTTCTAATAATAGGAGCATTTTTATTCCTATTTATTTTGGGAGTGAAAACCACCAGAGGGGAGGCATTTCTGGTTAGGGAACCAGCCGGAGGGCAAAGAGTTAAATCCAGCACCCATGTGGCTTTTTTCTGCAATCCAGTTCCACGTCTGGGGATCGCCTGCTTTGCATGGAGCTGGGCCCTTGGGTGCTTCCCGCCATTGTTCACGTGAACACACGAAGCTGCCTTACACTGAGTCAGACTGTTGAACCATCAGGATCAATACCGTCTCCTCTGACCGGCAGCAGCGGCTCTCCAGGGTCTCAGAAAGCAGAGGCCCTTAAGCACCACCTGTGACCTGACGGGTTTCACCCGGGGGTGCTGGAGATTGAGACTGGGGCCTTCTGCATGTCGAGCAGATGGCCCACTACTGAGCTACTGCCCTTCCCTATGAGTTCCTTCTTGGGCTTTGGTCAACTGTGGCTCCTGTGGGAGAGCTAGCATGGAGTAATGGTTAAGAGCAGTGGTTAGGAGCAGTGGACTCTGATTTGGAGAACTGGGTTTGATTCCCATGCCTCCACGTGAGCGGTGGACTCTTGTGGTGAACTGGGTTGGTTTAACCACTCCTCCACATGAAACCAGCTGGGCAATCTTGGGCTAGTCACAGTTCTCTTAGAGCCCTCTCAGCTCCACCTCCCTCACAGGGTGTCTGTTGTGGGGAGGGGAAGGGAAGGTGATTGTAAGCCGGTATGATTCTCCCTTAAGTGGTAGAGAAAGCCGGCATATAAAAACCAACTCTTCTTCCTCTTCTTCTTCCTCCTCTTCCTCACCTGCACGTTCCCCATTCCTAGATCCCCCGGAAGATCCTGAGCTGCGGCCGTCGCCAATGGGTTTGGCCAGCCTGCAGTACGTGCCCTCCGGGGTGAGGGTGGACCTGGAGAACACCAGTGTGGTTCTCTCCATGAACAGTCAAAAGAGGTAAGGAGGGACTGAGGAAGCTTCTGAGTCCTCACGCCCTGCCCCGCTTGCTGCAAGTGGGCCACTGGGGGATGCCACCGGCAGCCCCTCTCACTGCAGAGCTGCTGTGTTTGTATCATTGCTCTCCTTGGCTGCAGGCACCTCACCTGGACCTTAAAACGGCTGCAGTTCGGGTCCCAGTGTGACCGGGAGCAGGTGCCTCTCCGCAGCTTCACGCCCACCTGTGATTTGCCCCAGATGAGCATCGAGGTGGTGCTAGAAGGCAAGTGTGGAGGGAGAGGGCTGGATCCAGAGGAGCTCTGGAGAGGGAAGGGACCCCTCTGCTCTCCCCTGCTCTTTTTCATCTACTCCTGCGGAGTACTCTCTGCTTGATGCCTTCCTCCTGGGTGGCTGCTCCTCTACCAGCCAGCGTGGTGTAGTGGTTAAGAGTGATGGTTTAGAGTGGTGGACTCTGATCTGGAGAACCGGGTTTGATTCCCCGCTCCTCCACATGAGCGGTGGACTCTTGTGGTGAACTGGATTTGTTTCCCCGCTCCTGTACGTGAAGCCAGCTGGGTGACCTTGGGCTAGTCACAGCTCTCTCAGCCCCACCTCCCTCCCAGGGTGTCTGCTGTGGGGAGGGGAAGGAAAGGCGATTGTAAGCCAGTTTGATTCTTCCTTGAGTGGTAGAGAAAGTCAGCATATAAAAAAAAACCCTCTTCTTCTTCTTCCATGGTCCACTGTCGCACATCAGACCTGCCAAGCCCACTGTCTGATCTCCCAGTCTCCTTGAAACAGAAGAAAGTGATTTCAAGGGCATGTCCTCTTTCTTAAGCACGTGCTTTTTGGTTGGCTCAGGCCCACATCCTGACTCAATCCAGTACGCATTTGGGGGTCCCCTGGAAATCAGCTGGCTCAAGAATTGCAGTCTCCCTTCTGCCCACCCCAGATGGTTTTGGTCCCTCCCCAGGCTTGAGGGGGGGAAATATGCTCGACAAGGTGGGGCCTAGAGGTTTTTCTGGGAAGTTCATATGCACGCCCTTTCCGGAGGTAAGACTTTGTTGGTCACCCCCAAGGAAGCTTATATCCTTATCCACAGCTGATGTTTTTGGTTTATCGGGTCACAGAACGACTGGTGAAGGAGTTCTTGGCCCAGAAAAGGGTGGATATTGAAGGCTAACTTTATAATGATGATAGATCACGATGGGTAGCTGTGTTAGTCTGTCAATAGCAGTAGAAAAGAGCAAGGCCCAGTAGCCCCTTAAAGACTACCAAAATTTCTGGCAGGGTATGCGTGTGTCTAATTCACTCTTCTCTACTTAAGATGGAATCACATTCGAGCTGCATCTGAAGAAGTGAGCTGTGGCTCATGAAAGCTCATACCCTGCCAGAAATTTTGGTAGTCTTTAAGGGGCTACTGGGCTCTTGCTCTTTTATAATGATGAGCAACCTGAGCTTGTTGAGCGGAGAAAATCACAGAGGTTGAGTGCTCTCCCCCCGCTCCCCGGTAAGCTTTTGCCCTTTTTCTCCTCCCCACAGACGGACTGCTTCTCTCTCAAAGCCGCCAGCGGATCGTGTGCCTCAACACGCTTCAAGCAAGCTTGCAGGTGAGCCACAACCACGCCATACTTGAAGGGGGGCGTGGCACTTGCCATTCCTGCCCTCCCCAATCCCAGTCACAACTCTTGCTGCCTTGCCCCCCCCCCCCCCAGGTTATGGCCATAGATATCTCGGTGGCTGTGACGCTCAACACTTGCATCATCCACTACCGCCACCAAGAGTTTTCGCACTGGCTGGCCATGCTTGCTTTAGCCCGGCAGCAAGCCTGGTTGCCATCTTCGGGCGGCGGCGGCAGCATCAGGAGGTGAGTTTCTCTTTGCTTCTCTGGCCTTCTTCTTCCTCCTCTTCCTCCTGCTCTTCCTCCTCCTCTTCCTCCTTGAGGGGCCGGGCTTACTTGTTCTCCCAGTAACCTTGCCTAGGATGGGCAAATGGAGAGGAGAGGCTACACGCACAGAGGTGGAGCTGCCCGATGCCAGTCCGTCAGCCTCCATTGTCTCTGCTGTGGCTGGTAGCTGCGCGGCAGGGCCTCGGGTTGAGCAAACGCTCCTTCCCAGCACTTTTGGCTGGAGAAGCTCGAGCTGACACGGGACATCCGGCGAGTCAAGAAGCGGCGGGCTGCTGACCCTCTTCTCCCACTCAGGATGCCTCAGATCCTGGCGACCATCATCCTCAGTGCCTCGGTCTCCAACGTCAGCCTCTCTGTGCAGCTGGGAGACATGCTCCCCTTTGCCTTCGGCTTCCACTCTGTTTCCGTAGGTGAGACCTGGTCCTTCCTTGGCCGGTGCTGCTGGCTGGCTGGCCCCGTCCAAGCAGGGTCGGGGTGTTTCTCCACTGCCTCCCTTGTGGATTTGGCCAGAGGCAGGGGAAGCTGCCGGAAGTTCCCTGGCTGACTTCTCCCCCCCCTCTTTGTCTGCCGCTCAGATTACCAGCACCTGCGCCCCCAGAGCGTTCACCAGCGAGCTGTGCTGGTGGTCGACCACTTCTGCTGGCGCGTGGGGGCTGACTCGCACATCCAGCGGGCCCCGCACCCCCCAAACACACACGTGTGGGGAGAGGCCCTCATTCTCGACTCCTTCAGTGTGCAAGTGAGTGAGTCCGGGGCTGGAGGGGGTAGTTCAGCCAGATTTGGGGGGAAGGGGAATCAAAGTAGACCTTGTCCTAAATTGGGTTATAGTACTACAAAATGACAGCACTGATGACTTAAAGCAGGGGTGGGGAACGTCAGGCCTGGGGGCCATTTAAGGCCTGCGAAATCATTTGGTCTGGCCCTTCGTGGGTCCTGGCAGATCTCTAGCTCAGAAGAATCTAAGACTGGCGATCCACCCCCTCCCACGGACAGGAATAGCCTCTATTCAAGGCAAATGTGAGTTTGTTTTGCCGAGAAAAGGAACCTTTTCCCCCCCTTGCAGAGGAGTCATTAGCTATGGAGCTGCTAGGACCGCCCAAAAATATAGCAGGCTAATTTTGAAGATGATAATTTTGTATGGCCCGCGAATGATATTATAAATATCCAAATGGCCCTTGGCAGAAAAAAGGTTCCCCACCCCTGACTTAAAGGATACAAAATGCAAATCAAAACTATTCTGGATATCAAAATGAACTACTTTTGACTTGATTTATATAGATTTGATGTTGATAATCACCGTATAAACAATATTTCAACAATTAACAGGTATCTTACTGTTTCAAAACAGTGCACAAGAACCATATGTTGGATACGAATACAATTAATCACAGTTGAAGATGATGCCACTGGATTCCATGAGATGGGCTTCTGGTAAGGCGTCTTTGCCTTACAGCCTCGAAGGATTTCTTGATTGATGAAACCTGCATTGGTTAAATGGGTATGATACCGGAAGCCCATCTCATGGAATCCAGTGGCATCATCTGTGCCCACAATTGAGAACATATGGATATATGGACATTTTTATTTCCTTGAACATCTTCAACTGTGATTAACATAAGGACATAAGAAAGGCCCTGCTGGATCAGACCAAGGTCTATCAAGTCCAGCAGTCTGTTCACACAGTGTCCAACCAGGTGCCTCTAGAAAGCCCACTAACAAGACAACTGCAGCAGCATTGTCCTTCCTGTGTTCCCCAACACTTAATGTGTAATAGGCATGCTCCTCTGTTCCTGGAGAGAATAGGTTTGCATCATGACTAGTATCCCTTTTAACTAGTAGCCATGAATACCTCTCTCCTCCATGAACATGTCAACTCCCCTCTTAAAGCCTTCCAAGTTGGCAGCCATCACCACATCCTGGGGCAGGGAGTTCCACAATTTAAGTATTAATTATATTTGTATCCAACATATGGTTCTTGTGCACTGTTTTGAAACAGTAAGATACCTGTTAATTGTTGAAATGTTGTTTATATGGTGATTATCAACACCAAATCTATATAAATCAAGTCATAAGTAGTTCATTTTGAAATTCAGAATAGTTTTGTATTGCATTTTGTATCCTTTAGTAATCAGAGCTGACATTTTGTAGATTTGGGGAGTGGGGCAGGGGACCCCTCCTGCCCAGCAGGACTTCTGCACTTTGGATCCTATTCACTGAGGAGTGGTGTTTTCTCCCGCCAGTTCCCTAAGAAGGGTAAATGCCATAAAAACGCTAAAAGGCTTGGGTTTTCTTAATGGGCATAAACGGTGGCAGGTGCTTGATTTAGGAAAAGAGACTGGATGTGTCCCCCTGTGCAGGCCTAGGACACTTATCCAGGGATGGGCCAATTTGGATATTTTTTTGTCATGTTTTGGTTTCATGTGTTTGCTGCGGTTGTTTGTTTTGGTTCCCCTCTGTTTTGCTGCTTTTGTTGAGTCATTTTGCACCATTGATGTAAAAATTACATCAAAGTTGTATTCCTATTAATGCATTTAGCATAAGGAAAGAGAAAGTGGTGCAAAAATTTAAAAAGCACGATTGTTTTTTTCGTAAGGGAGAAGAGAAATTGAAACATTGTGAGGTCGGTGGGGCTGAGGGAGTTTGGAGAGAAGTGTGTCTAGCCCAAGGTCACCCAGCTGGCTTTGTGCATAGGAGTGGGGAAACCAACCCGGTTCACTGGATTAGCGTCCACCGCTCTTAACCACTATGCCACGCTGGCTCTCTATAGTGAATTCTCTTTTGCCAAACAGCTATTGGGAGGATGGCAGGTGTGGATTTTAGTACAGTCTCCTTTACCCAGCATTGGGCAACAGCTCTTGTGGGTCACCCTGGAGCGTCAGCAGGCAATCTAGTTTGCTTTGGTGAGCCTTCCGCTCTGGTGAAATTCCCATCATATTTTTGCAGGGCAGCTACAACCAACCCCTGGGCACCGCCAGTGCCCACGCAAACACCCTCTTCTTGGACTGCACCCTCCGTGGCCTGCAGGTGGAGTGTTCGGACACCTGTTCTGAGTGCCTCTCCAGAGTCCTGTTGCTGTGGCACCCCAGGGATGTGGAGACCGAGGGGTCCCTGGAGGCCCTTCAGCCGTCCCTGGCAGAAGACCTGGGCATCCTCTGGAAGGTTGATCTGAAAGTGGAGGATGTTAATTTATTCACCTTGTCTCCCCTGGCTGGTGAGTGGTCAGGTTGGCTGGGGGAGAGGGGGAATCTCACATGCAGAACCACCATAGAATGCTAAGGGGTCTTCCCACTTAATTACTGAGGTGCTCGCAACGATGTGATAATGTTATCTGTTCCGTGAGAAGGATGCAGCTGTGTTTGGTTTTGAAGCATTGGTTGGTGTTCTGTACAGTTTATTTTATTTCATCTCATATCCCACCCTCCCGAGCAAGCTGGGCTCAGGGCAGCTTATAGCATAATCACGAGAGCCAGCTGGCTTGATGTGGAGGAATGGGGAAACCAACCCAGCTCACCAGATTAGCTTCCGCCACTCATGTGGAGGAGTGGGGGAATCAAACCCAGTTCTCCAGATCAGAGTCCACCGCTCCAAACCACCGCTCTTAGCCACTACACGCTGGCTCTCTTTATCTTCTATTGTTATGAAGTTGTTGTAACCCGCCCTGAGCCCGGCCTTGGTTGAGGATTGAGGGCGGGCTGAAAGTCTGAACAAATAAATAAATAAATGGGCGGGGGAAACCCCTAAACTAATCAAATGTCCTGCAGTTGCAGCTCTGCTTATAGCCTTGTCAGACATCTGAGCTGAATGTGATTCCCCCCCCTCTCCCCAGGGGCTGCAGAGGTTCGTGTGGATACCCTGACTGTGCTGGGCAGCGCCGAGAGCTGCACCGTCAGCGTCCAGGGGGTGGCGCTGGCCCTGGTGAAGAGTGTCGCAGAGAAGATGCAGGCCTGCTGCAAAGCCCCGGCGATCCCGAACCCCGCGGCCAGCCTCTCCGCCTTGTCCCTCACCTATCGTAGCAGCATCTGTTCCCTGGAGGTACCTGCCGGGAAGCTCCTCCCCCTTTTCACTTCTGGGGGAGGAGGAAACAGTGGAATGGCAGGCCAGAGTATTTTGGGGGAGGGAGGGTGTGGATGGTTGGGGCCAAGTTAATGAATCATGGAATCATAGAGTTGGAAGGGGGCCATACAGGCCGTCTAGTCCAACCCCCTGCTCAATGCAGGATCAGCCTAGAGCAGCGGTTCCCAAACCGTTTGAGCCATGGAGCACTTTTCAGGAGAGAAATTTGTCACAGAGCACTATTTTCACCTAGCACCTACATACTAAACCGAATGATGGTAGTAGTATTGATGATGGAAGGTGGTCTAAGCATTTGGCCATGTTAAATGTCAAGTTTTATTTCATTCAGAATTTTTATTTTCTCCACCAATTTCACTACATACACAAAAAACGACAAAAACATAAGCAGGGCCGGCAGACTTTGAGTTTGGCACAATGAACGCTGACTAGCCCTTTATATTTTCTGTTTCACAGCACACTGCAGGAGGTAAATAATTTCGCCTCGATACTTACCTACACACAGTTCATGGCCGCAAAAATTCACAATTTTGAGATCTTGTCACATTTATTTTATTGATTTTTCTTTCCAGTCTCTTCGTGGAGCACTGGGAGATGTTTCGCGGAGCACCAAGTGCTCTGTGGAGCACAGTTTGGGAACCGCTGGCCTAGAGCATCCCTGACAAGTGTTTGTCCAGCCTCTTCTTAAAGACTGCCAGGGAGGGGGGAGCTCACCACCTCCCTAGGTAGAGCACTTCGCTGACCTTTGTCTCCTTAGGTGCAGTGCGGAGAAAGCCTGAGCATCCTGTGGAGCCCACCTGACCACATGTACTTGTTCCATCACTTCCTGGCTACCCTGCAGTGTTACAAAACGCTCCAGGGCATGCTCTCACCACAGACCGCATGTGCTCCGGACCCTCAGGGCCCTGACGATGCCGACGGGGCCTCCGTGACAGAGTGCTCGCCCCCCAAGAGGCTCCTCGGCCTCACGCTGGAGCTGGGATCCCTCAAGGTGACGGCCTTCGTCTCGGAGACCCGCTACCTGAGCCTGGCGGCCGAACGGGTCCAGGTGAACCGGCACGGCGCCTCCCTTCACGCCTACTGCCCCGGCCTGGCCGCAGGCTTCGACGGCAATGGCATCTTCGCCTTCAAAGAGGTGGAAGTGCAGGCCTTGCCTGAGCTGGAAGAGATGATTCTGCACCGCGGACCCTTCCCCACGTTGGCTTCCCTGCGGAACCGCGCCTGGGTCCTCTCGTGCGCCAGCGTGGCCGTGGAGTTCCCCTACCAGTACGACTTCTCCGCCACGCTGGACGAGGCCCTGGGCGTGCAGAAGTGGCTGAAGGGCCTCCACTACGCCGGCCGGGACACCAGCTGCGAGCCGATCCTCCCGCCGGACCTCCTCCTGAAAGTCCAGCAGTTCTCCTGGGTCTTCCTGGATGACGTCTTCGAAGTGAAGCTGCGGGACAACTACGAGCTGATGAAGGACGAGAGCAAGGAGAGCACCAAGCGCCTGGGCCTGCTGGATGCCAAGGTGGCCGCCCTGCGCAAGCAGCACGGCGAGCTGCTGCCGGCCCGCAAGATCGAGGAGCTGTACGCCTCGCTGGAGAAGAAGAACATCGAGATCTACATCCAGCGCTCCCACCGCCTCTACAGCAACACGCCCATGCGCAAGGCCCTGCTCACCTGGACCTTATCTGACCTCGAGCTGGTGGCCCTGGCTGACGAGTCCTTCCACGGTGCCGAGCGTGTCCTGCAGCAGGTCCGGGAGCTGGACAGCGTCAGCCCCTTCCCTCCCGAAGGCCTGGAGCTTATCACCCACTGGTGCCGCATGATCAAGGGCAGCGTCAAGACCTTCCTCGGTCAGTGCTCGGGCGGGGTCCTACCTTTGCCGGCTAGCTCTAATGTATTCTGTTGTATTACATCTGTGTAGAAAAAGCGTCTCCCAAAGCGATATGGATACTAGTCATGATGCATACCTGTTCTCTCCAGGATCAGAGGAGCATGCCTATTATATTGGGTGCTGAGGAACACAGGCAGGATAATGCTGCTGCAGTCGTCTTGTTTGTGGGCATCCTAGAGGCACCTGGTTGGCCGCTGTGTGAACAGACTGCTGGACTTGGTGGGCCTTGGTCTGATCCAGCAGGGCTTTTCTTATGTTCTTATGTAAGGCTTTAAGAGGGGAGTGGACGAGTTCATGCAGGATAGGGCTATCCATGGCTACTAGTCAAAATGGCTACTATTCATGATGTATACCTATTATCTCCAGGATCAGAGGAGCATGCCTATTCTATTAGGTGCTGTGGCACACAAGCAGGATGCTGCTGCAGTTGTCTTGCTTGTGGGCTTCCTAGAGGCACCTGGTTGGCCACGTGTGAACACACTGCTGGACTTGGTGGACCTTGGTCTGATCCATCATGGCCTTTATGTTATGTTCTTATGACATTTTGGAACCAAACCCTGCATGAGGCTGGACATTCCTTGGAGAAGGGAGCGAATTCAGTCCCTTTTAAGCCACCTTGAGCTCCGTTAGGATGAAAGGAGGCTAATAAGTGTTTTAGGTAAATAATAAACTCAGGCCCAATGGGTTTTGGTGCCTTACATTTAAAATGCATATAGGACTGATAGTAGCATAGGTAAGTCCCAGGGTGTCATCAAGGAGAGATGTAGGCAGTCAAGCATTTGGAGGCTGGATCCGGGGGCTGCTGTGAAGTGGATGGAGCAGCCACAGATCATTGGCCTCCATGGGCTGTCTTATCTGGTTGGTCTGGGAGCTGGGGAGAGGAGTGCAGCTCAGAGGCTTTAGGGTCACTTCCTCGTTGTTTGGGAGTGGCTTGTTTCGAAATGGTAGAAAGTGCCATCAAGTTGCAACAGGCCTATAGTGACCCCCTGGGATTTTCAAGGCAAGAGATGAACAGAGGTGGTTTGCCGGTGCCTGCCTCTGCGTAGCAACTCTGGACTTCCTTGGTGGTCTTCCACCCAAGGACTTCCCAGGGCTGACCCTGCTTAGCTTCTAAAATCTGATGAGATCAGACTAGCCTGGGCCATCCAGATAAAGGCTTGTTTCAAAATGTGTGTGTGTAAAGTGCTGTCAAATTGCAGCCGACTTACGGAGACCCCTGATGGGGTTTTCAAGGCAAGAGACTAACAGAGGTGGTTTGCTAGTGCCTTCCTTTGCATAGCAACTCTGGTATTACTGGGAAGTCTCCCTTCCAAATACCAACCAGGGCTGAGCCTGCTTAGCTTGCAAGATCTGACGAGATCGGGCTAGCCACGGCCGTCCAGGTCAGGGCTGTTTCCAAATAGCAGGGGGCTAAAAATCTGATCTTAACATTCTCATGGAACATGATTGGTTTTTAGTTTTTCAAAGTTTTCAAGTCATGACGGCAAGGGCAGAGCATGGTGTCTTGCATGCTCTTTGTTCCCCTCTTTGCTTTTCCTTCAGTGACCTTTGCCCTTCTTCCCACGTCGACCCACAGTGCGTATACGGGATTACCCCCGCTACTTGTTCGAGATCCGAGACTGGAGCCTGTCCGGGCGGCTTGCGGGGGCCGAGCAACGGGGTCCGCCGTGTTCTCGCCGGCAGCAGGTGCTGCAGCTCGGGGCCCCGTGGGGGGACATGACTGTGGAGAGGAACATGCCCCCCCTGAAGTTCTACCACGACTTCCACTGTAAGTCCCCCAGAGGGCGCAGCCGTAAGCCAAAGGGCAGGGAGGGGGGGTCAGCTTTTCTCACCTCTGCAGTGTGATGGGTGACGGTTTGCTGGGGGAGAGCACGGGAGAGTTTTTGGCCCCAGCGCCTGACCTGTGCTGTTCCCGTCCGGCACAGCGGAGGTTTTCCAGTACACTGTCGTCTGGGGGCCGTGCTGGGACCCTGCCTGGACGCTCATTGGGCAAGCCGTCGACCTGCTGGCCAAGCCCTCGGAGGACCCCAGCCCCCTGCTGCCCTGGTGGGACAAGAGCCGCCTTCTTTTCCATGGCAGCTGGCGCATGGAGATTGAGCAGGCCAACCTCCATCAGGTGGCCACGGAGGTAAGATTAAGAGGAGTTGGTTTTTATATGCCAGCTTTCTCTACCACTTAAGGGAGAATCAAACCGGCTTACAATCACCTTCCCTTCCCCTCCCCTCAACAGACACCTTGTGAGGTAGGTGGGGCTGAGAGAGCTCTAAGAGAGCTGTGACTAGCCCAAGGTCACCCAGCTGGCTTTGTGTGCTGGAGTGGGGAAACCAACCTGGTTCACCATATTAGCGTGCGCCACTCTTGTGGAGGAGAAGGGAATCAAACCCGGTTCTCCAGATTAGCATCCACCGCTCCAAAGCACCGCTGTTAACCCCTGCATCACGCTGACTGGAGTGGGGCCCTAGGAAGCCCGGAGGGAGAAGATGGTGGGGGGAGTTACGGGCTTGAAAGTGTCGGCGGGGGCTGACCTCTGCCCCATTCTTGTGTCTGGCCTTGTCCCGCAGGACCCTTACAACACCACAGAGAACATGCACTGGGAGTGGAGCCACCTGTCCTTCCACTGGACGTCCGGCCAGTTCGTCTTCAAGGGAGACCTGGATGTGAACGTCCGCACAGCCTCCAAGTGAGTGGGGGCCGGGGGAAGGGGGTACGCCTTGCAGTGACCTTGTTCAGATCGGCGATACAGTGAGATCGCCCACTGCTGACCTGCCTCCCGGAGGGCTCTCACCTGTCCTGCACACCTGATTCTGGAAGTGCTTGCTGGGGCCCTGGACCCAGCCCCTGCCCCTGTTTAGCACACACCTGCAGACTCGATTGCAGCCTGTACTGAGGTGCCAGCAGCCACTGCAGGGAGGAAGAAGTGTGGGGACGTCAGTGATGGAAAGGTCAGGGGGGAAAGGGAACAGGAGGAGAGACTGATTGGCCCCTGGAGCCATCAGAGGAGGCCCTTATGCCCCCTGCTTTGCCCAGTTGCCACACCCAAAGCGGGTCTCGGCAGCTCCAAGAGCTGGCAGGAGTTTTGAACGCCAACAGCGAAAGGGAGGAAGAAAACTTAACCCTAAAAACTAAGTGCCCTAAGGTCAAGAACAAACCTACATGAGGGCCAAAACTAAGTGCAAACGATCTTCTGTAATTATATATAATGAATTTATTACAGACAAAAATTAACAGCTTGTATACAGCCCTAAGAGCCCCGTGGCGCAGAGTGGTAAGCTGCAGTACTGCAGTCCAAGCTCTGCTCACGACCTGAGTTCGATCCTGACGGAAGTTGGTTTCAAGGAGCCGGCTCAAGGTTGACTCAGCCTTCCATCCTTCCGAGGTCGGTAAAATAAGTACCCAGCTTGCTGGGGGTAAAGGGAAGATGGCTGGGGAAGGCACTGGCAAACAAAGTCTGCCTAGAAAACGTCGGGATGTGACGTCACCCCATGGGTCAGGAATGACCCGGTGCTCGCACAGGGGACCTTTACCTTTATACAGCCCTACTATAGCCTCTATATTTCTATTATAAATATGAACATAAAACACAATTAGACACAAAATTACAGCCAGACAGGCCAAAACGAAGACCAAACGCGTTTCGGCCATGTGGCCTTCTTCAGTGGTCTAAATCCATTAAACTCCAGAATACAATTATACCAGTACACAGAGACACAAATATATGTCAGTGTTAAAATCTTTGACTGAGTAAAAGTGGTGTTCTGCTGTGGCGCACTGATCAAGGTATCCCAATCGTAAAGATGTCTTCAAGTCTGAATAAATGAAGCAGGATTTTTGAACGGGCAGAGGGGGGCGACTGCAGGGCAGCGGCCTGGATACTTGGCCCAGGAGGTGACGTCCCCTTCCTCCCCCAGGTATGATGATTGCTGCTTCCTCCACCTGCCTCAGCTGTGCATGACCCTGGATCTGACGTGGTTGTGCCACGGGAACCCCCACGACCACCACAGCGTGGTGCTGCGCTCCCCGGAGTTCCTGCCCGAGGTGCCCGTGGGCCAGCAGCCCGACTCCTACCGGGCTTTCCGCTCCGAAAACCTCAACCTCTCCATCCGCATGGATTTGACGCGGCACAGCGGGGGTGCGTACCACTGCCTTGTGGACACAGGGCGGTTCTCCCTTCCGGCAATGGATGCTTTCTTCTGGGTTCACGCTCCCCCCTTTTTTTTAGCGTCACTTGGGAGCTGCTGGACTCGGAGCCGTGAGGTCTGAAGGCAAGGTCCGCTAAGAAGAAGAAGAGTTGGTTTTTATATGCCGACTTTCTCTACCACTTAAGGGAGAATCAAACCTGCTTACAATTGCCTTCCCTCCCCCTCCCCACAATAGGCACCCTGTGATGTAGGTGGGGCTGAGGGAGCTCTAAGAGAGCTGTGACTAGCCCAAGGTCACCCTGCTGGCTTTCATGTGTAGGAGTGGGGAAACCAACCTGGTTCACCAGATTAGCATCCGCTGCTCATGTGGAGGAGCGGGGAATCAAACCCGCTCTCCAGATCAGAGTCCTCTGCTCCAAACCACCACTCTTAACCACTCTGCCATGCTGGCTCTTCAGTCTTGTCTTTCACCCATGGCCAAAAGCTGAGCTAAGAATTGTTCCCGAGCGGCATCCTGAATCAGACGGCCCTGGGCCTGGGCATTGTGCCCTCTTGGGCTGGACAGTGAGCCCCCTTCCCCTTTTCTGTGGCCCCACAGAGCCCTCCCAGCCCCGCATCCTCCTCTACAGCAGCACCCTCCGCTGGATGCAGAACTTCTGGGCCACGTGGACCAGTGTCACCCGGCCCATCTGCCGCGGGAAGCTCTTCGACAACATGAAGCCCAGCAAGAAGAAGCTGGGTCAGCACTACCGGCAGCTCTCCTTCACGGCCCGCTTCCCCAAGCTCCAGGTGAGGCTCCATTGGCCAGGTGTGTTCCTCCTCGCCCCATCGCCTGGTTGGGGGCAGCAGGCTCTGCCTTGGGTGCTGCTGTTGCTCCCTTTTCCTGGGAGGCGGCCCTGGCCGGGAGCCGCTCCTGGCAAGTTGTTGCTGGACCATCCTGTGTGGGGCAGCTGAGACGGCTGCCGCCACTGCTGCTACACCTGTATCAGCTGGGTTTTTCTGTGGTTTTCCTGCAGTAGCATCAGTACATTTAGTACATGATGCCGGGGAGGGGGGCCCTTACCTGCATTTCCAGGTGTAGTCAGCAGGGGGCTCCCTTGCACAAACTGCCCGCTTACCCAAGGAGAAGAGTTGGTTCTTATACCCAGCTTTTCTCTACCGAAAGGAGTCTCAAAGCAGCTGACAATCCCTTCCCTCCCACCCACAACAGGCACCTTGTGGGGTAGGTGGGGCTGAGAGTGTTCGGGGAGAACTGTGACTGGCCCAAGGTCACCCAGTAGGCTGCAAGTGGAAGGGTGGGGAATCGAACCCGGTTCTCTAGATCAGAGTCCCCCACCGCTCCAAACCGCGACACCACACCGGCTGGAGGCAAAACCAAGTGACTCCTCCTCTTCCTCTGCTTCCCCAGGTGCATTACTGGGCCTCCTTTGCCCAGCAGCGCGGCATCCAACTGGAATGCGCTCAAGGGCACATCTTCACTCGAGGCACCCAGCGGCTCATCCCCCAGGGTGAGTGGGAAGGGCTGGGAGGAGCCGGGTCGGCGGCAGTCTCCTCACGGAGTCCCCGGGTAGCGGCCCCATTTTAACAGCCTTGTCCGTCCGCAGCCGGCACGGTGATGCGGCGCCTCATCTCCGAGTGGAGCATCACCCAGATGGTGAGCGACTTGAGCCTGGTCACGGTGCACCTGATGGCCTCCACCTGCGACGAGAACGCAGACCACCGCCTCGACCTGCTGGTGAAGAAGACCCACCTGCTGAGCCTCTCGTCTCTCACCTACCAGCGCCACAGTGCCCGCACGGTGGAGGAGGTACTGCTTCCCCGCTTTCCTGGCCAAAGGGATGCTAGGGCAGTGCGGCTTCACGCGAATACGTGAAGTTGCCTTATGGTGACCCAAACCCTTGGTCTGTCAAAGTCAGAACAGACTTCATTTGCAGTCACAGACCATCAAATATCCTTTAAAAATTGCAATTATGCAACCAGGACGCATTAGAAACCCCTGAAGACGTACTTTTTGAGGGCTCGTTGTACAATCATACACGCTCAGGCCCTCTGATTCCCTTGTTAGTGGATTGTCCCAGACCTCTCAGAAAACATCGTCTAGATTCATCACCAAATTTATCTGTTAGTATGGCTAGATTTGCCTGGTTGGCAACTAAAAGAAGACAAAAGGCACTTAAGGCTCTGGAATAACCAATCTGTGATTAGAATCTCTACTGTTTTATGCGTATTTTGGAGGATTTTATCCCTTTATTCCAGTTTTTAATCTCCACTACATTTTTATCTTTTGTATTTTGGATGTATTTAATTTTCAATTTTTGTAGGATATTTGATGGTCTGTGACCGCAAATAAAGCCTGCCCTGTTCTGTCAAAGTCAGTATTGCCTACTTAGACCAGCAGTGGATCTCCAGGGTCTCAGGCAGAGGTCTTTCACATCCCCCACTTGCCTATTCCCTTGAACTGGAGATGCCAGGGACTGAACCTGGGACCTTCTGCATGCCAAGCAGAGGCTCTACCCCTGAGCCATTGCCCCTCCCCACAGACTGACCCAGGCAGAGGGGACCCTTCTGCCCTGAGCTCCCAGGCCTGAATCTGCGGAGGAGGCTGAGCAAACTGAGGTGCCCACGGCTTCTGCGGCCGCTCCTCTTGCTTGCAGTTTTCCGGCTGATGCCTGTGCATTCCAGGCCCTGCCTGTATATTTTTATTTATTTGTTTGTTTTTTGATTTCCAGCCCTCCTTCCCTGGCCAGGGCCAGGCTCGGGGTGGGTAACATCATTTAAAACCATACATCAATAACATTAAAATCAATAATTGACATTCAACAATAAACCCTAAAAATTTAAAACCATTAAAACCCTGAGGTGGTGCCCCAATTTCCGTCATGTAGACTGAGACAAACAAGCAGGCCCACCCCTCTGTATATAACAACAAAAAAGGGAGGGGGGATAGGGAAGGCAGCAGTGATAATACCCGCAGCTGCCCTCAACTATAGGCCTGGTGGAATAGCTCTGCTTTGCAGGGCCTGCGGTCCTCTTTAAGGTCCCGCAGGGCCCTGATGTTTCCAGGTGGAGCATTCCACCAGGCTGGAGCCAGGGCCCTGCGGGACCTTAAAGAGTTTTGCAGAGTCTGCAAGTCAGAGCTATCCTGCCAGGCCTATAGTCAAGGGCAGCCGTGGCTGGCCTTCCTATCCCCTCTCCTGAAAATGTCCTGGCTCTTGTCGAGGGTACCCGCACACTCTTGGGGCTGGGGACCACCAGCAATTTATCGGATAGTTGTAATGATCTTTGGGGGGGTATACAGGAGAGACATACAAGGGTTCCAGACCATGTAAGGCTTTAAAGGTCCAAACCAGCACCTTGAACCTGATCCAATACTCTAGCTGGAGCCAGTGCACTTGGGCAGAGCACTGGCTGTATATACTCTCGGGGTGAGGCACCTGTGAAGAACCTCGCTCACTGCATTCTGTACCAACTGGAGCTTCTGGATCAGTCTCAAGGGCAGCCCTACGTAGAGCAAATTACAGTAGTCTAGCCTAGAGGTGAGCGTCACGTGGATCACTGTGGCTAGATCAGGATGAGAGAGGTAGGGCACCAGCAGACTTGGACGAATGAAAACAGCGCAAGACTGGTGTGTGGAGGGGTATCGCTATATTCTTCACCTCCTGTCGGGGCAGAAAGAACTGGCGAAGGGGGCTGAATCCATGTCCTGCTGGGGTTATGGGGGTAGGCTTTCTCTAACTTATTTGGACAGGGATTTCAATTATGATGGCCACATTGTCCAGGGTGTCTTTGCCATGGTGGCTCATGGCTCTCACTGAGCTGTGGCTCAATGGTAGAGCATCTGCTTGGCATGCAGAAGGTCCCAGGTTCAGTCCCTGGACATTTCCGGACTGAAGGATCAGCTGGTAGGTGACATGAAAGACTTCAGCCGGAGACCCTGGAGAGCCGCTGCCAGTCTGAGTAGACAATACTGGCCACGATGGACCAATTGTCTGATTCAGCATTAGGCAGCTTCATGTGTTCATGTGTCTTCCCCTCCCCCCGCCCAGGAGTTACTCTCCCGTGATGGCGATGATGCCTTTCACACACATCAGCTGCAGCTGGTGGATCTGCGTGCCTCCTGGACCACCACCAACCGAGACATTGCCTTCGGCCTCTACGACGGCTACAAGAAGGCCGCGGTGCTCAAGCGCAACCTCTCGACTGAGGCAATGAAAGGCCTCAAGATCGACATCCAGCTGCTCACCAAGAAGTACAAGCGGGGGCCGCCCCCCAGCCCTCAGCCTCCACTGCGTGCCAGCAGCAACCGGACAGAGCGAAGCCCTTCTGGAGGTGAGGAGGGGGAGGGGGCCTTCCTGGCAATGGGTGGGGGGACAACAGCAAGCCCCCTCCTCTTTTCTTTGGGGTTTGAGTGCCATGGGTTTGGGGCCACATGGAATGCCAGCCCTTCCGTAGATGCCTTTTCAGCCTCACTTCTCTTAAGAACATAAGAAAGGCTATGCTGGATCAGACCAAGGTCCATCAAGTCCAGCAATTTGTTCACACAGTGGCCAACCAGGTGCCTCTAGGAAGCCCACAAACAAGACGGCTGCAGCAGCACCATCCTGCCTGTGTTCCACAGCACCTAATATAATAGGCATGCTCCCCTGATCCTGGAGAGAATAGGCATGCATCATGACTAGTATCCATTTTTACTGTCATAGGCCTTTCTTACACACTGTCATAACGCTCTGTAGTCTCTAATCAACCCTTCAGTAATGTTCCTTGCCCTCCATTTCAGAATAATTTCATGTTCCTAAAAATTCCTGCTTATTCCATACAATGTTTACAAAGTTTGGTTATTGCAAAACTTTTTCACAGTGTGAATTTTAACATTTATGCTTCCGCCCCCACAATCACTGTGGTATTTAATAATAACATCTTATATCCTTTAGAGCAAAGCTTCTTAAACTGTGGGTCGCAACCCCATATAACTGAATGTGGGGGTTGTGAAAAATTTGGCAACAGTAAAAGGTTTCTGTATAGCTATTTTATATACAAGAAGATACCCGGGGTCGCGTAAAAACTTCTTGGGCGAAAAGGGCTCGCGAGTGGAAAAAGTTTAAGAAGCCCTGCTTTACAGGGGAACTTGGGAATTGCGGGATTTTACTCACCCGTTATCATCCTCGGCTTCACTGAATTTTGTTCAAAACATTCTTCCATCTTCCTCTAAGCCTCACGGCTAAAGGAAGATGGAAGAATGTTTTGAACAAAATTCAGTGAAGCCGAGGATGATAGCGGGCTTTGGGAGGGGCCTCACAAGTGGAATAGCCCGGGGCCTCTCCTCATCTGAATCAGGCACTGCCAAGCCCCCACCCCTCTCCTGCGTGGCCTTCCGCCTCTAGGCCACCCACTGAGCCGGCCGCTGTCCGACTCTCCCCGCTTCCCCACCCAGGTGCCTACATGCTGCAGAAGCTCATCGAGGAGACGGACAAGTTTGTGGTCTTCACGGAGGAGGAGTCCGGGGTGAGCGAGCAGCTCTGTGGGATCGCTGCCTGCCAGACGGACGACATCTTCAACCGCAACTGCCTTATCGAGCTCATCAACTGCCAGGTACCCACCACGGTTGGCACGTTGCTGGGGCTTGCTCTTGGAGTGGGGTGGCCCGGGACCCTGGGGTGAGGGCAAAGCATTTCCTCACCCGCACAGGATCTCCCGTTTTCTGCTCTTCTGCATTGAGTTGCCAGAAGAATGGCAGCTGTCAGGCCGAAAGGGTATGCTTAGCCCAGAACAGATATTATGAATGTGGAAGATCAGTTCTCTGGCTGTCGTGGCTGGGTCAGTCTTGATCCAGGGGTCTACCTTCACGGTTCATGAGGCTGTGGCTCAGTGGTAGAGCCTCTGCTTGGCATGCAGAAGGTCGCAGGTTCAATCCCCGGCATCTCCAGTTAAAGGGACTAGGCAAGTAGGTGATGTGAAAGACCCCTGCCTGAGACCCTGGAGAGCCGCTTCCTGTCTAAGTAGACAATACTGACTTTGAATGACCGAGGGGCCGTCCACTCTCTCCAAACCATGCATAATTTTATAGACCTCTATCATGTCTCCCCTTAGCCGCCACCTTTCCAAGCTAAACAGCCCTAAGCGTCTTAACCGCTCCCCGTAGGACAGTTGCTCTAGTCCCCTAATCATTTTGGTTGCTCTTTTCTGCACTTTCTCAAGCTCTGTAATATTCTTTTTTAGACGTGGTGACCAGAACTATACACAATATTCCAAGTGTGGTCTCACCATAGATTTGTACAAGGGCAGTATGATATCAGCAGTTTTATTCTCAATTCCTCGCTCCTCCACATGAAGCCAGCTGGGTGACCTTGGGCTAGTCACACTCTCGGCCCCGCCTACCTCACAGGGTGTCTGTTGTGGGGAGGGGAAAGGAAGGTGATTGTAAGCCAGTTTGATTCTTCCTTAAGCGGAAAAGGAAGTTGGTATATAAAAACCAACTCTACTTCTTCTTCTTCTTTAACCCCTCTCCCCCAAAATAATAATAATAAATTTTTGCAGTCATAGACCAGAAAATATCAAGGTACAAATTCTTTACTACAAATCTAACAGCCAAAAACCTTGTTTTTAAAAATTACTAGCAAAATAGATAAAATTCTGTATAAAATAATATAGAACAGTATAAAGCACAGATCAGTAGTTAATACGATTCTTTTATCATTACCAGCAACCCTCTTCTTATTTCGACCTTTGACCACATAAGCACAAAATTTGGCCACTTGCGTCAAAAATAAAATATCGGGGTCTTCATCAATTAATAGCTTTTCCAGCCATACCCATTCTGGGCATTTGAGGAGTTTAGCTAGTAAAGGAGAAACAAACGTAGCTCTCAGTCCACTGTAGTATGGACATCGAAACAAGACATGTACCATTGTCTCCAGTTCACCCATGGTACACGGGCAGAGTCTCTCTAAGGATGGAGTTTTTTGTATTTGCCTTCAAGTACAGCCGAGGGCACAGCCTCACATCTGGCCAGAGTGAAAGTTCTTCTAGTTTGATGGGCCTCAAGATGCGAGAGATGGTGAACCAGGGCCAGCCTTTTCCCCAATGTGCCGTTTGCCTTTGCCCTACCTTCTGGTCCTGAGATCTCTTGTGCGAAGGACACCTTCCCTGTGTCCATCAGGGGCCACTGTCTTCAAGAGGAAGTGAGCTACATCTCAGCCAATTGTGGGAAGGCTCTCATAGTGCCAGCGTGGTGTAATGGTTAAGAGCGGTGGTTTGGAGCGGTAGACTCTGATTTGGAGAACCGAGTTTGATTCCCCGCTCCTCCACTTGAGCAGCGGAGGCTAATCTGGTGAACTGGATTTGTTTCCCCGCTCCTACACACGAAGCCGGCTGGGGGACCTTGGGCTAGTCATACTCTCTCAGCCCCACCTACCTCCCAGGGTGTCTGTTGTGGGGAGAGAAGGGAAGGTGATTGTAAGCCGGTTTGATTCTCCCTTAAGTGGTAGAGAAAGTCAGCATATAAAAACCAACTTTTCTTCTTCTTCTTGGCATCTCCTGCTTCCCAGATGGTCCTTCGTGGGGCGGAGACAGAAGGCTGCGTGATCGTCTCGGCCGCCAAGGCCCAGCTGCTCCAGTGCCAGCACCACCCGGCCTGGTACGGGGACACGCTCAAGCAGAAGACCTCATGGACGTGCCTGCTGGACGGGATGCAATACTTTGCCACCACCGAAAGCAGCCCTTCGGAGCACGAGGACATGCAGCTCTGGCTGGAGGTGAGCCAAAGAAACGGAGGGCCAGGGGGCGGCTTCATGGCTGGTTTTATTTTCAAAGGATGCCAACCTCATACCTCTTGAGGTTCTCAAGCAGACTACAAAAGCAGCAGCTGATGCTGGTCCCTAGTAGACGGCGTTTGGGGGTATACTGCCTCTGAATATGGAAGCTCTGTTAACAGTTGCAAGGGCTTAAGAGGAGTCCTACTGGACCAGAACCAAAGGCCTATCTAGTACAATATTCAGTTTCTAACGGGGGGTCAGCCAGGCCTCTGGAAGTCTACCAAGAAGGTGGTCTTGCCCCAGTGGAATCTGATTTTCTTGCTGCTTGCAAATGATGTGGCCCTTGTTGTAAGAGAAAGTGAGGTGTACCTGGAGACAGAAATCTCTTAATATAGAGACTCGCCTGTGACGTTATCTGCATGGTTTGGGTGTGGTATTGTGGTTAAGAGCGGCAGACTGTAA
This sequence comes from Euleptes europaea, assembly GCF_029931775.1. Classification (NCBI taxonomy): domain Eukaryota; kingdom Metazoa; phylum Chordata; class Lepidosauria; order Squamata; family Sphaerodactylidae; genus Euleptes; species Euleptes europaea. The sequence goes on along the minus strand of NC_079330.1, from coordinate 25,054,838 downwards.
TCTGGAGAGCTGGGTTTGATTCCTCACTCCTCCACATGCAGCCGGCTGGGTGAGCTTGGGCCAGTCACAGTTCTCTTAGAGCTCTCTCAGCCCCACCTATCTCACAAGGTGTCTGTTGGGAGGGGAAGGGAAGGCGATTGCAAGCAGCTTTGAGACTCCTTAAAGGTAGAGAAAAGCGGGGTATAAAAAACAACTCTTTTCTTCTCCAAACACCACCGCCTGGCACACCAGGGAGCCTGGCATGGCTTTGTTATAGGTCCCTGCGCCAGCTGCCGGCTGCCTCTTTCTCTTCTCCTTTCCCCCTGCCCCACGAGGTGCTGCTGCCCTCCTCTAGTTCCTCCTCTGCCCTCAGGTCAAGAACATTGAGGAGCATCGACAGCGGAGCCTGGACTCAGTGCAGGAACTGATGGAGAGCGGGCAGGCGGTGGGTGGGATGGTGAGCACCACTACAGGTCAGTGTGCCAAGGGGGAGCGGGCAAACCCGGGCGGAAGAATTTGAGCCTTTCGTTTGCACGGGGCCCTCCCTGGGCACCCGGCCATAACCCTCCACCCACGCCTTGCTCCCCCCTAGACTGGAACCAGCCCCATGAGGTTCAGCCAATGCAGCAAGTCCAGCGGATCATCTCGCGGTGCAGCTGCCGGATGTACTACATCAGCTACAGCCACGACATCAACCCAGAGCTGGCTGCCCAGATCAAGCCACCCCAGCTGCCCGCGAACCAGGACAAGGACGACTTGCTCAAGAAGCAGGAGGGTGCGGAAGTGGGGTGGGTGGGCAGGAGGGGTTTTGGCCCCCTGGGGCACTTGGGCATCTCTTTCCTCCTGATCTATATCAGGCAGGGTGGGGGAAGAGGAGAGAAATGATGGTGCAGGACGTTGAGAATTAAGTACCCAAAGGTCAAGAAAAAAATCAACATCCAAGGCCAAAAGTTATACAATATAAAGGTTACGTCAATACAAAATATGTACATATTTGTTACAGGCTAAAATCAATAATGTTTCCCTCTTAGAATCATAGAGTTGGAAGGGACCACCAGGGCTATCTAGTCCAACCCCCTGCCCAATGCAGGAATTTCACAACTACCTCCCCCACACACACCCAGTGACCCCCCACTCCATGCCCTGAAGATGGCCAATATGCCCTCCCTCTCATGAACTGTCTAAGGTCATAGAATCAGCATTGCTGACAGATGGCCATCTAGTCTCTGCTTAAAAACCTCCAGGGAAGGAGCACTTACTACCTCCCAAGAAAGCCTGTTCCACTGAGGAACCGCTCTAACTGTTAGAAATTTCTTCCTAATGTCTAGATGCAAACTCTTTTGATTTAATTTCAACCCGTTGGTTCTGGTCCGACCTTCTGGGACAACAGAAAACAACTTGGTACCCTCCTCTATATGACAGCCCTTCAAGTTCTTGAAGATGAGCTGTCATATAGAGGAGGGTGCCGAGTTGTTTTCTGTTGCCCCAGAAGGTCGGACCAGAACCAACGGGTTGGAATTAAATCAATGAGGAGATGTTATATTTCATCCATAAATAAAAATGTCAAAATCTCATAGTCATAAAGATGACTCAAAGTCTGGAGTAGTTATAAAGTATTAAGGTGATAATACTTATTACTGAAATACTGAAATATAACATCTCCTCATTAGTTTCTCATTGGTATGGAAGCCTAAAACAGATGAGAAATGGAGGGGAAGGGATTGTAAGCCGCTCTGAGACTCCTTATGGGTAGAGAAAAGACGGGGTATAAAAGCCAACTCTTCTTCTTCTTTAAAGCCCTCCCCTCTTGTCTCTCCACCCCAGCGACTGTCACTCAGAGATACTGAGTCTAAACATGGAGATTTCATTCAGCCGTCACGGCTTACTAGCCATTGAGGGCCCTGTTTTCTGTCAATTTGGCTGATCCCCTTGTAAAGCTGACCAATCTACCATTATATATGTCCTGTGGCAGAGAGTTCCGCAAGTGAAATACTGTTATTGCGTAAAGAAGATAAGGATAGAAGTAAAACTACAGACCAGGGCCCAGTTTAAATTGTGTTGTGGTTTCCTCCCATCCATGCAACAATTACATTTTTTGTATTCATCTAAAACAGACCTTTTAGTATTTAAAAATTACTATTACGGTTTCATTTCGGTTTTAATATTGAGTCTGTGTTAGTGGCTTACTCCAGTTTAAAAGGGTCAGGAAGTTGGTTCTTCCCTGAAACCTGTCTGGAGCCTGCCCCTCCTTGATCCAGACTCTTTCCAAGATGCCCCCAGCTCCAACCTCCCCCTTCCCCACAGAGCAGGAGCGCTCAATCAATCAATCAATCAATCGTTTATTTACGGCTCTTGACCAGATAAAACAAAAAAACATGGACTAAAATAATCTCGCAAAGAAAGATTTACAGTCCGAGTCATACATCACTTAAAACCGTTAGGGTGGGATCATGCTAAGTCAACTATAAACCAAAGGGTTAAAGATATCGAGCGACAAGTAGATTTAGCAAGAGTGCCCCTATTTATGGCTCTCCCCCCCCCCCCGCTCCAAATTTTTCCTTGCACCAGCAGCCTATCTCTGTTACTTAGAGATAAACAAATATAGGAGGGCTTTTACCTTGGCTTGGTGCATAGCCTTACCCTCTGCTATGTTAGAGGGGAAATTTAAGAAGATACCGCAGTGAAAGTTCTGTGGCCGGTTCCGACGACGCCCCCTTTACTCTTTCCCCCCTTGCCGTTTCCAGGGGCTGCGGACACCTTCACCCTCATCCACCACGACCTGGAGATCTCCACCAACCCTGCGCAGTACGCCATGATCCTCGACATTGTCAACAACCTGCTGCTGCACGTGGAGCCCAAGCGCAAGGTGCTGTTAAGGGGGGGTGCTTCCCCCGCTTTCCCAAAATTCCAGCAAAGGCCACAGCACTTTGACAGGGGCAGTGTGCGTGGGAGGGAGACCGTGTGGCCCGTGCAATAATATGCCTGTAGCCTTAGGACGGGGGGGGGTAGACTCCGGTTCCAGTCCCCATTGAGAGCCATTGTGGTGTAGTGGTGGAGAGCGGCGGACTCTAATCTGGAGAAATCTACAACAGATAACATCTAAAACAGATAAAAGGAAATCTTTTTTCACACAACGCGTAGTTAAATTGTGGAACTCCCTGCCCCAGGATGTGGTGATGGCTGCCAACTTGGAAAGCTTTAAGAGGGGAGCGGACATGTTCCTGGAGGATAGGGATATTCATGGCTACTAGGCATGATGCAAACCTGTTCTCTCCAGGATCAGAGGAGCATGCCTATGATATGAGGTGCTGTGGGAACACAGGCAAGATGGTGATGCTACAGCCATCTTGTTTGTGGCTTCCTAGAGGCACCTGGTTTGCCACTATGTGAAAAGACTGCTGGACTTCATGGGCCTTGATCTGATCCAGCAGGGCTTTTCTTATGTTCTTATGAGAACCGGGTTTGATTCCCCACTCCTCCACATGAAGCCAGCTGAGGTGACCTGGGGCCAGTCACAGTTCTCACCGAACTCTCTCAGCACCACCTGCCTCACAGGCTGTCTGTTGTGGGGAGGGGAAGGGAAGGAGATCGTCAGCCGGTTTGATTCTCCTTAAAAGGTAGAGAAAGTCGGCATCTAAAAACCAACTCTTCTTCTCCTCCTCCTCCTCCTTCTACTCACTTGACTCTTCCTTTGTGGTTGACCTCTTCCTCAAACCATTGAATTCAAATTCAAATACCTTTATTGTCATAGTATAGTTTGTAAAAATAAATAAAGGAATAAAAGAAATATTTTTTTAAAAAAATAGAGTAAGTATAATTCAATCCTTGGTGATGTGGTCCGGAATAAGTTCCCATTGATTGGCCCCTATCATCAGGAATCTTGCCACGTTTTCAGTGATCTGTGAATCACGATTGGCTAATAGTTTGTAAAGCGTTTTTCTGCTGTTTAGGGAAGAGTACGGGACTAGAGGTTTTATAAGGTCTTCTCTTGAGGTGTCATATAGATGGCAGTCCAGAAGTATGTGGGGCAGAGGGTCGGGACATCCCACGCCACATCTGCAGACCCTTTCTTCGCAGGGTGTCTCAACGCATAGTTAAATTGTGGAACTCCCTGCCCCAGGATGCGGTGATGGCTGCCAGCTTTGAGGGCTTTAAGAGGGGAGTAGACATATTCATGGAGGAGAGGGGTATTCATGGCTATTAGTTAGAATGGATACTAGTCATGCTGCATACCTATTCTCTCTAGTATCAGAGGAGCATGCCTATTATATTGGGTGTGGTGGAACACAGGCAGGATGGTGCTGCTGCGGTCGTCTTGTTTGTGGCTTCCTAGAGGCACCTGGTTGGCCACGATGTGAACAGACTGCTGGACTTGATGGGCCTTGGTCTGATCCAGCAGGGCCTTTCTTATGTTCTTTCTTATGTTCTTATGTTAAACCATTGTTACCCACAGATTGGGTAACAAGTAGCTGGGCGAGCTCGAGCCAGTCGCCCAGCCTACCTCGCGGGTATGTTCAGGAAGGGGAACATTCAACCACTCTGAGACGCTTGGGCAGAGGACGACAGGCGAGTGGACGCAGGCAGCGCTATTGGGCTCCCCAGCTGCTTACGCCAGCCCCTCTTCTCCTCCACCTCCCCAGGAGCACAGCGAGAAAAAGCAGCGCGTCCGCTTCCAACTGGAGATCTCCAGCAACCCTGAGGAGCAGCGCAGCAGCATCCTGCACCTCCAGGAGGCCGTCCGCCAGCACGTGGCTCACATCCGGCATCTGGAGAAGCAGATGTACTCCAACATGAAGGTGCCCGGACCCCCCCCCCCCCGCGGCCACGGTGCCTCGGCCACCCCACGTCCTTGGGAAGGGGCAGGAGGCGGGCTGGCCTTCTCCCCGTGACGGCTTCCTCTCCCCTCGGCAGTCCCTGCAGGGTGACAGCAGGAACGAGGCACTGCTGGAGGCCAATCAGCAGCTGCAGCAGCAGCTGAGCCGGGAGAAAGCCGAACTGCAGCGGGAGAGCGAGGAGCTGAACATACTCATCAGGTGTGGAGGAAGCAGTAATGGCTGAGATTGGGGCTCGCTCGGGAGAAGAGAGAGGCCGCCTAGTCCGGCCTCCATGTGGCCAGCAGCGGCTGAAGGAGGTCCTTGGCTTTGCTGTGAGAGCTTCTCCGGATCTGTTTAGCCCAGGCCAGCGGATGTCCATGCACCATGAGGATTTGGGACACGGCCTGGCACCTAACTGGGAGAGACAGTCTGGTGTAGCAGTTACAAGAAGAAGAGTTGTTGCTTTTAATACCCCATTTTTATGCTTCATTGGGAGGGGCCGTGGCTCAGTGGTAGAGCATCTTCTTGGGATGCAGAAGGCCCCAGGTTCAATCCCCAGCATCTCCAGTTAAAGGGACTAGGCAAGTAGGTGATGTAAAAGACCCCCTGCCTGAGCCCTGGAGACAATACTGACCTTGATGGACCAAGGGTCTGATTCAGCAGAAGGCAGCTTCATGTGTTCATGTGTGTTCTCTACCTTTAAAGAGTCTCCAAGCGGTGTACAATCCCTTACCCTCCCTGCAACAGGCACCTTGTGAGGCAGGTTGGGCTGAGAGTTCAGAGAGAGAACTGTGACTGGCGCAAGGTCACCTAGCAGGTTTCATCCGAAGGAGTGGGGAATCAAAGCCGGTTCTCCAGATTAGCCTCCGGCACTCATGAGGAGCGGGGAATCAAACCCGGTTCTCCAGTTTAGCCTCCGCCACTCATGAGGAGTGGGGAATCAAATCCAGTTCACCAGATTAGCATCCGCCGCTCATGTGGAGGAGTGGGGAATCAAACCCGGTTCTCCAGATCAGAGTCCACTGCCCCTAACCACTACACCACTTTGTGTCAGACTAGGATCTGGGAGACCCTGGCTTGACTCCTCACTGCCATGGAAGCTTGCTGGTTGACCATGGGCCCAAGCCTACTTTACAGGGTTGTTGTGAAGATTAAAAAGGAGGACTGGAGAACGTTGTAAGCTGCTTTGGGTCCCGGTTGGAGAGAAGGGTGGGCTACACATACAATAATAACGAATTGCTTTGCGCTAAAAGGGGGCAGGAAGGCAGTGGCATACTGCCTGGGCGAAGCTTGGCCAGCTGCAAGGGTACCCATGCCTCCCCACCCCCCAAATCCAAGCTTCCACACCAGCATGTATTTTTGGCCTCGTCGCAGGTGCTTCAAAGATTTCCAGCTTCAACGTGCCAACAAGGTGGAACTGCGCAAGCAGCTGGAGGATGTCAGCGTGGCCCGGCGCACCGAGTTCTACTTTGCCCAGGCCCGCTGGCGCCTCACCGAAGAGGACGGGCAGCTGGGCATTGCCGAGCTGGAGCTCCAGCGCTTTCTCTACAGCAAGGTAGCCCCTGGCACAAAGGAGCGGGGGCGGAGCGGCAAGGGGTGGCGGGCACAGCTGGCCTGACCGTTCTTTTGCAGGTGAACAAGTCGGACGACACCGCCGAGCACCTCCTGGAACTGGGCTGGGTCACCATGAACAATCTCCTGCCCAATGCTATTTACAAGGTTGGTTGCGGGGGGGGGGTCAGGGTGATGGTCTGTGAGCCAAAAGCTGAGCCCCAGAAGTCTTGTGGAATGGCAGAAGCGAAGGGTGATAAAGGAATATGTGGAAACATCTGAAGATGCTCTATGCAGTTTAAGCCTCTAATTCATGGGTTCCCAAGTTGCCCTCCAATACCATTTCTGGTGCCTGCAATGCTGTTTTAGGAAGTGGGTGGGGCCAAGTAGGGTTTTTACCCAGCAGAGCTTCTGATTGACTATTAAGGAGGGGCTATGACTCATTGGTAAAGCATCTGCTTGGCATGCAGAAGGACCCAAGTTCAATCCCCGGCATCTCCAGTTAAAGGGACCGGGCAAGTAGGTGATATGAAAGACCTCTGCCTGAGACCCTGGAGAGCCGCTGCTGGTCTGAGTAGACAGTACTGACTTTGATGGACCAAGGGTCTGATTCAGTATAAGGCAGCTTTCTGTGTTCATGTGTTAACCTTTTAGGAGAGGGGCTATGGCTCAGTGGTAGAACATCTGCTTGGCATGCAGAAGGTCCCAGGTTCAATCCCCGGCATCTCCAGTTAAAGGGACCAGGCAAGTAGGTGATGTGAAAGACCTCTGCCTGAGACCCTGGAGAGCCGCTGCTGGTCTAAACAGTACTGACTTCGATGGACCAAGGTCTGATTCAGCATAAGGCAGCTTCATGTGTTTATTGGGGAGGGGCCGTGGCTCAGTGGTAGAGCATCTGCTTGGCATGCAAAAGGTCCCAGGTTCAATCCCCAGTGTCTCCAGTTCAAGGGACTAGGCAAGTAGGTGATGTGAAAGACCTCAGCCTGAGACCCTGGAGAGCCGTTGCCAGTCTGAGTAGACAATACTAACTTTGATGGACCAAGGGTCTGATTCAGTATAAGGCAGCTACATGTGATTGATTGGCTGTGAAGATTTGTTCCTGCGCCTGTCACAACACATCAGAATTCCAGATGTGCCCACAGGCCTAAAGGGGTTGGGGGCTTGAGCCACTTGAACCTGTGGTGTCTCTCCAGGGTCTCTAACACGGAAAGGCCTTTCCAAACAGCTGTGATCTCGGTTGTCGAGGATTCCAAGAATCGAACCTGGGCCTATCTGCAGGCAATGGAATTAATGAAAAGTGGGAAAAAAACCTCAACCTTTGCAAGGCAGACAGAGAACCTAAAAGTTGAGCTGCAGATTTATACAAAATACTGATATTGTTTATTATAAAGTGTACACCCAATTAAAAACACTAGGCCTAAACATTTGGCCCATTGATTAAAAGACTCCAAAAAGATAATTGCTAATTTACAAACATGGTTGATGATCATAAATATATGTAAATGACCAATAGACAACCAAACGCTTTTCAGCTTATGAGGCCTTCTTCAGAGGTCAAACATAAATTTCCACATTTTCAAAACACACCCTGAAGTACATATAAAGGAATGCTGAAAAGTAAATGTCTTCTATATTGTGTGGCCTGTTGTCACTTATTGGAGTCAAGCCTGGAATTTTCACCATTTAAATTGGCTCACACTGAGGTATTGTAATGTATTTTCTATTTCGTCAGGACGTGTCTATCATCAATCAACGATAAAGCATATTGGCCAGTAGGTTCTCTGCCTATCTGCAGGCAAAACACATGCTCAACCCCTCTAAGGAGAGTACCTCTGAGTGTGCCCAAAGCGCTTTTCATTCCACAGGTCGTGCCAGCCTAGCTGGGCTGCAGGAAGTCGGCAGCTTTGAAATTCTCTTGCTAGCCTTTTTCTTTGCGAGCCTCCCCCTTGTCCACGCTGCGTGCATTGCCCTAGTTGGGGAGGGGCTGTGGCTCAGTGGTAGAGCATCTGCTTGGCTTGCAGAAGGTCCCAGGTTCAATTCCCAGCATCTCCAGTTAGAGGAACTAGGCAAGTAGGTGATGTGAAAGACCCCTGCCTGAGACCCTGGAGAGCCGCTGCCGGTCTGAGTAGACAATACTGATTTTGATGGCTCAAGGGTCTGATCCAGTATAAGTCAGGCTCATGTGCCTTGCAGGTGGTGTTGCGGCCTCAGAGCGCTTGCCAGTCCGGGCGTCAGCTGGCCTTGCGCATCTTCAGCAAAGTCCGGCCCCCGGTGGGAGGCATTTCCATCAAAGAGCACTTTGAGGTGAGCAGGGAGGGGGAGAGGGAGAGTTGGGCCCCCGCCCCTCCTGTCCTCCAGCACACGCAGCTGGCCAAGGATGGCTGTGACCTCACTACGGCTGCTTCCGCCGCCCTTGCAGGTCAATGTGGTGCCCCTCACCATTCAGCTGACGCACCAGTTCTTCCAGCGGATGATGGGCTTCTTCTTCCCAGGGCGCAACGTGGAAGAGGAGGAGGCGGGGGACGAGGAGGACAAGTCGAAGCTTGTGACGACAGGTAAGCCGCTGCCGGGACGTAGAGAATCCTCCCTACTCCCCACCCTGGGAGGAAAAACTACGCCTTGCATCAAAATGCCGCTTGTTTAGGCCTTCCGGGGCATCTGGTTGGCCACTGGGTGGCACGCCAACAACAAAGGAGGGAAAAACTTAACCCTAAATTTAGTACCCAATTAAGTTCCCAAAAGGTCAAGAAAAAATAAACATCCAAGGTCAAAGGTTATACAATCTAAAAAGTACAAAGTACAAAATCTAAGTACAAAATATGTGTCTATTTATTTCAGGATAAAATCTAATGCCACGCATAACACATATGGATGGGGCCCTGCAAGAGCCTACCAGATTGACATGCTCGTTTAACACAATAAGACATAAAATCACACCGTTAAGACTCTGACCATACTTAGAGAGAGGCTGCCAGTCAGAGCAGACAGTATTGATCCTGATAGCCTACTGGTCTGATTCAGTGTAAGGCACCTTTATGCGTTCATGTGATGTTCTGAAGGGTATTCCCTGACCACTCAACGAACCGCGTGATCCATCCTCTCCCCACATGCATAGAGATGCCCTGTGTTTGCAAAGGCGTATGGTCAGAGTCTAATGGTGTGATTTTATGTCTTATTGTGTTAAATGAACATGTCGATTCGGTAGGCTCTTGCAGGGGCCCATATGTGTTACGTGTGGTATTAGATTTTATCCTGAACTAAACATACACATATTTTGTACTTACATAATTTTAAGAAGAAGAAGAGTTGGTTTTTATATGCCCACTTTCTCTACCGCTTAAGGCAGAATCAAATCGGCTTACAATCACCTTCCCTTCCCCTCCCCACAACAGACACCCTGTGAGGTAGGCGAGGCTGAGAGAGCTGTGACTAGCCCAACATCACCCAGCTGGCTTCATGTGGAGGAGTGGGGAAACAAATCCAGTTCACCAGATTAGCCTCCGCTGCTCATGCGGAGGAGTGGGGAATCAAACCACCGCTCTTAATCTAAATCTCTTTTAGATTGTATAACCTTTGGCCTTGGATGTTTGTTTATTTTTTCTTCACCTTTTGGCCACTGGGTAGACCAGGATGCCGGATAAGATGGCCCATTTGGATCAGCCCAGCTGGGCTCCTGTGACGTTCTTCTGTTCACCCCGTGTGCCGGAGGATCTCTCGTCTGGGAAATGAACGGCCCAAACACAGTGGGAGGGAGCCGGTAGCAAGCCATCTCTGAAGTGTCAGCAGAGAGAGAAATTAATTCAGAGAGAAGTCGATTAAAAGCTTCCATGTGCCTAAACGTGACCCATCGGCAGAGGGCGCTGCCTTCTGCATTTCTGATTGCATGGTCATAGAATAGAATTATAGAATCGTCAGAGTTGGAAGGGACCGCCAGGGCCATCTAATCCAGCCCCCTGCACGATGCAGGAAATTCACAGCTGCCTCCCCCTCACAACCCTAGGGACCCCTACTCCACACCCAGAAGTTGGGCAAAAAACCCCTCCAGGATCCCTGGCCAATCTGGCCTGGAGGAAAGTTGCTTCCTGACCCCAAAGTGGTGATCGGCATTTCCCTGGTCCTTCTTGAAGTCCCTGCTTCATCAGTGAGACTTCCCTTCATGCACCTGGGGCCTGTGGCTTTATGGCGGCAGTTCCAGCTCGTGCCACGGAGGCACCTTGAAATCTTGCCGCTTCCGGGGGAAGGACCTGCTGGGGATTGACAGCCAGTGTCTTTCCACCCTGCGCAGGGATGCCGGTGGTGAAGCCGCGGCAACTGATGGTCTCCGAAGACTCGTTGGGGCCAGGGAAAGGCATGGCCCAGGGGCTGAACCGAACGTCGGGGGTTAGGCGCTCGTTCCGCAAGACGCCGGAGGTAACTGCCCTGTTAATTCTGAGCTGCCAGAGATTGGGAATTGCACGGAGTTTGGGTGTGGCTGAGCTGGTTTGGGGAGGATCCTTACAATCCACATTTCAGGGAAACCTGAACCTTGAGCACTTCTTTATGTGTCCACCGCACTCTAAAAGGAACAGTTTGTACATCTTATAAGTGAACAGGGGGAAATCGGAGCTGCTGTTATGCCTGTTTTCTACGTTGCGTCTGCCAAAAATTGGCAGCAGTGTGGGCAGGAGAGGCAACCACGCAGAACTGGGTGGAGGAGAAGCAGGCACATGTGTCGGGCCAGAAAAGTGGGGAGGAGGGGCTTCTGGCTCTGTGGCAGAACATCTGCTCAGCCTGCAGGAAGTCCCAAGTTCAATGCCCGGTATCTCCAGCTCAGAGAGGAGGAGAGGAAATAGTCCTCTCCTTCAGACCCTGGTGAGCTTCTGCCAGCCAGAGTAGACAGTAGTCCGCAGAATGAACCAAGTCTCAGCAGGCAGAAGCTTATGGTTTTCATCTGAAGAGGGGTTCAGGCGCAGGCAGTCTTTCCCTCATGCTAAGGCCGGCTAGCCCGAGACTCTTGCGAGAGTTAAGGAGGCCCAGTGGGTCGGGGGCAGGAGGGGGCCCGGCTCAGCCAGCATAGACGGTGCCTCCCTAGCTCAGCATTTAGCTGCGTCGTTGTCCTCTTCCAGCATCCGGTGGATGACATTGACAAAATGAAAGAGCGAGCTGCCATGAACAACTCCTTCATCTACATCAAAATCCCTCAAGTGCCGTTGTGTGTCAGCTATAAGGTGAGTGCAGTTATGTGTGAGGGGGAAGCCCTTGGCGTCCGTGCACTAGGTCAGTGGTTCCCGACACTGGTACCTGTGGGCGCCATGGCACCTGCCACCACCTTTCCTGGTGCTCACCCAAGTATTTTTAGAAAGTGGGTGGGGCTCCTGTCTAGCAGGGCTTCCGATGGGCCGCTGGAGGTCCAATTGGCTATGCAAATTAAAATAATACTTTTCAGTGGCATCTGCCACTACAGAGAGCCAGCGTGGCATAGTGGTTAAGAGCAGTGGTTTTGAGAGGTGGACTCTGATCTGGAGAACCGGGTTTGTTTCCCCACTCCTCCACACGAAGCCAGCTGGGTGACCTTGGGCTAGTCACAGCTCTCTTAGAGCTCTCTCAGCTCCACCTGCCTCACAGGGTGTCTGTTGGGAGAGGAGGGGAAGGCAGTTGGCAGCCGGTTTGATTCTTCCTTAAGTGGTGGAGAAAGTCGGCATATAAAAACCAGCTCTTCTCCTTTTCCTTCTACAGTGTTGGTTTTATTCTCTTTCTCGCTGCTCTTTCCCTGCATTTTAAAAAATTACTCCTCTTTTGCCGTGCGCTCGGACGTCTTTGTGTGTGGCTGTGCCTCCCATGGCCACCATTTTGTGCTTGGCTCCACCTCCCATGATGGCCATCTTGTGGTTGCGCCCACTACCTCGTGTCTGAATTCCACATCTACCCACAAGCTCAAAAGTGTTGGGGATCCCTGCACTAGGTTTTATTTTCCTGGCTGGGTGTCGAATGCTGCTTCCGCATGCCGCTTGGCACTGTATGGACCCAGTTGCTTTGGGACACCAAAACGGGAGGCCATGCCTGAGGGCCGTTCCTCAGCTCGTAGCTGCAGGGGATCCCACCTGCAACTCATCCTGGTCAGGCTGTTTGTGTAACAATGGCTTCCAGCAGCCGGCTTGCATGAGCTGCAGCCCTTCTTGCTTTCCAGGCCCCTCCCTTAAATTGTGGAACTCCCTGCCCCAGGATGTAGTGATAGCTGCCAACTTGGAAGGCTTTAAGAGGGAATGGACATGTTCATGGAGAAGAGGGCTATTCATGGCTACTAGTTAAATTGGATGCTAGACATGATGCATACCTATTCTCTCCGGAATCACAGGAGCATGCCTGTTATATTAGGTGCTGTGGAACACAGGCAGGACAATTCTGCAGTCGCCTTGTTTATGGGCTTCCTAGAGGCACCCGGTTGGCCGCGGTGTGAACATTCTGCTGGATTTGATGGACCTTCGTCTGATCCAGCAGGGCTTTTTTTATGTTCTTATGGGTGGGGAGGGGGGGCTGTCCTGGCAGGCTCTGGCCTGAACCGCCGCATCCCATCTCTTCCTCAGGGGGAGAAGAACAGCGTGGACTGGGGGGACCTGAACTTGGTGCTGCCGTTCTTGGAATACCACAACAACACGTGGACGTGGCTGGACTTCGCCATGGCAGTGAAGCGGGACAGCCGCAAGGCCTTGGTGGCGCAGGTAATATGGAGGGGCGAGGAAGGGCGGGGCTTGCTGCGCAGTGCCTGGGGGTGATTGGCCCAAGTGTAGTGGGAGGGAGCCAGTAGCAAGCATCTCTGAAGGGTCAGCAGCTGGATAGAAGAAAGGCAGGGAGCAGCTTAGAAGCCAGGGCATCGCAGGCCTTGCAGGGGGGATGTTCCTGCTTAGAATCTCATCACTGCCCAGAATTCACTAGCTGGCTGCCAGCGTGGTGTAGGGGTTAGGAGCAGTGGACTCAAACTGGAGAACCGGGTTTGATCCCCCACTCCGCATGAGCGGCAGACTAATCTGGTGAACCAGGTTTGATTCCCCACTCCTCCACACGAGCGGTGGACTCTAATCTGGTGATCCGGGTTTGATTCCCCACTCCTCCGCATGAGTGGCAGACTCTACTCTGGTGATCCGGGTTTGATTCCCCACTCCTCCGCACGAGTGGCAGACTAATCTGGTGAACCGGGTTTGATTCCCCACTCCTCCACACGAGTGGCGGACTCTAATCTGGTGATCCGGGTTTGATTCCCCACTCCTACGCATGAAGCCAGCTGGGTGACCTTGGACCAGTCACAGTTCTCTCAGCCCCACCTACCTCACAGGGTGTCTGTTGTGGGGAGGGGAAGGCGATTGTAAGCCGGTTTGATTCTTCCTTAAGTGGTAAAGAAAGTCGGCATATAAAAACCAGCTCTTCTTCTTTTGTAGGTCATCAAAGAGAAGCTGCGTCTCAAGCCGGCCACTGGCTCAGACTCCCGGGGGAAGCAGGAAAGCAAGCTGGAAGGCCACATCCAGCAGCAGGAAGAAGACGAGAAGGCCCGGCTGCTGATCGGCTTGAGCGTCGGTGAGAAGAATCCTGGCAAGAAGTCCATTTTCAGCAGGCACAAATAAGATTGCACACGCATCCCACCCCGGCTGGCCAGGGAAGGAGGGAGAGATGGACGTGTCCAGTGACTGACTGTGTTCCCCCCACCCCAGGGCCAAATTCTCAGCTGCACTCAGACAAAGAAGCTCGGCTTGGCCCCGCTTGGCCTGGCTCCAGCGGGTGGGCCTGGAGGTGGAAGCCGCACATACTCGGCCGGCAAACGGGCCTGTTGGCGTTGCCAGAGCCTTCTCCCGACAGGCCCGGCAGGCAGCTTTATGCATTGTTGGTTGGGAAATGGGGAGCAGAAGAGTTTAAATAAGAGAGTTTATTATTTGGAGTTGCTTGTCCTTATTCATTGTCTGATAGTGGAGTAAGCAGCACAGAGTGATAAGCTGCAGTACTGCAGTCCAAGCTCTGCTCACGACCTGAGTTCGATCCCAATGGAAGTCGGTTTCAGGTAGCCAGCTCAAGGTTGACTCAGCCTTCCATCCTTCCGAGGTCGGTAAAATGAGTACCCAGCTTGCTGGGGGTAAAGGGAAGATGACTGGGGAAGGCACTGGCAAACCACCCCGGAAACACAGACTGCCTAGTAAACGTCAGTATGTGACGTCACCCTATGGGTCAGGAATGACCCGGTGCTTACACCTTTACCTTTAAGCAGTACTGGCCAGCAGGTGGCCTGGTTCAATCTGGCCTCATCTGCTCTCTGGGCCTTCTCAGAGAGAGCCAGCGTTGGTCAGAATTTGATCCTTCGACCCTGCTTGGAGGCTGGTGCAACTCATGCAGCAATCACTGTTCTTCGATGCTACTGTTGTCCTCCCCAGTACTGTTGTACCATCTGCGTGAAGCAGCAGGTGTTTGAAAGGTCTCTCCAGGGAATCCTTCCCAGGGGCTTGTTTTATCACGTAATTGCTTTGGTGGCATGGCCTCAGGCTGCAGCAACACTTAACCCCCACCAGGCCAGGCCAGGCCAGGTGTAACTTCTTAAGACACACATGAACACATGAAGCTGCCCTCTACTGAATCAGACCCTTGGTCCGTCAAAGTCAGTATTGTCGACTCAGACCGGCAGTGGCTCTTCAGGGTCTCTGGCAGAGGTCTTTCACATCACCTGTTTGCCTAGTCCCTTTAACTGGAGATGCTGGGGATTGAACCTGGGACCTTCTGCATGCAAAGCAGATGCTCTACCCCTGAGCCACAGATTATCACCAGTGCCTGCCTTCAGGCCCCTGTAGATGGAGCAGGTCCTGGCCTGTCTCTCAAATAGTGGGACCTCTCTCCACATGACATAGCACATCAATAGGATTTTACAGTCCAATAGCAATTGCAGGTGGGGAAAGTGTACCAGTTCATTGGGGACAGTCTTGTGGGTACTCAGTGGTTCATTGGGTCTTTTTCTCTACTTGGCAGGAGGGTTACAGTCTCCATACAACCTCCTATAATGGGGGAGAAATAGGAGTTCCTTCTAGGCCTCTTGGTCCGGCCAAGCGAGAAGGTCAGGGAGTGAATTGCCCCCCCATTAACATAGAGTCCAATGGATCAATGAGGACAGGAGGCTGGGTTTTGAGCTTTACAGCTTGCTTTATTGATCAAGGAATCATAACCGGGTGAGCCAGGATACAGACGATGAGCTCCGCGATCCTGTCACACCGAGGGAGAGGCAATGCAAGAGGTTTTATAGACATTTGACATTCCAATAACATTTGATGTTGCTTGTCAATGCATCGCCATTAGTTTCTACAGCGCCTGTGTGAGCATTGCTACATTAGTGAATAGAACTCTGTTGTTCCCTTGCAGGGTGAAGCGAAAGTATCAGAAAGGGAGGAATAGGTGGGAGGAAGGCTGTTCCCTTATGTGAGAGGAAAGATTCCAGCCTTTGGAATGTGTGTGTGTGCCTACTTGCTAAAGGAAAGGGGGGGGCCACTGACAAGCGGCTTCTGTGGGTATGCGTGTAGCTTGCGTGTCTGAATGTGGTTAGGTCGGCACCACAGGAGCCCTACTTGCCCATGAGAATCTGACCTAGTGTCAGCCCGTTCACATATTATGCAAAATCCTTGCATAAATGTATTCTGGCATCATCCAAGATTTCATATACTTCATTTACCGTAGGAGAGGGAGGTGGCACTGATAAAGTACAATTTGGGGAGGGGGTGGCAGCGTGATTGTTGCTCCTGCCACACTTCATTTGCTAATTTTTTTTAAAGCAATCAGCACCTCTCCTGTGGACAGCCTGAAAGAAGATGCCATGATCTTATGAATTATTTAGAAAAGGTGCACGCTGCCTCTCTGGAGCCCTGCTTGAGGTGGCTCATAGCTGTGGGACCCATATTCCTGGGTCTCATAGAATCATAGAGTTGGAAGGAACCACCAGGGTCATCTAGTCCAACCCCCTGCACAGTGCAGGAAATTCGCAACTGCCTCCTTTCCACCCCCAGAAGATGGCAAAAAAACAACCCAGGATCCCTAGCCAATCTGGCCTGGAGGTAAATTGCTTCTGGACCTCAAAGTAGCGGCCAGCATTATCCTGGTCATGTAAGAAGGGGCTATGAGAGCCAAGCACTAGCACAACCCTTACTGCCCTCCCTCTCATGATCTGCCTAAGGTCATAGAATCAGCATTGCTGACAGATGGCCATCTAGCATCTGCTTAAAAACCTCCAGGGAAGGAGCACTTAACCACCTCCCAAGGAAGCCTGTTCCACTGAGGAACTGCTCTAACTGTCAGAAAGTTCTTCCTAATGTTTAGCCAAAAACTCTTGATTTAATTTCAACCCACTGATTCTGGTCTGACCTTCTGGGGCAACAGAAAACAACTCTGCGCCATCCTGTATATGGCAGCCTTTCAAGTACTTGAAGATGGTTATCATGTCTCTTTTCAGTCGTCTCCGCTGGACATTAGTATGATTTTACATTCTTCATCATAGATCACTGGTGTAAGATTCCTTCCCATTATCTCCAAATTTGGGATTCCGTTCTTGCGGAGGCCACAGTGTGGGTAGTGAGTTGGTTGGTTTAAGCATGCTGGGATGGATCTTGCCAATGCTGCACCCCAAAGCCAGCAGAGTTATGGGGAGTGGGCATAAGAATACACTGGGGAGGTTGGGGTGCTGGTTAACCTGATGAGACTGTGATAGCAGTATTATACCTGCTTCCGCATACCACCCGGCATTGCGCCACATAGTTTCTGTGTAGCCACAATCATGCAGCTCTAAGGCAAGGGGCTATTTATCAAATTTAAGAACATGCTGTTAAGGAGAAGAAGAGTTGGTTTTTATATGCCGACTTTCTCTACCCTTTAAGGGAGAGTCAAACCGGCTTACAATTGCCTTCCCTCCCCCACCCCACAACAGACACCCTGTGAGGCAGGTGGGGCTGAGAGAGCTGTGACTAGCCCAAGGTCACCCAGCTGGCTTCATGTGTAGGAGTGGGGAAATAAATCCAGTTCACCAAATTAGCCTCCGCCGCTCATGTGGAGGAGTGGGGAATCAAACCCGGTTCTCTAGATCAGACTCCACCGCTCCAAACCACCACTCTTAACCACTACACCACGCTGGCTCAAGTCACAAGTCACCTCATGGCCGTCCCATCTGTGGGCATTCCAGGCAAGACACGAGCCGAGGTGGTTTGCCATTGCCTTCCTCCCTGTAGTAACCCTTGTCTTTTCGAGTACTCACCATGGCTGAACCTGCTTAGCTCCCAAGATCTGAGGAGCCCTGGCAAAGCTGGTCTATTTGTCTTGCTTTGCCAGACTAAACTGAGAATGTGTAGACCGGCATCTCTAATCTCCACGTGCCCTGGTTATCAGTTACTGGCCTGCCGAGAAATCTTAGAAGCTGCAAGGATTGGGGCTAGCAACCGCCCCTGAGCTTTCACCCTGTTATTCTGCACAGACATCTAGATCTATGACATCAGAGTACAAAGCGGTTATCTCCCTCTCAGCTATGCCATAGTATTAAGGTAGCCAGGCCAAAGGAGATTTGCTTATAATCCTCCTAGGAGTCCTTTGTTGATTTAAGTAGTACTGGCATCCCTCTAGTAATAGCATACTGGTGGGGGGGGCAGGGGGAGGATGGGGATTAATCAGTGCTTTAACCACTACAGATTCCTGAGTTACGCCTTGCCTGCAAAGCGCTTCCTCCATGGGGGGAATAATACCTGCCCAGTTCCTGGGTCACATTTATTTACATCCTCCTGAAGGCTTTCTGTAGTGAGAGGCCAGCCTACCTCGATGCTGACTGTAAACTCTTCGAGGCCGTTCCAACATTTTAATTTGTAGTGAGCTGCCTGTCTGGCCCTACACACATGAACACATGAAACTGCCTTCTACTGAATCAGACCCTGGGTCCATCAAAGTCAGTATTGTCTACTCAGACCGGCAGCGGCACTCCAGGGTCTCAGGCAGGGGTCTTTCACATCACCTACTTGCCTAGTCCCTTTAACTGGAGATGCCGGGGATTGAACCTGGGACCTTCTGCATGCCAAGCAGATGCTCCACCACTGAGCCACGGCCCCTCCCCATACGACAGTGAGTGATGCACAGATCACAAAAGGCCTTCACGGGGTACCTTGAATCCGCTTTGTGCCGCTAGAAGCCACGGAAAGCCACGCATCCTGCTGAGGGGTGGGTCAGTGTGTGTGGAAGGCCTCTCAGGGTTGAACGAGAAATGTCGGAAAAGAACACCAGGGTAACTGGAGACCTGCGATGGAGGAATGCTCTTCTGGATCATTAGGGTTCCCAACCTCCAGGTGGAGGCTGGAGATCTCTTGCTATTACACTTGATCTTACCGTTGCCAGCTCTGGGTTGGGAAATTTTTTTTGTGGGGGAGATTTTTTTTGTGGGGGGGAGCCTAAGGAGGGCGAGGTTTGGAGAGGGGACTTCATTGCCATAGAGTCCAATTGCCAAAGTGGCCATTTTCTCCAGGGCAGCTGATCTCTGTCACCAGGAGATCAGGTGGCTGGAGATCTCCTGCTATTGCAACTGGTCTCCAGGCAACAGAGATCAGTTCTGCTGGAGAAAATGGCCGCTTTGGCAATTGGACTTTAAGGCATTGAAGTCCCTCCCCTCTCCAAACCCCATCCTCCTCAGGCTCCCCCCCTCCCCTGCAAAAAAAACTCCAGGTATTTTCCAACCCAGAGGTGGCAACCCTAAGATCAGGTGTAATAGTGGAACCTACAGCAGATGCAGCTTCTGCAAGGTTTTTGCATAACGCAAGGTGGCAGGTGAGCTCTATGGCATTATACCCCAGTGAAGTCCTTCCCCTCCTCAAACCCCGCCCTCCTCAGGCTCCACCCCCAAATTCTCCAGGTATTTCCCAACCTGGAGCTGGCAACCCTATGAATCATGTCCCACATGGGTAGGGTTGCCAACCTCCAAGTAATAAAAAACCCAGTTGTAGGCTATATAAATAAGGACATGTGAGTATGAAAACTTAACTTTATTGTAAATAACCTATAACTGTTTATTAGGAATTTCCAATTAATAATGCTGGCATTGTAATTAACAGCTAAAGCGTTTCTGAGGTATATACACAAATCCAGATGTGAATTGAATTGAATAAGGCTTCCGTGAATCATTGGGGTGGCTGAAGAAGATTTGAAACAGGCGTTTACCGGCATCCTGTACCACTACCAAACGGACAACAGCCTACAATACTTAATTCAAGAAGAAGATTATCCGGGCTGTGTAACCGTGGTCTTGGTATTTTCTTTCCTGACGTTTCGCCAGCAGCTGTGGCAGGCATCTTCAGAGGATTGAATTGAATAAGGCTTCCGTGAATTCCTCTGAAGATGCCTGCCACAGCTGCTGGCGAAACGTCAGGAAAGAAAATACCAAGACCACGGTTACACAGCCCGGATAACCTACGAGAACCAATGAACTCTGACCGTGAAAGCCTTCGACAATATATCAAGAAGAAGACTTTGCTATATCTATATGTATTTCTGTTAACGCCTGCTCTGCGGTATTTTTGTTGTTGATGATGTGTACTTATGTTACATTATGGAAATAATAATGTACATATGACAAAAACTATTTACTTTTTTCATGCCACATGTTAAATATAACACATTTGGTTTAAGTCACAGTGGGTAGCCGTGTTAGTCTGTCTGCAGTAGTAGAAAAGGGCAAGAGTCCAGTAGCACCTTAAAGACTAACAAAATTATTTTCTGGTAGGGTATGAGCTTTCAGTGGTATCTGAAGAAGTGAGCTGTGGCTCACGAAAGCTCATACCCCGCCAGAAAATATTTTTGTTGGTCTTTAAGGTGCTACTGGGCTCTTGCCCTTTTCTACATTTGGTTTATTTATATAGCCTACAGCTGTGTTTTTGATGACAACTATACCTACAGTTGAAATGACTGGTTTGCAAACCTCCAGGTAATACACAGTGGGTCGCCGTGTTAGTCTGTCTGCAGTAGTAGAAAAGGGCAAGAGTCCAGTAGCACCTGAAGAAGTGAGCTGTGGCTCACGAAAGCTCATACCCTACCAGAAAATATTTTTTAGTCTTTAAGTTGCTACTGGGCTCTTGCCCTTTTCTACATTTGGTTTATTTATATAGCCTACAGCTGTGTTTTTGATGACAACTATACCTACAGTTGCAATGACTGGTTTGCAAACCTCCAGGTATTACACAGTGGGTCGCCGTGTTAGCCTGTCTGCAGTAGTAGAAAAGATCAGAGTCCAGTAGCACCTGAAGAAGTGAGCTGCGGCTCACGAAAGCTCATACCCTACCAGAAAATATTCTTGATCGTCTTTAAGGTGCTACTGGACTCTTGCCCTTTTCTACTACTGCAGACAGACTAACACAGCGACCCACTGTGGAATATGCTATATGGTAATTTATGGATCTAATCTGAAGAAGTGAGCTGCGGCTCACGAAAGCTCCTACCCTGCCAGAAAATATTTTTGTTAGTCTTTAAGGTGCTACCGGACTCTTGCCCTTTTCTGTGGCTCACGAAAGCTCATACCCTACCAGAAAATATTTGTCAAAAAGGGCAAGAGTCCAGTAGCACCTTAAAGACTAACAAAATATTTTCTGGTAGGGTATGAGCTTTTGTGAGCCACAGCTCACTTCTTCAGATACATCTGAAGAAGTGAGCTGTGGCTCACGAAAGCTCATACCCTACCAGAAAATATTTTTGTTAGTCTTTAAGGTGCTACTGGACTCTTGCCCTTTTTGACTACTGCAAACAGACTAACACGGCTACCCACTGAGAAAATATTTGTGTTAGTCTTTAAGGTGCTACCGGACTCTTGCCCTTTTCTGTGGCTCAAGAAAGCTCATAAACTACCAGAAAATATTTGTGTTAGTCTTTAACGTGCTACTGGACTCTTGCCCTTTTCGACTACTCCAGGTAATAGCCGATCTCCTGCTGTGACAACTGATCTCCATCCGTTAGAGACCAGTTCACCTGGAGCCAATGGGCCCCTTTGGCGATTGGCTTCAATGGCCTTGAAGTCCCTCCCCTCCCCAAACCCCGCCCTCCTCAGGCTCCGCCCCCCAAACCTCCCGCCGACGGCCAAGAGGGGCCTGGCAACCCTGCACGTGGAGGTGGCGGGGGCGGCTACGGCAAAAGCGTGCGGGAGCCGCGCCCGCCCGCGCGCACTGGGCGCTCCGCATCAGAGGCGGACCTTGCGTGGCCGCTGGGGAGGGGGCGGCGCTCCGGCTCGCGCTCCGGGGATTATCGCCCTTTACATAACGGGCTGGACTCCGGGGCCGCGCCGGGACTATGCGGGAGGCCGGCCGGCCAGCCAGCCATGGGAGCCGCCGGGAGCCGCGGCTGCGAGCCGGGCCAGCTGGAGGTAAGGTCCTGCGCGCCGGAGCCGCGGTGCCTTCTGCATGCCTTTTCTCAATTGCACACATGACGCTGCCGTCTACTGAATCAGACCCTTGGTCTATCCAAGTCAGTATTGTCTGTTGAGACCGGCAGCGGCTCTCCAGGGTCTCGGGCAGAGGTCTTTCCCATCACCTACTTGCCTAGTCCCTTTAACTGGAGATGCCTGGGATCGAACCTGGGACCTTCTGCATGCCAAGCGGAGGCTCTACCTTTGAGCCACCTACTCCCTTTAACTAGAGATGCCGGGGATTGAACCTGGGACCTTCTGCATGCCAAGCGGAGGCTCTACCATTGAGCCGCCTGGTCCCTTTAACTGGAGATGCCGGGCCTTGAACCTGGGACCTTCTGCATGCCAAGCGGAGGCTCTACCACTGAGCCGCCTGGTCCCTTTAACTAGAGATGCCAGGGATTGAACCTGGGACCTTCTGCATGCCAAGCGGAGGCTCTACCTTTGAGCCACCTACTCCCTTTAACTGGAGATGCCGGGGATTGAACCTGGGACCTTCTGCATGCCAAGCAGAGGCTCTACCTTTGAGTCACCTAGTCCCTTTAACTAGAGATGCCGGGCCTTGAACCTGGGACCTTCTGCATGCCAAGCGGAGGCTCTACCACTGAGCCACCTAGTCCCTTTAACTGGAGATGCCGGGGGTTGAACCTGGGACCTTCTGCATGCCAAGCGGAGGCTCTACCACTGAGCCACCTAGTCCCTTTAACTGGAGATGCCGGGCATTGAACCTGGGACCTCCTGTATGCCAAGCAGATGCTCAACCACTGAGCCACAGCCCCTGCCTCTGAGCGTGCCCGGAGCGCCAGCCAGGCAATAGAGGCGGGGGGCGCTGTTTGTCCCCGCTCGTCCGGCGTGACATCTGCCTTCTCTCGCAGGGCTCCCGCTTGCTGCCCGCCGCCTGGTGGGCGCGGGCCTGGAGGAGCGTCCTGGCCAACGCCGGCTCCCCCCTGCTGGGTGCCAGGGCCGAACGGCGGGCCCTGGCGGAGGAGGCGGCCCAGGCGGCAGCGCAGGAGCGGGCTCTGCCCCAGGGCGTCGCCCTCTTCTTGCCCGAGTTCCCCGTCCGGCCACCGCTGGGGCCGAGCCAGCTCAAGGTGGGTGCTCCGTTCTGGAGAGGGGGGGTGTCTGGCTGGGGGGTGCCAGCCCCTTAGGGATGCCAGCCTCCAGATGCCAGCCTCTCAGGGGTGCCGGCCTCCAGGTGGCACCTGGGTAGGGTCGCCAACTTCCAGGTGCTAGCTGGAGATCTCTTGCTGTGACAACTGATCTCCAACCGGTAGAGATCAGTCCACCTGGAGAAAAGGGCCGCTTGGGCAATTAGACTCTATGGCGTTGAAGTCCTTCCCCTCCCCAAACCCCGCCCTCCTCAGGCTCCACCCCAAAAACCTCCCACCGGTGGCGAAGAGGGACCTGACAGCCCTACACTTGGGGGTCCCCCGGAATTGCAGCTGATTTCCAGACTACAGAGATCAGTGCCCCTGTAGAAAATGGGTGCTTTGGATGGTGGACTCTATGTAGGGTTGCCAATCTCCATGAATGGGGTTGCCAGCCTCCGTGTACTAGCTGGCGATCTCCTGCTATTACAACTGATTTCCAGCCGACAGTGATCAGTTCGCCTGGAGAAAATGCCCCTCTGGCAATTGGACTCTATGGCATTGAAGTCCTTCCCCAAAACCTGCCCTCCTCAGTCTCTGCCCCCAAAAAAGGGACCTGCCAACCCTAACTCTATGGCATTACACCCCACTGAGATCCCTGTCCTCCCCAGGTTCCTTTCCAAAATCTCCAGCAGTTTCCCAACTTGGATCTGGTAAACCTACCCCCAAGCCCCCTCCAGTGGCT
This sequence comes from Euleptes europaea, assembly GCF_029931775.1. Lineage (NCBI taxonomy): Eukaryota > Metazoa > Chordata > Lepidosauria > Squamata > Sphaerodactylidae > Euleptes > Euleptes europaea. The sequence continues at coordinate 25,031,252 of NC_079330.1, read as the reverse complement.
ATAAGGTTTCCAACTTCCAGGTACTAGCTGGAGATCTCCTGCTATTACAACTGATCTCCAGCCGATAGAGATCAGTTCACCTGGAGAAAATGGCCGCTTTGGGAATTGGACTCCATGGCATTGAAGTCCCTCCCCAAACCCTGCCCTCCTCCGGCTCCGCCATAAAAACCTACCGCAGGGTGTGAAGAGGGACCTGGCTACCCTAGGTGGCCAGGGGGAACCTGGCTACCTGCCTCTCCTTGACACCGCTTGCCTTCTCCCTGCCAGGTGCTGGGCTTGGTGGCCAAGGGCTCCTTCGGGACGGTGCTGAAGGTGCTGGACTGCCGGCAAGAGCGGCTCTTTGCCATCAAGGTGAGCCTCATCTTGCCCTGCTCTCCTCCACCGGCCACCCTCTCCCTGGCGCTCACTCACGCGGGTTCTTTCCTCTGCAGGTGGTGCCCAAAACGGAGGTGCTTCGCCGGGACAGCCTGAAGCAGTGTAAGGAGGAGGTCAGCATCCAGGTGGGTGTCCTGGTGTGGGGCACGGCCTCTTGGCACAAGCAGAGTCGCCCCGGCCAGGGCGGGCTATAAATTGCAATAATAAATAAAAAAAGGCCAATATTCCCAGGGCAACACTGCACTGTAATGGGCTGAGCAGGACTTTCTTTGCACGCATTCCTTAACCAGACTGTATTGAAGGATCTCTTCCACTGTTTCTAATAACTTTTTCTGTTTGATCTGTGGGAACCTGTCCACAGTGACCCTGTCCCCTTGTTTCTCAGGGGAGTTGTTCTCGTGCTGGTTTTGGACTTCGTTCTGCTGTTCCCCGTTGTGGGGAGCAGGAAGGAGTAAGTGGGAAAGAAACATGGGCTATAATTGGTGGCTCTGTGGCCATTTCTGCTCCCTTGTGAATTTAACCTCATTTTCTTGGCTCCTTATGAGGCTGTCTTTGAGCTGGCTGGCCAGCCTCGACCTGTAAGTTGGGGGTTTTCTCCTTCGCCGATATAGCAATAAGAGGACTGAACTTCCTAGAACAAGCTCCTTCATCGGGTGTTTGGGGTTGACCCCGAAAGTATCTTGCATTGCAGGTTTTGCGTACTGCGCCCGAGTCAAAATTGTGTAGTCATGTCAGCTGAGAGGCAGTGTCGTATAATGGTTAGACCCTAGTTTGATTCTCTGCTCAGTAGTGAAGCTTAGTGGGTGCTCTTGGACCAGCCTCCCTCTCTTTCTCAGCATAACTTGTTCCCTTTCTTTCTCAGCATAATATGGGGAGGGGCCGTGGTTCAGTGGTAGAGCCTTTGCTTGGCATGCAGAAGGTCTCAGGTTCAATCCCCGGCATCTCCAGTTAAAGGGACGAGGCAAGGAGATGATATGAAAGACCTCTGCCTGAGACCCTGGAGAGCCTCTGCTGGTCTGAGTAGACAATACTGACTGATGGACCAAGGGTCTGATTCAGTATAAGGCAGCTTCATGTTTTCATAACTTGGTTGTGATAATGAAATTGAGGACAGGAGATCCATGGAGAAAGGGCAGAGTGAAAACGTGATGGATGAAAGGAAACGCAATACACACCCAAGAAATATCACTTATGGGTGCTGTTTTAGGTCTGATGTCTTTGTATATTCATTCCACTTGAGGACAGTTTCTGCTTTAATTTCGCAGTGCCCATGCACAAGCCTTCTTTGTTGTGCCCCCCACCCCAACTTATTGAATATTGAACACAGGCAGGATAACGCTGCTGCAGTCATCTTGTTTGTGGGCTTCCTAGAGGCACCTGGGTTGGCCCGTGTGTGAACAGTCTGGACTTGATGGGCCTTGGTCTGATGCAGCATGGCTTTTCATATGTTCTTACAAGTAACATAAATAAATAGATTTCTTCATGGGCAAAATCCGGTGACAGCTTAGGAGTGTAGCATTCCCCCCCCTTTGCCCCCAGAAATTTAAGAAACCTCTTAAAGGTTTTTGTTTAAATGCTTCCTCTGATTCGTCCCTTTCATCAGAGTTCTTGCCCATGTAGTGGTCGGTTGACACGTTGCTTTGGGGAGGGCATGGAGGGAGGGATGAGGAAGCCTTTTTGATCCCCGTCTTGCCACTGAGCCCTTTCTTCCCCCTCCCCGACTCACCAAGGCCTTTTTTTTTGTTCCTTAGAAGCAGGTGAGTCATCCGTTTGTACACTGCTTAGGGGACAGCTGGCAGGGGCAGCGCCATCTCTTCATTAGTGAGTGATCTCTTCTCTGCCCTGCGGGCATTGCCTTAGACTAGAGACGCCCCCCCCTTCCCCTGTGTGGCGTGCTTGTGCTTTCCGTGTCCACCCACGTGACTGCTGTTTACTTCTCCCAGAATGCCCTCCCCACCCACCCCCACTGCTGGTCCACATTCTCTGCGGATTAGGAGTAGTTTGTTCCCTCTCCCCAATGAGCAGGTCAACAAGGATCAAGGGATTTCTCTTCTGCGGGCAGACAGGCCTCAGATCCCAGCTACCCCTGCTTTTCTGCATTTTCTCCAGCCCTAGAGACCACACAGGGCCGCCTTAAAGAACAAAGCATTCTGCCCGCTCACACCGGGAAGACAAGAGACGAGCAAGATCTGCACGAGCGCCAAAAAATAACACCCGTCTCTTCTTTTCTCCCTCTCCCACAACACAGTGTGTACCTATTGCAGTACCGGAGACCTTTACACCTTCTGGAAGTCCGTGGGCCCTTTTGCTGAAAGCATCATCCGCTTGTTTGCCACGGAGCTGGTTCTGGTGCTAGGTGGGTACCCGTGACTGCTCTGCCCACCTCGGCCAAGGGAGTCTTGAGGAAGAAGGCTGGGGGTTAGGACTAGTTGGAGCTGGGCCTGAGTGGAGTCCTGCATGCGATCTACCCTGGGGAGCCCAGAGCTCCTATTGAAGATGAGCCTCAGTCCATATAAACAGTAAACAAAGAGAAGGGGGGAACTTTCTTCCTTACTCTTTCTTCTTCTTCTTCTTCAAAATTTTATTGAAAAATCGATGGGTACAGAAAGGAAGAGGGAAAGAAGGGGAAGGGACAAGATTTTACAGATTATACCTTCCGAGCCTTTGCTTGAACAACACTTGCTGGATCAACTAATTCACTCATTACATGTTTCTTCTTTGATCTTTACATAAATTGTAGTCATCTATAAGCTTTCTCTACTAATTTTTTATCAGTAAACATCTTTATGTCAGAACCCGGCATATTCTTAGGACTCGATTATTTTACTGATGACATAACTCCTATTATTCTAAAGATCTTCATATGCACTTTGAATAAAGTGACCGAGCCCTGTTTCTCCTTTCCATGCCCCAGTTTTGCTCAAAAGTGTGCCGCCAACGTGGGTGCTTTAGCAGAGCAGTGTAATCCTGTTGCTACGGTGGCCTAAATCCAAGACAAAGGAGCACATGGACTGTTAAATCAAGGAGGGGTTTGGGTAGCTATCCTCTCCTCGTCCTGCAGGTGTAACTTAAGGCTAGTGTTAAAGTCTATTCCAAGTGTGGATAATCTCCAGCCCCCCCCCCCCAATTGATTTGTATCTTTGGAGCTCTTAGCAAGCGGAGCCATTCTGAAGTCTCCTGGTTAAATATGGACTGAGTCAGCTGAGGAAAGGGGGGGCCGGGGATAAGGATTTGTCTTGTATTCAGTTTAATTCCCAAGTGTAATCCTGCCTTGCCGTTCAAAACAAATGTGCAAAAGGAGGCCGCCAAGTGCTAGGGTGGATACGTCAGTTGAGAGAGCCAGCGTGGCGTAGTGGTTAAGAGTGGTGGAGTCTGATCTGGAGAAGTGGGTTTGATTTCCCCCACTCCTCCACATGAGCGGCGGAGGCTAATCTGGTGAACTAGATTTGTTTCCCCACTCCTACACGAAGCCAGCTGGGTGGTCTTGGGCAAGTCACGCTCTCTCAGCCCCACCTACCTCACAGGGTGTCTGTTGTGGGGAGGGGAAGGGAAGGAGATTGTAAGCTGGTTTGATTCTCCCTTAAGTGGCAGAGAAAGTTGGCATATAAAAACCAACTCTTCTTCTTCTTCTTAAAAATCACCTTCTCCCAAATGAAAGAAGGCATGCACAGATGCTGCAGTGGAACAGAAACTTTGGGGGGCATTTTTATAAAACAACTCAAGATGGAGCCTAACAACAGAAGGAAGAAGGAGGGGAAAGAGGAGAGAAGAGAAAGTAATGGGATGGGAGGGGGAACGAGAAAGAGCTGATGGGATGAATGGCTGGTTGGTGGGTGACTGGTTGGTGGGTGACTAGAGGGGAGAACATATGGGGCAGGCAGTGGAGAGGACATTTGGGGGGTACCAGAAAAGTAGGGTTGCCAACCTCCAAGTGATGGCTGGAGATCTACTACTATTACAACTGATCTCCAGCCGATAGAGATCAGTTCCCTTGCAGAAAATGTCCGCTTTGGCTATTGGACTCTGTGGCATTGAAGCCCCTTCCCAAACCCCGCCCTCCTCAGGCTTCCCCCCCCCCAAATCTCCAGGTATATCTCAACCTGGAGCTGGCAACTCTACAGAAAAGGCGATGCAGCCAGCTAAGCAAGGGCACTAGAAGAAAAAAGAAAAAGAAGTTGGGAAGGTGGATGGTGGGGAGGGCCAGCGCAGGGGAGAAAGGAAGCTGAGATTTTATTATTTATTTATTTGGATACTTTTACCCTGCTTTTCTCCACTCAAAAGTGGCTAAACAATACAAGAAAGCATCAGGCCATAAATTTATACATTCAGAAGAACAACTTACCTACCTGGCAGCAACAAACTAATAAACAGAGAAGGAAAAGGGAACAGAGTCGCTGTCCCTGATGGCAACAGTCATCTTTCCTTCCAGGTGGCAGCTCCCTTTAGGCTTGCAGGAGTGGAGGAGAAAGAGCAGAGCAGGTGGTGAAAGCTGGGCCCTAGGGTTGCCAGGTCCCTCTTTGCCACCGGCAGGCAGTTTTTATGGCGGAGTCAGAGAAGGATGGGGTTTGGGGAGGGGACCGTTTTCTCCAGGTGAACGGATCTCTATTGGTTAGAGATCAGTTGTAATAGCAGGAGATCACCAGCTAGTGCCTGGAGGTTGGCAACCCTACTGTGCCCCTGACAGCAACAGTCTCTCTCCAGGCATGGAGTGGAGGCCAAAAGGGGCAGGAGGAAGCGGAGGGGAAGTGAGGACCACCCGAAGTGGGAATGAGATTTCCCCTTCTCGGAAGTCCTCGTGGGTCCCCAGCTTCTTTCTTCTTTCTTCCCCCCCTTCCCAGGATACCTTCACAACCTGGGAATTGTGCACCGTGACGTCAAGGTACAAAGCATGTTTCTTTCCCAGGGAGTGGTGGTGGTTGTCCTCATCTGGGTAGAGCATTTTATTCCAAATACATTTGTTCTCTCCCCTGGGAGGCATTTGCCCGCGTATCCCTCCTCCTCGCCCATCTTTTTTCCTCTTCCAGGGGATGGCTGTTTCTTGCCCAAGGGAGGAGAGACTGTGTGGGACTACATTTGAACAGCATGTAGTTAAGGGGGGTACAGAGTGGGTTAGGCTGGGTGGCCCTGCCTTATTTTGGCTATTTCTCCTTTGCAGATGGAAAATATCCTCCTGGATGAACGAGGTACGTTTTCTTAGTTGGTGGGTTAAAAAAAACCCCCATAATTTTATAATTAAGAGCACAATTTCAGGGCCAGACATTGTGCAACTGAGCCAAGCAAGTTTAAAACCATTAAAACACTGAATTAATCAAGAGTGTGTATTAAGGCAGATAGCAGACAAAGTTAGTCAGATTTAAACAATGAATATACCTTTAAAATAGCATTATCTAATGGTTCTGATTGTCTTAAATATGTTCAGACTGCTTGTTTTCAGTAAATTCTTGTTTTAAAAAGCATGCATTTTATTCATTCCAAAGGAAAATATTTTCTAGAAGTTTTTTAAGCTCCTCAAAACGTCTGTTGGAAAAGCCAAAAACCTTTTTTTTTTAGTTCTTGTTGGAGAACGTTTCCCTCATATTTTTTGTTTTTTCCCCCCTGAGCATTTGCATCTTTAGGTAAATTTTACCAGGGTCCCCCGTTGAAGCTCTACATGGGGCTAGCAGCCCTGCAATAGCTGTTGGTCCAGCTGAGGTTTTGCATCATCAAACAGGATCAGCATGGTGCACTGGTTAGGAGCAGTGGACTCTAACCTGGGGAATGGGGTTTGATTCCCCACTCCTCCATATGAGCGGCAGACTCTAATCTGATGAACCGGGATGGTTTCCCTGTCCTCCACCTGAAGCCTGTTGGGTGACCTTGGCTTGTCACAGTTCTCTCTGAACTCTCTGCCCCACCTACCTCACAAGGTGTCTGTTGTGGGGAGAGGAAGTGAAGGCAATTTTAAACCAGTTTGATTCTTCCTAAAAGGTAGAGAAAGTTGACATATAAAAACCAGCTCTTCTTCTTATCATTTTGGAAGGAATGATCGTGCTCATTGGCAGATCCGCATGCTAATCATTTTGGTTGTCATGCCTTACCACGTGCCCCATCCCCTCTGCTCCATTCAGGAGGTCTAATCACTACCAGCTCATATGTATCAGGCATGGCAAGCCCCAAAATTTATGAGCCAGGCTTAATTTTCAGACTGCAGGGCTTTGTATTTCAACAACCGTATTTCCTAACTTCTGCTGCCATAAAACCCAATCCTAAACGTTGGAGTCTTGTCTTTCCTGGGAGTTGAGGGTTTGCTCAACCCTGAGCCAAGTCTCTGTTTGTCGCGGCGGGGCAAGGCATCCCCGCCAGAGTGAAAGATATGAGAAGTTGTTGCCATTTGTGCTGGTCCAAAAGAAAAAAACCCCAAACAGAGAACAAAGTCCTTGTAACACCTTTTTATCAGGACCAACCAAATGACACATGACAACTTGCAAGCTTTTGAGGTCTCCAGGACTCTTCTTCAGGCTGGATGTTAGGGGGGGGGGGAAATAAGGAAAAGGAAGAAGCATCAGGACTTAATGTAACATTCCTGGTCCAATCTGTGTTGTGCTGTACATGTTAGATGCAGAACTGATAGTAATATCCCATGACACCCTGCTTTTTTTGAGAGAGGGAACCATGACATGGTTACATTCCACAGGCAGCAAATGGCCTTTTCTCTCTCCCTGCCAAGAACTAAATTCTCTTTTCAAAAGAGAGTGAATAAAAACACTTGGCAGCTACTGCATTAACTTTCTGGGGTAAATGTAAGGTGTTGTGTGAGGTATAAAGTCAATTAAGACCATATTATGTAGTGTTGCAGTCTTACTTCGTATGCACTGCTCTGAAACCAATTGGGTATTGGGAATTGTGTTCCTCCATTGGCGGGTCCCACCGGGCAGGACTGTCATGCCATCTTTTTCACCCCCAGGGCACTTGAAGCTGACTGACTTTGGCCTTTCCCGCCATCTGCCTTGGGGCAAAAGGGCCTACACCATCTGCGGGACCCTCCAGTACATGGGTAGGTAATAAGGCTGTAGCCCTGGTGGGGAGGGGTGGGCTTCATGGCTACTGCAGGGGTTATGACCTTCCTCTCCTTTCTTTCTGGCAGCCCCTGAAGTACTGAGTGGTGGTCCCTATGCCCACGCTGCTGATTGGTGGTCTCTGGGTGTGCTGCTGTTTGCCCTGGCCAGTGGGAAGGTGAGCACATGGGCATTTCCCTGCAGGAACGGAAAAGGGCGGTGGTGCCCCTTCAATGTCTTGAGGCATGATGGGAGCGGCTGTGGCTCAGTGGTAGTACATCTGCTTGGCATGCAGATGTCCCCAGATCCAATCCCTGGAATCTCCATCGAAAAGAACCAAACAGTAGGTTCACACAATGCATTGTGGTTTCTTCACGCAACACATAGTTAAATTGTGGAACTCCCTGCCCCAGGATGTGGTGATGGCTGCCAACTTGGAAGGCTTTAAGAGGAGACTGGACATGTTCATGGAGGAGAGGGGTATTCATGGCTACTAGTTAAAATAGATACTAGTCATTATGCATACCTATTCTCTCCAGGATCAGAGGAGCATGCCTGTTATATTAGGTGCTGTCGAACACAGGCAGGATGGTGCCGCTGCAGCCGTCTTGTTTGTGGGCTTCCTAGAGGCACCTGGTTGGCCACTGTGTGAACAGACTGCTGGACTTGATGGGCCCTTGTTCTGATCCAGCAGGGCTTTTCTTATGTCCTTATGTTTTTAAAGAACTCTGCTTGAGGCTTTGGAGAGCCTTTCCAGTCTGAGTAGACAATAGCGGCCGTGATGGACCAAGTGTCTGATTCAGGATAAGGCAGCTGCATGTATGCGTGGGAGCCTGCCGTACGCTCCTGAAAAGTCACAAGTGGAGTAGGGCAGGGTTCGTCCTTTCCCAGCATGCGGCAGATAGATGGCCTCTGAATATGGAGGTTCTATTCAGCTGTCAAGGCTAATAGCCGTTGACAGGTCACTAATAGGCCTTTGGGTAATCCCTTTTTGAAATCATCTGAACTAGTGGCGTGGGCAACTCTTGTGGCAGCGAGTTCCGTAAGCTGTGTGAACCTTTCTCTTGTCACTCCTGCACCTGCTGTTGGTTACGTTTTTGGGGAGGGAGGATGGGGAGGGGGTTGATCCTTAGTTCAAGCTTATGTCAAGCAAAGGAGAAAACTTTCCAGCTCTCCACTCTCCTCTCCTTCAGTTCCCAGTTGCTCCGGAGAGAGACCACAAGGCCATGCTCCGCAGTGTGCAAGGCTGCAGCTACACCGCTCCACTCACTCTCAGCCTGGGCCTGCGTCTTCTTCTCAGCGAGGTACGTTTTCCTGCTGCCCCTCCCTCCGTCTTTCCTCTCTAGCATGTGTCTGGCTGCCCCTGCCATTCAGCTAGGGTTGCCCGGTCCCTCTTCGCCACCGGCTGGGGGTTTTTGGGGCGGAGGCTGAGGAGGGTGGGGTTTGGGGAGGGGAGGGCCTTCAATGCCATAGAGTCCAATGGCCAAAGCGGCAATTTTCTCCAGGTGAACTGATCTCTGTCGGCTGGAGATCAGTTGTAATAACGGGAGATCTCCAGCTACTACCTGGAGGTTGGAACTAGAAAATCACACCTCTATACTTGTAGATAGTTGTATAAAATCAGTATAGGAATTAGATAGTCCCAGTATAAACAGTTCACATTAAACAAGGGTAACCAGTATGAAGTAACATAATATAGTCCGTGTAGAGACTTGCAAAAAGATACCATAGAAGTGCTGGTGTACAAATAAACCAACAACAAGAAGCCTCACAAACAGATTGCCAAAAGGCAAAAGTAGTCCCCCAAAAGGCTGAAAACGTGGTATGTAGTTTGAAGTTTCCAGGTGTGAAGAGGCACTGGTAGCGACGACTATGAAGTCTTGGCTGGTCAACTCCATGTCAATTTCACAGTGGACGTGAACAATGAAGCGTGTCACGAAATAATTCACTATTCAGCTACAGTAAACTGAATGTCTTAAAATGCCCTTAGGTGAGCAGTCCTAATGGACGGAAGAGGTTAGGATCGTATTTCTTATTGGGCAGAGTCAAGATTTTTTTTCAGTTTGGTAGATGTGTAGCTGGGTCGGGATGGAGAGTTTTGTAGAACTGGACGTTTCGTATCCCCTAGAACTGTCCACGTCCTTGAAGGCTGAGAAGTTCGTTTATGTAATTTAAAGGTAAAGGTAAAGGTCCCCTGTGCAAGCACCAGGTCATTCCTGACCCATGGGGTGACGTCACATCCCGACGTTTACTAGGCAGACTTTGTTTATGGGGTGGTTTGCCAGTGCCTTCCCCAGTCATCTTCCCTTGACCCCCAGCAAGCTGGGTCCTCACTTTACCGACCTCGGAAGGATGGAAGGCTGAGTCAACCTTGAGCCGGCTACCTGAAACCGACTTCCGTTGGGATCGAACTCAGGTCGTGAGCAGAGCTTGGACTGCAGTACTGCAGCTTACCACTCTGCGCCACGGGGCTCATTTAGATAACTTATTATCCCACTTTTCTTTCCCATAGGGCCTTGAAGTGGCTTAAAAAGACCTAGTTGAAATAACAATTAAGACAAAATATAACCAATACCCAGAAAAAAACTTCCAGTGGTCAGCATGCTCTATGGCTGCCGGCTGTAAGCCCTTTGGCCACGCCCAGGTTTTTAATTTGCGGAAACAGGAAGGGGACAGAAACACAGCTGAGATGTTGCACAGTTGGCAAGATGGGGTTGCCAGGTCCTTCTGTCATCAGCGGGAGATTTTTGGGGCGGAGCCTGAGGAGGGTAGGGCTTGGGGAAGGGAAGGACGTCAATGCCATAGAGTCCAATGGCCAAAGCAGCCATTTTTTCCAGGTGAACTGAACTCTATCGGCTGGAGATCAGTTGTAAGAGCAGGAGATCTCCTGCCACCACCTGGAGGTTTTTTTCAAAAAAATGTAAATTCAACTGTAAATTGGTAGTATTCAAAAATCACAGATGTAGGCTAATGATTCACTTATATCAAATTCAACAGAAATTAGCAATTGACTTGTGGTGTCCTTCTTTCATGAATTATGCATATATTCATGAAAGAAAGACACCACAATTGCTAATTTCTGTTGAATTTGATTTTTTATGAATTTTGCCTTGTTGTATATATAAAACTGTACATTTAATTTTGTTGATTGAAAAGGCACTATGAAGCAATAGTGTAATCTGAGGAAATTATATTTATAAACATTGATATAAGTGAATCATTAGCCTACATCTGTGATTTTTGAATACCACCTGGAGGTTGGCAACCCCACCAGTGACGGAGCTCCCCTTGCATCCGCTTCTCTGAAGTTCTCCTGCCTGACTGTGCTTCTGCCTGATGCCAGACCCAGCACTTCCCGCTGCTAGCTGAAAGAGCGCCTCAGTCATTCAATTCCTCTTCTGAGAGCGACTGTCCTCTGACCTTCTCTGCTTAAGCTGATTGCTGGCTGCTGACAAGCGGGTCATGCCCCTCGGCAACTCAGCTGAGCGACAAGATGAGCCGCTGCCCCCTCGCACGCAGGCCCTTGTGTAACCGGCGGTGTCCTCTTGCTTCCAGCTCCTGTGCCAGGATCCGCAGCGACGCCTGCGCTACCCCCACCACTTCCGGGGCCACCTCTTCTTCCACGGAATGACCTTTGACGCCGAGCTCTTGCAGAAGCAGCCGGTGGATTTTGTGCTGCGCCTGCGGCAAGCCAGCGACCCCGTTCTGGACCCCACCGCCTTTTCGGATTTTGACTGTGACTTCTTGAGCCCCGGGAGCCAGCCTTGGCCTGGCTGAGGCTGCTGGGTAGGGGAAGGGGTGCCGGAGGCTCTGTTAGGCCATGGCTGTCTTGACGAGCAGCATCCAGTTCTCAGGAAACCAGTGGAGGATCAACCGGGGAGACCACTCTGGCTGCCCCCTTCCTTTGCCCAGGGCAACTGAGCTAGGGCCTCTTTTAAAACAGAGAGCCAGTGTGGTGTAGTGGTGAAGAGCGGTGGTTTGGAGCGGCGGACTCTGATCTGGAGAACCGGGTTTGTTTCCCCCACTCCTGCACATGAGTGACGGAGGCTAATCTGGTGAACAGGATTTGTTTCCCCACTCCTCCACACGAAGCCAGCTGGGTGACCTTGGGCTAGTCACACACTCTCAGCCCCACCTACCTCACAGGATGTCTGATGTGGGGAGGGGAAGGGAAGGCGATTGCAAGCCGGTTTGAGTCTCCCTTAAGTGGTAGAGAAAGTCGGCATATAAAAACCAACTCTTCTCCTCCTCCTCCTCTTCCTCTCACTCTGCTGCCATCGTTAAAGACACTGCGTCAAGTTGGGAAGGGCCAGTGTGGTTTCTCAGGCTCCCATGTTAGGAATCTGTGCTTAAACATGCCTGGGGGCGGGAGAAGGGAAGAAATGAGACAGTTGCACCAGTGGTGGGTGGAGGAAGGGTTGTGGTAGTTGCTGATAGCCTCTTCTTGCTTTGTTACAGCAACATATTTGCAGGAAGTACTTCTTCCATGTTGCTTTCCAGGACCACATCTTGGGGATGGCTACCAGGCACCCTCCCTGCACTAGCAGGTGTGCTGGATTAGGCTCCCCCACCAGCCCCTTGCCAATAACACAGATGCTGTTTGCCCCACTTTTGGAAGTTCGGGACCCAGGGAGTCTCCTCGGCAATCAGATTCAAAGGAGGCCACACAGTATTGCGGGGTAGGATGAGCGTAGGTTGGAGAGCACACAGGCCTTTGAACGGAATCCCTCCGTGAGTGGAATGAAAGGCACAGCAGGAGTATTTTGCCACTTGCCACTTCTGTCTAATACTGAAGAGGCCTGTGAAACCCAGAAGCTTGCATTTTCTTGTATTATCCTAATGCGCCGTATTTGTTTTGCATCCTTCTTTTTGTACGAGACAAAGTAGTGTGTTTCCTAGGACAGGCTCCTTCCTTCTTTAAGTTATTCTGTGCCAACCCCCCGTTCCCCAATGGATGGAGTCAGGTTTGATTCTGCTCCCTGTTCACCACAATGGTGGAGCTGCCTCAGCAGCCTGTCTGTCTTTTTTTCTCCTTTATGCAAGCAAGCAATAAATCTGTTTCATCTATATGCAGCCACCGAGTGTTTTCATGGGGCACGTTGCAGTCCAAGGTTGCAGTTGGGTGTGTGTGTGTGCGCGGAGGGTGGGGGAGAGCCCAATTCCAGAAGGGAAAAGACTTTCCTCTTGACATGTACCTGCTAAGCCCAGAATAACTGCTTTTCTGGTCCGGCCAGGTCTAGAGTTGCTGACTTCAGTAGATCTGGGGGTGCAGCCTAGGGAGGAGAGGGTTTGGGGAGGAGAGGGATCTCAGTGGGGCATAACGCCATAGAGTCCACCCTCCAATGCAGCCCTTTTCTCCAAGGGAACTGATCTCTGTAGTCTGGAGATCAGTTGTAATTCCAGGTGAGCCAGTGTGGCATAATGGTTTAAGAGTATTACACTAGTATCTAGGGAACCTAGATTTGAATTCCTACTCGTGCCATGGAAGCTCGCTGGGTGACCGTGGGCCAATCACATTCTCTCGGACTAACTTACCTCACAGGGTTGTTGTGAGGATAAAATGGAAGAGGGGAGAATGATGTAAAGAAGCCTTGGGTCCCCATTGGGAAGAAAGGCAGGACATAAACGAATTAAATAAAACAAATGAGATCTCCATTTGTGCATTAGTCCTTCAAAGGGGAATTCTAGCTGCAAACGTCAGGAAATCTTAACAGTTTAATACATAAACAAAGAACAATTATACAGGAATTGTTTGCAACAATAGTTTTACGGATACCATGGACCACCAAAAAGATCAACTCACATGAAGCTGCCTTCTACTGAATCAGACCCTTGGCCCATCAAAGTCAGTATTGTCTACTCAGACAGGCAAGGTCTCAGACAGAGGTCTTTCACATCACCTACTTGCCTGGTCCCTTTAACTGGAGATGCTGGGGATTGAACTCGGGACCTTCTGCATGCCAAGCAGATGCTCTACCACTGAGCCACAGTCTCTCCCTTTAAGCTTGAATTCTCCCTAGAAGCTAAAATGAATAAACTGAGGCTATTGTACTTTGGTCACATTATGAGAAAACAAGCGTCACTGAAGAAGACAATAAAGCGAGGAAAAGTGGAAAAGAGGAAGACCCAACATGAGATGAATTGACTATAAAGGAAGCCCTCGTTTTGCAAGACCTGAGCAAGGCTGTTGAGGATATGACGTTTTGGAGGACAACGGCTGTTACCGCACTAGGTATTCCCAGCGATGTATCAAGAGTTTGGAAATGTTATAAAAAACATCGCTTTAAAAGGAGCTGTTACCGCACTAGGTATTCCCAGCAATGTATTAAGAGTTTGAAAATGTTATAAAAAGTACTGTTTGCACTTTGTTTGGCCCCTTTAGCTGTGAAGACGTCTTCCAACCATTTTTTAGCTGTGGCATCCAAAAACCCTTTTAAAGCAATGTTTTTTATAATATTTTCAAACTCTTGATACATCGCTGGGAATACCTAGTGCGGTAACAGCGGTTGATTCATGGGTCGCTGTGAGTCAGAAACACTGAACATACGCACATAAGAGTAACACAATATGTAGGGTTGCCAGCTCTGGGTTGGGAAATACCTGGAGAGTTTTTTTGGGGGGAAGCCTGAGGAGGGGAGGGTCTTCAATGCCATAAAGTCCAATTGCCAAAGCGATCATTTTCTCCAGGTGAATTGGCAACCCTAACATATTGTGTCGTCATTAGGATTAATGATCATATTGGAATACCGATCATTATATCTTATTGTTCTGACACCAATTGTTCATAAACACAATTTACACGTTTACGGCAATTTGCAGCGATAAGTGTAAAAAGATGCTCAACTGGGAGGCTACAAAAATGAATGTGACCGTCTGAGATACCAGACAAGAATGACTGGATAAATAAAATGTTTGAACTAGCAGAAAGGGCTAAACTCACTGCTTTAGTAAATCAAAAAGACAATGAAGAATATATGAGAGAATGGGAGGCATGGATAACATATTGTAAAAACGAATTAAATATGGGAAATGTTAAAGGCTATGACTTAATCTAATTCAATTGATTAATGATGAAAGGATGAAGTATTCAACAATTAAAGCATATAGGATGATAATATGTAGTTTATAGAAATGATACAATGAATTATAATGAATTAGAAAACAAATGCAGAGGGGATTAAATAGATATCAATATGACAGAGGAGGGGAGAGGGGAAGTCAGAAAAAGTCACTACTGATTAGGCTGATTAGTTTGAAATGGTTTTTATGTTATGTAACTCTGAAGATGAAATTGTTTTTATTTTATGTAACTCTGAAGATGACAATATTGAAATTGTGTGTGACTTAATAAGAAAATTAAAAAAATATATATATAAAAAAAAAATGAACGTGACCACTGCAATTAAACCGGGGGCGTTTCGCCGTTGGCCAACGCATGGGCGGCCGAGTTCCGGGAAAGGGCGTGTCTTCACGAGGAGGCCCCTCCCCTTTCTCGCCCCTTCCTCCAGTCGCTTGCGCGTTCGGGCGCTGTCGTCATGCGGGCGGCCACGCCCGGGTCTTCACCTGACCAATGAGCGTCCAGAAGGGTTTCGTTTAAAATTGTTCGGCGGGTGGCGCAGCCCTGCAAAGGTTTCCTTTGGGTGACGCTATGGAGGAGCCTCTAGTGAGATTGGAGGAGGTAGGACGAGCCGGGCGGAGATGCTCTTTTCTTCCCCCCTTGCCTTAGGGGTAGGGTTGCCAACTCCGGGGTGGAAAAATCCTGGAGATCCTAGGTTGGAGCTTGGGGTGGGTGAGGTTTGGGGAGGGGGGCACCTCTGGTTATAACGACGCAGACCCCACCTTTCAAAGCTGCTGGGTTTTTTTTTTTGGTTTTTTTTTTAAGGAACCGATTTGTGTAGCCTGCGGACCAGTTGCAATTCTGGGTGATCGCCAGGCCCCACCGGGAGGTTGGCAGCCCATCATAGGGTGGTCCCTAACACACTTTTCATGCACTTCCTTGCATGCAATAACGCTAGGAAAAGTTGAAGGCAGCAGGGGGGGAAAGGGAGACCCAAAATGAGATGAATTGATGGACTATATCAATTCATCTCATTTTGGGTCTCCCTGGAAAAGACAGTCATGCTAGGAAAAGTTGAAGGCAGGAAAAAAGGAAGACCCAAAATGAGATGAATTGATGGACTATAGAGGAAGCCACTGGAAAAGACAGTAATGCTGGGAAAAGTGGAGGGCAGCAGGAAAAGAGGAAGACCGGACAAGAGGTGGATTGACTCAATAAAGGAAGCCACAGCCTTCAGTTTGCAAGATCTGAGCAAGGTTGTCAAAGTTAGGACATTTTGGAGGACTTCCATTCATAGGGTCGCCATGAGTCGGAAGCGACTTGACGGCACTTAACCCCCACAAAGGAAGTCCTCGGTTTGCAAGACCTGAGCAAGGCTGTTAAGGATAGGACGTTTTAGAGGACGTTGATTCATAGGGTCGCCGTGAGTCAGAAACACTGAACATACGCATGCAAGGAAGTAGGTCTTCTGGAACGCCTGGCCGTACCGTGAATGTTTTGAGAACCAGTGTGACAGACTCGTAAAAGATGTCTGGTTAGGATTGGGGAGGCCTGGGTTCAAATTTCTGTTTAGTGCGTTTGAGTCCTCTATTTACTTTCAAACCTATTTACAGGGTGGTGGTTGTTTTTTCAAAAACCTCCCTTGGAGGAAGGCTGGGGTAAAAGCATAAATATAATTAACGAAGCTCTGTTAAAACACTCATTCCATTTCATTGGCAATGTATTCAGCCTTGCAGAGTAAAATCTGTACAAACTTGGACAATACATAATGCCCCTATGGATCCTGTGGGGCCCTGTATATTATGCAAGCTTTACTGCATAATATGTGGGTTTTGTTCTTAACTTCTTTTTTTCTTCACAACCTGTCATATGGCAAACAATTAGATATTTGTGCTAAGGCTGCATAGGTTGTAGCAGTTTGCAGCACACCTGTCCTGTCTCTCAGAAGTATTGTTCATAGAAAACGAAGGCCTTTATACTTCTCAGAAAAGTGCCAAATAGCATAATTTTAAATGCTGTTGTATATCTATAATATTCATGAGTATAAATTGTGGGGAATATAAATTCAGAGATGCGAGTGTCTTTTAAAATAGGATAAGATGCACCAATATCTTCTCTGTCCAAGGGCCTGGTAAGTCAGAACGGGGTTTTGTTCTGGGTTTTTTGCTCCTGTTTATGGATCAATAAGTTTCTCACTCCCACTGACTTCAGTTTTCCTTTGGGGATGTGTAAATGCATTTTTTTCTGTTCTGGTTTGCCTTCTGCATTGCATGTACTGAATGGGCTTTTTGTCCTGTGTAATTTTTGTTTTGTTTTGCTATCTTACTGTAAGTTTAATGGGCATATCTTCTCCCCCCCCCCCGGCCAATGCTTGACCACAGACCCCAGAGACCTCCTTTTCTGGGTTTTCGGGGATCATGTCACCTTGTGGCAACTCCTGGATGACCTCGCTAGCATGGCTGGAGCAGAGTATGCCGGATTCCCCCGTGTTCGAGGCCCTCCATCAGAGGCTCTCTGCCTTGTTTCAAGATAAGGGCACAGGAATGACCCCAGTCTCTACAGCATCTGCAGCCACCTGGAAGACACCCCCAAGCCTACAGGAAGCTGGTGTGAACACCTCCCCAGGGGAGACAACGTCCACCGAGGGCAGCAACACGGGGACTGCCTGCCTGCTGGGACAGTAAGTTCTGCTCCTCATCTGGGTGTATCTTTTTGACTGGCTGAGGTTGCTTCTGTCATAGTGGGTGGCCTTCTGTGGGCAGTGGGTGCCACCTTCTTCGCTGCCAGCTCACAAAGATCTGGCTGCCGTGTGTTGGCCTGATAAGTCTACTTTTGAGGAGAAGATGGTGAAGGCCAAAATGGCATTATGAAGACCTCATCTGTGAAAAAGATTCCGTATCTTCCTTCTGAACAGGCTTAAACAGGTATGGGACTTTCTGGGATTCGATGATGAAGAAGAGTTGGTTTTTATATGCAGACTTTCTCTCCCTTTTAAGAAGAATCAATCCCATTCCCTTCCTCTCCCCACAACAGACACCCTATGAAGTAGGTGGGGCTGAGAGAAGTCTTAAGAGAGCTGTGTTGAGCCCAAGATCACCCAGCTGGCTTCATGTGGAAGAGTGGCGAATCAAACCCGGTTCTCTAGATTGGAGTCCACCGCTCTTAACCACTATACCACACTGATGGCTGGGACAGATGTAAGAGGCTGATAAAATCATAGCTAGGGTGGAAAGACCTTTTCTCCTCCTCCCAAGTGTTATGAAACTAGCATTCTATTCAGGACTGATAAGAGAGGCGAAATGTCTTTGCATGGCGCATAGTTGGCTTGAGAAATTTGGTGCGTGGATGGACGTAATGATCATAAATTCAGAAAGCTTTTAAAAAAACTGAATCTAGCTAATCCTGGCTAGAGAAGGGGTTCTCATTATGAAGGTCTTTCACAGATGAGTCACAGTGGGTAGCCGCGTTAGTCTGTCTGCAGTAATAGAAAAGGGCAAGAGTCCAGTAGCACCTTAAAGTCTAACAAAAATATTTTCTGGTAGGGTATGAGCTTTCGTGAGCCACAGCTCACTTCTTCAGATGTCTTCAGGTATCTGAAGAAGTGAGCTGTGGCTCACGAAAGCTCATACCCTACCAGAAAATATTTCTGTTAGTCTTTAAGGTGCTACTGGACTCTTGCCTTTTTCTACTACTTTCACAGATGAGGTCTTCATAATTCCCCCGGGGGGAATCTTAGGGTTCCGGGGAGGAATTGGGACCACTATTCAGCAAATCTGCATAGTATTTAGAATGCACCTTTTGAGTTAGACTATCTTGGTATGGAAGGGAATTATATTCTGAACAATGGTGAAAGGGGGGAATGGAGCAAAAAAGGTTGAGAACCACTGGGCTAGAGGGTGGCATTAGCTCAATGTGGCCCTGATTATCAGGTGCTAGGCCCAGACAACCAGGCTGTCTCCTCTGTGCCTCACTTGGCTTCCCAGAAGCATGGAGCGTTCCACTCCTGGAAAGGGGGTGCTGAGCCGCCTGGGCCTTTGATCAGAGTCGTGCCTGTTTTGTTTGCAGCCCGTCTCGCAATCAGCTGAGTGGCCTGTCCCGACCAGCGCTGGAGGGCTGCCTGGAGAGTGCCTTTGCCATCATAGAGGCCTTCTCGCACCACCTCCGGGCATGCCAGGAACTTCGGGGGCCGGTGGCACATTTGGCGGCCGCAGAGCAGAGGGATGCGACTACCCAGACCCCCACAGAGGTAAGAGGCTAAGAAGGTAGGAGAAGGCTGCTGCGGTCGTCTTGTTTGGTGGCTTCCTAGAGGCACCTGGTTGGCCACTGGGTGGACAGACTGCTGGACTTGATGGGCCTTGGTCTGATCCAGCAGGGCTTTTCTTATGTTCTTCTGTAAGGCTTTCAGAGGGGAATGGAGGAGTGGGCTATTCATGGCTACTAGTAAAAATGGCTACTAGTCATGAGACATACCTATTCTCTCCAGTAGCAGAGGCGCATGCGGCAGAACACAGGCAGGATGCTGCTACTGCAGTCGTCTTGTTTGTGGGCTTCCTAGAAGCACCTGGTTGGCCATCGTGTGAACAGACTGCAGGATTGGATGGACATTGGTCTGATCCAGCAGGGCGTTTCTTATGTTCTTATGGTTGGAATCAGGTGCTCTGGATCTCTGTGCCCCAGAAATCCATATCTGACCTGTGTTATGAGAATAGAACATGGTTTACTCTTCGGCATTGTTTATTCTGCTCATAGGGAATGGCAAGGAATTCAGCAGCACTCTGGAGTCCTGGCTGCAACACTGAGGGGGGGAGGTTGTTTCCTCATACACTGGCTTCACCTGCCCGCTTTTGTGTGCAGCATACCTGAAATCCAATGTAGCTAGCATGTGTAAAAGTGGGTGAAGGTTTATGAAATTGAAGCTAGGGCATACTCTTAATTTGGGAGGGATTGGTGGTGGATCTTTTTTGAAAGCCATGGGGATCTGCTTTTGCTTGAGCCCTCTCTCTGGGGGGCTTGGAAGTTGGTTTTTATATGCCCACTTTCTTACAACTTAAGGAAGAATCAAACCTGCTTACAATCGCCTTCCCCTCCCCACAACAGTCACCCTGTGAGGTAGGTGGGGCTGAGAGAGCTCTAAGAGAGCTGTGACTAGCCCAAGATAACCCAGCTGGCTTCGTGTGTAGGAGTGGGGAAACCAACCGAGTTCACCTGATTAGCCTCCACCGCTCATGTTGAGGAGTGTGGGAAATCAAACCCGGTTCTCCAGATCAGAGTCCACCGCTCTTAACCACTTCACCGCATACTGGCGAGCTGGGAGGGTGGTGTAGGGTAGTGGCCAAGAGAATGAGCTGTGATCTGGGAGTTCTCAATTAGAATCTCGCCTCTACTACAGACTCCTTAGGTGGCTTTGGGCAAATTACTCTCTCTCTTGCCTTGCAGGACTGTTGCAGAGAATGCAACCGGTAACATATCTAAAATGCTTTAAAACGCTGGAAGGGCTGCTTAAATGCATCTGAATATTATTTCAAGATAAATAAAAATCAAATACAAATTTATTTAATGTACAGTCCAAGACCAATAAAAATAGAATGAATACAATAATTCAGATTTCCAGAATAGCAATTTAACTCATGGGGAAAAAACATTTACAATTGTAGAATCACAGAATTATGCAATATCTTATAAAACCTTTAGCTAAAAAACCTATGTATGGCTCACCCAAGTTTCCTAATTTTGTAGGCTAAACGTTATTGCTAAAAAGCCTATGTATGGCTTACCCAAGTTTTCCTAATTGTATAGGCTATCCAACCAAATTTGGCGATCTTAAAAGTGATCTCAAGCTAATAGTGCTGAGCTCCGATAGGGGAATTGTGGCTGACGGGTGCTGGGGTGTGTCTGGCTACAGCCTGCCTCAAGCTGGCTCCGTCCTGCCTCTCCTTCCCAGGATATCGGCAGCTTGAGCCTTCTTTCCTCTCTGCTGTGTTTCTCTGTAGCTTATTAGAGGGGGTAAACACTGGCAGCCCAATGCCGTCTTGGATGACTTTGACCCTTTCTTTAGAAAAGGGTGCTAGCTGTGCAAATAGGTCGGAGAGGTTGGGTGCCGTGACCACTGGAGCCTCACGGTTGTTCCTTTTCCTTCTTAAAGCATGGCATTACCAACCCTATTTCCATAATCTGAGTTATGGACTGTCCCAAGCAGCCCTGTTACCTTTACCTCCCCATTGGCTTTAGACAGTGACGTGACTCTGTGTGTTAAGTGCCGTCAAGTCACTTCCGACTCACGGTGACTGAATCGATGTTCTCCAAAACATCCTGTCCTTAACAGCCTTGCTCAGGTCTTGCGAACTGAGGGCCGCGGCTTCCTTTATAGAGTCAATCCATCTCTTGTTGGGTCTTCCTCTTTTCTTGCTACCTTTGACTTTTCCTAGCAAGAGCCAAGGAAATTAATTGTACATGGCTGTCGGCGTCACAAATAACTAAAACATAGTAATACAACAAACAGTAGTACGTACATACATACAATTGGCTAAAACATGGTAATACAGCAATATAAAGAAAACAAATCAGCGATTAAAATATAACAGATAGCAAAATGTACTCACTGTTTTAAACTTAATTAATAGCTCCTTCAGAAACCGTAGATCTTATTTTCTTTGTGGCTAGGGCAAACAAAGAAACCCTGTGTTATGTAAGCATCGATGTCAGGCAGCAGACATTTGATTTTATCCTCATACGAATATACCATAGTAACAGATAAAATTTTTGTTAAAAATTTGGCCCTAGGACCATCATACAGGGACTTTTCCTAGTATGAACCAGCATGGTGTAGTGGTTAAGAACGGTGGTTTGGGGCGGTGCGGTCTGATCTGGAGAACTGGGCTGGTTTCCCCTCTCCTCCACATGAAGCCAGTTGGGTGACCTTGGGCAAGTCACAGTTCTCTCTGAACTCTCTCAGCCCCACCTACCTCACAGGGTGTCTGTTGTGGGGAGGGGAAGGGAAGGAGATCGTAAGCCGGTTTGATTCTCCCTTAAGTGGTAGAGAAAGTTGGCATATAAAAACCAACTCTTCTTCCTCTTTTCCAGTAATACCTGGCTGCATTAGCAGAGACGTTTGGGGAAGTGTGTGTGTGTAGGTAGGTAGACAGGTCCTTTCAGTGGTGTAGGGCAGTATTCAAGATGACTGAAGAACCTGCCTGCTCGAAGCACTGCGAAACTTGGCCTGGCCTCCAGGGCTGGCTCTTCTCTTCCCGTTGTGGCTTCTCAAGAGGCTTTTGTGTTGGGGTTTTCTCAGTATCCTGACTCGTCCGAGAAGTTGAGGAGGCTCCACCAATCCATGCAGAAGAGCCACGAGAGCCATGAGAGACTAGCCAAGCAGATGATGGGCACCGTCGAAGAAATGGTTGGTATGAAGGCTGGTCTGGGGCTAGCTGGGGCATTCTCAGGCCAGGCTGGTCTTGTGGAGGGGGAATCTGTGGGTGGAAGGAAGCGGAAAGGTTTCACTCTTGTCCCCCTTCCTCCCCTGTCACATGAACACATGAAGCTGCCTTATACTGAATCAGACCCTTGGTCCTTCTAAGACAGTATTGTCTACTCAGACCGGCAGCGGCTCTCCAGGGTCTCAGGTAGAAATCTTGCCTAGTCCCTTTAACTGGAGACGCCAGGGATTGAATCTGGGACCTTCTGCATGCCAAGCAGATGCTCTGCCACTGAGCCAGGGCCCCACTGAGTCACTGTCCCAGCAGTTGTTGCTCTATGTGTGTAAATTTATTTTTGTTCACCTTATTTATATCCTGCCTTTCTCCCTACGGGGATCCAAAGCAACTTGCATGGTTCTCCTCTCCTCCAGTAACTTGAATTGTTCTCCTCCTCCTCATGCCAACCCTGCGAGTCAGGCTAGGGTGACAGTTTATGACTGGCCCAAGGTCACCCAGCAAGCTTCCATACAGGGATTTGAACCTGGGTTTCCCAGCTCCTAGTCTGACACTCTACAATCACTATACCATGCTGGCGTCCTCCGGAAATAAAATCTGGGCCTTTGTGTGCGGGAAGCAGAAGGGCAAAGTTGGTCAGGGAGAGGTCTGGGAAGGGTGCCTTGGAGGGGCTGGCTGGGCCTGCTGTTGCTCTCAAAGGACTTCCTGGGTACCCACTAGGCCAAGGTGGGTCCAACAGGCCAGACCCTGATTTTTCCCCAGCAGTGGTCAGCCAGATGCCTGCAGGAATCCCCTAAGACATGTGTGGAGACAGCAGCAGGGCCTCCCCCTCCCCCCCAGCCCCGTTTTCAGCATTAGTATTCAAGACAGATTTGTCTTTTGGAGGTGTGTGTGTAAAGTGCCATCAAGTCACAGCTGACTTATGGCGACCCCTTTTGGGGGGTTTTCATGGTAAGAGACTAACAGAGGTGGTTTGCCAGTGCCTTCCTCTGCACAGCAACCCAGGTATTCCTTGGTGGTCTCCCATCCAAATACTAACCAGGGCTGACCCTGTTTAGCTTCTGAGATCTGATGAGATCAGGCTAGCCTGGGCCATCCAGGTCAGGGCCTTTTAGAGGTGGAAGCTCCATTTTCGCCATCGTGGCTAAGAGCCAAGAACGGGGCTGTGTTCCACTAATTTCCTTTTTTAATTTTTTTTATTTTCTTATTAAGTCATTCAATTTTAATATTGTCATCTTCAGAGTTACATAAAATAAAACCATTTCAAACTATTCAGCCTAATCAGTATTGACTTTTCTGACTTCCCCTCTCCCCTCCTCTATGGAATTAATATCTATATAATCCCCTCTGTATTTGTTTTCTAATTCATTATAATTCATTATATCATTTCTATAAACTACATATAATCATCCTATATACTTTAATTATTGAATACTTTGTCCTTTCAACATTGATCAGTTGAATTAGATTAAATCATAGCCTTTAACATTTCCCATAGTTAATTCATTTTCACAATATGTTATCCATGCCTCCCATTCTCTCACATATTCTTCATTGTCTTTTTGATTTACTAAAGCAGTAAATTTAGCCATTTCTGCTAGTTCAAACGTTTTATTTATCCAGTCATTCTTGACTGGTATCTCAGGCATTTTCCATTTAGCTGCATAGACCAATCTTGCAGCAGTGGTGGCATATATCAAAAAAGTTCTTTGTGTCAAAATATGTTCTGGTATCATACTTAACAGCATCATCTCCGGTGTTTTTGGGATATTTCGCTGTAAAATTAGTCTTAGTTCATTGTAAATCATATCCCAAAAGTTTTTAGCTTTGTCGCAAAGCCACCATATATGATGAAAAGAACCAACTTCTTCCTTGCATTTCCAACAATTTGGTGACATTGTACCGTACATTTTGGCTAGTTCATCTGTAGATCATCTTATATATGTTCTCTCTCAATGACTGTGAAAGCACCAGTTTCATATCTTGTGTTCCACTAATTTCCGTTCCTTATAAAAACAGACATCTTGGCTAGCAGCCGTGGCTACGTCTCATGGCTCTGTGTTGTGTGAAGAAGGATGTTCTTTTTCCTCTCTTGGAGTGACCGTTCATCGCTTTCATAGGATAGCTTCCAGTTCTGGCATTATGGGGGGAAGAGAAACCTTTTCTCGTTGTAATATTACAAACCAATCACATTACCACCACCCCGGTGAACTTTTAAAATTCTTTTTAGAAAGCCATGAATACTTCAGCCTGTTGTAGGACGGGTGTTCTCTTCTTTATGGTCCCTCCCACCCACCCTAGCGGTCTCCACAATACCCAGTGCAATTATTGTGAGGATTTTTTCAATCTTTGACAAAGGTTTGCCTTTCTTCACTCCTCCAGCTCACAGAAATGACATGCTCCCTCTGTCATAGTACCAGAACGTGGGGTCATCTGCTGAAGCTGGAGGGTGAGAGATTCAAAACAAATAAAAGGAAGTATTTCTTCACACAATGCATAGTTAAATTGCAGAACTCCCATCACCCAGCATGGTGATGGCTGCCAACCTGGAAGGCTTTAAGAGGGGAGTGGACATGTTCATGGAGGAGAGGGCTATCCATGGCTACTAGTCAAAATGAATACTAGTCATGATGCATACCTATTCTCTGTACTATCAGAGGAGCATGCTTATTATACTAGGTGCTGTGGAACACAGGCGAGACAATGCTGCTGCAGCAGTCTTGCTTGTGGGTTTCCTAGAGGCACCCGGTTGGCCACTGTGTGAACAGACTGCTGGACTTGATGGGCCTTGGTCTGATCCAGCATGTCTTTTCTTATGTTCTTATGTAAGGCTTTAAGAGCCCCGTGGCGCAGAGTGGTAAGCTGCAGTACTGCAGTCCAAGGTCTGCTCACGACCTGAGTTTGATCCCAATGGAAGTCGGTTTCAGGTAGCCAGCTCAAGGTTGACTCAGCCTTCCATCCTTCTGAGGTCGGTAAAATGAGTACCCAGCTTGCTGGGGGTAAAGGGAAAGATGAGTGGGGAAGGCAGTGGCAAACCAGGCCATAAACGTAGTCTGCCTAGTAAACGTCGGGATGTGACATCACCCCATGGGTCAGGAATGACCCGGTGCTTGCACAGGGGACTTTTACCTTAAGGCTTTAAGAGGGGAGTGGGCATGTTCATGGAGGAGAGGACTATCCATGGCCACTAGTCAAAATGGATACTAGTCACCATGCATACCTATTCTCTCCAGGATCAGAGGATCATGCCTATTCTATTAGGTGCTGTGAAACACAAGCAGGATGGCACTGCTGCAGTCGTCTTGTTTGTTGGCTTCCTAGAGGCACCTGGTTGGCTGCTGTGTGAACAGGATGCTGGACTTAATGGGCCTTAGTCTGATCCAGCATGGCTTTTCTTACGTTCTTATGCTGAGGGAGTGGCCTACCGAGGGCTTCGAAGTCTGTCCAGATGGTCACTGGGACTTCTGTCTGCTCAGGGGGTCTTTGCAGAAAGCATCTGAAAAAGGAACCATGGCACTTTTTAGAATTCTGCGGCTCTTCAAACAAGCTTGACCTCAATGGCTCGGCTGCTAGGGCTGGCTGAGGGATCTGACCCACTTTCTGGCTTAATTCAAGCTACTGTTCTATTTACAGTTTAGCCTGCGGCTCTTAAACCAGAACGCATTTTGGCTTGCCAGCTTCCCCACTTGTTTAAATTCAGCCGATCTGATCCATGGCTGGACTACTACAACCTGCTCTACGTAGGGCTGCTCTCAAAGGCAGCCCAGAAACTACAGCTGCTTCAAAACGCTGCCGCTTGGATATTGACAGGGATGCATTCTCACGGATTGCCGAGCAGTTGCCTTGGCTTCAGTTTGTTTCTGAGCTCAGTTCAGGGTTCTTCTTCCAAACTCAATTGGCTGAGAACTTCGTCCAAAGCCACTCTACAAGATATAATCCTATGCAAGTCTACTTGGCTGTCCCATCTGTTCAAAGAATTTAAATGTCAGGCCGGGGAAATGCTCTGGATTTCCCCACCACCAACACATTATGGTGCACTGCGACAGATGGCCAAGGTGAGATGTGTGTATGGCTAATTCTTCTCTTCCCAGACCTCCCCCCACACCGCCAAATCTGGGATGTAGTTGCTCTGCCTGTTTCACTGTACTTTACTGCAAACTCAAACCAGGACAGGTTTGTTCCGGTTGTAACACACAGGAATCCCATCCACAACGGGAATGGCTTAAATGCAACTTTAATATAAAGAGCAACTCTTGTGCAGCAACCTCTGAGCCTTGCTCTGGAACGGATTCAGTTCCTGCGATCTCAGGGCATGCCCTCAAAGGTCCCAAAGATGGCAAAATATAAATGAATTGTCTCTAAATAGTCAGTTCCATCACTGCAGCCTGCAACTCTCCTTGTTCTTCCCACTGAATAGCAAAACCAGAGAAGAAGAAGAGTTGGTTATTATATGCCAACTTTCTCTACCACTTAAGGAAGACTCAAAGAGGTGATGGGTGGGCGGGATCCTGAGTCCCTTCTGCCAAGGCTTTCTCCACCAAAGGAAGGCGTGGCAGAAGCAGCAAGTTGTAAGATCCAACCTGATGTATTTCACTCAAGAGCCAGTGTGGTGTAGTTGTTAAGGTGCCGGACTAGGACCTGGGAAACCCCTGCTCGCGCCATGGAAGCTTGCTGGGGGAGCTTGGGCCAGTCACACACACTCTCAACCTCAACTCTGGCTAGTATTTGGATGGGAGACCTCCAAGGAATACCAGGGGCATGACGCAGAGGCAGGCAATGGCAAACCCCCTCCAAACGTCTCTTGCTTTGAAAACTCTTTGGGGTCTCCATAAGTCGGATGTGACTTGATGGCAAAAACAAACACTTGTTTGATTTTTATAGGTTTTGTCCCCCAATTCAGCTTCTACCAATTTTCTTGCAGTTTGCACGGAGGGGGGTGTCTTTCTGGGTCCCCTGCTCTGGAAGGCATCCGTCAAATGGGCCTCATGACTTCTTTTTGCAGAGTGGCCTTGCTGAAGGGTACACAGCGTACATGAAGGAAGGGGACCGCTTTGCGAGTGTTGTGCGGGAGGACTGGAGCCGAATGCAGCTTGACGTGAGTTTCCCCTTGCAGCGACAAGTGCTTGGATGATGGAATAGAGGGCAAGCTAATCAAATTTGCAGACGACACCAAATTAGGAGGAGTAGTTAATACCCCAGAGGACAGGGTCAGAGTTCAGAATGACCTTGATGGACTGGAGAGCTGGGCCATAAGCAATAAAATGGATTTCAATAGGGGGAAGTGTAAGGTACTTCACCTAGGCAGAAACAACAGAAGGCACAGATACAGGATGGGAGATAGTTGGCTTGACAACAGTACATGTGAAAGAGATCTGGGAGTCATAGTGGACCACAAACTGAACATGAGTAAACAGTGTGATATGGCAGCTGAGGAGGCCAATGCAATTCTGGGCTGCATCAATAGGAGTATTGTGTCTAGATCAAGGAAAGTAATACTACCACTGTATTCTGCATTGGTCAGACCTCACTTGGAATACTGTGTCCAGTTTTGGGCTCCACAATTTAAGAAGGATGTTAACAAGTTGGAGCGTGTCCAGAGGAGGGCGACCAGAATGATAAGAGGTCTGAAATCCATGCCCTATGAGGAGAGACTTAGGGAGTTAGGTTTGTTTAGTTTGAAGAAGAGAAGGTTGAGGGGTGACATGATAGCTGTGTTTAAATATTTGAAGGGATGTCATGTTGATGGGGGAACTAGCTTGTTCTCTGTTGCTCCAGAGACAAGGACACGGAGTAATGGATTTAAACTAATAGAAAAGCGATTCCACCTAAACATTAGGAAGAACTTTCTGACAGTGAGGGCTGTTCGATGGTGGAATGCACTGCCTCGGAGGGTGGTGGAGTCCCCGTCTTTGGAGGTCTTTAAGCAGAGGTTGGATGGCCATCTGTCGGGAGTGCTTTGATTGTGGGATCCTACATTGTGGCGGAGGGGTGGGGTTGGACTGGATGGCCCTGGTGGTCTCTTCTGACCTTGTGTGATTTTGTGGTCATCTTCTGGGCATGTAGTGGGGAGGAGGTAGTTGTGAATTTCCTGTATTGTGCAGGGGGTTGGACTAGATGACCCTGGTGGTCCCTTCCAACTCTATGATTCTATGATTCCCTCTGCCAAGCCCGATTCATCCTCTGGGGATGATCCCATCCCATCTCTTTCCACAGTATGAGGCCTGGCAGAGCACGCTGGCCAAGTGCCAGGCAGTGATGAAGAGGAGGAAGGAGGAGTTGACGGCCAGCCGGCGGGAACGTGTGCAGCACCAAGAGGCAAGCTTTGTTCTCTGTGTCAGGCAATCGTAGGGAACCCCCAAAGGGCACGGGGTCAGATGCCTGGTCCCAAGACAGGGCCGTATGCAGGCAGGGCCAGGCGGGTCATTTGCCCAGAGGGGCTTGTGATTGCCTGTGCAGATGAAAAGGCGTCCTATTAAATAGATCTTCTGCCTGGAATGTTGAGGAGTTACTATTAAGGGTATGTAAACTTCACTCCCTGACATTTTGTGGTTGTGCCCCCCCCCCCGGTCTCAGAATGCTAAAGGTGCCCGTGGGACCCCTGCCATTGAGTCTGCCCTCCAAAGCAGCCATTTTTTCCCTGGTGGAACTGGTGTCTGTAGACTGGAGAGCAGTGGTAATTCTAGGAGCTCTCCAGGCTGGGCCTGGAGGTTCAATACAATATACAACAACAGGCTCAATACTAATCAAACAGTATCAAATATATTCCAAGCAACAATCCACACACAAGGACTATACACATAAACAATGGTGCTGAACAACAAAAGTGTACTATATACAATATTTACAACAAATAGTCACCCCCAGATACATCCATCAAGCTGTTCAGCTTACAGATACTAATAGTGTCCGTAGATTCAAAATTAAGCGCCCGGCTTCATCTGTTTCTTGAAATTCCCTTAAAAGGGTAATGCCAAATGTCCGGTGGGGACCACAACTGAATCCAAATTGTTCGGAACCGGATCAAGGGGAGCAACGCAGATCCATGGTATTCATTGTGTTTCACCTAAGGCTTCATCAGCCTCAAATAGTTTCTCTAGTTGCCTGGTTTGCATCAGTGAATTTTCAGAAGTATATGCTCAGAAGAGCTAAGTTTGTTTTCCAAGTGCCTGGAGGTTGGCAACTCTGACTGCTAGAAAGTGTAGCCGGTGCTCCATCCCAGCTTCTGAGACTTTGCCAGGCATTATCCACATATGTAAAACATTCCTCCTGTTGCATCAGGACTAGAAACTTGGCTAGATTTTGTTTTAAGTGCGCTGATTTGTGCATTGGGGTCTGGGCTTGTTGATTGGTCAGCTGTCCCTCGAACGAGGTCGGTCCTGACTCCTCCTCCACCTTCCTTTGCTGCGTGTCTGCAGATCTGTGAGAAGCTGAAGGTGGGGATCATTGGCGTGCGGCAAGAGATGGACCTGGTGAATCAGGTGGCAAAGGCAAAGGCTTGCCTGGAAGCAGGTGAATGGCTAATTGCAGAGTCTTAATGGCGAACGTCATATTTTTAACCAAAAATGTTACATTTGGGCTTTGGAGACAGGCTTGCAGAAGTGTGCTGATCTCTGTAGGAAGGTGTGGAGGCTTAGACCTCAAGTGGTCCTCTAAGAAGAGATGTTGATGAACACAAGAAGCTGCCTTCTACTGAATCAGACCCTTGGTCCATCAAAGTCAGTATTGTCTACTCAAACCAGCAGCAGCTCTCCAGGGTCTCAGGCAAAAGTCTTTCACATCACCTACTTGTCTGATCCCTTTAACTGGAGATGCTGGAGATTGAACCTGGGTCCTTCTGCATGCCAAGCAGATGCTCTACCACTGAGCTACAGCCTCCTTCTCAAAGTTAGCCCACCGGTTCCCCCATGTCTCCCTCCCTTCAAGTATTCAGCACTTCTTGTTCCTGAGATGCAGGATGCTGGGATCACTCCACCAACCCTTGGTCCATCAAAGTCAGTATTGCCTACTCAGCCCGGCAGGGGCTCTCCAGGGTTTCAGGCAGACGTCTTTCACATCACCTACTTGTCTGGTCCCTTTAACTGGAGATGCCAGGGACTGAACCTGGGATCTTCTGCATATCAAGCAGATGCTCTACCACTGAGCCACAGCCCCTCCCCCCTTGCTTTGGCAGCAAGCCAGATTGCAAAGAGCCTTCTGCCACCAGCTCTTTCCTGGGATCTGTGCAGTCCCTCTTTCCCCCCTGCAACTCAGGCCAAGAGGAGTGGAAAGGAAGTTGGGGACATCAGTTACCTTGCAGAATGTATTGATTTATTTGATATACTTTTGTTATCTATTTTCTGTCATATGCTCAAAGCGGTCACGCCTTTTTTCCTTTGCTCCAAAGCCCTGTCAATATATGGGTGCAGTTTGCAGTGGACATACAGCCATTTGGAAGTTGAATTAGTAATGTCATTTTTGTGTTGTTCCCAGTTCATTTTTGTCTGGGACTTCCCTACAGCTTTGTCCCACTCCCATAGTTGCTTGGTCCGCTGATGAACGACTTACTGTCACATGGATGCTTCTGAAATTGTTCTCTTGATGCTGGGATGCTTTGGGTAGAATCCTATGCCCCTAATCTAGACTGGTTTAATTTGCGACAGGGGGTTATGGATACCGAGGACTGCCAAGCAGACAAATGAGTTCTAGATCAAATCAAGCCTGAATTCTCCCTAGAAGCTAAAATGACTAAACTGAGGCTATTGTCTTCTCATAATGTGACCAAAGTACAAGAGTCACCGGAAAAGACAATCGTGCTAGGAAAAGTTGAAGACAGCAGGAAAAGAGGAAGACCCAACAAGAGATGGATTGACACAGTCAAGGAAGCCACAGCTCTCAGTTTGCAAGACTGGAGCAAGGCTGTTAAAGGACATTTTGGAGGACATAGATTCATAGGGTTGCCATGAGTTGGAAGTGACTTGACGGCACTTCACACACACAGGGGATTTTTTCCCCCCTGGGAAGCAGAGTGTGGCAAAAAATCCTTGCCCAAAAGTTCCCCGGGCTCTTTCAAAGTGACCGTTTTCTGGGGAGAGGGGAAGGTCTGTGGTGTACCTGTGCCCATCTGTACAGGATTTAGGGAGGGGGATGTTGCTTTCTGCAAAGGAGATCCCTGACCGTGGGCCTCTGTTACAGACTTGATATCCGCACTGCAGAAGGCAGCGGTTGCTATGAACAATGAACAGAGGCTGCTGCTCCAGCAAAATGAGCTCCTCTCCCAACAACTGGCGGCAAAAGAGGAACTTCTCGGGGAGATGGAAGAACAGATGACACAGTGAGTCTGCATGCTGATTCCCCCACCCTGAGTTTTTAAATTAATCTTTTTCATTATGTGTGTATTTGTGGAGAAATGCCCGCAACCCAAGAAGTCAGCCCAGTATTTCATTCATCGTAACTGCACTCTCTCTGTGTGTGTATTGTGTAGTTGTCAGGAAGGAGGGAAGTGGGGAATCATAGAGTTGGAAGGGACCACCAGGGTCATCTAGTCCAACCCCCTGCACAATGCAGGAAATTCACAACTTCCTCCCCCCACCACACCCCCAGTGACCCCCTACTCTATGGCCAGAAGATGGCCAAAAAAAATCTTGCAAGATCCCTGGCCAATCTGGCCTGGAGAAAGATTGTTTCCTGACCCCAGAGTGGCAATCAACATTTCCCTGGCCATGTAAGAAAAGGCCACGAGAGCCAAACATTGATGCAACCCTTTCCTGCCCTCACTCTCATAAACTGCCTAAGTTCACAGAATCAGTGTTGCTGACAGATGATCATCTAGCCTCTGCTTAAAAACCTCCAAAGAAGGAGAGCCCACCACCTCTCGAGGAAGCCTGTTCCACTAAGGAACTGCTCTGTCAGAAAGTTCTTCCTAATGTTTAGCCGGAAACTTTTGATTTAATTTCAACCCGTTGGTTCTGGTCTGACCTTCTGGGGCAACAGAAAACAACTCTGCACCATCCTTTATATGACAGCAAGTACTTGAAGATGGTTATCATATCACCTCTTAGTCATCTCCTTCAGGCTAAACATACCCAACTCCTTCAACCTTTCCTCATAGGACTTGTCTGCAGACCCCTCACCGTCTTTGTTGCCCTTGTCTAGACATGTTCCAGCTAGTCTATATCCTTCTTAAATTGTGGTGCCCAGAGCTGAACAAGTACTCTAGGTGATGTCTAACTAGAGCAGAGTAAAGCCATTATCATCACTTCACGTGATCTGGACACTGTACTTCTGTTGATACAGCCCAAAATCGCATTTGCCTTTTTAGCTACCACATTACACTGTGACAGATGACAGGTCGATTCCCCTGAAGCAAATGGCTGTTACGGAGGCTGCTATGGAGGGACTGTATGGCTCTACACCCTGCTGAGGTCCCTCCTCTCCCCAACCCCCCCCCCCCCGGGCTTCATCCCCAGATCACCAGGGATTTCCCTGGAGTTGGCAACCCTAGGGTTCCAGCCTCCCAGGGTCCGACCTGAAGGAATGGGGGCGGGTTCTTGGGAGTCCATTCCTTCACAATATCTACCTCCCACCTTAAAGAGTTCCGCAGGGCCTGCAAGACAGAGCTTTCCCACCAGGCCTACAGTTGAGGAGGAAAAGTAGGAAGAAAGTAAATTCCTTTGAAACTGGGTGTTGGAGGAGAGTGTTACGGATACCCTGGACCGCCAAAAAAACAAATCCGTGGGTTTTAGATCAAATCAAGCCTGAACTGACTCTAGAAGCTAAAATGACTAAACTGAGGCTGTTGTACTTTGGACGTATTATGAGAAGACAAGAGTCACTGGAAAAGACAATCATTCTAGGAAAAGTTGAAGGCAGCAGGAAAAGTTGAAGGCAGCAGGAAAAGAGGAAGACCCAACAAGAGATGGATTTGACTATAAAGGAAGCCACAGCCCTCAATTTGCAAGATCTGAGCAAGGCTGTTAAGGATAGGACACTTTTGAGGACATTGATCCATAGGGTTGGCATGAGTCGGAAACGACTTGACGGCACCTAACACACACAAACACAGTTGAGGACAGCCAGGGATACCATCCTCTGCTGGCCTCCCTATTCCCCCCCCTTGTTTCTATGTTACTCTCATTATTGAGGGGCGGGGCTTATTCCGGGCACTATGGGCTAAATTAGGCGCCATCTGGAGTTCTTAAGGTTTTTAATTGGGTTTTACTGTTCAATTTTGGAATTATTACTTATATTATTATTGATGCTTGATATGTTTGATGTTACCCGCCCTGAGCCTGGTCTTGAGCGGGGAGGGCGGGTTATACGTTGAATAAATATTTACATAAATAAAATAACGTGCCACCCTGAATCAGCACAATGTAACAACAACAACAACAAAAATGAACGAACACATTAAGAGTGGAAATCTAGGCCATTCACTTGCCAGCTAGCGAAATAGCCTAAAGCTGTAGCTCTGATATGATGAAAAGGACAAAGCAAAGCCCTGTCAATGCATTTTATCTAAAAACTCACCCAACTTGCTCAGTTAAAATATATTTCACCCCCCGCACATACACACAAATCCCACTGTCCAACACTATTATCTTAAAATCAGTCACAGAAAGCAGCTGTAAAGCCAGTGACGATCCGAGGAACAAATCAGGAAATGAAAGCAGAATGGGGTGTGTGGGGGGAGGATTTCTGCTAAGCCCCTTAAGCTCCTCATTTGGTGACTTGGAAGCTCCAGTTTGGCTGGAGGCGCCCCCTTCTGACCTCCAGGCAGAAGGTGGAAAGGGAGAAGAACCTGTCCTGATCTTCTGGGTTCTTGATCCCTGGCTAGCATGAATGAGCCAAACTGAGAGCCAGCATGGTATCCTGGTTAACAGCAGTGGGCTCTAATCTGGAGAACCGGTTCGATTCCCCACTCCTCCACATGAAGCCAGCTGGGTGACCTTGGGCTAGTCACACTGTCTCAGTCCCACCTACCTCACAAGGTGTCTATTGTGGGGAGAGGAAGGAGATTGTAAGCCGTTTTGATTCTCCTTAAAAGGCAGAGAGAGTTGGCATATAAAAACCAACTCTTCTTCTGCTAAGGATAGCACAGGCTATCCCTATCTCATGAGATCTCAGAAGCTAAGCAGGGTAAGCCCTGGTTAGAACTTGGGAGGGAGACCACCAAGGAAGTCCAGGGCTGCTAAGAAGAGTCAGGCAATGCAAAGCTGCCTCTGTCCATCTCTTGTTTGAAAACCCTACAAAGTCACCCTAAGTCAGCTGAGACTTGATGGCAAAACAAAAAAAGGAAGCCAGGAAATGGGCAGATGGTGCAAATAGATTGCATGAACTGAACTCCCTGCCTTTCCCAACCACCACCACCCAAAATCTGTGTTGCCTGAGCACCAAGAGGTTTTGCCTAAGCAAGGTGGGTTTTGTTTCTCAGGATGTCACAGGATAAAGAGCTGGTAGAGCAGGAGCGGGACACCAGTCGGCGGGAGCTACGGGAGTTATTGGACTGCCGAGAGGTGAGGTGGCTGGGTATGAACGGCAAAGGGGGCAGCTGGCATGGGAAGGGGGGATTTCATGCCAGAGGAGGTGTTCTCTGCTAAGTCGGGCCCTGCCGGTCCAGGTCTGTATGGGTGGCGGGCGTAAGAGCAAAAGGAGCCGTTCTGGTTGTGTAGATCTTTGCCAGACCCCCCCTTTTTTTGTCTCCTCCTCCCGACAGTTTATAGAGCAAGAGAATCGAGTCTGCCGGAGCCATCTCCGGGAGGTGGAGGAGGAGCTGAAGGCCAGCCGTTCGGCCCTGTGGGAGCGCAGCACCCAGCTAGAGGATCTGAAAGATGCCCACCAAAGCCTTCGGTGAGCTCTCGCCTGCGTCTCCTGGGGCACAGGCCCAGCGTGGTATAGTGGTTAAGAGCGGTGGTTTGGAGAGGTGGACTCTGATCTAGAGAACCGGGTTTGATTCCCCACTCCTCCACATGAGCAGTGGAGGCTAATCTGGTGAACTGGATTTGTTTCCCCACTCCTACACGTGAAAGCCAGTTGGGTGACCTTGGGCTAGTCACAGTTCTCTTAGAGCTCTCTCAGCCCCCCTACCTCACAGGGTGTCTGTTGTGGGGAGGGGAAGGGAAGATGATTGTAAGCCGGTTTGATTCTTCCTTAAGTGGTAGAGAAAGTTGGCATATAAAAACCAACTCTTCTTCATGTTCTCTTCTTTTGTGCTGCTAGAACATCACAGGCAGCATCTTCTGTGGGTGGCAGGTGCAGGTGGGTCAGACCCCTAGAACGCCATGTAGCCCGACACGCAAATGTTCTTGTTCTGTAGATACGGTGGAGATGATAGCACATATATTGTTCCATTGCGCACATTACGATGATGCCAGAAATCGTTTATTTACTCCCCTGCTGTCTCGGTTTGTACACTCTTACACCCCCGAGGCCTCTTTGGTAGAATATCTACTGGAAGACAGGGTGACCTTTATTTCACGCTCTGTGGCAACATTTTGCTCTTGTGTCTGTTGGAAACAGAAGGCATTAATGATGAACGAAGATCCTACGGGTAAATCTTCAGACTAGTAAGCACGGATGCGATGTTGTAAGTGGGAGCTGCATGGTTTTTATCATAGGGTGTGTATTTTATATTTTGTGCTGGCCTTTGGCTGTAATAAAGATTTGGAATTTGGCCATGTAGCCTGGCAACAGCCATCCAGACGCTCAAAAGCGGCGCGTGGAAGGAAGGAATTCCTCCTCCACGTTGCTTGCCTTCTTATTCCTATTTCTTGGCAAATCCTCATTTCTTAAGAGCTTCTTGCTAGACTAAATGCTAACCCTTCTTATGGCTATGCAAGGTAGATACATGAACTTACCATATTCGGAAAGGACCTGCCCACATTCTTCTAGTTCTATTTGGTTCTCAAGCACACGTGCTCCTGGAGTATAGTTTGTACAAGGATCTAAGATCAAGTTGAAGAGCCCTGTGGCGCAGAGTGGTAAGCTGCAGTGCTGCAGTCCAAGCTCTGCTCACGACCTAAGTTCGATCCCGACAGAAGTCAGTTCCAGGTAGCCGGCTCCAGGTTGACTCAGCCTTCCATCCTTCCAAGGTTGGTCAAATGTGTACCCAGCTTGCTGGGGGTAAAGGGAAGAGGACTGGGGAAGGCACTGGCAAACCACCCCGTAAACAAAGTCTGCCTAGGAAACGTCGGGATGTGACGTCACCCCATGGGTCAGGAATGACCCGGTGCTTGCATGGGGGACCTTTACCTTTTTATTATAAGATCAAGTTATATTATTCCTCTTCTAACAGTTTGGACAAGTACCTCTGTGTCTGGGTTAATACCCTGCTTAATAAGTGACAGCGATCCTAAAGTGACATTGGCAGTGGCAAAATTTATCTCAGTCCTTATATCCCTTAAACAATAGTTTTAGAATTATGCTGTTCAAGACTGATGAATCAAGGAACTTCTAAGGAAGGAAGAGCCGCCTTTTCTTCTCCCCTCCCTCCGTCGCAGTTTGGAGCTTTACAGCCTCTGAACATGGGAGGTTTGATTTCATAATCGGGGTCGATAATCCCTCTGGCCCTCTTCCGTGAATCAAAGAAGGAAGCAGGGAACAGTCTGAGTTGGGCTGAAGGTTTGCCCAGATTTTCCTTGGCTTCAGTGGGGGGAGGTCACGGTTGAGGGGGAAAGCCCCTCCCTCAGAAAGCAGTCCCCCACCCCCAGATTTGTCTCTACACTTTACATCCTGCCTCGCCTGCACAAGTTCCTCAGGTTAGTGCTACAGACCAGAGTATGTGCAGAGTTGGCCCTTTAGACCATCCTAGTATTTCTTTCTCATCTGACTGGCACCTGCCACCTGAGGTCCTTTCACTGGAGATGCCAGGGATTTAGACTAGAAGAAGAAGAATTGGCTTTTACATGCCGACTTTCTCTACCACTTAAGGAAGAATCAAACTGGCTTACAATCACCTTCCCTTCTGCTCCCCACAACAGACACCCTGTGAGGTAGGTGGGGCTGAGAAAGTGTGACTAGCCCAAGGTCTCCCAGCTGGCTTTGTGTGTAGGAGTGGGGAAACAAATACGGTTCACCATATTAGCCTCTGCCACTCAT
The DNA here is from genome assembly GCF_029931775.1 of Euleptes europaea. NCBI lineage: Eukaryota > Metazoa > Chordata > Lepidosauria > Squamata > Sphaerodactylidae > Euleptes > Euleptes europaea. The sequence continues at coordinate 24,994,287 of NC_079330.1, read as the reverse complement.
GAGGAGGAGTGGGGAATCAAACCCGGTTTTCCAGATCAGACTCCACCGCTCCAAACCACCCCTCTTAACCACTGCACTACATTGTGTACAGACTTCCAGTGTGAAAAATGTGTGTTCTTGCACCGGCTGTTGGCTCCTACCCAGAACATAGTGATGGACCCAAGCCCACCAAGCAAATTTCTTAGCTGAACAGAGATTTGAACCCGGATTTGAAATGCGTCATTCTGCATTTGGCACTCAAGCCATTATGCTATGCTGGCTTTTGCTGCATGCTGTAAAATTGCTCGCTTTGGGTAGAAGGGATGGTTGTATTTACTGCTCCAGTCTTCTCCAATTCCACCCCCCATCAAGAAAAACTGGGGGGGGGAATGAGGGGTCTTACATGGGGTGCTGGGGGTAGAAGGGATGGTTGTGTTTAACTGCTCCAGTCTTCTCCGATTCTCCCCCCACCCCAATCAAGAAAAGCTTGGGGGGGGGGGATGGGAGCTCTTCCGTGGGTTTCTGGTTTGCCCTGTACCAGCATGCAACATGTGCCCCCTTCCCAGGCAGGAACAGGAAGCTCTCTGCAGGGAGCTGGCCGCCTCCCAAGCTGAGCTCCAGCGCACTCAAGGCAGCCTGGAGAAGTTCTGTAAGGCACTGCCGGAGATTCAGAAGGTCCAGGCACAGTTCTTGGGACTCGTGGACTCGCTGGAAGAGGAGGAGGTAGGAGCCAGGAGGGGCTCTTCCCTCCGACAGCTGCTGCCCTCCTTTCCCAGAATGCCCGCCGGGAAATGGGTGCCCCATTTTGCTCCTCACACCCTTCTCTTCCTACTGTGTTGCAGGCAACAGACGGCACCCAGCAGAGTGCAATGTGCACTCCTGCACGGCAGGCGCTGCACAGCTTGGGGTCCTCCTTTGTAGACAGCATCTTGCGTGCGGTGGCGCAAAAAGGTGCGGCTCAAAGTCTCTCCTGTCAAATGGCTCTGGATTGCCACTGCAACTTTCCGCTGCTCAGGCTTCCTCCCTTGTGGCCAAGGCTGTTCCAGTCTCCCCTCCCCGGTGTCAAATCTTAGATTGTAAACTCACATGAACACACATGAAGCTGCCTAATGCTGAATCAGACCCTTGGTCCATCAAAGTCAGAGATGTCTGCTCGGACCGGCAGCGCCTCTCCAGGGTCTCAGGCAGAGGTCTTTCACATCACCTACCTGCCCTGTCTCTTGAACTGGAGGTGCTGGGGATTGAACCTGAGTCCTTCTGCATGCTAAGCAGATGCTCCACCACTGAGCCACAGCCCCTCCCCAACTCCTGGGCAGGGGGGCACAGGGAGTGTGCTATTTTCTAATTGCTCTTCCTTACCTGTATCTCGACACGGGATGCAGCCTGACGTTGAGCTGAGAGATGGAATTCCAGAGTTCAGGCCCCAGTGGGGTGTCCTCTAGTAAGCTGCTGGCTCTCTGTCTCCCTTCCCCCCCGCATGCGAAACCTGCAGGGCAGGTTTGAGGGAGGAGCTCTGGCTCAGTAGTAGAGCCTCTGCTTGGCATGCAGAAGGTCCCAGGTTCAATCCCCGGCGTCTCCAGTTAAAGGGACCAGACAAGTAGGTGGTGTGAAAGACCTCAGCCTGAGACCCTGGAGAACCGCTGCTGGTATGAGTAGACAATACTGACTTTGATGGGCCAAGGGTCTGTTTCAGTAGAAGGCAGCTTCACGTGTTCAGTTGAACAGGCTGAATAAATGTATCCCATGAAAGACACTGTAAGAGACCAGTGGGAAGCCCCTTCTCACCTGTGCTCCCGGTCTTCCAGGTGATGGCTTTCGCGGCTGCTTCCTCCTCCATGGGGCAAATGCTACGCTCAGACTTTTCTCTCTTGGCAGACCTGGAGACTCCTGGCATGGGGAGCGAGAGCAGCGCCTTTACGAAAACCACCGCAGCCGCTCTGCCCAAACCGGCAGGTACCAGCTCAGTTTCCCTTCCCTTGCTCAGAGCTGCCATGACGGGGGGGGGGGGGAATCTTATGGTCTGGGTGGTGCAGGAGGCTTCCAACCTCCGTCCCTTTCCAGAGGTCGAAGAGAGGCTCGCGGCCGGCATCCAGGAGCTGCAGGGAGTGGCGAACCAGATTTGCCATCTGAGTGCCCAGCGCCAGAAGGCTGCGCGAGAGGAGGTGCAAAGCTTGAAAGCGGAAATGTGAGTCTTGCTCTAGTCTGGCAGGGTGCAGGGCTGGGAAGAAGGTTGCCCTGGTTACCCTTCTTTTAAGGGACAAGGAAAGAGTTCAGAGGGTCCCCCCTTCACATAATAAAAAGCTTATTCTGGCAGAGAGGCAGGGTGGTGTAGCTGTTAAGAGCGGTGGGCTCTAATCTGGAGAACTGGGTTTGATTCCCCACTTCTCCACATGAGCGGTGGACCAGGTTCGTTTCCCCACTCCATGTGAAGCCAGCTGGGTGACCTTGGGCTAGTCATAGTTCTCTTAGAGCTCTCTCAGCCCCACCTACCTCACAGGGTGTCTGTTGTGGGAAGGGAAAGGCAAGTGGTAGAGAAAGTTGGCATATAAAAACCAACTCTTCCTCCTCTTCCTCCTCCTCCTCCACTCACACACACACACCGGCCTAGTGGAATGCTGTGCCCAGTGATGTTTGGGCCCGGCGAAACCTAAAGAAATTCCGCGGAGCCTGTAAAACAGCCGTTCCGCCAGGCATACAGTTGAGGTCAGCGACAGTTTCCATCGGGCTGGCCCTCCCCTCCTCCCAGCCTCTGTTTGTGCTTTACATTATGGTGCTATTATTTGTATTGTTGTATTGTTATTGCTGCTATGACCGAAGGCGCCAGTTTTATCTGATCGTTTTATCGACAATAGTCAGATGATAATCTTTAGCATTATGATAAAATGTCACTGTTTCAGTGTTGTAAGCTGCTCTGAGCCCGGCCCAGTCAGGAAGAGCAGCCCAGAAGCCCCGTAAAATAAATAAATTGGATAAACTACCTAGAATTAATGCCTCTCTACAAATGTGCAAAGGCATGGAGAGCTAGGAGTCTCTAATTGTTAAGGTCTGTGACCACAACATGAATAAATTTGATTGATTGATATTAAGTATAGCTGTCGAGCTGTTAGACTTGCGTCTGTGAAGTTGGCTTTCTCCTTGGAAAGATGGAAAGGCAATTGTGTCCTTGGCTGGCTTCCTTCTCAACCGTCTTAGATGGCCCTAGGAAAGGAAGGGGCAGCGTGATGTTAGCTCCGTAGCTACAGGCTTCTTCCATACTGAAAAATGAAATCCCTATTTGTCCAGGATTGTCACCGCTGTGATCTGTATTGTACAGCAGACAAGCTGTATGACAGAATCTTGGGGTACTATGCAGAGTTGGGAAGGAGAAGAAGAGTTGTTTTTTTATATGCCGACTTTCTCTACCACTTAAGGAAGAATCAAACCGGTTTACAATCCCCTTCCCTTCCTCTCCCCACAACAGGCACCTTGTGAGGTAGGTAGGGCTGAGAGAGCTCTAAGAGAGCTGTGACTAGCCCAAGGTCACCCAGCTGGCTTCATGTGGAGGAGTGGGGAATCAAACCTGGTTCTCCAGATAAGCATCCACCGCTCATATGGAGAAGAAGAGTTGGTTTTTATATGCCGACTTTCTCTACCACTTCAGGCAGAATCAAACCAGCTTACAATCACGTCCCCTTCCTTTCCCACAACAGGCACCCTGTGAGGTAGGTGGGGCTGAGAGAGCTGTGACTAGCCCAAGGTCACCCAATTAGCTTCATGTAGGAGTGGGGAAACAAATCCAGTTCACCAGATTAGCCTCCGCTGCTCATGTGGAGGAGTGGGGAATCAAACCCGGTTCTCCAGATTAGAGTCCACCGCTCCAAACCACTGCTCTTAACCACTACACCATGCTGGATTATGTACAACTTGGAGTCTAACAAGGGATTGTAAGGCTTTGTCGTATGATGACATTGGGACTTGAATGCAAAGAAAGACGTTTTTCTGGGTTAGGCATTTTATTCCCTTATGTATTCCCTTATTAAGAAGATGTTTGTCATGAAAGCTTCTTTTGAAAGTGTTATCCACCTCAGAAATTGATTCATGAAATCAAGTGCCGACTAGTAAGAGACGTGAAGGAATAGGCGAGATTTACTGTGAGAAATACCAGTGGAAAGACAGAGCTTGGGTCTAAGACGTTGTCCCAGCCCTTTGTGGAACTGAAAAGGGGACCTTTGTGTTCAAGACCCCTATAAATACATATTAGAGATTTCAGTTATTGTTCTGTGTCTGTGTTATACAGATACTGTGGGCTTCGGTGGTAAATTTGGGTCGGGTCCCATGGGACGCTAAGATCATTTTACTAAGTTACTTGGAGTGGGTGCTTGACGGTACAGCTAATGGAAATGATTCTGAATTTGTTATTTGCTGCATTTTGGAACAAGTGACATTTCTGTCAACTCCTGATGGGGCATGTTAAAGGCAGACTAGTCAAGAATGCAGTTCTCCATGTCCAGTCCAATCAGAAGTTGCAGCAGATCGTTTAGAAAAGATATACACACAAAGGTATTATGTAGATAAGTTTGTTGAAGTCTATGGGACAGTAAATATTAGGATAGAATTTCATGCTTTAAGGCATTATTCGCTTCTCTTCTTAGACTTTATCGATATATTTAACCAAATGTGTATTTTAAAAAAATTACTCCTGTTGTGGAGAAAGTAGAGAACTTTCCCGTCCCAAAATACTAAAAATGGAGGGGGGCACCCGATGAAATTGAGGTGGAATAGGATAGACTCAGGAAACTAAACAGAAGGACTCTCCTCTCACTAATGTTAGCAGATAAGATTCGAGAGATCACTTTTAAGGTTGCTAAATTTGGTTGAATAGTCTATAAGAATAGGGAATCTTGGGGAAGCCATATATAGGCTTTTTAGCTATAACTTTTAGCCTATAAGATTAGGGAATTTGGGTGAGCCATATATAGGCTTTTTAGCTATAGGTTTTATAAGATATTGCATAATTCTGTGATTCTACAATTTTAAATGTTTTTTTTTTTTTACCATGAGTTAGTTGATATTCTGGAAGTTTGAATTATTGTATTGATTCTAATTTTTATTGGTGTCGGACTGTATTAAATAAATTTGATTTGATTTGACTCAGGAAACTATGCACAGCAATCTCAAGCCCAGACACCCTTTGCATCCCGACCCAACCTGCTCTCCCTTCCTCCCCGCAGTTTGCAGCTTGAGCGCCATCGGGAGACGTTGGAGGCCCAGCTGAAGGCTGACCAAGACTCTCATGATGCTGTCGTAGCGGAGCTGAGCAAGACCCTGAGTATGCACAGGCAGGTGAGCAGGAGGGCAGCGGGGGTGGAGGGGGCGCACAAGTGATGTGGGTTAATTCAGGATATCCAGGAAGGGCTTGGTGGATCCAAGACACCCCCAGCCCACCATGCGTGATCCACAGTTCCTGGGGTCATTCTCCATGTCCTGCTAAGAGGTTGAAGATGGCCCCAGGCATGGAGAGAAGGGGGGGGAAGGGGGAGGGATTTTTGCTTGCAGTGGGGCAAGGACCGCTTTGCAAGGGTTGTGGAACCTTGTGAGAAGGGGGGGCTATGCTATATTGAAAGGTTGGCACCAGCCTTTGCCAGGATGTGGGGTGACTGCAGCAGCTGGCTTGGAGAAAGGGGGGGGGGAAGGAATGGAATAGAAAGTGCTGCCAATACGTAGTCGACTTATGGTGAGCCAGCCTGGTGTAGTGGTTAAGAGCGGTGGTTTGGAGCGGTGGACTCTGATCTGGAAAACCGGGTTTGATTCCCCACTCCACATGAGCGGCAGAAGCCAATCTGGTGAACCGGGTTGGTTTCCCCACTCCTACGCATGAAGCTAGCTGGGTGACCTTGGGCTAGTCACAGCTCTCTTAGAGCTCTCTCAACCCCACCTACCTCAGAGGGTGTGGAAAAGGAAAGGTGATTGTAAGCTGGTTTGATACTCCCTTAAGTGGTAGAGAAAGTCAGCATTTAAAAACCAACTCTTCTTTTTCATGGGGATTTCAAGGCAAGAGACTAACAGAGGTGGTTTGCCATTGCTTGCCTCCTCATAGCAGCCCTGGGTTTCCTTGGTTTCCCATCCAAGTACTAACCAGGGCTGACCCTGCTTAGCTTCCAAGACCAGGTTAGCCTGGGCCATCCAGGTCAGAAGGTGGTTGGTGGGGTTATAGGTGCCCTTAAAACATGGCTTGTGGGACGAGTTTGGGTGGGTTTGGTTTACGTACGACACCTCCCTGCTGTGATCGGTGATGGGGGGGGCTGTCTGGAACAGCTGCTCTGAATGCTTTCTCCTCCACCTGTGTCAGAACGAAAAGGAGCTGCAAGTAGCTATTTGCCAGCAGGATGAGAAGCTGCAGCGGCTGATCGACCAGCGTCGGGAAGTGATGGTAGGCCCCGTGTTGGGGGGAGGGCGTTGAGCTTGCACAGACGCCTCCTGCCTGGCTCCAGTGATCTTTCCTGCCTGCCCCTTCTCCTGCCGGGCAGGAAGGGCGGCCGCAAGGCAAGCGGTAAAGCCGGTCCTTTTCCCGTCGGGCTACCAGCCCTCTTTCTTCCGCTCCCCTCTCTCCAGCACCTGCAAGAAGAGGTATCCCAGCTGAAGCAGGCTGTGCGCAAGGCCGAGACGGAGGCGGCTGTGCTGTGGGAAGAGCTGAGGGGTGCCAGAGCGTCTGACGTGGGCTGGGTCCAGGAGAAAATCCAGCTATCTCAGGAGGTGGGGAGAAGCCGTCTCGTACCGGGAGGGGGGGTGCCTCCTCCCTCTCTTTGCCTTGGGGCCCTCTCCTCAGAAGTAGGCTGCTTCTCATTGGTCTCATTTGCAACACTTGAATCAGCTAATAGTGGGGCTTTGTCACTGGGGAGCAATGGCAAATGATGAGTTGAAAAGACAGTGTGAGAAGTGATATCTAGGAAGTCGTCCATTCTACTGTGTTTACTTTGGGGCGCTGAAAATTCCTCGAAATGGCCATTTCTTTTCCTCCCCGTAATAATAACCAGTTTCGTGCTCAATTTGAGCAGACAGCGGCTGTTACCACACTAGGCATTCCCAGCGATGTATTAAGAGTTTGGAAATGTTATAAAAAATACTGTTTGCACTTTCTATGTATTCCCACCGATGTAATAAGAGTTTGAAACTGTTATAAAAAATGCTGTTCGCACTTTGTTTGGCCCCTTTAGCTGTGAAGACGTCTTCCAACCATTTTTTAACAGTGGCATCAAAAACCCTTTTAAAGCGATGTTTTTTATAACATTTCCAAACTCTTGATACATCGCTGGGAATACCTAGTGCGGTAACAGCCAGCGTGAGAACTAATATCTAGGAAATTGTCCATTCTACTTCGTTTGTGGAGTTGAAAATTCCTCAAAAGGGCTTTCTTCCCCATGATAACCAGTTTCATGCTCAATTAGAGCAGATAGTGTGAGAACTGATATCTAGGAAATCGTCCATTCTACTTAGTTTGGGGCACTGAAAATGCCTCAAAAGGGCCATTTCTTTTCCTCCCCATAATAATGTGTGTGTGTAAAGTACCTTCAAGTCGCAGCCGACGTATGGCGACCCCTTTTGGGGTTTTCATGGCAAGAGACTAACAGAGGTGGTTTGCCAGTGCCTTCCTCTGCACAGCAACCCTGGACTTCCTTGGTGGTCTCCCATCCAAATACTAACCAGGGCCGACCCTGCTTAGCTTCTGAGATCTGACGAGATCAGGCTAGCCTGGACCATCCAGGTCAGGGCCCCCCATAATAATAACAACAACCAATTCTGTGCTCAGTTCATACCGAAACCCCTGATAGACTGCTTCTGCACATGGAAGTTCCCAGTTCATTGCTGACAGGCCCTGTCCTCCCTGCCATTTCGCCTAGTCCTACCGGTCCTTCCTTCCTTCCTTCCTTCCTTCCTTCCTTCCTTCCTTCCTTCCTTCCTTCCTTCCTTCCTTCCTTCCTTCCTTCCTTCCTTCCTTCCTTCCTTCCTTCCTTCCTTCCTTCCTTCCTTCCTTCCTTCCTTCCTTCCTTCCTTTCGAAAGATTATATCTGAGATGCTGCCGTACTTTGTGGCCACATGTTATTTATACATTACGGGAAGAAGTTTGACTGGGCTGAGCTGACCGCTTTGTGGTGGCTCTGAGAGAGTGAACTGAGCCATGCTTGGCGTGGCTCATCCTCTATCGATTGGCAGTTTCTGCTGCTTAAAAATAACTTGGCAATGCAGCAGCAGGAAGCTTTGGATTTGATCAGAGCTTCAGGTGGAGGGTGGTGGGAGGGTAACCATCTTCCCCCTGACCTTCCTTCTGCAGAAAAGAACTGAACGTAGAGATGATATCTTTGCCCCGGCATGGAGGATGTATACACCTAGGACTTTATGCCTTCATTCCATTCTTTATGCTTGTGGACCAACAGGTCATACGCAAAACAAATTCGATACATTCCATAATACATAAATATTCCATAATACATAAATAACCAAGCATACAAAAATATAATATCTAAACAGTACAGTTAAAAAGAGGTATCATTAAAAACCATAGATAAAAATTTTGCCACAGCAAAGGTTACATTTGGCTCAGTATCAGCCAATAGCTTTGCAACTATATCTTGCTTTAGGGCAGCCCCCCCACCTCTGAATGTGTATTGCGATCCATTTGTCTCTGGCGAGATCATGCTTTTTACAATCTACAAAAAAAATCCAGTCACAAAGTCATTCGGAAAAGGGAACCCCTGAAAATCTGCCTGCTAACTCCCCCAATGGCAGTGCATTTACCGGATTTTTCCGTGTATAAGACGACCTTTCTTTCTTAAAAATTTAGTCCCCAAATTAGGGGGGGGGGTCGTCTTATACACGGAAGGTGGCTGTTGCCGCTGGCCCTGCCCGTGACAGGCAGGGCTGGGGGCAACAGCCACCTCTTTCCCCGCCCATCAGCTGTTGGGCAGGGAAAGAGAGCGAGCCTATAGACGCCCCCATGTATAAGACGACCCCTATTTTTTCTTAACTTTAGGTTAAAAAAATAGGGGGTGTCTTATACATGGGGGCGTTTTATAGACGGGAAAATACGGGTAATCAGGCCTTAGAGAAGAGCACTCTGTATTTGGTGACAGTTAAAAACTTACAATAAGCAGGTAGAATCTTTGGAATGGGGAGGCCCAGATGGTACAAGTATACACCTAGGACTGGGAATGTCCCCCCTCCACAGCCACCGGTCTCTGAAGTTCTGCAATGAACGTTGGCATCAACCTCAGGAGATGCTCTGTGCAGTCTCGTGCTTCAGGGATGAGTTTGGCTCGCAGTCCCAAACTAAAATGTCACATCCCCACCCCATCCCCTGGCCCACCTGTGGTGGTAGAAAGTGCCGTCAAGTTGTAGCTGACTTATGGCAACCCTGTAGGGTTTTCAAGGCACATGAACACATGAAGCTGCCTTATACTGAATCGGACCCTTGGTCCATCAAAGTCAGTATTGTCTACTCAGACTGGCAGCGGCTCTCCAGGGTCTCAGGCAGAGGTCTTTCACATCACCTACTCGCCTAGTCCCTTTAACTGGAGATGGCAGGGATTGAAGCTGGGAACTTCTGCATGCCAACCAGATGCTCTACCACTGAGCCACAGCCCCTCCCCAAGGTAAGAGAGCAACAGGTGTGGTTTGCCATTGCCTGCCTCTGCATCACAACACTGGGCTTGTGTGGTGGTCTTCCAGGCAAATACTAACCAGGGCTGACCCTGCTTAGCTTCTGAGATCTGACGAGATCAGTCTTGCCTGGGCCATCCAGGTCAAGGCCAAAGACATTTAGAGGTGGTTTGCCATTGCCTGTCTCTTCCTAGCAATCTTGGACTTCCTTGATGGTCTCTCATCCAAATACAAGCCAAGGCTGATCTTGCTTAATTCCCCAAGGTCTGATGAGATCAGGCAAGCCTGGGCCAACCAGGTCAAGACCCAGATACATTCAGAGGTGGTTTCCCATTGCCTGCCTCTGCCAAGCAACCCTGGACTTCCTTGGTGGTCTCCCATCCAAATACTCACCAGGGCCGACCTTGCTTAGCTTCCAAGATCTGACGAGATCAGGCTAGCGTGGGCCATCCAGGGCCTTCTTCCTGCCCTTTACCTTTCCTTGAAGTCTCCCACACTCTTCCCCCCACCCTTTGTGCTTGAAATCCAGGGTTTGAGGGAGAAGATACAGCCTTGCTTTTCTTTCCTCAGGTGGGGAAACTGAGGGAGCTCCTCCTGGAGAAGGGCAGTGAAAATGCCGAACTCGTAAGTAGCTATCTGGTCATGCCTCCGAGGGGTGGTGAAGAGCGTCTTAACAGAGGGTGTCTCTCTCTCTCTCTTAGTGGGCTAGCAGTTCCAGGCTGAGACCTGCTCTGCCTTCCAGGATTCCTGGACTAGCCTCTCCTCCTTTGCTCTCAGGTGCCTCTCCTTCAGGAGCAGCTGTACCAGGCAAGGCAAAGGCTGAAGAGATGCAAACAGGCCGCAGCAACGATGCAGCAGGTGAGCCTGGGGTTGCTGCAGGTCGCATGGCCTGTCCCCTTCTCACGTGCTTCTCTTCTGTATTGCCCCGTGTCTCACAGGGGCTCTGAGCGCCAGCATGGTGTAGTGGTTAAGAGCGGCGGGCTCTCATCTGGAGGAATCGGCCTTGATTCTCCATTCCTCCACATGAGCGGCGGACTCTAACCTGGTGAACCAGGTTCAATTCCCCACTCTTCCACATGAAGGCTGCTTGAGTGACCTTGGACTAGTCACAGTTCTCTCCAAACTCCCCCAGCCTCACCTACCTCACAAGGTGTCTGTTGTGGGGAGGGGAGGCCAATTGTAAGCCAGTTTGAGACTCCTTAAAGGCAGAGAAAAAGCAGGGTATAAAAACCAACTGAGGAGCCCCGTGGCGCAGAGTGCTAAGCTGCAGTACTGCAGTCCAAGCTCTGCTCATGACCTGAGTTTGATCCCGATGGAAGTGGGTTTCAGGTAGCCGGTTCAAGGTTGACTCAGCCTTCCATCCTTCTGAGGTCAGTCAGATGAGTACCCAGCATGCTGGGGGTAAAGGGAAGATGACTGGGGGAGGCACAGTCTGCCTGGTAAACGTTGGGATGTGACATCACCCCATGGGTGAGGAATGGCCCGGTGCTTGCACAGGGGACCACCTTTACCTTTAAAAACCAACTCTTCTTTGGTGAAGGGTCGGATCTGCCCACTGGAAGTTGTCATGGCTGCTAGGCTTAGATGGCTTTTGGAAAGGGAGGGGGGTGTACTTGAAAGGTGGTCTAAAAATGTACTGAATAAAGAAGCTGGACACATCCATGGAGGAAGAGGTCGGCTAGTCATTATTAACTGCAATGGAACCTCCATGTTCAGAGGGACTGTACCCCTGAAGGCCAGTTACTGAGAGATGGGATGGATATTTTGTGGGGTCGTGCTAGGGCGTCGGGCCAGTGTGGGAAACAGGATGCCGGATGAGAGGGGCCCCACCTTGGCAGAATTCACCAGGGCTCTTCAGCGAGTGACATCCTTTCTGAAGACCAGCGAGGGGCCGTTCCAGTGTGCCTCCTTTTCCCCCATCCCGCGCAGGGACTCCTCTACATGGGATATGCTGCATTCATAGAATCATAGAGTTGGAAGGGACCACCAGGGTCATCTAGTCCAACCCCCTGCACAATGCAGGAAATTCACAAGTACCTCCCCCACACACCCAGTGATCCCCACTCCCTGCCCAGAAGATGGCCAAGATGCCCTCCCTCTCATCATCTGCTTAAGGTCATAGAATCAGCATTGCTGACAGATGGCCATCTAACCTCTGCTTAAATACCTCCAAGGAAGGAGAGCTCACCATGAACACATGAAGCTACCGTCTACTGAATCAGACCCTTGGTCCATCAAAGTCAATATTGTCTACTCAGACTGGCAGCGGCTCTCCAGGGTCTCAGGCAGAGGTCTTTTACATCACCTACCTGCCTAGTCCCTTGAACTGGAGATGCTGGGGATTGAACCTGGGACCTTCTGCATGCCAAGCAGATGCTCTACCACTGAGCCGCGGCCCCTCCTCACTGCCCAAGGAAGCCTGTTCCACTGAGGAACTGCTCAGTCACCCAGTGCAAGTATGCAGCAGGGTTTTTGCATTGCAACCATGCTCAGAGCACCCGTATAATTTGAAAGCAGGCAGAGACTGGCTTCTGGCACTTTGCCCAGCACAGCTCCAGTGTGCTTTGGAGTTGGGGGACGGCAGCTGAACTCCTACCCACTCTCTCCTTCCCCTTTTCTAGGCACTCGCCACGCTTCACACAGATGCGGCCGACCTTCCTGAGCTGCACCACCTCTTGGACTTATTGAAATGAACCTGGCTGTTGGGCTTATTGTACTGTAAATAAATGTGTTTGTTGTGAGCAGCACTTGGTGCCTTTGTGTTCTGGAGTCATTGTGGTGTATCTGGGACATGTGACACAGGAACCGTGTCTTTGCTGCAGGCCTCCCAATGATGTCTCCACCCCCTCTTTGGCAAGGGCATCAGAGCCATTCTAATGCACCAGTGGTTTGTCTGGCTGGCTTAGGCCCAATAGCCGGCAGAGGGGAAGGGAGGAAGACCTTGCTAGCCAAGTGGGAATGTACAGCTGCAGAGCCAGTGTGGTGTAGCAGCAGACTCTAATCTGGTGAACCAGGTTTGATTCCCCATTCCTCCACACGGGCGCGGGACTCTGATCTGAAGAATCAGGTTTTATTCCCCACTCCTACACGGCTGGTGGACTCTGATCTGGTGAGCCGGGTGGGTTTCCCCACTCCTTCACATGAAGCCAGCTGGGTGACCTTGGGCTAGTCACAGCTCTCTTTGAGCGCTCTCAGCCCCACCCACTTCACAGGGTGTCAGTTGTGGGGTGAGGAAGGGAAGGAGATTGTAAGCTGGTTTGATTCTCCTTGAAAGGTAGAGAGAGGCAGCATATAAAAACCAGCTCTTCTTCTCTTCCTCTCCCTGCAGCTCCTGTAACACTTGGATGTGGCCAGAGGCAGGAGCCAAAGAGCTCTTTCCCCTTTTCTTTGTGTCTGGTGTCCTAGTAAGAACAGGGCCTGAGCTTTTCAGGGTTGGGGCACTTGCTTATCTGGCTTATTTCTGTGTATGTTGTGTTGGGAGCAGCTTTGGGTCCCTTGCTGGGGCGGGGGGAAAAGGCTATCAATATTTAAAATAAAATGCAATCCAATGAAGCCCTGGAGTGCTGTAGCTGCTCTTGCCTTGAGCTGATTTTTTTCTGGGCCTTGTGTAGAGCCAGCGTGGTATAGTGGTTAAAAGCGGTGGTTTGGAGCGGTGGATCTGGAGAACCGGGTTTGATTCCCCACTTCACACGAGCGGCGGAGGCTAATCTGGTGAACTGGATTTGTTTCCCCACTCCTACACACGAAGCCAGCTGGGTGACCTTGGGCTAGTCACAGCTCTCTCAGCCCCACCTACCTCACAGGGTGTCTGTTGTGGAGAGGGGAAGGTGATTGTAAGCCAGTTTGATTCTTCCTTAAGTGATAAGGGAAATTAGCATATTAAAAACCAACTCTTTTCCCTCCTCCTCCTCCTCCGCCAGGCAGGGGCATTTTGCCTTGCCCCTAGTGCAATGGGGCCCACCCCACTCCTGCTTTTTGTTTCAGGCTCATAGGTTCTGGGCCTCCTCCTGCCTCTCCCTGGAGTGTTGAAGCTGCTCTTGCCTTGAACCGGTTATTTTTTTGGGCCTTGTATCTGCATCTCCCCTCTCCCATCCCTGCAGTGTTCTCCATGACGGTCACTGAGCTCCCCGTGGGCCAAGACCTAATTACGTTCTCTTCCTCCCCTACCCCCCACCCCCTCTACATTCCGCCTCTGCTGAGTGTCCTCTTTAGACCTACCTTTCATCAGAACTTACAGGGTGTTCTAGGAGCAAACAGCCAGGCTGTGATATGGGGGGTGGCATGCTAGCCTCTGGGAAGCCTTTTCAAATTGTTGCGTCAAGCATCGTGCAGAAGAGGGTGTTGATTCTCTTTATTCTTCTCTTTAAGAAGATAGAAATGACCTATTTGTAGCCTCTGTCTTGGGTGGGGGGGGAGAGTCGTAGAGTTGGAAGGGACCACCAGGGTCATCAAATCCAGTCCAATGCACAATGTAGGAAATTCACAACTACCCCCCATACCCTCAGTGACCCCCCTACTCCATGCTTAGAAGATGTCAAAAAACAAAAAAAAACCCTCCAGGATCCCTGGCCAATCTGGCCTGGAGGAAAATTGCTTCCTGGCCCCAAAGTGGTGATTGGCACTACCCTGGGCATGCAGGAAAGGGCCACGAGAGCCAAACATTGGCACAGCCCTTCCTGCCCTCCCTCTCAAGATCTGCCTAAGTTCACGGAATCAGCATTGCTGTCAGATGGCCATCTAGCCTCTCCCTCACCACCTCCCGAGGAAGCCTGTTCCACTGAGGAACCACTGTCACTGTCAGAAAGTTCTTCCTAATGTTTAGCTGGAAACTCATTTGATTTAAGTTCAAACTGGTTGGATCTGGTCCAACCTGGGGTAACAGAAAACAACTCCGCACCATCCTCTATACGACACCCCTTCGGGTACTTGAAGAGAAGGATGTGTGTTCTCTGTGTCGGCTAGAAGCGGCTCCAATGGAAGCTCTGGGTATTTTTTTGGGGGGGGGCTATGGCTCAGTGGTAGAGCATCTGCTTGGCATGCAGAAGGTCCCAGGTTCTATCCCCGGCATCTCGATAAAGGGACCAGGCAAGTAGGTGATGTGAAAGACCTCTGCCTGAGACCCTGGAGAGCTGCTGCCGGTCTGAGTAGGCAATACTGACTTTGATGGATGAAGGGTCTGATTCAGTATAAGTCAGCTTCATGCATGTGGGCCATGCGCTTTGTTCTGCATGTCGGTGTCCCTCCAAGGCTCCTGAAACTTCACTGAGCATTTTCCAAAATATTCAAGCACGTTCTCTGCCTTCGGATTGATCTGGAATTTTTCAAAATCAAAGTGAGGATTCTGATCTGTGTCTATCGCTTTCCGCTGCACCTCCCTGCCCTACCTACTGCCAGCAGGTCCCCTGCAGTCCTTTCATAAAATATTCTAGCCCTGCCCTTTCCTGCAGTGGTAGCCTCTCTTCTGTTTTCATCTTGAAAGGGGAGGCAAGCTTCACTGAGCCGTGGTTGGTCTGGCTCCCTTCCCCCAAGCCAGCCTAGCTGGACATAAAACTGGATCCTCTAGCCCAGCCACAAGGGGAAGGAGTCTGGCTGCCATTGAAAAGCACCTTCAGAACCACACAAAAGGGAAAAAAGAAGGCTGGGCTGGCCGCCAGTTCCTTACCCCTGTCAAAGCCAGCAGGGGCCTTCTTGGCTGGGAACCTATGCTTGTCCATAAGAGCCATTCCAGAGTCTCAGCCTCTCACCCGCCAGCTCTCATAAGAATATTAATTGAGGGGCCGTGGCTCAGCAGTAGAGCCTCTGCTTGGCATGCGGAAGGTCCCAGGTTCAAGCCCCGCATCTCTAGTTCAAGGGACCAGGCAAGTAGGTAATGTGAAAGACCCATGCCTGAGACCCTCGAGCCGCTGCCGGTCTGAGTAGACAATACTGACTTCGATGGACCAAGGGTCTGATTCAATATAAGGCAGCTTCATGTGTTCAATAGGACATTTTGAAGGGCTGAAGCTCAGTGGCAGAGCTTCTGCTTGGCCTGCAGAAGGTCCCAGGTTCAATCCCCTGGCATCCCCAGTTAAAAGAAGGACCTGGTGATGGGAAGGACCTTCCACCTTAAAGCCTGCAGAGCTGCTGCCAGTCTGAGTAGATAATACTGACATGGATGGACCAGTAGCCTGATTCACTATCAGGCAGCTTCATGTGTTCATTAGAAGAGTCCAATTGCCAAAGCGGCCATTTTCTCCAGGTGAATGGATCTTTATAGGCTGGAGGTCAGTTGTAACAGCAGATCTCCAGCTACTACTTGAGGTTGGCAACCCTAGCGGTTCACCAGGCATGGTTGTCTCATGGAGGTTGCTCTGTCTCTTGCGTACTCAAAAGCATGACAGTGCAGGAGAGGAGGCAATGTGGTACTCCTCTCCTCCTTGCGGCACCTCAGCGGGACAACCTCCAGTTCTTTGGCACATCCCTCGGCTCGCCACCTTGACGAAATGCTACGGCCGTTTCACAGTTATCTCCCTGCTGCCACAAAACATCAGGGTAAGGCTGCCCCAGGGTTGGGAGAGGACAGATTCCAATGCAAAGGTCAGAGCTTGTGGCTGTGATGCGCTGCACATGGACCCTTCTGGAAGAGACCTGCAATGCATGGACCCTCCTGGAAGATACCATAGAGTCCAATGGCCAAAGCAGCTACTTTCTCCAGGGGAACTGATCTCTATCGGCTGGAGATCAGCCGTAATAGCAGAACTCCAGCTAATACCTGGAGATTGGCAACCGTAGGCGTGATGTGAAGGCAGGCAATGGCAAACCACCTTCTCATGTCTAAAGAAGGGGAGGGGCCATGGCTCAGTGGTAGAGCCTCTGCTTGGCATGCAGAAGGTTCCAGGTTCAATCCCCAGCATCTCCAGTTAAAGGGACTAGGCAAGCAGGTGATGTGAAAGACTCCTGCCTGAGACCTGGGCCATTTATGCATGGGAGGTTTTGCCTTGGATTTGCCACTCTATAGGTGCACATTTTCCCCATCCGAATTCTCAAAACTCTGCATGGGGGCTTATTGTTGAGTTTTGAGAATTCGGAGGGGGGAAAAGTGCATCTAAAGATGGCAAATCCGAGGCAAAACCTCCCATGCATAAATGGCACTGGAGAGCCGCTGCCGGTCTGAGTAGGCAGTACTGACTTTGATGGACCAAGAATCTGATTCAGTATAAGGCAGCTTCATGCATTCAGGTGCGTCTCTTGCCTTGAAACCATAAGTCAGTAGTGACTCGACAGCCAAAAAAAAAAAAAAGTGCACAAGGTTTTATTTCACAGTGGATAGCCGTGTTAGTCTGTCTGCAGTAGTCAAAAAGGGCAAGAGTCCAGTAGCACCTTAAAGACTAACAAAAATATTTTCTGGCAGGGTATGAGCTTTCGTGAGCCACAGCTCACTTCTTCAGATACAGCTAGAATGTGAATCCATCTGTCTTTAAGTAGAGGAGAGTGAATTCAGACAAGCATTCGTATGTAAATGTTCACAGTATGTCAATGTGAATACCAGGCGTGATGGGATTAGGTGTGGTATGCAGAAGAGTCTGTGATGTCCAGGGGAGAGATGGGTGTGGAGAAATCAGCATTGGTAATGAGCCATGAATGCAAGGTCTTTATTCAGCCCAGATTGGAAAGAGACACTGCTGAATTACAGTTGAGATTCAAACTGAAGTCAATGCATTTATCTGGGCTGAATAAAGACCTTGCATTCATGGCTCATTACCAATGCTGATTTCTCCACACCCATCTCTCCCCTGGACATCACAGACTCGTCTGCATACCACACCTAACCCCATCACGCCTGCTGTTCACATTGACATACTGTGAACATTTACATACGAATGCTTGTCTGAATTCACTCTCCTCTACTTAAAGACAGATGCATTAACATTCTAGCTGTATCTGAAGAAGTGAGCTGTAGCTCACGAAAGCTCATACCCTGCCAGAAAATATTTTTGCTAGTCTTTAAGGTGCTAAAGCCATTTTCACATAACAAATATGTATTTTATCAAAAGTCCAGTAGCACCATAAAGACTAACAAAAATATTTTCTGGCAGGGTATGACCTTTTGTGAGCCACAGCTCCCTTCTTCAGATACAGCTAGAATGTGAATCCATTTGTCTTTAAGTAGAGGAGAGTGAATTCATACAAGCATTCGTATGTAAATGTTCACAGTATGTCAATGTGAATCGCAGGCGTGATGGGATTTGGTGTGGTATGCAGACGAGTCTGTGATGTCCAGGGGAGAGATGGGGGTGGAGAAATCAGCATTGGTCATGAGCCATGAATGCAAGGTCTTTATTCAGCCCAGGTAAGATTGGAAAGAGACACTGCTGAATTACAGTTGAGATTCAAACTGAAGTCAATGCATTTACCTGGGCTGAATAAAGACCTTGCATTCATGGCTCATGACCAATGCTGATTTCTCCACACCGATCTCTCCCCTGGACATCACAGACTCTTCTGCATACCACACCTGATCCCATCACGCCTGCCATTTGCACGTAACAAATATGTATTTTATCAAAAGTCCAGTAGCACCTTAAAGACTAACACATTAGTATGTAAATGTTCACAGTATGTCAATGTGAATCGCAGGCGTGATGGGATTCGGTGCGGTCTGCAGAAGAGTCTGTGATGTCCAGGGGAGAGAGGGGGGTGGAGAAATCAGCATTGGTCATGAGCCACGAATGCAAGGTCTTGATTCAGCCCAGGTAAATGAAATTGACTTCCGTTTGAATCTCAGCTGTAATTCCGCAGTTTCTCTTTCCAATCTCCCTTTGAAATTCCTTTGTAAGAGAACTGCCACTCTCAAATCTGCAACAGACTGTCCTGGAAGGTTGAAATGATGGATTCACATTCTAGCTGTATCTGAAGAAGTGAGCTGTGGCTCACGAAAGCTCATCCCCTGCCAGAAAATGTTTTTGTTCTTCTTTAAGGTGCTAAAGCCATTTGCACATAACAAATATGTATTTTATCAAAAGTCCAGTAGCACCTTAAAGACGAACAAAAAATATTTTCTGGCAGGGTGTGAGCTTTCGTGAGCCACAGCTCCCTTCTTCAGATACAGCTAGAATGTGAATCCGTCTGTCTTTAAGTAGAGGAGAGTGAATTCAGACAAGCGTTCGTATGTAAATGTTCACAGTATGTCAATGTGAATCGCAGGCGTGATGGGATTCGGTGCGGTCTGCAGAAGAGTCTGTGATGTCCAGGGGAGAGAGGGGGGTGGAGAAATCAGCATTGGTCATGAGCCACGAATGCAAGGTCTTGATTCAGCCCAGGTAAATGCATTGACTTCCGTTTGAATCTCAGCTGTAATTCCGCAGTTTCTCTTTCCAATCTCCCTTTGAAATTCCTTTATAAGAGAACTGCCACTCTCAAATCTGCAACAGACTGTCCTGGAAGGTTGAAATGCCCTGGCCCTTTGCAATGGCTGGCCTCGCGTCGTCGAGGGGCAAAAACCACCCGCCCCACTGTTGCTCGCGGCGGGAGGGGCCCGGGGAGGCCCCTCCCCTCTTATACCCCCTGGCCCCTCCCCGCCTCTCCCCCTCCCGGAGTCACGTAGCTCTGCGGCAGCGAAGAGCCTTTTTCGCAGCCGGAGCAGGAGACGCGCAATCCGGAGCAGCAGCAGCAGCAGCGACGCCGGCGAGAGAGAGAGACCCCCAAAGGTGGGCTGCAGGCTCAACCTGCGCGGTTCCATTCGAAGGGGGGCGCCTCCTTAATGGGTTGGGGGGTCTCCTGCCTTCGCAGCATCCCGCCCTTCGGCTGCAAGGGGCTCCGCAGCCGGAGCGCCCTGCTGCTGGAAAGGGGCGCAGAAGGGACGGGGGGATCCCCGATCGGGCGATCCGGGTCTCGATCCCGATCGGGTGGAGTCACCGCGGCTCAGAGGCGCCCCCCTGATCCTAGGAAGGCGGGGAGGGGCTGGGTTGAGGCGCCCGCCCTCGTCGCAGGCTCCGGGTGCCTTTTTCTCCGGGTGCCTTGAAAACCCTATAGGGTCAACGTCAGTTGGCCATGGCCATTCATGCATGGGAGCTTTTGCCTTGGATCTGCCACTCTTTAGATGCCCATTTTCCCCATCCGCATTCTCAAAACTCAATAAGCCCCCATTCAGAGTTTTGAGAATTCAGATGGGGAAGGCCGGGGCGGGGGGCTGGGTTGAGGCGCCCACCCTCGTCGCAGGCTCAGAGGCATCTGCCTCCCCCCAAAACGAGACGCTCCGCGTTTGCAGTTAGGTTATTCGCTTGGGCTGGGAGGCTTGGGCCGTTTGTGCATGGGAGGTTTGGCCTTGGGTTCGCCGCTCTCTGGATGCGCCTTTCCCCCATCCGAATCCTTAAAACTCAACAATCAGCCCCCATGTAGAGTTTTGAGAATTCGGATGGGGAAAATGGGCATCTGTAGAGTGGCAAACCCAAGGCGAAACCTGCCATGCATAAATGGCCCTGGGTTGCGTGCATGCATCAAATCGCTTGGGCAGGAGTTCGATGCCCGCTCGCGTCCAGTCTGTCATTATTCTGTCAAGCGAGAACAGAAGGGCAGGGAGCCCCTTCGAGGCGCCTGCTGCTGCCCACCATACCAGCCTGTTCTCGGGCACCTGCTGTCTAACCCCTTTGGTGGCAGTAGAAAAGAGTCCAGAGTGGCACCTTAAAGACGAACAAAATTTCTGGTAGGGTGCCCTCTTCTGTACTTAAGGATAGGTGGACTCGCGCTCTAGCTGTATCTGAAGAAGTGAGCTGTGACTCCCGAAAGCTCACCCCCTGCCAGAAATTTTGTTAGTCTTTAAGGTGCCACTCTGGACTCTTGCTCTTTTCTACTGCTGCAGACAGACTAACACGGCTACGCATTGTGATCAATCCCCTTTGGTTGCATCTAGCTGGCTAGTTTCATTTAGCAGGGTGATTATTCCACCGGCTTATTCTGGCACCAGCTGTTCGGTGACCTTGGGGGCATCAGATGGGCGGGGGGCAGGTGGGCAGCTGCCCTTTGCTCAATCCCCAGATCTGGTCCTAAGTGGTTCTTCTGTTGCTGTAGTTTATTCACAGTTTATTCTCGCTCCACCAGGGAAGAAGGTGTCTGGGGCTTGGTTGGCGCTCTTGCATGACTCCTAGAAAGAGAAAATTATTTGCTTAGCGGGATCAGGCCCTGACCTAGATAGATCAGGGTAGCCTGATATCGCAAGCTAAGCAGGGTTGGGCCTGGCTAGTACTTGGACGGGAGACCACCAAGGAAGTCCAAGGTTGCTACGCAGGCAACAACAAACCAGGTTTTTTTTTCTCCTGGTGCCTTGAAAACACTTTAGGGTCAACGTAAGTTGGCTATGGCCATTTATGCATGGGAGCTTTTGCCTTGGATTTGCCACTCTTTAGATGCACATTTTCCCTATCTGAATTCTCAAAACTCAGCCCCCATTCAGAGTTTTGAGAATTCAGATGGGGAAGGCCGGGAGGGGGGCTGGGTTGAGGCGCCTGCCCTCGTCTCAGGCTCAGAGGTATCTTCCTCGCCCAAAACGAGACACTCCACATTTGCAGATAGGTTATTCGCTTGGGCTGGGAGACTTGGGCCGTTTGTGCATGGGAGGTTTTGCCTTGGATTCGCCGCTCTCTAGATGCACATTTCCCCCATCCGAATTCTCAAAACACTATAATAAGCCCCCCCCACCCACCCATGCAGAGTTTTGAGAATTCAGTTGGGGAAAATGGGCATCTGGAGAGGGGCAAATCCAAGGCAAAACCTCCTGTGCATAAACAGCCTACAACTTGATGGCCAAAAAAGCCAAAGCAAAAAAAGGGGCTCCTCCAGTCCAGTCTGGTTTTGACAGGGGTCCTTTCGGTGTCTCTGGGAGCTGTCAGGTAAAGGGGCCGCTTTCCCTACAATTGTTCATCCCAACTAGCTGGCCGCCTCTGAAGG
This sequence comes from Euleptes europaea, assembly GCF_029931775.1. Lineage (NCBI taxonomy): Eukaryota > Metazoa > Chordata > Lepidosauria > Squamata > Sphaerodactylidae > Euleptes > Euleptes europaea. The sequence goes on along the minus strand of NC_079330.1, from coordinate 24,972,753 downwards.
CGGAGGCTCCGTTTAGTCTGGCAGGGGTAATGTCTGCTCATTGCCCTTTCCTCTCCGCCTGATGTAAGGCCAGTGGGGAGGCCTTGAAGACAAACGTCCCTGCCTGCCTCTGAGGCTCTCTCTAGGCAGTCATTTGCCCCCTTTTGGTGAGGGAAGTGGCCCCTTCTGCCTGGTCGATGGTTTGCTGTGGTAGCTCGCTTTGGCAAGGTGCAGCAGAGCTGACGTTGACATGGCTTTCAGACTACGCCATGAGTGCGTCTCCCAAAAGGGACAAGGATGAGCTGGGTGGGGCATGCAGCGGACGTGCCAAGGACATGGGGGGGGGCTGGCAGAGCTGGGCACAATCTGAGCCGGTGCCTGATGTCTGAAGTTGGAGCAACGGGGAGGTCACTGTTGAGGAGAGGAGAAGCAGCCCCATGGTTAGAGTTGCCAGGTCTCTTTTCACCATCGGCGGGAGGTTTTTGGGGCGGAGCCTGAGGAGGACAGGGTTTGGGGAGAGGAGGGGTTCAATGCCCTAGAGTCCAGTTGCCAAAGCGGCCATTTTCTCCAGGTGAACTGATCTCTATTGGCTGGAGATCAGTTGTAATAGCAGGAGATCTCCAGCTGTTGCCTGGAGGTTGGCAACCCTACCCATGGTGCTGGAGGCTAAGGGGCTCGAGCCCTTTTTTTTTTTTCCCTTCCTTGGGGGTGGTTGGCCTTTGCTGATGGGGAGGCCGCTGCCCTTCCATCTCAGGGGATGGAGGCGGGGGAATGACAAGGCTGTAAAGCCACCTCTTCACACACCATTGTTGTTTTTCCTCATCCAAGGCTGCATTTGGGCGGGTCACGGGGCTCCATGAGAAAGCGGCAGCTGCCATCATCAAATGGCTGAGCCTAGGGTTGCCAACCTCCAGGTACTGCAAAGCAATTCACAGTGCGATGCTAGTTGGCGATGCAAAAATAATCAACACTAGGCTCAGTTCTATACATATATTCAAAAGGAGATAAATACAAAAAGTAGTGCAAGCAATATCTACAAGTGAGTGATAGTCAAACAAGAGAACATAGTACAACAAGTATCAAAGAACAAGTCAAAGAACAATATATACAACAAATCTATGTCTAATGTTTCTTTCTAGGTCTGTAAGACTTTCCAGTTATAATATCAGTCTTTGTAGGAGCTGGTTCAGGAAGTGGAAAAGATTCCTGTAGATTTTTCATAGGGTCCGTGTTAGGAATCAGACTCTTTAATCCGCTGGCCGTGTGCTGCGGGAGATTCAAACGAGGACCAAGCTGGCGCTTAATGTTAAATGGAAACGTCTTCCAGGTAATAGACGCTTTCACCAATAATGGCTTCTTCAGCCTAAGTGCCCAATATATTATAATATATGATTACTAAAATTTCTATTGCCAAACACACAGTGGTAAGTAAAATGAAGTAGCTAGGCTTTGCTAGGAGGGAGGGGGGCTCTATTCCTCACGTGGGCTGCTAACAGAAGCCCCCAGCTGCCTGTGGAACGTCTGCGCATGCTTGCGTGCTGCCATCTGGCTGGGAGTACCACGGGGCCGGACACGTGGTAGCCCTTGTAGGCTGGCCGTGGGTTACGTAACATAGGCTGGTGGGGTGGTTACGGCTGGGGAGGGGCCTTTCAAGTCCCAGAGCCTGATCTCAAGGCTGGGGGTTGTGCCCACCACCACGTGAAGATGAGCGATGGCTGTGCCCCGGAGTATATGTCAATGTGGTGTGAGAGCCAGCGGGGTGTAGTGGTTAAGAGCGGTGGTTTGGAGCGGTGGATTCTGATCTGGAGAACCCGGTTGGATTCCCCACTCCCCCACATGAGTGGCGGAGGCTATTCTGGTGAACTGGATTTGTTTCCCCACTCCTCCACATGAGGCCAGCTGGGTGACCTTGGGCTAGTCACACTCTCTCAGCCTCACCTACCTCACAGGGTGCCTCTTGTGGGGAGGGGAAGGGAAGGCTATTGTAAGCTGGTTTGATTCTTCCTTAAATGGTAGAGAAAGTCGGCATATAAAAACCAACTCTTCTCCTTCCTTCACCCACTGCTTACCAGATATACAACGGACTTGAAGCTTCTGTGGGAGAGGAGGTTATTTTCTGGCTGGCCAGAGAAGCCCTAGCAACACTTGTTTCCGAAACCGGGCATGTCCTGTAGAGATGGGGAATTTTGTGTGAGGGCCAGGGGGTGTGTGCAGCATCTTCTTGCTAGCACAGGCTGTCTCTCCATGTTTTGATAGGCTTGCCAGGTCCCTCTTCGCCACTGGCGGGAGGTTTTTGGGGCGGACCCTGAGGAGGGCAGGGTTTGGGAAGGGGAGGGAGTTCAATGCCATAGAGTCCAATTGCCAAAGTGGCCATTTTCTCCAGGGGAACTGACCTCTATCGGCTGGAGATCGGTTGTAATAGCAGGAGAACTCCAGCTAGTACCTGGAAGTTGGCAACCGTATCTCACGGAATTACAATTAATCTCCAGACCAGACCAGCAGTGCTTATTGGGATTACACCTCAGAGCCTGTTAAAGAAAAAAGTGCCTCTGGGCATGTGCAGAGTCCCTCTCTCTTACCACTGCATAGATGTGGCCTCATGAGTTCTGGGAAGAGCCCCCCCCCTCTATATACTCCCTTCAGTCCCCCTCCTCACTTACTTTGTGGGGGGTTTGTTATTCTCAGGAGTCTGCTCTGCTGGGAACTTAGGGTGCCATCTTGTTTGTATTTTATGGATTTCATAGAATCATAGAGTTGGAAGGGACCACCAGGGTCATCTAGTCCAACCCCCTGCACAATGCAGGAATGTCACAATTACCTCCCCCCCCACACCCAGTGACCCCTACTCCATGCCCAGAAGATGCCCAAGATGCCCTCCCTATCATGAACTGCCTAAGGTGATAGAATCAGCATTGCTGACAGATGGCCACCTTGCCTCTGCTTAAAAACCTCCAGGCAAGGAGAGCTTACCACCTCCCAAGGAAGCCTGTTCCATTTTAATCTATTTTAATTGCTTCTGTTTGCAAATGCATTTGATTTGTTGTTACCTACCCCAAGCCCCATTGTAGTGTGGGAGGGGGGGATAGAAATCTAAAATATGAGCAAATATAAATAAATAAAGGAGAGGGAGGTGCCTTCTCTCTCAGAAAAAGCTGGAACCAGCTATGCTACTGAAAACAGGGCTCAGGGACCAGCATGACCCTGGCTCTGCCGGGTCCTTTTCTTTAGAAATGAAGCGCTGACAGGCAACAGCGTTGCAGGTCTCTTCCAGAAGGGTCCATGCGCAGCGCATCACAGCCACGAGGTGTGACCTTTGCATTGGAATCTGAACTCTCCTAACCCTGGGGCAGCCTCACCCGGATGTTTGGTGGCAGCAGGGAGGTGATTGTGAAACGGCCGCAGCACACCGTCAAGGTGGCGAGCCCAGGGACGTGCCAGAGAACTGGGGGTTGCCCCGCTGAGGTGCCGCAAGGAGGAGAGGAGTACCACATTGCCTCCTCTCCTGCGCTGGCGTGCTTTTGAGTGCACAAGAAACAGAGTGGCCTCCATGAGACAACCATGCCTGGTGGACCGCTGGGGTTGCCAATCTCCAGGTACTAGCTGGAGATCTCCTGCTATTACAACTGATCTCCAGCCAATAGAAATCAGTTCCCCTGGAGAAAATGGCCATTTTGGCAATTGGACCCTATGGCTGAAGTCCCCAATCAGTGGAATTTCCGTTTGTCCGCGGCAAGAAGATCTGCCTTAGCCCGGCTGCCTTCCGACGTCATCGTTGTTTTGCGCAGGACTGTTACACTGGGACAGCTTCGGCATCCTCCGGACTTTGGCGCTCCACGTCTTCTCAGGGTGACAGATGATTATTTGGTCACAGTTGATAGAAAGATGTTTCTGTGCCTTCTACTTTGCAATTGTATAACTGTACTTAATATTTAAACGTTGTAATTTAGACAACGAATACACAGAGCCTTGTGCTGTATATTTGATGGGTTGAACCGCCAGGTACTAGCTGGAAATCTCCTGCTATTACAACTGATCTCCACCCGATAGACATCAGTTCCCCGGGAGAAAATGGCCGCTTTGGCAATAGGACTCTATGGCATTGAAGTCCCTCCCCTCCCCAAACCCCGCCCTCCTCTGCTCCAAAAACCTCCCACCGGTTGCAAATAGGGACCTGGCAACCCTAGGGACTGCTAAGCGGAGTCATCCATCGATCGCCAGTGTGGGAGGCATCTGGGCACGACCGCTGGGGGTGCGTGGCCATCTGCCTTGGGTATAGAGGTCCAAAGGGATGCAGGGTTCTAACGGCATTCTTTGTGCGGTCCACTACCCTTGCAGGGAAAAGCGGCCGAGATGACTCACCAGTACCCTGCCCTCACCCCCGAGCAGAAGAAGGAACTGTCGGATATCGCCCAGCGCATTGTGGCCCCGGGCAAAGGCATCCTAGCAGCTGATGAATCTGTGGGTAGGTCGACCTCATGGTCAAGGCACGCGTGACGTATAGGGATGCGACGGGATTTCCCAGCCTGGATGTTTCGCAGCACAAATCCCTGCTTTGGTTGCGCTGCTCGCTTGGGCAAATCAAGCCCGCGAGTCTTTTATTTTCATGCCGTCCTCTTCGCGCGGAATCTCTTTTGTGAAACGTACATCGCGATTGATGCTGTTTCTGCATGAATAATGACGTAGGAGAAACAAAATTAAAACGGCTGGGAATGACCACACTGGGAAAAGGGCAGATTCATACATGCCTAACTGAGGTCTATATAAGCATATACTGAATAATATCTACACTTCACAACACGGAAACTTACTTTGTTTGTGAACACTTATGTGACATTAATACTAGCCTCTCTCCTCCCTTTTCTTTTATACAACTGACATTATGGGGAGGGGGGATAACCGACTAGCTTGTTTTGTTCAGCAGTTCTTGCTACTGTGAGCACTACAGTACGGCGACCAGTGTGGTGTAGTGGTTAAGAGTGGTGGTTTGGAGCGATGGAGTCTGATCTGGAGAACCGGGTTTGATTCCCCACTCCTCCACATGAGCGGCAGAGGCTAATCTGGTGAACTAGATTTGATTCCCCACCCCTGTACGCGAAGCCAGCTGGGTTACCTTGGGCAAGTTACAGCTCTGTTAGAGCTCTCTCAGCCCCACCTACCTCCCAGGGTGTCTGTTGTGGGGAGGGGAAGGTGATTGTAAGCCGGTTTGAGTCTCCCTTAAGCGGTAGAGAAAGTCGGCATATAAAAACCAACTCTTCTTCTTCTTTTAATACTTGGAATGATGTTATGGTTCTAAATGTTTTAAAAGTTTTATTGCTATACCTTGTTTTTAATTATTGTTATCCACTCTGAGTCCGGCCTTGGCCGGAGAGGGCGGATCAAAAATATAAATAAATAAATAAACGTGTGTACTCTTCTTGCACATTCCTCGGGGAGCCAAGAGGGGTGGCTCTGGTTCCTTCTTCAGTGCCCCCTTGTTAATAGCAAAGTAGCACCGGTGTAGTGCCGGTGGTGCATAATATCTGGCCCACAGACTGTATGTGGTTGACGAAAGCACATGCTGCAGCCAGGGCCCCGCTTGGCACTCATTCACACACACCCTTTATTAAAATATCTCCAGCCAGTGTTAGTTGGATTTCTCAATGAATCTGACGCTGCTAAATTGGAATATCTGTTGTCCGATAAAAACCACTGGGTATCCAGACAAGTAGCTAAATTCTGTCTTGGGATATGTAAGACACAGGGGAACAATACTAAAGCTTTTATGCTGCCTTGCCTCCAATAGCCCAAAGTGGCTGATGGTTGCTTATTGACTCTTCTCCATCCTAAAAGGCCAGCGTTGCTTAGTGGCTAGTGGTGCACTGGTAAGTCTCTCTTGGCGTGGTGATGTCATGTTCGGGGCCCTAGTGGTGTTACAGGGCTTAGCCCAATAAGAAAGCTAGCGGACGAGGACATTCTGGCCCATGTTAACAGTCTGAGCTGCACACCCCGGTGTAGCTTGTGAACGGGTCCTTTTCTTTCTTTTTTAAATAACGAGAAGACATTCTTTTCCCTGTCCAGCTTTCTGACTTGTCCTTCTGAATGAGCAATTTAATGGGCAACCTTCTGCCTTCCTGAGCTGCCAAGCAGCAGCCCCTTGGCTGGAAAGAAAGCGCTTTGTTATGCACTGCGTAGCCTCGTTGCTGTGTAACCCCCATCGATCACACAGTAATGCCAACCTTTGTGTTCACTTACTCAGGCAGAGTACTGCCAATAAAACGATGCATCTCATGAATTGCACAGTATAACATGCAGTGGTTGTCTTGGAGGGAAAGCATCCCGAACCCTGGGTTGGTTGGGCAAGGGACTTGGGGTGGAACAAGGGGAACCCCTTCTCTCTCTTTCTGATCCAAAGTGGCGCCGAGTTGGGATCCAGCTACAGTTTTGTCCTATAAATTGCCTTTCAGTTTCCAGTATCCTTCCACTTGCTTGCAACTCCAGGTGGCAGGCAGCCGTCGTTCCCGTTTCCAAGATGGGGAACGGAGACTGAGGCTTGTGCAAGACCAAACAATGAGCAGAGGCAGGGCTTAAACCCGGGTCTGAATGGTCCAGGTCCCCTTGCCCTGCGACTGGACCATTGCTCTGGCCTCTTTCTGTGTGCATAACCCTCCTCCTCCGGCAGGCAGCATGTCCAAACGCCTGAACCAGATTGGGGTGGAGAACACAGAAGAGAACCGGCGGCTTTACCGGCAGCTCCTCTTCAGTGCTGACAGCCGAATCCAGAAGTGCATCGGCGGCGTCATCTTCTTCCATGAGACCATGTACCAGAAGGCGGATGACGGCACATCCTTTGTTGAGATGATCAAGGACAAAGACATCGTTGTGGGCATCAAGGTAGGATGTGGCTAAGTGTGAGGCTCTCTTGGGATGCTGCTGAGTTTTGCATTTGGACTTGGGAAAACCCAATCTGGGTTTCATGTGAATCAAACTCACAAGTCTCTATTCTCTATTACAACGGGAAACTCACACAACAGTTGACACAAAAATAATGTTAACAGCATTAAAAAAATATTTTATTGAAAGTTTAAACATTACAAACACGTAAGCAAACGCATACACATACGGATTAAAAGTTCTTCCAAGGAGATCAGTGAATAGTTGTTAATAAGACAATAAACAATCTAATATTGCTCTTTTATACAATCCCACTTAACAATAAACCCCTCTAAATTACATATATATCATATAAGCCTCTTACTCTTTAACTTTCTCACTAATTGATCAAAGCTGTAAATTCTAACATTACAAACAATATCTAATACTGCTACTCTTAGTCATGACTCTTAGTATGACTCTTAGTCATACTTATCACCCCTCCTTTAGCTCTAATAAAAATTCTTTCTCTCTAGTTTACTACCTACTTTCAACCCACTGTACATCAAATACAAATATCTTATTCTAAACTTTCAAATGAGCATAATCATAATAAATCTGCCATTTCTTTTGAAGATCATCCATAGATCTGCCTTTCAGCATTAAAATGGCATCAGAGAAACAGGGAGCTTCAAAGGTTGAGCTGGAAACTATACACTATAACAAAATAATTATATTTATTACAAGGTGTACACTAGAAATTTGTTAAAGACACAGGGCCTGGAATGCAGGCTACATATAACAACATCAGGTAAAAAAATATCATACACAGTTGATGTACATTCAATATAAATGACCAGTAAGGGGTCATACGCGTTTCGGCTTAAATAGGCTTTCCTCAGTGGTCATAAATACAAAAACTGATAATTAAAAGTCACTCTCAGTCACTCTCAGCCCCACCTATCTCACAGGGTGTCTGTTGTGGGGAGGGGAAGGGAAGGTGGTTGCAAGCTGGTTTAAGCCTTAAGTGGTAGAGAAAGTCGGCATATAAAAACCAACTCTTCTTCTTTTATCTGGAGATGCCAGGGATTGAACCTGGGACCTTCTACACGCCAAGCAGATGCTTTACCATTGAGCCACAGCTCGGGTTCCAGGCATGCCTGGAACAAAAAGGGGTGTCACTAGAAAAGGCTCACAATGCTCAGATTCACAACCAGAAAGGAATGGGAAAGGGCCCCTGCATCCATCCTAATGCCCACTTTGTAAGAAGTTGACAGGGGCACAGCCTCCCGCTCCTTTGCCCCTCCGGCATGAGTGAGTACTTACTACCCTGTCTGTCTGTCATCTGGGAGGCTTCTGTGGCCACGATCCCCCTCCTTGGTATGAACCAAGGACCAAAATGCTGGCGGGAGAGGCTGTTCTCAGTGTCTCATTGTTCCCTTAACAGGTGGACAAGGGTGTTGTGCCTCTCGCTGGGACCGATGGAGAAACCACGACTCAAGGTGCATTCAATTCGCATTCGTCTTACAAATGGAATCGGGGGGGGGGGATGAGAAATCTCCCCAGCAGAAGCTGGTGGAGGGGAAGATGAGGGGAAGGGTCCTGGGCACATCCTTGACTGAAGCTGAGGACTGAGAGATTTCCTAGAACCAGAGAGGGCTTATGAGAGAGACGTGAGTATTGTGGGAAGTAGGTCTTGGCAGAAGAGGCAGCAGCAGAGAGAATGGAAAGCCGGAGACCTCGGGAGGTCAGTACTGTCAGTGGGAGAGGAATCTGGGATGGCACCCGTTATACCCAGGACCCAGAGGTTTGTGCTCTGGTAAGGGTGAAACCCCACGAGCCGCCTGGCATGCAGTGGTAAGCTGGAGTACCGCAGTCAAAAGCTTGGCTCACGACCTGAGTTTGATCCCGACAGAAGTCAGTTTCAGGTAGTCGGCTCAAGGTTGCCTCCGCCTTCCATCCTTCCGAGGTCAGTCAAATGTAGGGTTGCCAGGTCCTTTTTTGCTACCAGCGGGAGGTTTTTTGGGTGGAGCCCGCGGAGGGCAGGGTTTGGGGAGAGGAATTCAATGTCATAGAGTCCAGTTGCCAAAGTGGCCATTTTCTCCAACTGAACTGATCTCTATCAGCTGGAGATCAGTTGTAATAGCAGGAGATCTCCAGCTAGTACCTGGAGGTTGGAAACCCTAGTAAAATGAGTACCCAGCTTGGTGGGGGTAAAGTGTAGACGACTGGGGGAAGGCACTGGCAAACCACCCCGTAAAACACAGTCTGCCTAGTAAACTTCGTGATGTGACATCACCCTATGGGTCAGTAATGACCCTGTGCTTGCAATGACCTTCACCTTTTAAGGGTGAAACAGGAGGCTTGTGGGTAAGAGCTGTGCCTTCCTCCGCCAGGTTTGGATGGGTTGTCGGAGCGCTGTGCTCAGTACAAGAAGGATGGAGCCGACTTTGCCAAGTGGCGCAGTGTCCTGAAGATCAGTGAGAACACTCCCTCCTCCCTGGCCATCATGGAGAACGCCAATGTGTTGGCGCGCTACGCAAGCATCTGTCAGCAGGTGGGCTTGGCTGAGAGAGCCAGCGTGGTGTAGTAGTTTGGAGCGGTGGACTCTGCTCTGGAGAACCGGGTTGGATTCCCCACTCCTCCACATGAGCGGCAGAGGCTAATTGGGTGAACCGGGTTGGTTTCCCCACTCCTCCACATGAAGCCAGCTGGGTAACCTTGTTCTAGTCACAGGTCTCTGAGCTCTCTCAGCCCCACCTACCTCACAGGGTGTCTGTTGTGGGGAGGGGAAGGGAAGGTAACCGTAAGCTGGTTTGATTCTTCCTGAAGTGGGAGAGAAAGTCGGCATATAAAAACCAACTCTTCTTCTTCTTGTCCTGGCTCTTGAGTGTTTTGAGTGGGGTAGGGGGTGGCTGGGTGGGGTACACCCCTTTCCTTAGGCAGCCAGAGAGCAAAACAACCTTCTTGGAACAATGGGGGGGTGTATCTCCTCTGTCTCAGTGATCCCTTTGGCTTTTCTCCTACAGAATGGCATAGTGCCGATTGTTGAGCCAGAGATTTTGCCGGATGGGGACCACGACTTGAAGCGCTGCCAGTATGTGACCGAAAAGGTGAAGCCTGTTCTGGGTGCATGTGGGGCACCATTTGGGGCTGGGGGGGGGGGAAATCTGGGCAAACCTGGGGGGAGGGGTTGTAGGAAGGGTCCCTGAGTGGCGTAGAGTTTCTCTGCCCCTTTCCACAGGCCGTTAAGAAAAAGAAACGTGTAGCTTTACAATGAAACCTCTCTTGCTGAGAGAATGTGCATGAAATCACGCTGGAAAGGAGCAGCTTTAACGCCAGGTTCTATTCGCTTTAACTGAAGCATTCTGCAGGGTCTCCTCTCCGTTCCCAGGGTGCACACTTGCTTAGAGGGTCTCTGGTCTGGTGCTTCCAGTTTAAGGAAAGGGGGGGTGCGCGATCAGGCTTGTGTGCCCTATGATGGGGGAGGAGTTCTGGAGTCTGCATGGTTCTACCCAGGGGCCACCACTGGGCAGGCTGTGCTGACCGCGGCCCCTGTGCCTCTTTCTAGGTCCTGGCTGCTGTGTACAAAGCACTTAGTGACCATCACGTCTACCTGGAGGGCACGCTGCTGAAACCCAACATGGTGACCCCCGGCCATGCCTGCCCCGCCAAGTACAGCCCTGAAGAGATCGCCATGGCAACAGTGACTGCTCTGCGTCGGACTGTACCACCTGCTGTTCCAGGTATTGCATCTCCTATTTCTCCCCTCCCTCCCGCACCATACACCAGTCTTGGCTGGGATGTCAAAAGGCCTTGTCTGTATTGAGCATGGGAGCTCGGAACCAGTTTACTATCGCTGTGTCTCTTAAGACGTGGGGCTTGCAACATACTGAGAGCCAGCGTGGTGTAGTGGTTAAGAGCGGTGGTTTGGAGCGGCGGACTTTGATATGGAGAACCGGGTTTGATTCCCCGCTCCTCCACGTGAGCAGCGGAGGCTAATCTGGTGAACTGCATTTGTTTCCCCACTCCTACGCATGATGCCAGCTGGGTGACCTTGGGCAAGTCCCACTCTCTCAGCCCCACCTATCTCACAGGGTATCTGTTGTGGGGAGGTGAAGGGAAGGTGATTGTAAGCCTGTTTGAGTTTCCCTTAAGTGGTAGAGAAAGTTGGCATATAAAAAACAGCTCTTCTTCTACTGATGGGCCTTGGACTTGTTCAGGTCCAGAAGCCATTTGGGCATACTCACTGCTGGAATATTCTTTTATCATGCAACAGAAAAAGAAATATATACATATACATGTGTAAATGATCCTCTTAATATCAAGAAGCTTTATTGGTAGCAGCTCCAATGTCCCTGACTAGCCTGTCAGTGCTCAGAAGCTAAGCAGGGTTAGTACTTGGATGGGACACCACCAAGGGAGATTGGGGCTGCTATGCAGAGGAAGGCAGTGGCAAACCACCTGTGCTCCTCTCTTGCCTTGAAAACCCCATGAGATGGAACTTTGCGGGGTCAACATGAGCCGGTTGCAACCCAGTGGCACACTTTACTTTAAGCTTCATTGAAACAGAAGTTTCTTTGTGCTTGAGAGAAACGGCCTCTTCCTCCTTCGCATCCTAAGGCTGCTACCTCTCTGCTACCTTCAGCCAGGTCTGATCTGGAGAACCAGGTTTGATTCCCCACTCCTCCACATGAGCGGCGGAGGTTAATCTGGTGAACTGAATTTGTTTCCCCACTCCCTACACACGCACCTACTGCTTTGCCCGCAGCACGTGAATGTGACTGAGGGCGGGGGAGGCAGGGAGCAAGCAAACCAGCCCTGCAAAGCTACAGCTCATACTCAAGGGTGCAGCCAGACATGGCTGGGGAGGGGGAGAGAGATACACAGGAGGTGGGTGGGTGACCTTGGGCTAGTCACAGCTCTCTTAGAGCTCTCTCAGCCTCACCTACCTTACAGGGTGACTGTTGTGGGGAGGGGAAGGGAAGGTGATTGTAAGCCAGTTTGATTCTTTCTTAAGTGGTAGAGAAAATCGGCACATAAAAATCAACTCCTCTTCTTTATTTTAATTTTAATTTTTTTGCTATTCTGGCTTTGGATTATAGTTGAAGACCTGCACGCTGTGTCTGTGCGGGGTGGGTGAAGACAAAACTCCCCGTCCAGCATTTGGTGTGTGTTTTGCAGCTATGTTGGATCACTCCACCTCCTCTCCCTTTCAGGTGTCACCTTCCTGTCTGGGGGGCAGAGCGAGGAAGAGGCCTCCATCAACCTCAATGCCATCAACAACTGCCCCTTGCCCCGGCCCTGGGCTCTGACTTTCTCCTTCGGCCGGGCCCTGCAAGCCTCAGCCCTCAACGCCTGGCGCGGCCAGCGGGAGAATGAGAACATGGCTACGGAGGAGTTCATCAAGCGGGCAGAGGTCAGGACGTGGCAGAGCCCCCCCCCCTCCGCTCATACTCATATACTCATATCATAGAGTTGGAAGGGGCCATACAGGCCATCTAGTCCAGCCCCCTGCTTAATGCAGGATCAGCCTAGAGCATCCCTGACAAGTGCTTGTCCAGCCACTGCTTAAAGACTGCCAGCGAAGGGGAGCTCACCACCTCCCTAGGAAGCCTATTCCACTGTCAAACAACTCTTACTATAAACATTTTTTTCCTAATATCCAGCCGGTACCTTTCCGCCCGCAATTTAAACCTATTATTGTGAGTCCTCTTCTCTGCTGCCAACAGGAACAGCTCTCTGCCCTTCACTAAGTGACAGCCGCTCAAATACCTAAAGAGAGCAAGCATGTCCCCCCTCAGCCCCCTCTTCTCCAGACTGAACATTTGCAACTCCCTCAGACTTTCCTCGTAGGGCTTGGTCTCCAGGCTCCTGATCATCCTTGTCTTACAGCGATAGGCAGCATAGGCCACAGTCCCTGTCCCTTTACCAATGCAGCTTTCTGACCATTTCATTACAGTACTGTCCTATTTATCTGTGCTTAAAAACCTTCTCGGATCACTCTGCTTGGCCCCAAGTGTGCTGAAAACAGGGTCATGTTCCACTTTGACCTGATTCGGCTCCCCACATTGCAAACCAATTGCACGGGCAGGGAGGGCATGTGAGTTGCTCTCCATGGTCCCTCGCAGGGCTTGGTCTCCAGGCCCCTGATCATCCTCGTCGTTCTTCTCTGCACTCGCTCAATTTTGTCCACATCCTTTTTGAAGTGAGGCACACAATACTCCAGGTGCGGCCTGACCAATGTAGTGTACCGCGGAACTATGACATCTTGCGATTTGGATGTTATGCCTCTGTTGTGCTCACCCCGGAGAGTTAAATACAAACAACATCCCCTATGCTGTACTCAGTCAAGCTTAAACAAAATAAACAGCATGTGGCTCACAATTCTTAAGTAGAAACACTTTGAAATTTTTACTATAGTGAACTAAAGAGATGAAATATAGTTATTACATGCAAAAAAAACCTTACAAGGTGCTGTACAATAAACCCCCATCAAAACACACACAAAAACACACACACAAAAAAACCCTATTTTGTCTCCATATATACAAGGATGAAAGAATCCAAATCAGCCTCAAAAGGGCCAGTTTTGCACTGGTAAACAAAGACTTTCACCAATAGCCAAAAGTACATCCAATAATGCTCAAAGCGTAAGTTATTGGCATAACTTGCATGAGTAACGTATCATTTTATTACAACACGTTAAAAGTACATTTCACTACTCCAATGTCGTGTGACTTGTGCAAACGACGTATCTTCAATTTTTATATCGCTGGATTCAGTGTTTAGCGTAGATCACAACTGCTTCCAAGTAGGAGTTATTCATGAAGCTTATAGGAATGTTCTTCCTAGGTATTGGTTCACGTTTCACCTTTAAGGCTTCTTCAGCCTAATAAGCATCTTTCGACCACTGAGGGTTCATACCCCGGAGAGTGGCAGATCCTGGGTTGGCGAGACCTGCAGGGCCCAGGCAGGAATCTGACAAAAGTCTCTTCCCCCCCACCCTGTTTTCCAGGTGAATGGTTTAGCCGCTCTCGGCCAGTACGAAGGCGGCGAGGACGGGTTTGGTTCAGCCGGACAATCCCTCTACATCGCAAACCATGCGTATTGAGCTTTCCCCGGGGAACTTCCCACGGAGAGACCCCCCCACTCTGCTACCTTCCATTCCAGTCACACCCAGCTTTTCGACTGTATCTGCAACCGGAGCTAAGTAGCCGTGGAGTGTCCAGCACCAGAGACGCGATGCATGAGAGAAGCTCGGAAGAAGAGGAACCAGCGGCATCCCCCCGTTTCTCGTGGAATCTTACTATTGGGAAACGAGAGGCCAGGCCTCCTTGAGCAGGGCTGCTGAGCAGGTCACCGAGAGGCTCTTTGAGGCTAGCAAAAGTGCGAGGAAACCACTAAGCGTGATTTTAAGGGCGGGGGGACCAACTGAAAGGGGCAAGAGGAGATCGAGGCAGGGTCAGTGTCATCTGAGAGACTCTCCTGTACTGATGGAGAGGAAGGTGTGGGGATGGTGGGGGCCCCGTGATCTTGCCAGCACTCTGCTGTGTGTTCCCACCCACCCACTTCCTGCGTATCTCTCTCCCCCTCCCCAGCTATGTTTGGCTGCGCCCTTGAGTATGAGCTGTAGCTTTGCAGGGCTGGTTTGCTTGCTCCCTGCCTCCCCCGCCCTCAGCCACACTCACGTGCTGCGGGCAAAGCAGTAGGTGCGGGGGTAGGGGCCGGCCTGCGTGTGTCGTTGTGTGTTTCGTGAGATCTGTGTGCACTTGACGATGTACTAACCAGGCCACTAACTAATAAAACAGTAGATGAGTGATCTTGCTGCTGCTGCTGCTTCCAAGGTGCAGTTATTCTTGTCCTTTATTGTTAAGCTCATATTACCAAAGATCTTGAGCATGAAGAATACATAAAAGATAAAACAACATGAAGGGTGCAATTATTTAAAAATTGATTACAAGGTATTGTCGAAGGCTTTCACGGTCAGAGTTCATTGGTTCTTGTAGGTTATCCGGGCTGTGTAACCGTGGTCTTGGTATTTTCTTTCCTGACGTTTCGGCAGCAGCTGCGGCAGGCATCTTCAGAGGAGTAAGATGCCTGCCACAGCTGCTGGCGAAACGTCAGGAAAGAAAATACCAAGACCACGGTTACACAGCCCGGATAACCTACAAGAACCAATGATTACAAGGTGTTTGGTCTATAGTTGGCCAGAGAGTGAGGTGAACCTTTCTTAAAGGTAAAAGTAGTCCCCTGCTCAAGCACCGGGTCATTCCTGACCCATGGGGGGACATCACATCCTGACGTTTACTAGGCAGACTTTGGTTATGGGGTGGTTTGCCAGTGCCTTCCCCAGTCATCTTCCCTTTACCCCCAGCAAGCTGGGTACTCATTTTACCGACCTCGGAAGGATGGAAGGCTGAGTCAACCTTGAGCCGGCTACCTGAAACCAACTTCCGTTGGGATCGAACTCAGGTCATGAGCAGAGCTTGGACTGCAGTACTGCAGCTTACCACTCTGTGCCACAGGGCTCAGTTACATATCAGAATAACAAATTCCCCCACTTTCCAGGGATTTTACTAGTTAGGTCTATCACAGTAAACAGGCTTTGTAAAATTGGAGACCACTGCTCACAGTATGTTTTTAAAAGTTCTGGAGGCATCCAATCTGGGCCTGGAGTCTAACTGGACTTTAGTCCTCTTGTTAAGGAAAAAAATTCCTCTAGTTTTACTGGTGACCATTTGGACGAATTATCCAGAGGTAAAGGATGGACATGTAGAGGGATATTTTTCATTTAAAAGGGCGTTGAATAGTTTCCCCAGAGTTCCATTGAAATATGTTGAGTTTTCTCATTGGTAAGTAATTTATTGCTTGTGTTTATCACTCGCCAAAAGGTCTGGTAATGATAAGGCTGTTGCTGTATCTGTAGTTTACTCTTTAACAGCCGCTTTGAAGATACTCCAAAAGTTATAATCAAGTTGTGCTTAAATGCTCATTTGCACACAGGCGCTCTTTTTACGCTGGAACTATTTTAAAATAACTTTTAAGTTTGCCTCTGTGGCTGCCTGACACTTCCCTGGCTAAAGCAGCTGCTTCTCTCTGGCCTGGCTCAGCGACTGGATCAAAGATAGCCACGTGTGGAACGGGATGCCACCAATGAAAAAGAGAAGGGAGTCAGCGTGGTGTAGGGGTTAACAGCAGTGGTTTGGAGCGGTGGAGTCTGATCTGGAGAACCGGGTTTGATTCCCCACTCCTACACATGAGCGGTGGAGGCTGATCTGGTGAACTGGATTTGTTTCCCCACTCCTGTACATGAAGCACTGAAGAATTATACATCAAGAATTATACATCAAGAATTGAACATCAAGAAGACAAAAGTAATGACTACAGGAGAATTACACAACTTTAAGGTTGACAATGAGGAAATTTAAATTGTCGAAGACTTTCTACTCCTTGGCTCCATCATCAACCAAAAGGGAGACTGCAGCCAAGAAATCAGAAGGAGATTGAGACTGGGAAGGGCAGCCATGAAGGAGCTAGAAAGATTCTGAAGTGTAAGGATGTGTCACTGGCCACCAAGATTAGGTTAATTCATGCCATCGTATTCCTTATTACTATGTATGGGTGTGAAAGCTGGACAATGAAGAAAGCTGACAGAAAGAAAGTAGACTCCTTTGAAATGTGGTGTTGGAGGAGAGTGTTACGGATTCCGTAGACTGCCAAAAAAATCAGTGGGTTATAGATCAAATCAAGCCTGAACTGACCCTAGAAGCTAAAATGACTAAACCGAGGCTATTGTATTTTGGTCACATTATGAGAAGGCAAGAGTCACTGGAAAAGACGGTCATGCTAGGAAAAGTAGAGGACTGCAGGAAAAGAGGAAGATCCAAAAAGAGATGGATTGACTCAATAAAGGAAGCCACAGCCCTCAATTTGGAAGATCTGAGCAAGGCTGTCAAAGACAGGACATTTTGGAGGACATTGATTCATAGGGTCGCCATGAGTCGGAAGTGACTTGATGGCACTTCACACACACACACACACACACACACACACACACACACACACACACACACACACACAAGCCAGCTTGGGTGACTTTGGGCTAGTCACACTCTCTCACCTACCCCACAGGTTGTCTGTTGTGGGGAGGGGAAGGGAAGGTGATTGTAAGCTGGTTTGATTCTCACAGGGTATCTGTTGTGGGGAGAGGAAGGAAAGGTGATTGTAATCTGGTTTGATTCTTTCCTCCTCTTTTCTCCTCTTCTTCTTCCTCCTCTCCCTCCTCCTCTCCCTGCCAGAACAAGGACCCAGGCATCCTGGCTCCTGCCTTGAACTGAATTCGGTTGGGATCGACGGATTTCGGATTGAATTTGATTGCTAGTTCAATCCGAATTGGCAATAAAGTCTCTATGGAGTGCTTTGCCTGTTTTCAGGAATCCGGCTGTCGTACTGCCTTTGTATTTTATGAGCATAAGAATTGCCATGCTGCTGGATCACATTAAGGTGGTCCCATCTAATCACAGTGGTTGTTCTTACTGGCTGACAGCAGTCGGGTAGCAATCTTTGCTGCCTAATTCCCTGAGCTGTAGAGAAGCTGCCCTCTTCCCCCTGCCCTTGTAAGGGGATGGACCCTGTGCTGCTTATAAGCCAGCTCTTCTGTGCTTTTGACCAAAGCAGTAACTGCAAACCCTTCTATAAATCCTCCTGCAGTCACACCGATAGCTCCTTGGAATCTGCACAGAAGGAAGCACTGGGAACATTACAGTGTGGTGTAGTGGTTAAGAGCGGTGGTTGGGAGCGGTGGACTCTAATCTGGAGAACCTGGTTTGATTCCCCACACCTCAACATGAGCAGCAGAGGCTAATCTGGTGAACTGGATTTGTTTCCCCACTCCTACACATGAAGGCAGCTGGGTGACCTTGGGCTAGTCACAACTCTCTTAGAGCTCTCTCAGCTCCACCTACCTCACAGGTGTCTGTTGTGGGGAGGGGAAGGGAAGGTGATTGTAAGCTGGTTTGATTCTTCCTTAAGTGGTAGAGAATGTTGGCATATAAAAACCAACTCCTCTTCTTCTTCAACCCCCAGCCCTGCATTTTCACATCATTCTCTGTTTCCTCATGATGAAATCTTCACAATCTGTTCATTATGCCCAGTTCTTGAATGAATAACGTGCCGTCGAGTGGCAACTGACTCCCGAGCAACCCCGTCTGCAGGGTGTTGCCGGCAGGAGATGAGCAGAGGTGGTTTGCCATTGCCTTCCTGTGCATAGCGACCCCAGTTTTCCTTGGCGGTCTCCCATCCAAATACTAACTGTAGCTGACCCTGTTTAGCTTAAGAACATAAGAAAGGCCCTGCTGGATCAGACCAAGGTCCATCAAGTCCAGCAGTCTGTTCACACAGGGGCCAACCAGGTGCCTCTAGGAAGCCCACAAATAAGACGACTGCAGCAGCACCATCCTGCCTGTTTTCCACAGCACCCAATATAATAGGCATGCTCCTCTGATCTTGGACAGAATAGGTATGCATCATGACTAGTATCCATTTTGACTAGTAGCCATGAATACCCCTCTCCTCCAATGAACATGTCCACTCTCCTCTTAAAGCCTTCAAGTTGGCAGCCATCACTACCTCCTGGGACAGGGAGTTCCACAGTTTAACTGTGTTGTGTGAAGAAATACTTAATTTTATCAGTTTTGAATCTCTCACCCTCCAGCTTCCGCAGATGACCCCGCGTTCTGGTATTATGACAGAGGGAGAAAAGCTTCTCCCGTCCACTCTCTCCATGCCATGCGTGATTTTATAGACCTCTTATCATGTCTCTCCTTAACTACCTTCTTTCCAAGCTAAACAGCCCTAAGAGTTTTAACCGCTCCTCATAGGGCAGTTGCTGTAGCCCCTTGATAATTTTGATTGCTCTTTTCTGCACCTTCTCAAGCTCTGCAATATCGTTTTTTAAGGTGTGGTGACAGCTTTCCAGCTGTCTGGCAATCTTAAGCTTAAGATGAGCCATTCAGGCTGCTGACCCAGTTCTTAGTGTTATTTATATGTCCGCTGAGTATTAATGGCATAAAAGAAACAAAACAGCTGAGAAATGCCAGCCACAAAAGTAGAGGGAACACAAAAGGACAATTTTTTGGCCAGATTATTTCTTAGTCAAGGTGGTATTTATTTTTCAAGTAGGTGGAGCTAGGAAGCTGCTCTACCTGGGAGAATCTTGGCCCAGCGTGGTTTAGGTTCCCGTTGCAAATGCAGATTCAACAGCCCCAGAGAAGCAGAAACAAAAGCCAACCGAGCAATCACAACACGCACGCATAATGCCACCCTCAGAGCACAGCATGCTGCTATTCACCATGCTGCAAAGGTATGAGTCAATGCACAATGCCTGCCTAGTAATCTCAGAGCATCCAACACAAACATGTTGCTTGCGCAGAATATACAACCGGCAGTCAGAAAGAGACCACAACACTTTCCATGGAACTGCCAACGGGAAGCCGGTCACTAAATAAGGGCTCAGATCCACATACCCATTTCCCAGGAGGTTGCACATATTTACGCTGTGTGAGGCATCCAGCATTTGGGTGGGGGGCGGGGGGGGGGAGAGAGAGAAGGCAGAAGAAAGCCACAAGAGCAAGACATGCTGCCATGGGGAGCCAGCGTGGGGTAGTGGTTAAGAGCGGTGGACTCTAATCTGGAGAACCAGGTTTGATTCCCAACTCCTCCCCACGAGCGGCGAACACTAAGCTGGTCAACCGGGTTGGTTTCCCCACTGCTGCACATGAAGCCAGCTGGGTGACCCTGGGCTAGTCACAGCTCCCTTAGAGCTCTCTCAGCCGCACCTACCTCACAGGGTGTCTGTGGTGGGGAGGGGAAGGTGATTGTAAGCCTGTTTGATTCTTCCTTAAGTGGGAAAGTTGGCGTGTAAAAACCAACTCTTCTTCAATTCAGTGGGAAAACGTAGTACAGTGGGAGGTAGGAAATACGGGTCTGAGCGTCACTCTGGGAAGGGCCCACAAGGCAAAACTCAACGTTTGGGGGTTCTGGCCACAGCAGTAATATTAGATGGGAAAAGATTGGTGGCGGGACCTGAGTCCAAGCCCTCCTCCAGCAAGCAACTAAGCACACAGCTGAAGACCTTTGCAGTCTCCAAGGGGCCAATGCTCAGAATGTGCTCCCTTCTCCCTTCCCAGTCTCTTATCGACCCAGCCATACAGACTAGTACCAAAGGAGCCTATGGAGAGCCATAGTTCAGGGGAAAGGCATGATTTTGCACTTGGGGTGGGCTGGGTTTGTTCTCGGTTGCAGCCTCCCAGGGAAAAGGCTAAGAAAACAAGTAGATGCCAGAGACAGTGCAGGCCAGTAGCCAACTAGTGTGTGCGTTAAGTGCCGTCAAATTGCTTCTGAATCATGGTGACCCTATGAATCCATAGGGTCCTATCTTTAGCAGCCTTGCTCAGGTCTTGCAAATTGAGGGCCTTGGCTTCCTTTATAGCGTCAATCCATCTCTTGTTGGGTCTTCCTCTTTTCCCGCTGTCTTCCCCTTTTCCTAGCATGATTGTCTTTTCCATGCTGAGAGCCAGCGTGGTGTAGTGGTTAAGAGCGGTGGTTTGGAGCGGTGGACTCTGATCTGGAGAACCGGGTTTGATTCCCCCACTCCTCCACATGAGGGGCGGAGGCTAATCTGGTGAACTGGATTTGTTTCCCCGCTCCTACACACGAAGCCAGCTGGGTGACCTTGGGCCAGTCACACTCTCTCCGCCCCACCTACCTCACAGGGTGTCTGACGGCTTCTGTAATTTAGGTTGGTTGGCACCCCAGGCTCAAGTGAGAACAGCAGAGTCAGCACAGTTTGCATAAGTGCTATTTACATTTATTTACAGGTGCAATAAATACATACAAGCAAGTTCTGGCATACTCTGACAAGGTGCTCCGCCAGACACTCTAGTTGTAGCAGAGTGAATACATGCATTCTTTGTACAGTTATATACAATTTTGCCTAGTCAATTAACCAATCAACTGGCAACTGCTGAGTCATCATTCTCAACCTGTTCAGGCCTGTTCTGACTACATCTTTTTACAGTCATGTGACTACAGCTGTCAATAAACTGTCAAGTAGATTATTTCCATGTGCTTACTGTCTGCAGTCTTTCAGTATATACTGTCAGTCTGTTGCGGGGAGGGGAAGGGAAGGCGATTGCCGGCCGGTTTGAGTCTCCCTTAAGTAGTAATGAAAAGTCGGCATATAAAAACCAACTCTTCTTCCAGTTACTCTTGTCTTCTCATGAAGTACGACAGCCTCAGTTTAGCCAATTAGAGCTATTGGCATACGTACTCATAGATCTGCTCGTGCCCCAGGACACGTTTCCTCACTCTCTGCTCCCTCGCCATCCGGTGGAGTGTCAGAAGCTGCCGTTGACCTTCTCAGGATACTGTTACCCTCCCGCCCCTAGCATTTCAGTGCCCAACTTGCAGCCTTTGTTGCCACATCAGTAGCTGCCCAAGTGGGGAGGGAAGAGGGCATTCCCTTTCATCTTCTCACTAGCGCCCCACTGGATAAGGCCATTGGCAGGATACACACTGGTGGCCCTGGTGGGGAGCGATTGTGGTGGAGCACCCAGTAGCCTGTCTTCCCAAGACGCATGCCGCCTTAGGGACAAGCTGGCCACTGTGATCCATGCTCTGATTGCATCTGGGTTAGATTACTGTAATGCACCCAAGGAAGGGCTGCCTCTGAATATGGACCAGAAATTTCAGCTAGTGCAACATGCAGCCGCTGGGCTATTATCAGGTGTGGGATAGAGTTCCGTTTCTGGGCACAATTAAAAGCCATTCCTTAAATGGGTTGGGGCCAGGTTACCTTGAGCCCTCCAGTTAAGATCTTCCTCTCAACCCCTGCTTTCTTTTTAACAATTTTATTATTTTATTTCTTAAATACAAAAACACACATGCACACCACATGGAGACAGCAGTTTCCCCCTCTTCTAAAAAGTGCCACTCCTCCACATGAGCGGCGGACACTAATCTGGGGAACTGGATTTGTTTCCCCGCTCCTACACATGAAGCCAGTGGGGGACCTTGGGCAAGTCACACTTTCTCAGCCCCACCTATCTCACAGGGTGTCTGTTGTGGGGAGGGGAGGGGCAGGCGTTTGTTAGCCAGTTTGATTCTTTCTTAAGTGGTAGAGAAAGTCGGCATATAAAAACCAACTCTTCTTCTTTTCATAGCATACAGCACTGTCTACTTAATTACTGAGACAACCCTGATTACAAAGACTATACTGAAAGTTCACTACAATCCCTATATAACACTTTCTATCTTCTAAATTTATACTTGCTTTTAATATTCTATTTAAAAAGCTATTCATTAATAAAGTAATTTTATTTACCTCTCTACTCTGACAACATCTATTATTCAGCTCTTATAAAATACTTAAATAATGTCTATATAGCAATAAATTCTCCATACAACATCCCCTGCTTTCTGCGCCTTCAGAGGTGAGGTGGGCGGAGACTAGAGACAGGGCTTTTTCAGTGGTTGCACCTCACCTGTGGAATACCCTTCCCCTTGAGGCTCACCTGACCCCTCACTACATTTTTTTAAGGCACCAGTTCAAAACAGTTTGGAGGAATGGGGTGGCCACGTTTGCCCCTGCAGCTGCCTGACAGACAGAGAAGCAACAGGTACAGCTTTCCCATCACTGCTCTCCGGAAGAGCAGATGAGCCTTGCTGGACCCTGAAGGTGGCAATCCTGCAGAAGCGCCGCTCCCATCCCTTGGAAGCGCTGGGAACCACGGGGGTGGCATAATACACATGAAGCTACTTTATACTGAATCAAACCCTTGGTCCATCAAAGTCAATATTGTCTACTCAGACTGGCAGCGGCTCTCCAGGGTCTCAGGCAGAGGTCTTTCACATCACCTACTCGTCTGGTCCCTTTAACTGGAGATGCCGGAGATTGAACCTGGGACCTTCTGCATGCCAAGCAGATGCTCTACCACTGAGCCACGGCCCCTCTCCATGGCTCTCCAGGGTCTCAGGCAGGGGTCTTCACATCACCTCCTTGCCTGGACCCTTTAACTGGAGATGCCGGGGATCGAACCTAGGACCTCCTGTTGCCAAGCAGATGCTCTACCACTGAGCCACTGCCCCTCTCCATGGGTCTCAGGCAGGGGTCTTTCACATCACCTATTTGCCCGGTCCCTTTAACTGGAGATACTGGGGATCGAACCTGGGACCTTCTGCATGCCAATCAGATGCTCTACCACTGAGCCACGGCCCCTCCCAAATAATAGCTGCCAGGAGGGTTCTGGGCAGCTCCGCCAATGAACAGTGCACTTGAAAAGCCCCACTGCGCATGAGCACGCCCTCGATCGCCTGCGCTACTCTTTATCCTCATCCATCGGCTAAGCCCCGCCCTGTCAGCCACCGGTGAGCGGCGCGATTGGGCATGGTCACTGCCGCTCACCTCTGTGGCGCTTGATTGGCTTGGCTCATGACGCCCGGAGACTCCGCCCTTTGAAGACGCTCGTCGCCAGGGGAAAAGATGGCGGCCTCCGCCGGCGCCATGGATTTGGCAGGTGCGAACGGAGAGCGGAGCTCCATCCGGGTCCCGGGAGCGGGGTGGGAAACAAGAAGCCCGACCCTCTCCCCGCCAGGGCAAGGACCCAGGGGTTCCGGCTCCTGCTCCGGAGCGAATTCGGTTGGGACCGACGGGTTTCGGATTGAATTCCGGTTCCTGGTTCAATCCGAATGGGCGATCAAGGACGAAAACGCACGGGAGGTTTTGCCTTGGATTTGCCGCTCCCTGGATGCACATATTCCCCCATCCAAATTCTCAAAACTGTGCATGGGGGCTTATTGTTGAGTTTTGAGAATTTGGCTGGGAAAAATAAGTACATTTTGAGACAGCAAGATAGACTTCCCTGACTATGGAAGATCCACTGATTTTGCAATTTGTAACAATCTCTTTTCTTTTCTGTAAATGTATTGAAATGCATTAGGACAGCAAGGGAATAGCTTGTTGCTGGGCAGGGTATCCAGGCCATTTATTCATGGAAGGTTTTGCCTTGGATTTACCACTCTTTGGTTCCCAACCTTTTTTTGACCAGGGACCACTAGGACTTTTTTGTTCGGTGCAGGGATCCCAAGGTTCAAAATAAAAATTCCGGGAATTTGAAAATAAACTTTTAGTTAAATAAACTATTAGTTAAACATTAAACTTAGAATTATATTTGAATATATATATTTTATAATAGAGAACGTTTAATTGAAAATATTAATTTATTATGGGTTTATAACTTTGTTTCGCGGAACTTAATTTAGTTCTCGCAGACCCCTGGGGGTCCATGGACCCCTGGTTGGGAACCAGTGCTTTAGATGCACTTTCCCCCCATCCATATTCTCAAAACTCAACAATGAGCCGCCATGCAAAGTTTTGAGAATTCAGATGGGGAAAATGTGCATCTATAGAGTGACAAATCCAATGCAAAACCTTCCATGAATAAATGGCCAATTCACGGAGGGCTACAGTAAACCATAACAAGAACTGGGTGAAACTGTTACTATACTGCCGCCTCTCTGTCTGTATTACAATCAGATATGCCCTGAATGTTGATGGCTGTCATATCTTGAATTTGGATAAATATCCCGTGCGTTTTCGCCAATAGTCTCTATGGAGCACTTTGCCTCTTCAGGGATCTGGCTGTCCTACTGCCTTTGAATTTTGTGAGCATAATAATTGCCATGCTGCCGGGTCATCTAGTCGTGCCCTGCCCAGCAAGGTGGTTCCATCTAGTCATGCCCTGCCCAGCAAGATGCCCAGATGCTGGAACACAGAGGCCAAAGCCTCCTCCTGTTGATGGTCCCCCAGCAACTGCACTCCAGATAGGGTTGCCAACCTCCAGGTACTAGCTGGAGATTTCCTGCTATTCCAACTGATCCCCAGCTGATAGAGATCAGTTCCCCTGGAGAAAATGGCCGCTTTGGCAATTGGACTCTATGACATTGAAGTCCCTCCCCAAACCCCTCCCTCCTCAGGTTCTGCCCCAAAAACCTCCCGCCGGTGGCAAAGAGGAACTTGACAACCCTACTCCAGATGTAGACTGCCTCTGAACATGCTGGTCTTATTTAACCTTAGCCGGCTCAATGTTGACTCAGCCTTCCATCCTTCCGAGGTCAGTAAAAGGAGTACCCAACTTGCTGGGGGTAAAGGGAAGATGACTGGGGAAGGCACTGGCAAACCACCCCGCAAACAAAGTCTGCCTAGTAAATGTCGGGATGTGACGTCATCCCATGGGTCAAGAATGACCCGGTGCTTGAGCAGGGGACCTTTACCTTTAATCTTCATGCATTTGACCAAAACTCTAGACTAGCCTGATCTTGTCAGATCTGGGAAGCGAAGTAGTGTCGGTCCTGGTTTTGGATGGGAGATCACCAAGGAACACAAGGGTCACTATGCAGAAGCAGACGATGGCAAACCACCTTTGTACGTCTCTTCCCATGTCAGCTGTGACTTGATGGCAAAAAAACAAAAACAAAACAAACAAAAACTGCCTCTCCAACTGTGTGTGCGCGTTAAGTGCTGTCAGGTCGCTTCCAACTCATGGCCACCCTATGAATGAAAGTCCTCCAAAATGTCCTATCTTTGACAGCCTTGCTCAGATCTTGCAAAT
Organism: Euleptes europaea; assembly: GCF_029931775.1. Lineage (NCBI taxonomy): Eukaryota > Metazoa > Chordata > Lepidosauria > Squamata > Sphaerodactylidae > Euleptes > Euleptes europaea. The sequence goes on along the minus strand of NC_079330.1, from coordinate 24,947,254 downwards.
TGAAGGCTGTGGCTTCCTTTATTGAGTCAATCCATCTCTTGTTGGGTCTTCTCCAACTGTAGTCCCCCCCCCTTTATCCAAAAAGCCCCAGTCTCTGGGCTTTTTTGTAGGGAAGGTGCTACAAACTGATTGGTCACTTTGGTGACCCTTTCCTGCTCCACAATACCCTTTTTGAGATAGGGTGACCAGAATGGGACATGGTATTCCAAATGAGGCCACACCATAGGTCTATTTAAGGGCATTATAACTTCAGACGTTTTATTTTCAACCTCTTTCCTAATAATCCCCACGAGCCTTGCCTTTTTCACTGCTGTTGCACACTGAGTTGACATTTTCATCTAGCTCTCCAAGATCCTTTTCCCGGACTCCCTTAAACCTCAGCCCATCAGTATATCTGTGAGGTTGGGATCTTTGCCAAAATATGGCCAAAATGTCATTTGTCACGTGGTTGCTCACTCAGTTGGAGAGAAGCCTTTTAGGGCTCTTTGGGATCTACTTTGGATCCAGATAATTTAGTACAGTCCACAAACCTGGTCCCTTATGAATCTGAAATTCCTAAAATGTCAGTCTTTCCTGGTACTTTTGGCTTGTGTTGGAAGGCAGCCCCTAAGCCTGGTCTCCTCACGAGAAAGGTCACATTGATTGCTGTGGGAGTAGCCTTTACCTTTTATCCCTTAGAAGCTCCTTGATCAATTGATCTTGAGCAGCATATATCTAATGTTGGAGGGATATAAGGACTGAAACAAATCTTGCCACTGACAATGTAGCCTTGGGGTCCCTATCACTTAGTAAAAAAGGCATTATGTCAGTCACAGAGGCATTGGATTTGTATATTAAAAGGGGGGAAATATAGTGCGATCGAAGTTCCTCGTAAAAGCGGCATTCCAAAAGGGCATGGGCTAATGAGTCAATAGAGCCAGAAGAGCAAGGGCAGATCCTGTCTGAGTATGATATATTCAGAATTCTGCCCTGCATTACCATAGAAGGGTTAGCATTCAATCTAGCCAAGCAAAAAGCTCTACAGAGACGAGGGGTTGTTAGATAATATGTATAGGCAGGCAAACCACGTGGAGGGGGTATTGCTGTGGGAGTAGCAGCAGCAGCAATAACAAAAATTGAATATCAGTTTAATGCAGCTGACTTTTGAAGCAATGGCTGAGATGCCGTACATTGGTCTATGGATACTTTATTTTTAAGTTCTGCACAATGCTGCATATTTTATAATTTGTTAGGGCTTTGATTAAACTTCTGATGCCCTATAGTAGACCTCCAGTGTCGCCAGATGAAATTGACAGATTGTTTTCACACGCTGTATGTTATCAGTATGCCCTGACCTGGATGGCCCAGCCTAGCCTAATCTCATCAGATCTCAGAATCTAAGCAGGGTTGGCCCTGGTTAGTATTTGGATGGGAGACCTCCAAGGAATACCAGGGTCGGGACATGGAGGCAGGCAATGGCAAACTACCTCTGAATGTCTTTTGCCTTGAAGACCCTAGGGGTCACCATCAGTCATCTGTGACTCGACGGCACACACACGTTATTAGTATATAGTATTGACTGCCACAGGACTTGGAAGTCACGATGCCTCCATGTTCAGATGCAGTCTACCACTGAATTAAATATTGGGCTCAGACATTGGCGGTGGGAGAGCTGTTGGCTGAGAAGGTATACTCTAGCAGGCCCTTCTGGTGTATGCTGTGATGCTGTGACAGTCTCCCTTTCCTTCCTTCCTTCCTTCGTGTGTCTAGAGAAGGCCAGAGGGAAATACGCCGCCCTCTCCTTTGCCACCATTGCTGTTGTGGTGGGGCTGCCCCTCTGGTGGAAAACAACAGAGACCAACCGGGCCTCGCTGCCTTACTCCGAGATCGCCAACCTGGACACCCTAATGGTTAGAGCAAGTCTTTGCCTCTTCCCTCGGGGCGGGGCGGGGGGTCACAGCAAAGCCTCCCTCTGGCAGCCTGTTAGCGGTGGTGGTGGGGAGGACGCATGGCAGCACATGGGCAGCCTGGGGTCCCACCTACTCGGTGCTTGTGGCAGGAAGAGCAGCCTTGCTGTGGGATGCGAGTGCCCTGGTGGGGGGCATCTGGGTGTGGGGCTCAGTGACTGGGGGGTGCCACTAACTTTGTGGATTCTGATTCAGTTCCAGCTGACTGTGCCAATCTCGGTTGTGTTTGCCAGAGGGGCTCTGCCAGGGGACCAGGAGAGGAAGCTCCCCTTCCGACAGAGTCAGAAGGCAGAGACTCCCTTAAACCGTAAGTTGGGGGGGGGCTGCCATGTGCCTTCTCGCAATGCACACCTCTCTTGGTTACCGAGCACTTGATGCCTGTGTACATTTGTGAACGTGAGAACTGACACTTGTTCAAAGGGGTGTTTGAGGCACGATGGAAGTCTTCTCTGATAAGGGGAATGGCCGTGGCTCAGTGGTAGAGCATCTGCTTGGCATGCGGAAGGTCCCTGGTTCAATCCCCAGCATCTCCAGTTAAAGGGACTAGGCAAGCGGGTGATGTGAAAGACCCCTGCCTGAGACCCTGGAGAGCCGCTGCCGGTCTGAGTAGACAGTACTGACTTTGATGGACCAAGGGTCTGATTCAGTAGAAGGCAGCTTCATGTGTTGATGTGTTCTTAACCTTTTAGGAGAGAGGTCATGGTTCGGTGGTAGAGCATCTGCTTGGCATGCAGAAGGTCCCAGGTTCAATCCCCGGCATCTCCAGTTAAAGGGACTGGGCAAGTAGGTGATGTGAAAGACCTCAGCCTGAGACCCTGGAGAGCTCCTGCCATTCTGAGTAGACAATACTGACTTTGATGGACCAAGGGTCTGATTCAGTAGAAGGCAGCTTCATGTGTTCAAGTGGGATGTGAGGTCCTGATTCGCGCTTGCAAGTTGCGACCCGAGGTTACCATCATTCAGGGATGAGCAGCTCTTTGTGCCCCTGGGCTGCCTCTGTGGGTCTCCTTTGGAGAAAGGGGATTATTGAATGGAAAGGGCTCTTCTTCATTTTAAGGGACAAGGTGAATTTCATGCCAGTGGGATGTTGACTATGACACGTGTATAGGATGGGGGTGGTATTGCTAATGGTGGTTCAGGGTTTGATGGAAGACCACCTCATCTGCTGTCTCATTCCTGCCCCCATTCCAGCGAAGACCAGCGTGACGGCCCACTATCAGATCTCCTATCGGCGTGCCACTCCTCAGGAAGAGCAGGCCCTGTCCCAGGCCTCTGGTCAAGGTAAATACTCTGCCAGGCATGCCAGGGGAGGTCTATGGGAGAGGGAGGGTGACAATGGTCGTATTCTCTCTGACCAGGCCGTCCGGCTACACTAGACACACATAGATCATAGTGCTCCATGATTAGAAGCACAATATAGACTTCTGGATGTTGAATCCAGGTGATAGGAAACACCTTCCGTTATTTTGTTTATTCAGTTAAGAATTTTTTTGTCCACTGTGAAGGATTCAATGCAGCAAGCAATGGTAGCTAAAAAAAATACATAAGTTCAGGCAATTTAAAAAAATTGCCAGAAAATGCAGCGTGGTGTAGTGGTTAAGAGTGGTGGTTTGGAGCTGCGGACTCTGATCTGGAGAACTGGGTTTGATTCCCCTCTCCTCTACGTGAGCGGTGGAGGCTAATCTGGTCAACTGGATTTGTTTCCCTACTCCTCCCCGTGAAGCCAGGTGGGTGACCTTGGGCTAGTCACACTCTCTCAGCCCCACCCACCTCACAGGGTGTCTGTCATGGGGAGGGGAAGGGAAGGGGATTGTAAGCCGGTTTGATTCTTCTTTAAGTGGTAGAGAAACTTGGCATATAAAAACCAGCTCTTCTTCTATTAGCCAAACGGCTTCTGAAACTGTTCACGTGCAGCTTGAACTTCAGAAGTATCAGGCTGGCCACTGTCAGAGATATAATGCAGGACTGTACCCAAGTTCATTCTGGCTTTGGAGTTTAGCTTTTCTCGCTTCTTTGTGGAACACTTCTCTCTCCTCTTTCCAGCTGCCGTGGAAAAGGAAGAGGTTGGCACTGCTGTATTGGCTGTGCTTCCCTTGCGCTTGATGCCAGCATCTTGGTGGTGGGATAGTGTCAGAGAGAATTTCTGAGCCGTGGGGAAGGAAGACCCTATGTGGTAGCTGGGAGACTGGCCACTATGTAGGGTGGCAGTGAAGCGGGTCAGTGCCTTTTGAGTGACTATGCTCTTAGAATTGACCCCTTCCTGAGAAGTGGTATGTTATCTTATTCAGTTAGTCACTTACTAAGCAGAAATCAACTACTTTACTCACTTAAAAAGTAAGTCTTTTTATTGATGTGCTCCAATGTAATTGTGTATATATGTGTGTATATATATTCAGTAACATTGTATATTTAGTAACAATGTATACAGTAAAGCAAGCAAGTTCTACATACTATTCAGTTTTAAAATCCAACACTTAAAATATAACAGTTAAAGAAGTCTGATTTAGTTCAAAGTATCGAATTCACACTCTAGAATAATATATTTGTAAAGCCATACATACCAACACCATCTTCTGAGACCCTCTGAGAGAGGTCTGAATTCTAGCCCTTTCCCTGCCTGTATTTATACTGTTTCAATCACCTTTAAAAGGGGCTGCCTTGAAAAATCTCCATGCATTGGAGTAACAGCGCTGGTGCACTGTTTTAGGAACGTTACTGCACATGCTCAGTTGCTCTACTTTAGATGGCCGTATATGGACATCCACTTCCTCTAGGCTAAGCATACTATTTCTTAAACAGTCAGTTTTGATTTTTGTTATACTCTATATGATCAATTTTATCATCATTCTCATCTCCAGAAAAATACGTTGAGGTTGAATCCATTGATTAATTTCTAGCATCTTATTTTCATGTTTAAATAATAAAATACAATATATTGTTTACATTACATCATTACATCTTAGTCAGCATTGAATACCCTTGGAATGGAGAGCATTTCTGCACTTGAAGACATTGGAAGGGCAGGAAGTGCGGCAAACATGCTGCTCTGTAGCTTAAAAAATATTAAAAGTGCTGCAAAGGCTTTGCTCTTCTCTATTGAAAAGGCTGGGGAAGGTCAGGAAAAAAGGGGGAAAGTGCATCGAGCAAATCTGCACTGACACTGAAATATTTGACAGAATAATTCAGAAACATAAGCCTTTGGCAAGAATATCCAGGCTTTCTTTTCCTTTTAAAAGGAAATTAAAACCCCTGCTGTATATTTTGCTTTTATATTGAATATTTCTGCATATGTACAACATTAATTCCATAGTTCATTTGCTTTAATATGTCAAAGCCTGTAACAGCAGGGTGTGTGCGTGCTGAAGGGATCCTGAAAATGGGAGGGGAGTCTTTTCAAGAGGGCCCCCAAAAGCTAGGTGGGCATTCCTAGTGACGCTCGGGACTTCCTTCTTTTCTGGCCAGGCGACGTGGTGCTGCCAGCGCAAGAGACCCCAGCAGGTTCACTCACCATCTATGTGATACCCCCAAGTTCTCATCTTTTGCCACAGGTATGCCACCCTCACCACCACCACCCAGCCTGCCTTTAACAGTGGGAAATACAATCTGTAGTCAGCCATTTGCGCTATTGGGTACAGCCAGAAAGTGACTCTGAGGGGGGGCAGCTCGGAAGAGAAATCTATGTGCTTGTCCATTCACAACTGTTAGCTCAGATAGCTAAGTAGAACCTCCATGTTCGGAGAAAGTATGTGGGGGGGGGGGTGCAACCAGCAAGGGAGGGGTTGCTAGCTCCATGTCTTGCTTGTGAGCTGTCTGGAGGGAGGGTGGATCTTTGCTCCTCATGTGATCTTTAAGTACTCTAAAGGTAAAGGTAGGAGCCTGTGGCGCAGAGTAGTAAGCTGCAGTACTGCAGTCCAAGCTCTGCTCACGACCTGAGTTCGATCCCAATGGAAGTTGGTTTCAGGTAGCTGGCTCAAGGTTGACTCAGCCTTTCATCCTTCCAAGGTTGGTCAAATGAGTACCTAGCTTGCTGGGGGTAAAGGGAAGATGACTGGGGAAGGCACTGGCAAACCATCCCGTAAAACAAAGACTGCCTAGAAAACGTCGGGATGTGACGTCACCCCATGGGTCAGGAATGACCCTGTGCTTGCACAGAGGACCTTTACCTTAAAGGTGTGCAAGCACCGGGCCATTACTGACCTGTGGGGTGACGTCACATCACAACGTTTACTAGGCAGACTGTGTTTATGGGGTGGTTTGCCAGTGCCTTCCCCAGTCGTCTGCACTTTACCCCCAGCAAGCTGGGCACTCATTTTACCGACCTCAGAAGGATGGAAGGCTGAGTCCACCTTGAGGCGGCTACCTGAAACCGACTTCCATCGGGATCGAACTCAGGTCGTGAGCAGAGCTCTGACTGCAGTTCTGCAGCTTACCGCTCTGCGCCATGGGGCAGCTATTGCAGCTGGGAAATGATTGCAGAGCTTTGTCCATTTTATGAGAAAGCAAATTGCAACCCCTCCTTATCCTGGGAAGCGTTCTGGATGTGGGGATTGTGTCTGGCATGTGGCCTGCAGGTGGTGCTTTTGGGGATCAGGATATTTTGTTGCACTTAGAAGATAGGGCAAAGCTCCCCTCCCCGCATGTTTCCTGCATGTGTTGCATGCAATCAGTCCAATGCATATGTATTTGTGGTGTAGTGGTTAAGAATGGTGGTTTGGAGCGGTGGAATCTGATCTGGAGAACCGGATTTGATTCCCCACTCCTCCACATGAGTGGCGCAGGCTAATCTGGTGGATTCGTTTCCCCCACTCCTACACATGAAGCCGGCTGGGTGACCTTGGGCAAGTCACTCTCTCTCAGCCTCCTTACAGGGTGCCTGTTGTGGGGAGGGGAAGGGAAGGTGCTTGTAAGCCGGTTTGATTCTCCCTTAAGTGGCAGAGAAAGTCAGCATATAAAAACCAACTCTTCTTCTTCTCCTCCTCCTCCTTCTCCTCTCATTCCTCTCATTCCAATGCACATTTAAAAAGTAAATGTTGGAAGTCACACAGGTGCTACTCTGTCAATCAAGCATGCATGAGTTGGGCTGACTGCAAAATTGTGGTGCATCTAATAATCATTTTTTTCCTGCAGGAGACGACTATGTACATCGGCAAGCATCGCAGTGCCGTAATTCGGGCCCCGCGAGGCGCGGCAGACCCCCTGGTAGCCGTGAGTGCACAAATACAGCAGGTGACCCGGGTCATGTCCTTCTCGGCGGAGTCCATCACCGGGGCCCTCTCTGACCGCATGCCCATCCTCCAGCCAGGGACTGAGTGGAAACGGCCCTTCAAATCCAGCTTAGGTAGGGGTTAAGATGGCTCCTCAGGAGAAGGAGCGGACCTCATGTTGCGGGGCTGCCAAGCTCAAAATCTTGGGATTGGGTGGCTGCTGCAGCTTTGGGGGCTCCCCGCTTCCAGCTTCCCTCCCAGCCATGGCCCAGATTTGCTCCCCAACATTCTCCTGGTTTAATAGTCCTGGTGGACAGACCCTGACATTCACTGGTATTTTAAGCCTGGAGGACACTGAATTTCCGGAGCTGTCTGTTCTATGTGAATATCCCCAAGGCTGGATGCAGACCAAATTGGCGATTTCCACCAGTTTCCACTTTTCCACCAATTTCGCCCTTGTGTCATTCATCGGGGCCTCTTGTCCCACCACAGGAGAACCATTTTGTGCAGATCAGAGGGTGGTTGTGGGAGAAGAGAGGGAAGATAATTTTGTCCCACTGATGGAAAAAATGTTTAGTCTGGGTCCAAACCCCACCTCAGTTTTGCCTCTTCCTTATATAATATAGATCACGACGGGTAGCCGTGTTAGTCTGTCACTAGCAGTAGAAAAGAGCAGGAGTAAATTTCTGGCAGGATGTGCGCTTTCGTGAACCACTGCTCACTTCTTCAGATATCTGTTACAACTGATCTCCAGGTGACAGAGATCAGGTCCCCTGAAGAAAATGGAAGGTGGACTCACTGGCATTACACCCCATTGAAGCCCCTCCCCAAACCCCGCCCTCCTCAGGCTCCACCCCCAAATCTTCAGGTATTTCCCAACCTGGAGTTGGCAGCCCTACTGGCAATCCCTGCGGAGGCTCCTGACCTGGGTCACCCCGGTTCCCCAGCCCAGGGTTGTCTGCCCTGCCTTGATCCGGAATGTCACCCAGTTCCTGGGTGGAATGTCTCAGCTTCTGGAGATCCTGGGGGCTGAACCTGGGACGTTTTGCATGCTGAGCCGGTGCTGAACCCATTGGACACAGGGAGGGGTTGGCAGCATGACCCAGGGGCCTCATCGTCCCCCCGCCCTTCAGCAGGAACAGGAGAAACGAGTTGCTGCTTCCTCCCCTTGCAGGGTACGAGATCACCTTCAGCTTGCTGAATCCAGATCCCAAAGCCCATGACGTCCACTGGGATATCGAGGGAGCCATCCGCCGCTACGTGGAGCCCCTCCTGGGCAAACTGAGATCAGTGGCAGAGATCTCCGTGGACTCGCAAGTGAGCACTAGGTGTTGGGAGCGGTGGGGGTCCTTGGTGTGTGGGGGGGCAGCAGGGACTGTTGTTCTCTACCAAATGTGCTTGCTTTCCTTCCTTGTCCCCAGATCCTCTACTATGCAGCGCTGGGGGTCACGCCCCGCTTTGATGCACCTTCCTCCAGCTACATACTCGGTGCACACAGCCTGCCCCACGTCATTAACCCCGTGGAAGCCAGGCTAGGTAAGCCCCTCTCGACATTCTCTCCTCTCTTCCTCAGCTGGCCCTCTGGCTGTCTGCTTTTCTCCCACAGAACATGCCGGTTGAGTCAAAACTATGCTAAAGGAAGGGACTCGGAGTGACTTGGCAGTTGCGCTTTGCCCATGGCCAGGCTCTGACTGGTCACTGTATCTAAGGTTGGGAATGTATTGCCTCTCCCTCCCCCAAGCATGCCGGCTATCAACCTAGGAAAGAAATCCTGTGTGGTTTGGCTTGCTTACTTGAGTCATCTGGTAACTTCTTCCCTCCCTGAGGGTAGACTTCCTGTATACACGGTCACCTTCGTTAGCTGTGTTACTGTGCCTTCTGCGGGTTGCTTTTGGAGGTCTTTGAGAAAGGTTCTTTGTAACCAGCCCTGTGCCCAGAGAATGATGCCAGAGGCTGTAGCTTGGCTTATTGGTCTTGGAAGGCTTTAAGAGGGGACTGGACATGTTAATGAAGGAGAGGGCTATTCATGGCTGCTAGTAAAAATGGATAGTAGTCATGATGCATACGTATTCTCTCCAGGATCAGAAGAGCATGCTTATTATATTAGGTGCTGTGGAACACAGGCAGGATGGTGCTGCTGCAGTCGTCTTGTTTGTGGGCTTCCTAGAGGCACCTGGTTGGCCACTGCGTGAATGGACTGCTGGACATTGGTCTGATCCAGCGTGGCCTTTCTTATGTTCTTATGCCAGGCAAAGTGCTGAGCTGGGGAGTTATGGCTGCCACCAGTGAGCCACAGTACAACTGCTGGGGGAGGTCGGCACCCCCTTGAGCAGCCTCCTTTCCCCTGGAAGTACTAGGCACTGAGGTTGGGCCTTCCAACATGTACTCTGCCTCAGAGCTGGTTGTTTCCTGGGCAGCACTGGCAACCCATGGATGGCCCATAGCCATGGACAGAGAAATCCTTAGTGGGCTGGCCTGGGAGCTCTGCCATGTTGGTATTTGGCTGTGTCAGGGCAGCCAGAAGGCCTCCTTCCCTTTCTGTCTCAGATCTGACCTGCTTTTGGACCGGGTTGGGTGTCTCCTGGCTGCTGACGGGGCGCATCCTTCTCTTTCTCTGTGCAAGGTTCCAGTGCTGCCTCGCTCTACCCTGTGCTCAACTTCCTGCTGTATGTGCCGGAGCGTTCACACGCGCCTCTCTACATCCAGGACAAGGACGGCACTGCCGTGCCAACCAATGCTTTCCACAGCCCACGCTGGGGTGGGATCATGGTAAGGGGGGAGGGCTGGGGTTACCGAGGGCTCTTCCCACATACCGGTCGAGGGCCTTTGTGCTGTGTCAAGACCTATGCTTAGAGCAGCGTTTCTCAACCTTTTTACCCTTGCGGAACCCTTGAAGTAATATTCATGTCTCAGGGAACCCCTACATATGATTACATATGATTAGCCATTCATCATTATTTCTCTCGGAACCCCTAGCGATTTCTCGCGGAATCCTAATTGAGAAACGCTGCTCTAGAGGCAGCAAAGAACAATCCATTGGAGAGTAGCTTCTTGGGAGGAAGGGGTTTGCGTTCCGCAAGATTTTTCCCCAATCAAAAGGAACCGCTTTAACTGGCAAGACTGGAATCTGCACCGGCAGGCTGCTGCACCAAGCAATTCAATTCAATTTATTACAGTCATTGACGAGCAAAGCAGATATACTAAAAAGACTGATTAAAAAGATAAAATATAGCAATATATATTTCCATAAAACACTAATTGGAAAAAAAGTTTACAATAAAATTAATATTTGCTTATTAAAACCCATTCAACAATATTTTCCGCCTCCCTTATCAGAATTAGACTAAGTACCTCTGGGCTTAATACATCCCCTTGCATAGTTGGCGACTTTATAAGTTAACTCATTATTCCTATCTGAAAGTATTTTCATTAGTTGGATGGATCTTTGTTTTGTTGGAAGGCCAGCCAAAATGAGTAATGTCAATTCTTGCCGAATTTGATTGTAAATCCTGCAATCAAATATCACATGTTCTGTTGTCTCTACACTACCATCTTGGCAGATGCACATACAGTATGTTACTGCGTCCAGCAAGTTGTTATTATTTACAAAATTTATATCTTGCCTTTCTGTCCTTACAAGGGCCGCCAAGGTGGCTAACAATTTGAACATACACAATAAAATTACATTATAAAACCATTAAAATAAACCCCTCCAAAACATACATAATCAATTTTTAAAGGCTTTAAAAACAGCATTAAACTGCATACAAAACACAAACATTGGTTAGGAAGGAGGGATCACTGAAGGAATGCCAAATGAAACATAGAAGTCTTCCCCCGTTGGTGGAAAACAGCAACAGAAGGGAACAGACAAATCTCCCTGGGAAGAGAATTCCTGAGCTTTGGCGCCATGACCAAGAAGGCCCTCTCCTGGGTTGCCACCTACTTTATCTTAGAAGGTGGGGGCACCCAAAGCAGGACCTCCAAAGATGACCGTAATGGTCAGGCAGGTTCATAAGGGATTAGGTGGTCCTTCTGGTATGTTGGTCCCAAACCATCTATCCATCTATCCATCCATCCACATACATGTATGTATATATATGTAGTAGTTAAGAGTGGTGGTTTGGAGCAGTGGAGTCTGATCTGGAGAACCAGATTTGATTCCCCCACACTTCCACATGAGTGGTGGAGGCTAATCTGGTGAACTGGATTTGTTTCCCCACTCCTACACAGGAAGCCAGCTGACCTTGGGCAAGTCACACTCTCTCAGCTCCACCTACCTCACAGGGTGTCTGTTGTGGGGAGGGGAAGGGAAGGTGATTGTAAGCTGGTTTGATTGTTCCTTAAATAGAGAAAGTCGGCATATAAAAACCAACTCTTTTTCTTCATCAGTACCTGGAGACCTGTGGATAGTGGGGAAGCCCCCCCCCCAAAAGCAGTGTAGGTGAATAACAAGGAAGATGAGGAGGATCCTTCTCTCCTTCTAAATTCCATTAATGTGCAAAGACCCGGGTGTGCATTATGGAACAGCACCAAGAATGCCATTCTGAAAGCATGTTGTACGAGTGAGGTTGCCAACACTCTTGTTCTAGCTGGGTGCCTGGGCCTTTGGAAGCAGCATAGTGGACACCAGGGTAATGGGTAGAGCTTTCCCCATCATTGCCCACCCAACTTAGGTATGGCTTTGACTGTCTGTTACAAGTCCAGAAGCCCTGCGAGAATAAGAGTTGGCAATCCCATGGAAGGACAGACAGCCACTGGCTGGCCTTGCTGCATGCTGCAGTGGCGGTCTGCTTTGTATGAGGAGTACGCAACCTCTTTCCCTCTGCCCCTGCCTGCTGAGAGCAGCGGGGATCAGTGTGACAGATGGAAGGTGTCTAAGGCTTTTCCAGATTCTCCCCACTCTTTCTGAGAAAGCAGCCAAGGGGAACAACTCCTTCCAGCTGCCCCCAGGACTTCACACATCCCAAGTTCCCTCAAGAGCTGGCGTGGTGTAGTGGTTAAGGTGGTTTGCAGCGGTGGACTCTGATCTGGAGAACCGGGTTCGATTCCCCACTCCTCCACATGAGTGGCGGAGGCTAATCTGGTGAACTGGATTTGTTTCCCCACTCCGGCACACGAAGCCAGCTGGGTGACCTTGGGCTAGTCACAATCTCTCAGCCCCACCTACCTCACAGGGTGTCTGTTGTGGGGAGGGGAAGGGCAGGTGATTGTAAGCCGGTTTGAATCTTCCTTAAGTGGTAGAGAAAGTCGGCATATAAAAACCAACTCTTCTTCTCCCCTTGGCCTATGAATGTGACCGCTTGGTCCTGAGATGCTGCCTTGCTCTTCCTCTCGCCAGGTGTACAATGTTGAGCCTGAGGCAGCCAGTGAGACTTCCTTCCCGAGGAGGGTAGACGTTGACATGGTTCAGGTGATGGAGGTGTTTCTGGCCCAGCTACGGTAAGTGCTTTGCGGCTGGGTCCTGGTAACCGTGGCTGATGCCCCTTGCTAGAGGTTGGTGGCTAGGGAACGTTTTCACTTCTATGAGGTGCGGGGATGCTTTCTGGCGTTTCAGGTTCTTTGGAGTTTCAGCATAGAAATTGTCTAAATAAATTCCTGGCTCAAAAATATATTTTTTCTCAGGCGCTGGCTACAGATGTCAGGAGTTAAACGGTCTTCTCCTCGGTGCCTTCTATGACAGTGGCTCTTTGCCAGCTGGTATTAAAAGTGGGTTCCTTCTACCCTGAAAGTACCTCTTCACATGTGTGTAATTACAGGATATAGTAATGGCTGCTAGGATAGATTGCTCCAAGAGAGCCGGCGTGGTGTAGTGGTTAAGAGCAGTGGACTCTGATCCAAAGAACCAGGTTTGAGTCCCCACTCCTCCACATGAGCGGCGGAGGCTAATCTGGTGAACTGGATTTGTTTCCCCATTCCTCCACATGAAGCCAGCTGGGTGACCTTGGGCAAGTTACAGCTCTGTTAGAGCTCTCTCAGCCCCACTTACCTCACAGGGTGTCTGCTGTGGGGAGGGGAAGGCGATTGTAGGCTGGTTTGATTCTGCCTTAAGTGGTAGAGAAAGTCGGCATATAAAAATCAACTCTTCTTCAAGAGGTGATGAGACAAGCATGTACCTGAGAGGTCCATCAAAGGCTGTTAACCATAATGACCGACTGGAACCTCCATAGTCAAAGACAGTATACCTCCAAAGTACAGTTACTGGGGGTCAACAATAGGGAGGAGACTGTGATCTCTGTATTCCTGTTTATGGGTAGAGCTTCCAAAAATATTAAACCCACAATGAAAGGTTTTTCCCCTTGTGTTTCCTAGGTGGGGACACACACACAGACATTTGGGGGAGAAATTAAAATGTATGCAGTACTTACTTTCCTATCAAACCTAAACATGCTTTACAACTTTAACAACATAAAATGCACTTTTTATAATTTAGTTAAGCATATCAAATGATACTAATTATCATATTTATGGCATTTAAATGCCTTCGATTTTTACAAGCAAAACTGCAGATACACTGGATACATGAGAGGTAAACTGCTGCACCCTAAGCTACCTTAGCACATTATCTTAGTTTTTGGCACCTGAGAGGTAGGAGGGGAAAGAAGATTAAAATAAAAACCACACATTTTGTCATAAAGAAAAATTCGTAAGAGTTTTTTCAATACATCCCAGATTGTCCCAGTTTTTTCAGTGCTTCCCAGAGAGCCAGTGTGGTGTAGTGGTTAAGAACGGTGGTTTGGAGTGGAGAAATCTAATCTGGAGAACCGGGTTTGATTCCCCACTCCTACACATGAGCGGTGGACGCTAATCTGGTGAACTGGGTTGGTTTCCCCAGTCCTACACATGAAGCCAGCTGGGTGACCTTGGGCTAGTCACACTCTCTCAGCCCCACCTACCTCACAGCGTGGGGAGGGGAAGGGAAGGCGATTGTAAGCCGGTTTGATTCTCCCTTAAGTGGTAGAGAATGTCAGCATATAAAAACCAACTCTTCTTCCAGCCTGAGGGCTGTTAAATGGATACTGTTTTAGGCTGCTGAAGGTGGTTTTTAGACATCTTCTGTGCTTCTGGCAGGCTTGTTTTAAAGATAAAGGTCCCCTGTGCAAGCACCAGGTCATTCCTGACCCATGGGGTGACGTCACATCCCGACATTTCCAAGGCAGACTTTGTTTGTGGGGTGGTTTGCCAGTGCCTTCCCCAGTCATCTTCCCTTTACCCCCAGCAAGCTGGGTACTCATTTTACGGACCTCAGAAGGATGGAAGGCTGAGTCAACCTTGAGCCGGCTACCTGAAACCGACTTCCGTCGGGATCAAACTCAGGTTGTGGGCAGAGCTTTTGACTGCAGTACTGCAGCTTAACTCTCTGCGCCACGGGGCTCCTAGGCTTGTTTTACTATTGCTAATTTTAATATTGGTTTTTATGATTTTATGGTTGTGTCTTTTTTACTTTGCGAGCAGCCTCAAGCAGGTTTCTGGCGAGGCAGCACGTACATTTTTACAAATAAAGCTCTGTGCAATTCAAATGTTTGCACACTCTTCCTTAGTCCAACAAAAGAGAATCCTCCATTCATGCAGGTCAGCCTCACGTAGAGTATTACACCCCTATCCCACCCAGAGCCAAAGCATCTGGAGCAACGGTTCCTGCCACACCTGCTGGGCGGCCTCCTCCACCCGGCCACGTGCTTCCCAGCTCCAATGCCAGGCTGTCCTCTTGTTTGCCCGTCCCCTCTCCTCAGGTTGCTATTCGGGATCCTGCCGGTTCCACTTCCAGAGGGGGCCGTGCTGGAAAGCTTTGGGAATGAGGGCCTCTCTACTTGGGAGCTGGATCGCCTCCTGTGGGCCCGCACCGTCGAGAACGTGGCCACGGTGGCCACCACCTTGACCTCACTGGCCCAGCTGCTGGAGAAGATTAGCAACATTGTGATCCAGGACGACGTGGCATCGCAGGTAAGAGGAGGGGCAGAGGGAGGCAGAAAAACGCACGCCGGGGTCCTCTCGCAGGGCACCGAGATCCTGTTGTGCGGCTTCCACACACTGGTGCGCTCTTCTCTACTGCTTTTCAACTTCCTCCTCTCTGGCTTGCTTCCAGCATGGTGTAGTGGTTAAGAGCAGTGGACTCTGATCTGGAGAACCGGGTTTGATTCTCGACTCCTCCACATGAGTGGCAGACGCTAATCTCACGAACTGGATTTGTTTCCCTGCTCCTCCACATGAAGCCAGTTGGGTGACCTTGGGCTAGTCACAGCTCTCAGAGCTCTCTCAGCCTCACCTACCTGTTGTGAGGAGGGGAAGGGAAGGTGATTGTAGGCCGGTTTGATTCTCCCTTAAGTGGTAGAGAAAGTCGGCATATAAAACCCAACTCTTCTTCTTCCCTCTGGTGCTTTTGTCCCTCTCTCAACCGCTAGATCAGATCACCTGGGCCATTAATTCCTTTGCTGCTCCTTCTGTGCCTGAGGCCAAGCCAACAGGGTGTAGCGGTTAAGTGGTGGACTCTAATCTGGTAAACTGGGTTTGTTTCCCCACTCCTCCACATGAAGCCTGCTGGACTTCTGGAGTGGACTTCTGGAGTCCTAGGAAATAGGAAGGGGCTGTGGCTTAGTGGTAGAGCATCTGCTTGGCATGCAGAAGGTCCCATGCTCAATCCCTGGCATCTCTAGTTAAAAGGACCTGGCAGAAGGTGATGGGAAAGACCTCTGCCTGAGACCCTGGAGAGCAGCTGCCAGTTTGAGTAGACAAGACTGATCTTGATGGGTCTACTTCAGTGTAAGGCAGCTTCATGTGTTGGGGGCTCCTATTAATTGCCAGTCTTTGTTTAGTCAAAATGGACATGATCTTGGCATGCTTGATAATTAAACCCCCTCCCCTTATTTGAATGCCTTGTCCATGGGGTGGTAACAAAGTCTGACCACTCGACTCTTAATTCTGTATTGAAAACGTAGGGCAAGAATCCCATTTTCCCACCTTCAACATCATTTTAGTTTCAAAGGAAAGCTGAACACCTGACTACAGGAAATCAGATTTACCATTGTGCAGATCCTAAACTGACAGGCATGAGAGTCTAGCCCTCTTGGGATCACACAAGTCTTTCAAAGGCAGATTTTTGCTCTTGGAAGCTGGAATTTCCCCCTCTCCTTTTGACTGCTGCTTTTCTTTGATACCGTTATCTCGTCCTAGCTTTAGGGGTGGATTGCCTTTCTGGTTTTTAAAAAATACTCTCGTCTGGTGGTCTTTCAAACTGAAATCCGTCCAGCTACATGCACTATGGAAGAGTGCTGTTGGAAGAGTGTTACGGATACTGTGGACTGCCCCCAAAAAACAAATCGGTGGGTTCTAGATCAAATCAAGCCTGAACTCTCCCTAGAAGCTAAAACGACTACACTGAGGCTATTATACTTTGGTCACATTGTGAGAAGATAAGAGTCACTGGAAAAGACAATAAAGCAAGGAAAAGTGGAAGGCAGCAGGAAAAGAGGAAGACCCAACGTGAGATGGATCGACTCCATCAAGGAAGCCATGGCCCTCAGTTTTGCAAGACATTGATTCATAGGGTCATCATGAGTCAGAAGTGACTTGATGGCACTTAACACACCCAGTAGTTGTTTGAACACTGCTGACCTAAGAGAAGGGGGGGGGAGTGCTAGCAGCCCTGGGGAATGAGGGGTTTAGAGGCCACCCTGAAAATATATCCTCTGCAGCAACTCCTTCTGTGATCAAGGGAAGAGAAACACCTCTTGTGGGGGATCCCCGAGGATTCTTTTAAAGTCAGGACCGAGGATTCTTTTAAAGTCAGGACCGTCAGACCCTTCAGTGAAAAGGGGTGTGAGGGATTATAGATAAATGTTCTGATGATTAGGCTGGGCCAGGGCTAAAAAGGGGGCAATCTTTTTACCTTGGGAGACCTCAAATGGATGTTGGACCGGCTAAGGGGAACAAAACAGGAAGGCAGGAGTCTGCTGATAGCAGAGGGACCTTCCCAGGCCGCTCTGTCTTTGGCATATCCATGATACTGTAGCTCAGAAATGCAGCTTCACAAGAAACTTGGCCTTTTATCCTCTTGTCCCGAGCCTGGAAAAAGCAGGCATCTTGCTCTTCTGTTGCAAAGATCAGCTTCCAGGAAGGCAGGTGTGGCGGGCATTGCAGGATGTCAAGAAAGAAAGGTATGACTTGGAGGCCATTTTTGGAAGCTGTTTTGAGAACAACGAGGGCCGAACTACACAACATTTCTGTGAACCCGGTATGGGTTCCCCTGTCCTGACTAGTTTTCCCCGCAGTCACACAGTAGCTGTGGGGAAAGGAATTTTTCAGGGGGGGAGGGAAAGGGTATACTTAGGCTAAAGAGTGATATACCTCCCCCCCAAAAAATAGTGTTTTAATTTTATTAGGATGTTATCAATGCAAAATATTAATCATGTGTCATTACGGGCTTAGGAGGGAAAGCTCTGCCAAGAAATTTCTTTTTCTAGAAACTAGAAAAATGATATAAATATATTTAAAAGTTGAAAAATCTGTACCGACATCCTAGACCTCCAATAATCATTTTTCAGAAAACAGTAAATTGGTGGGGAATGAGCATCATTATTATTCACAAGGAACAGGCCAGGATGCTGACCAAAAGAACCATCTATGGGATGTGTGGGAGAACTGGGTTCAATTCTTCATACAGCTGTAGCCCTTACCAGGTAACCATGACTCAGCCATCCCCTCTCCATCTAGCTGACCTCACAGAGCGATATAAAGATAAAACAAGGTTGGAAGAAAGATCCCTGGTCTCCACCTGCTGCCTCAAGCCCCACCTACCTCACAGGTTGTCTGTTGTGGGGTGGGGAAGGGAAGGGATCAAAATGCAGTTTTCTGGAGAACCGGGTTTGATTCCCCACTCCTCCACATGAGCGGCAGAGGCTAATCTGGTGAACTGGATTTATTTCCCCACTCCTACACATGAAGCCAGCTGGGTGACCTTGGGCTACTCACACTCTCTCAGCCCCACCTACCTCACAGGGTGTCTATTGTGGGGAGGGGAAGGTGATTATAAGCCAGTTTGATTCTTCCTTAAGTGGTAGAGAAAGTCAGGATCTAAAAACCAACTCTTCTTCTTTTCCCTGCTTTCTCACCCGGCCTGCGCCTCTTCCCTTCCGCCCAGGTGTTTTGTGCGGTGGAGTCGGCCCAGAAGGCGCTGCTGGACCTGGGCGTGGGCCGCCTGGAGTCTGCCTTCCAGGCCAGCAAAGAGGCCATCATGTCCTCCGAGCGGGCCTTTTTCGACCCGTCGCTCCTGCACCTCCTGTATTTCCCCGACGACCAGAAGTTTGCCATCTACATCCCCCTCTTCCTCCCGATGGCTGTCCCCATCCTGCTGTCCCTGGCGAAGATCGTGCGAGAGGCCAGGGAGAGCAAGAAGGCTGCCACCAAAATGGACTGAGCCTCCTCCTCGACTCTTGTGCATGCCGTGGGGGGGAGGGTTTGGGGGATGCTGGGCGCAGAGGGGGTGGGGAGCGCTCTCTGTCCAACGAACGGGAGTTGTGGGGCACCAGGCAGGCGAGCATGGCCATAACCTCAAAGAGTTTGGCCTGGTCTCTTAAGAAGGCTCCTTGTGGGGCAATACCCTCCAGTAGAGAAACTGCAGCTCAGCCTTTGCTGGAGGGGGCAAGAAAGAGTGGGCCTTTTTGGGAGGGGGCACCCAAAGCGGGCTTTGCTGGCACTTCTGTGATTTGCTGCTGCTTTCCCCTGCAGGGGTCTGCAAAGGAAGGGAGGGGCGCAGTGGGTGGGTGGGGCTGCCTCCTTTCCAGCCCAGCAAGAGTCACGGAGGGAAGCTGCTTGGTGCATAGGTGCTTATGTAAAAGCTCGGGGGGGGGGGGGGAGATCATTTTCCAGCCCCCCTCCCCGAGGAACGGGCTGGCTCTGGGGAAGGAGGACTGTTAGCCTAAGCCTGCCATCTAGCCCAGAGGATCAGGCTAGTGGGAAGGGGGCTGCCCCTCCTGTATCGACATACCTTGGGTTTGCAATAAAAGTCCCACTGTCTGGAAGCCTTGGCCGATTCCGACTCCTCTGTGGTTTTGGTGCTGGGGGTAGGGTTGCCAACCTCCAGGTACTAGCTGGAGACCTGCTATTACAACTGATCACCAGCCGGTAGAGATCAGTCCCCCTGGAGAAAATGTCCGCTTTGGCAATTGGACTCTACGGCATTGAAGCCCCTCCCCAACCCCCCCAGGCTCCACCCTGAAAACCTCCGCCGGTGGGGAAAAGGGGCCTGGCAACCCTAGTTGGGGGTAAATGGGGGGGGGGAGGAAGGGCGCGCGTGTCGAAGGGCACGCAGGAGAGGGGACGCTGCAGCCGTCGCCCACTAAAATTCAACTCTGGGGTAGATTTAGAAGCAGGGGCGGGGGAAGGTTCAGCCTCGCTGGCATTTGCCGCTCTGCGGGCAGGCCAGAGCCGCCGGTGAGGGGGCCAGGGGGCCAACCCCGGGGGAGGCGGGGGAGGGCTCACCTGATATATGGAAAGATAAGCTTTATGAAATGCCGAATAAGTTGGATTGTATTATTTTTTGAAAAACCAATTTTTATATATGTATATATATATATATATATATAAATTGGTTTTTCAAAAAATAATACAATATATATATATATAATATATATATAATATAATAATACAATATATATATAATACAATATATATAAAATAAATTAAATATATATATATATATATTTATATATATATTATATATATATATATAAATTGGTTTTTCAAAAAATAACACAATGTATATATATATATATATAATATATATATATAATATAATACTATGTATATATAAATATATTTTTATATATATATATATAAATTGGTTTTTCAAAAAATAATACTATATATATATATATATATATATATATATATATATATATATATATATATATATATATATATATATATATATATATATAAATATATATATATAAATATAAATATATAAAAATTAAATATAAATATATAAAATAAAATTCAACTCCGGGGTAGATTTAGAAGCGGGGGCAGGGGAAGGTTTAGCCTCGCTGGCATTCGCGGCTCCGGCGAGGGGGCCAGGCTGCCAACCCCGGGGGAGGGGAGGGCTCACCTAGCGGGGCTCGCATCGCTCGACCGGCTCCGCGCGGGACAAAGCGGGTCCACCCGACGCGCGATCCCGACGCCGTGCCCGGGCGGGGCGGGACCCCGAGGGCGGCCAGGCGGCGGCCGCCGTCCGCCTTCCCCGGCGCGCCTCCTCTCCTCTCCTCTCCGCCCGCCCCCGCCGCCGCCGTCCCTGGGGCGGAGCCGCGCCGGGCCGGGCCGGGGATGCGGGGCTGGCGAGGCGCGCTGCCGGGCGGGCGGGCATGAGCCGGGCAGCCTCCGCCTGTCGCTCCCCGGGCAGCCGCGGCGAGGCCATGAAGGTGAAGAAGGGCGGCGGCGGAGGGGCGGCCGCCGCCGCCGCCGCCGCGCCCGCTTGCACCGAGGAGGAGCTGCGGGGACGCCGGAGCGGCATCAGCCCCGACGACGTGCTGGGGCTGCAGAAGATCACGGCCGGTGAGCCCCTTCCCCGCCGGGGGCCGGAGGGGGAGGGCGGGCCGGGCTTCTCGGAGCAAGCGGCTGCAGGGTCAGCCATCGCGCCCTCTTTGCGGCCCCCCCCTCTATTGGGGGTGCCGAAGGGATCCCGGCCGTTTGCATCGCCCCGGGAAGGGGTTCTCTCCCCCCCCCCCGCCCCGGTTTCCTAAAGAGTAGCCGGCGATGGCGTTCCGGGTGGGTTCCGGGCCTTTGGAACTCCCGGCCACAAGGTAGTTCTTCCTAGGCCTAGAAAGGGTGTTGTTGGTAGAGATTAACTCCCTGCCTGCCCCGGGATGGGGTGATGGTTGCCAACTTGGAAGGCTTGAAGAAGGGAGTGGACGTGCGCATGGAGGAGAGGGCTATCCATGGCTACTAGTCAAAAGGTCTACTGGTCATGCTGCATACCTATTCTCTCTAGGATCAGAAGAGCAGGCCTATTATATTAGGTGCTGTGGGACACAGGCAGGATGGGGCTGCTGCAGTCGTCTTGTTTGGGGCTTCCTGGAGGCACCTGGTTGGCCACAGTGTGAACAGACTGCTGGACTTGATGGGCCTTGGTCTGATCCAGCAGGGCCTTTCTTATGTTCTTATTATAATTATAATATATATATTAGGTGCTGGGGAACACAGGCAGGATAATGCTGCTGCAGTCGTCTGGTTCATGGGCTTCCTAGAGGCACCTGGTTGGCCACTGTGTGAACAGACTGCTGGACTTGATGGGCCTCCGTCTGATCCAGCATGGCTTTTCTTATGTTCTTATAAAAGGCTTTAAGAGGGCAGTGGACGTGTTCATGCTAGGGCTATCCATGGCTACTAGTCAAAATGAATACTAGTCATGATGCATGCCTATTCTCTGCAGGTTCAGAGGAGCATGCCTATGATATGAGATGCTGTGGGAACACAGGCAGGATGGGGCTGCTGCAGTCGTCTTGGTTGTGGGTTTCCTAGAGGCATCTGGTTGGCCACTGTGTGGACAGACTGCTGGACTTGATGGGCCTTGGACTCACCCAGCATGGCCTTTCTTGTGTTCTTATCATGGGGGGTCTTGCCTTTAAGCGCATGCAAAGTTGGCGAAGCTTACAGCTTTGATAAACCAGAGTGATAATGTACAATTTTGGGGGGGAATGGGAGGCTTGGAGAATTTCCTGTGAAAAGCAATTTTCAGTGGGATCATTTAAAGGATATTCTTTGATCTAATCCCTTATCTGTACTTTGTGATAATTTTATATTAGGTGTTGATTTAATAATGTTGGATAGGATAAGAACAGGTTAAAAATAATATCGGGATTAGCTCCGTTAGCAAACGTTTATACAATTTATTTTTAGATGGAAGAGGGAGAGGGGGAAGTCATTTTATTGTTAAATTAGTGATATTATTTGTTTTTTATTTTCAATATTACTATTGGATATTGTTTTTATGTTGATATATTAAATGATGAAAATAACAAAAAAATATTATTTATTTATTTTAAACGCACGTGCAAAGTTTGCCCGCAGTCGCTGCACCGGGGCCCTCTGAGTAGGGTGCAGATCCCATGCTGGAGTGGGGGTGGGGCGAATAAGGTTGTCCCCAGGACCGAACCGAGTCGAATCTGGAAGCCTGTGGCCCTGGCCCTGGCCATAACCTGCTTTTGGGCCACAGGCTTTCCATGGGAACGCTTTCCAACTGGGCTGGCTGTTGCATCGAAGACTAAACCAGAGTCCCATGGCCCCTGCACCTATCTCTCCCCAGGTGGTTACGGTTTGATAAATTCCGTACTTTCAGGTACCACCGGACTCTGTTGTTCCCGATGTGTGGGACAGACGGTGCGCCAATTCTTTGCTAACTTCGAGCACATCTAAAGAGCGATGCCGGTGAGATTAAAGTCCCTTTTGTTCCATGTGCTCCGCTTCCCACAGCTTTTGATACCAGCTCAAATTCCTCTCCATCTCTTTGTGAGAATGCCACCGGGGTCACCTTTCATTCCAGGTTTTTGATTTTAGGCAGCGGCTGCCTGTTGTGAACACAGCCTTGGAATTTCTCTGCCTCTTGGAAGGCCGCCAGCCGCACGCTTATTTTTTGGGCATCCCAACAGTTTGGGGCCGAAAATGTAAACCACGGAAAGAAAGGCAGCCTGTCCAGCAGCAGGAGACCGGCTGTCACAGTGAGAGCAAAATGGCTGCCAGAGGCTCAAGCAAGCCAGCCAAGCCCAACGGCCAGCTAGGCAGCAAGGAAGTGGGAAGAACCCTAAGGCTGTGGCCGTATGGCATGCATGGTGTAGTGGTTAAGAGTGGTGGTGTGAAGCGGTGGACTCTAATCTGGAGAACCGGGTTGGATTCCCCGCTCCTCCACATGAGCGGCGGACACTAATCTGGTGAACCGGATTGGTTTCCCCACTCCTACACATAATCCATAAAGCTGTCTTATACAGAATCAGACCCTTGGTCCACCAAAGTCAGTATTTTCTACTCAGGCCGGCAGCGGCTCTCCAGGGTCTCAGGCTGGGGTTTTTCACATCGCCTACTTGCCTAGTCCCTTTAACTGGAGATGCCGGGGATTGAACGTGGGACCTTCTGCATGCAAAGCAGAGGCTCTTCCACTGAGCCATAGCCCCACCCAGGCCAGCTGGGTGACCTTGGGCTAGTCACAGCTCTCTCAGCCCCACCTACCTTACAGGGTGTCTGTTGTGGGGAGGGGAAGGGAAGGTGATTGTAAGCCGGTTTGATTCTCCCTTAAGTGGTAGAGAAAGTTGGCATCTAAAAACCAACTTCTTTCATCTCAAGGGGGCATCTTTTTCACAAAGCAACCAGGATCTTTAAGTCTCGCCTGGGCAGAATTCACCCCCTTGAAAGCTGGGAGTTTGTCAGGCTGGCTGATGGGCACAACCATTGTGGGACTGCATCCTGCCCTCTCAAGGGGCTTCTCTTCAACAGGCCCCATGGCCCCTGTTCTTAGTGGTGGGCAGTTCCATCGGGGGGGCCTTGGGTGTCTTTCCACTCCCAGGGGTTAGCACATGCACACACACCCCGGCTTGTACAGCTGCTTTCTATTCTCATGGCCGAACCCTAGGAGCAGAGTTTAGCAGAACTTTTCCAAAGTGTGGACGAGGAATGTTGCTCCAGGATGAGAATGGGTGATCCACTCTGAACCTTGCTTGTGTGGATCAAACGACCAAGCGACTGGATCCGTCCAGGGCTTTGGTCTTCCTGGACGGGCATTTGCCAGTTGGTGGCATGGGACAAAGAGCAGAGTTAGTCTCTGGCCTTGCTGGAGACCTGGTGGAGGGAGCTGTTCCCTCAGCCCCCCTACCCTGCCAGCTCCTGGTTTTCTTGAGAACTTTCTGAGATGTTCTGCCACCCTAGTTGCGATTTCCTTGCTCCCTGCCATTGGCATGGGCGTCTTCCAAACTCTGAATTAAGCAGGAGGGGAACTCTTTGTCAGGGTTCTTGCCGCCTCTGCTAGAAGAAAAAGAAAAAGAGCAGGTTTTTATATGCCGACTTTCTCTACCACTTAAGGAAGAATCAAACCGGCTTACAATCACCTTCCCCTCCCTACAACAAATACCCTGTGAGATAGGTGGGGCTGAAAGAGCTCTAAGAGAGCTGTGACTAGCCCAAGGTCACCCAGCTGGCTTCATGTGGAGGAGTGGGGAAACCAACCCGGTTCACCAGATCAGAGTCCACCGCTCATGTGGAGGAGCGGGGAATCGAACCCGGTTCACCAGATCAGAGTCCACCGTTCCAAACCACCACTCTTAACCACTACACCACATGCTAGTCCATGTGCAAGAGGCCATCCCCCAAAGAACCTGACGAGGTAGGATTACCCAAGAGAAAGAGTAGGCTGATCCCATGGCCGCTTGATTGTGGTTATTCAGTGCCATCTGGATAGCACCGTGCTCGTTGACCGCACTACGGTATTAATAATTAAGTAATGTAATTAATTCATGCTTTGTCGAGTGGGGGCGGTCATGGCCGTCTCCTGTTAGGATGGTTTACATGAAGCTTTCGCAGAGTTTCTTTGGCTTCTTCTTGTATCAGCCTGGCCATATCAGTTTGGTAGCAAATTGCTCCCCCATCAAAATTAACAGCGGCCCCCTACCATCAAACAAACAAATGTATTTAATAAAGTCCAAGACCAATAAAAACAGATACAATAATTCAGACTCCCAGAGTATCAATTAGCTCATGGGGAAAAACGTTTAAAATTGTAGAATCACAGAATTATGTAATATCTTATAAAACATGTAGCTAAAAAGCCTATACTGTATATGGCTCACCCAAGTTTCCTAATCTTGTAGGCTAAAAGTTATTGCTAAAAAGCCTATATATGGCTTACCCAAGTTTTCCTAATCTTATAGGCTATCCAACCAAATTTGGCGACCTTAAAAGTAATCTCTAGAATAGTGAGAGGAGAGTCCTTCTATTTTTACCAGGATGGCGGGAAATTATGGGGGGAATTAGAGTTTCCCTAATACGACTATAGATCTTACAATCAAAAAAAGATATGCTCTAGTCTAGGGTCTCGATATTCCCATCTCCACATAAGCATGCACATCCTGTAGATGGTAACCCTCTAAATCTACCCTCAAGAAACGCTGATGGGCAGCATAACCCCCTACCATCAGCCTGAGGCGGCAGAGGCCGTTCGCCCGCCTCTCCTTGCCCCGGGTTGCCTTGTGTGTGTGTTGATCTGGCTTCGTATTTTGCCAGCCCCTATTGCCGAACGAGTCCTGGCAATGAAATTCCCTATAAGAAAGTTTGAAGTTGGGAGTCTGCAGACATAATCTAGAAGCTCGGGGTGCATTCGTAGAGCGACTTCTGGAAACAGGTTTTGGAGGGGTTTTGCTTAGCCCTGCCTAGCTGAAAGACGGAAAGTCCTGGGGATAATTGTGGGGGGTCCTAACTTCTGGGAGGCGCTTCAGAGCGATTAAATGGCCCCCCTTGACCCCTCCCTTTTTCTCCTTTGCAGATCAGCTTGCTGTTTATAGCTCTCCTGTTTCTGCCAGCAAACACGAGCTAATGAACTTAGCCAAATCCCCTGGGGTATAGGGTATGATCTAGTTCGGCAGGGGTGGGGAGGGTTTGTGACATTCTCCAGTTGTGCCCCCACATTGTTCAGGTGTATCTGGACCTTGTTGCCGGCTGGAAGCAACTTCCCCTGAACCCAAATGCAGATGCTTTGAGTAGAATATTCTGTGTTGCCTTTATATAAGCCGAGGGCTGCCTTGCAGAAGAAGAGTTGGTTTTCATGCGCCGACTTTCTCTACCACTTGAGGGAGAATCAAACCGGCTTACAGTCACCTTCCCTTCCCCTCCCCACAACAAACACCCTGTGAGGTAGGTGGGGCTGAGAGAGTTGTGACTAGCCCAAGGTCACCCAGCTGGCTTCATGTGGAGGAGTGTGTGTGTGTGGGGGAAATCCAGTTCACCAGATTAGCCTCCTCCGCTCACGTGGAGGAGCGGGGAATCAAACCCGGTTCTCCAAATCAGAGTCCACCGCTCCAAACCACCTCTCTTAACCACTACACCATGCTGGCAGTAAGCATTAGACTCCGTCAGGGATTTCCCACCCACCTACTCCCTGTCTCGGGGTCCTTCCCAGTTTGCAGAAGGCAGGCCTGAGGTTGAGAGACGGGGTGTGTGTGTGTCGCTTCCCGGGGAAGTTGCAACGGAGCTGCTGCTGTGTAGCCCCCGTGGCGTGTTAGGAGCTGTACGGGACACAGATGTGGGCAGGCCCCTGCTCAAAGAGAGGGAAAAAATCAGTGGTTAATAAACAAGCCATTTGAAGGACCCTTTTGCTGAGTCTACCCCAGGATGTTGTTGGTAGAGATTAACTCTCTGCCTGCCCCGGGATGGGGTGATGGTTGCCAACTTGGAAGGCTTGAAGAGGGGAGTGGACATGCGCATGGAGGAGAGGGCTATCCATGGCTACTAGTCAAAATGTCTACTGGTCATGCTGCATACTCTAG
Source organism: Euleptes europaea (assembly GCF_029931775.1). Lineage (NCBI taxonomy): Eukaryota > Metazoa > Chordata > Lepidosauria > Squamata > Sphaerodactylidae > Euleptes > Euleptes europaea. The sequence goes on along the minus strand of NC_079330.1, from coordinate 24,920,587 downwards.
GATCAGAAGAGCAGGCCTATTATATTAGGTGCTATGGAACACAGGCAGGATGGGGCTGCTGCAGTCGTCTTGTTTGGGGGCTTCCTAGAGGCACCTGGTTGGCCCCTGTGTGAACAGACAGCTGGACTTGATGGGCCTTGATCTAATCCAGCATGGCCTTTCTTATGTAAGGCTTTAAGAGGGGAGTGGATATGTTCATGGAGGAGAGGGCTATCCATGGCTACTAGTCAAAATGGATACTAGTCCTGATGCATACCTATTCTCTCCAGGATCAGAGGAGCATGCCTGTTATATTAGGTGCTTTGGAACACAGGCAGGATAATGATGCAGTCGTCTTGTTTGTGGGATTCCTAGAGGCACCTGGTTGGCCACCTTGTGAACAGACTGCTGGACTTGATAGACCTCGGTCTGATCCAGCAGGGCCTTTCTTATGTAAGGCTTTAAGAGGGGAGTGGACACGTTCATGCAGGAGAGGGGTATTCATGGTTACTAGTTAAAATGGATACTAGTCATGATGCATACCTATTATCTCCAGGATCAGAGGAGCATGCCTGTTATATTAGGCGCTGTGGAACACAGGCAGGACGGTGCTTCTGCAGTCGTCTTGCTTGTGCGCTTCCTAGAGGCACCTGGTTGGCCCCTGTGTGGACAGACTGCTGGACTTGATGGGCCTTGGTCTGATCCAGCAGGGCTTTTCTTATGTTCTTATGGTCTGCCTGAGCTTTGCAGACGCTTTGGGCGCAAGCCTCCCCGAGGTGTGGTTTCCTTTTCCTCTGCCAGGCAGGCTTTGCTGTTCTGAGTTGACTCAAGCTGGGCTTCCTGTGAGCAAGCAGAGGGGCGGCGTTACTCCCTCCTGCTCTCGGCCCCGGCCTTCTGTCAGTCTCTGTCCTGAGTGCTAATCCCCTAATAGCCTCATCTGATACCTGGCTTATGTGGGTGGAAGCAGGTTTTAAAATAGTGCCTGACCTTATTGGTTCCTTATCCAAAGCTTGTTAAGAAACATACCTGGAAGGGGGGGGCGCTGCTGGGTAGAGAGGATCAGGAATGTGTTATGGGCTCTCCCCTGTTCTCCGCCCACCCTTTCTAGGTATTTGGCCATGGCATCTGAAACTGGGCAAACAGGGGTTAACCCTAACCCAGAACTCCCCCCCCCAAAACCAGAGTTTGCAAACCCATTGCCCAGCTTTTCAAGACAAGTCCTGGCTCAGGCTCATTTGTCCAGTTTAGATGTCATGAAAACCTGGTTCGGCAAGCTGGGAAGAGGGCACCTGCCCGTGGCACCTCCCTGACCCTTCCAAGCCATGGGTCGAAGCCTTGGCAATGAGCGAGCTGGCAGAACCGAACCCATCCGTTTATCCCAAGCCCACCTTTTTACTCCTGTCGGTTATAACAGATGAAGCTGCTCTGTGTCAAGTCTGGAGACCCTGGTTTGATTCCCCTCTCCTCCACATAAGCGGTGGAGTCTAATTTATTGCAGTGATTTGGATTTTATCATTTTAAGACATGTTTTCGACTCGGTTCTAATTGATGTTTGTGAATTTTAATGTTGTAACCCGCTCTGAGCCCGGCTTGCTGGGAATGAGGGCGGGCTATAAATGCAAAAACTAAATAAATAAATAAAATCATCTGCTGAACCGGGCTTGATTCCCCACTCCTCCACATGAGCGGCGGACTCTAATCTGATGAACCGGGTTTGATTCCCCACTCCACATGAGCGACGGACTCTAATACGGAGAACCGGGTTTGATTCCCCACTCCTCCACATGTGCGGCGGACCCTTATATGGTGAACTGGGTTTGATTCCCCACTCTACATGAGCGGCGGAAGCTAATCTGGAGAACCGGGTTTGATTCCCCACTCCTCCACATGAGCGGCGGAGGTTAATCTGGTGAACCAGGTTGGTTTCCCCACTCCTCCACATGCAGCCTGCTGGGTGACCTTGGGCTAGTCACAGCTCTCTCCGAACCCTCTCAGCCCCACCTACCTCACAAGGTGTCTGTTGCAGGGAGAGGAAGGGATGGAGCTTGTAAGCCGGTTTGAGTCTCCTTAAAGGTAGAGAAAATCCGGGTATAAAAACCAACTCTTCTTCTCTCGTGAACTATTGGCGTTTCACTGCCCCTCTCCAGGCTCTTGGGCAAAGATCTTCTTGAGAGTTGCTGCGGGCTGAGTCTGGGCACGTGGCGTGGCAGGGTGGCAAGTGTCCTTTGCTGAAGGTGGGCGCTGAAGGGAACAGGGTGCTGTTCTTTTCCCGTTCTCCAAGTCCGAGCTTGGACAATCCATCACGCTTTGGATCTGAGGTCCGGTGGTTGTTCCACATGTTCCATACAGGAAACGTCACCTCTCCTGCCAGGAAGCCACCGCTGGTCCAACAAGCACCCCAACAAGAGTTGCTTCAGATGGAGTCCTTCCGAGGTCCTTCTGTGGTTCTGGAGTCTGTGGGGCAGAGGTTCTGCAGGAAAGGAAAGAAGAGCTGACACCCCCCCCCAGGAGCTCTTTTCTGGAGACTCTGCATCTCTCTCTTTCTCTCTGTTTCTATAGCAACCCTCCCTGCCTGGGAAAGGGAGAAGATAATTGCCATGACTGCAGGCGGGAAGGGGTGTGTGCACCCAAGAGAGCATGCCAGCTGGTCAAGAGAAGCGCCAACCTTGGCAGTAGCCCGACACGGGTGAACGTCCCAGGCAGCGGGGAGCACGCGGCTGTCCTGCGGGAGCGGGCACCTCTTTCTCTCCACTGCCTGGAGCCCGGCCAAGGGAGCAGGGGGCCCGGCTTCCTCCCTTGCCAGTTTGGTCGCCCCCTGGCATGCCTCCTTGTGGTCCTCTGGAACTCGTGCCGCTCTTTTTCTCTCGGGCGAGTTTTTGCAGGATTGGTGCCGTCTCCGCTTCCGTCTCTGGCCTGTCCATTTCTGGGCTTCTGGGTAGGCAGGGTCAGGAGGCTGTTGCTGACCTGCCCAGGATGGCATCTCTGTGGCTCTTGTGGTTGCTGCTGATCCTCTGCTACTCTGAGGACTTTTATTTTCACGCTGAGAGCCAGTGAGGTGTAGTGGTTAAGAGCGGTGGACTCTGATCTGGAGAACCGGGTTGGATTCCCCACTCCTCCACATGAGCGGCAGAGGCTAATCTGGTGAACTGGGTTTGTTTCCCTGCTCCTACGCCTGAAGCCAGCTGGGAGACCTTGGGCTAGTCACAGCTCTCTCTGAACTGTCTCAGCCCCACCTACCTCACAGGGTGTCTGTTGTGGGGAGGGGAAGGTCCTTAAGAGAAGGTCTGCATATAAAAAACCAACTCTTTCTTCATTTACTGATTTTTTTTTAAATGGTTTCTGATCTTGCAGCAGGGAAGCAGCAGAGAAAAGTGTGCAAAGATATGATACGAATACTTCTAAGAATGGGATTGGCCTAGCCAACACAGGACTTGGGTCATGCACAGAAGCCGGTGGGGGGCAGGGTTGGGGTGTGCTCTGACCGTCAGTCCTTTGAGCTAAGGGGAGGAGAGACCCAAGCCAGTGTTCGCAGTCTTGGTGGGGTGCAGCTCTTGTCAATTGCTTTGCCTTCGTTCTCCAGGCGTACCAATGCTTCGCTGACAGCTATGGATGAAATGAACATCTCACTTGATTTTAATGAGCAAGCGAACCAGTCTTGCTTTTTCCTGGCCTTTTACAGCTTCACGCATGAATATCTTTCTTCCTGTGTGGTGCAGTGGTTAGAAGCGGTGGACTCTAATCTGGAGAACCGGATTTGATTCCCCCCTCCTCCACATGAGCGACGGACCCTGATCTGGCGAACTGGATTGGTTTCCCCACTCCTGCACGTGAAGCCAGCTGGGTGACCTTGGGCTAGTCACCTTTCTCTTCGAGCTCTCTCAGCCTCACAAGGTGTCTGTTGTGGGGAGGGGAAGGGAAGGAGACTGTAAGCCGGTTTGATTCTCCTTAAAAGGTAGAGAAAATCAGCATATAAAAACCAACCCTCCTTCTTCTGTGCCCCTTGTTCTATCAACAATAGCAGTCAATGTAAAATAGATTCAGTAACAATTACAGTTTTTTTTTAAAACAATCAAAAAGGAACAGGAAACAAATGCCTGTTGCCGGATGCAAGGAGAGCCTAATGGGAAGGAACTGCTCTGGCTGAGCTGTGCAAAGCAAAATACAAGCTGGTCACCGTGCAGGACAGGAGTGCCCTGGAGAGGGAGGCCAGCTCTTGTTCCTCAAATGGACCCCCCATGCACTGGCATTCCTCCCCCTTCCCCCAAGGAGCTGGAGGCATTCTTTGGCAGTTCTTTGCAGCTGTATAGCCAGGCACTGCTGTTATTTTCAGGCAACCTGGAGGAAGGCAGAGCCTTTGGAGAAGGGGCGTGTCTCTCCGTGGTGGTCCTCATATGATGCTGGCGGCCCTGACTGCATGCCCTGGATATTGACACTCGTCTAGCCCATGAAGGTGTCAAACTGCAGTGTGGTGGTTAGACTCCTTAGCCATGTGTGCTGGAGGGAGGGGTACATGAACACACGAAGCTGCCTTCTACTGAATCAGACCCTTGGTCCATCAAAGTCAGTATTGTCTACTCAGACTGGCGGCGCCTCTCCATGGTCTCAGGCAGGGGTTTTTCACATCACCTACTTGCCTAGTCCCTTTAACTGGAGATGCCGGGGATTGATCCTGGGACGTTGTGCGTGCCAAGCAGATGCTCTACAAACTGAGCCACGGCCCCTCTCCTAAAAGGTTAAGAACACATGAAGCTGCCTTACACTTAATCAGACCCTTGGTCCATCAAATTCAGTATTGTCTACTCAGACTGGCAGCAGCTCTCCAGGGTCTCTGGTCAAAGTCTTTCCCCCTCCCCTCCCTCTGTAGCCCATGCATGAAGCTGCCTTATACTGAATCAGACTGTTAGCGCCACCCGTGGGTTACGCTAAGGTTCGGGCCTTGGTGCTTTGTCCCAAGACAAAAAGCCAGACACACAAACTAGTTAAATGAAAAGATTTATGGTACACAATAAGACCCAGGCCAGCAAAAACAAAAGATGCTAATGACCATAAGCCAGCGACCATCTTATATACCCTTTTTGCAGTGTTTACTGACATCAAGTATGACATGCAGTGCTCAGGTTTATAACATATAACAGTTGCCTAATGTAATGATATTAGTACAATAATGAGTGTAGCTAAAAGAGTGGCACATGCCACTCTAACCTTCTTGCATGAAGGGCCGGGTACAAAAGGCACTCGAGCTGTGCTGCCCAGGCCCTCTGCTAGGGCTCCAGACCCAGTGCCCAGGTGCCAGGGATCTGAGCTGCTGCTTTGGCAGGCCTGTATGGGGGCTTCGCACCTTCGCCCAGCTCTTGTCCGGCAGCTGCTGACCCTGGTGGAGGGGTGGCCATGTGGAGCGCCAGATGGCCCTTCAGCAGGCTCCCCTGGTCCCTTCCAGATCCACTTGGCGAGGCGAAGCTTTGTGAGGACTTAAGACAAACTAGGGATGGGGGGGGGGGGTCGGTCGTCTCCTTCCTAGGAGCAGAGCAGGAACAGAGGGTTACTTTGGGGAGGGGGGTGGCGTCTGCTGTCTGTAAGGTTTTCAGAGCAGCTTATTCTGCCAGAAGGCCAAGCCTTTTGGAGCTGCAAAAGACCTTTTTTTTGGGGGGGGGGGGGACACGGAGATGCTGCCAGATTCCTCTGCGTTGGTTTGAGGGTCCTAGAAAGCACCAACTTCAGGTGAGGCTTTGGCTCAGCAGTGCATCTGTGAGATTGTGAGGTCGCGCCCTGTGTCCTTCCCCCCCACCCCCCAGTTGTGTGTTGTGGTCACTTTAGGCATTTTTACATAGATTATCCATATAGAAGCTGAATCTTGCAACCTGCATACATGTGCATAATTTGCATTGTTTCTGCTGGCAATGGGAGAAGGGGGGAAAAGACCCTGAAACATGGGAAATTCACTGGGTGTTGTCTGAATACTTTGACGCCTGTTTTTGCGGCCATGAGGGCTAGCAACTTTTATTTTAAGGAATGGATCTTGTGCCTTCCGTCTTTCCTGGACCTGTGTGCGAGATGCTGCCCTGCCACAAAGGCTTTTTCCACCACTCAACAAGGGCTTGGCCAGAGTGTGAACACGGGCCTCTGATGATCAAAAGGGCGCCTCCAGTTCGGGCTTGTCAAGGCCGTTCCTCCTAACTCTGTGACTTCTCCTCCTGCAGATTATTTGTGCACTCTCGAGGAGAACGTGTACAAGATCGATTTCACCCGGTTCAAAATCCGAGACATGGAGTCGGGCACTGTGCTGTTTGAAATCACCAAGCCCCCGGTTTCAGGTGAGTGAGCAGAGCAGGTGAGCCTGCCCACGGCTCCCTCCCCTCACTTCTTGACAGCCCCTTTTCACAGAATCAGAGAGTTGGAAGGGACCGCCAGGGTCATCTAGTCCAACCCCCTGCACAATGCCAGAAATTCACAACTGCCTCCTCCCACACCCCCAGTGACCCCTACTTCATCCCCAGAAGATGGCAAAAAAAAGTGGCAATTGGCATTTCCCTGGGCATACCAGAAAGGGCCACAAGAGCCAAACACTGACACAACCCTTCCTGCCCTCCCTCTCATGATCTGCCTAAGTTCACAGAATCAGCAGTGCTGACAGATGGCCATCTAGCCTCTGCTTAAAAACCTCCAAGGAAGGAGAGTCCACCAACTCCCGAAGAAGGTTGTTCCTCAGCGGATCCTGACCTTTCCAACAGGCCCTGAGAAAGGAAGTTGGCTGATGCTGACAGCAGGCAGGTTGCTTTGGCCTGTCTTGGCACAGCCGGGCTGCCTTGCCAGGTACTTCATCCGCCGGGGACGGCCAGCCTGTTCCTTTTTCCTGCTCTTTGGCCTGGTTCACACACGCAGGAGGTGGGAGCTCAGGCTGCTGCCCCCTTTCATCCTGTGGGGGTGGATTCTAACCTTGAATCTTCCTGTACATCAGTGGTTCCCAAACCTTTTGGGCCACCACCCCCTTGGTTCCACAAACCCCAGAGCCCCCTACCCCTATTGTATAAAAAGCATTATTCAAAATAGGGGTTTGCGTGATGCACTAAAGAAGATAATAATCTTTTTTCAAAACAGTAACAATTAATTGCACATCTATGCAAAATCAAATTAAAACTTTTCAGTTGAGATTTATTCAACAAAACTGATGAACTTAATCCAGTGGTCCCAGCTCTTCAAAGTCTGGAAAAAAATTCTGATAGTTTCCACCAAATTTGCCAGCATGGTGCCATGGCTTGATCTATTGTAAATTAGTGAACAACACAGTTGAAGGGGCCCACCTCTCATGCCCCCCCTGCTGCCCCCTTGCCTCTTAGTGCCCCCCTAGGTAATCCCACTGCCCCCCAGGGGGTGGTACTGCCCCCTTTGGGAACCACTGCTTCACATTAAAGAAAAACTCCTTGCAAATAGAAAATGAGCAGAGCAGGGAAAGATGTTCTATCCCCTCCGGGCTTGTGTTACTAGTTTTCTATTTCTTTTTAACCTACAGGAGCATTCCTAACTGTACCTAGGGTTGCCAACCTCCAGGTACTATCTGGAGATCTCCTTCTATTACAATTGATCTCCAGCCGATAGAGATCAGTTGACCTGGAGAAAATGGCCGCTTTGGCAATTGGACCCGATGGCATTGAAGTCCCTCCCTTCCCCAAGCCCCACCCTCCTCAGGCTCTGCCTCCAAAATCTCCCAACCTGGAGCTGGCAACCGTAACCATACCCTCCACACACTTGCGGTCTGAAGTGCCCAGATCATTGCTTTACCCCCCTGGTTCCTTTGCATGCCTGAAATGGGCCTGTCGTCTTCTTGCTTGCCTGCTTGGGGGATTTTAGACCTGATCCTGGTAATCATCCTAGGTATGAATGCCAGGGCCTGCCTAGGACCCACCGTGCCCTTTATTCCTGACTGTCAGAGGGGTGCCAGAAATAGCTTTTGTCAAAAGCAAAACCAACCAACCAACAAACCCTATTTCATAGAATCGTGGAATCATAGAGTTGGAAGGGACCACCAGGGTCATCTAGTCCAACCCCCTGCACAGTGCAGGAAATTCACAACTACCTCCCCCACACATCCCCAGTGACCCCCACTCCATGCCCAGAAGATGGCCAAGATGCCCTCTCTCTCATGAACTGCCTAAGGTCATAGAATCAGCATTGCTGACAGATGGCCATCTAGCCTCTGCTTCAAAACCTCCAGGGAAGGAGAGCTTACCACCTCCCGAGGAAGTCTGTTCCACTGAGGAACCGCTCTTACTGTTAGAAAATTCTCTCTAGTGTCTAGATGGAAACTCTTTTGATTTAATTTCAACCCATTGGTTCTGGTCCGACCTTCTGGGGCAACAGAAAACAACTCGGCACCCTCCTCTATATGACAGCCCTTCAGGTACTTGAAGATGGTTATCATATCCCCTCTCAGTCTTCTCCTCTTCAGGCTAAACATACCCTTATCAGCAAATGTCGATTGCTATGCCCAAGTTCCTGCCTTTTGGGGCAAACAAAGAGCTTTTCAGCTGACGCCCTTTCACGATGAAGAGGGAGCCAGGGAAGGGTGCCTTTGTGTTGCATACTTCCAAATGTTTTGGATGAGGAGCAAGTAGGCCAACTGCATTTATTTACTGCATGTATTTATAGTCTCCGTGGTGTTGTGTATGTCCAGAGATCAGGCTTGGAGCATTCAAAGTATAAGAGTTTAATAAATGTACAAAAAGAATACAACTGGTTTGTTCAAGTATTCCGGCTGAGCAAGGGTACAAAGGAAACGTGAAACACCCAGTCCTCTTTCCCTGCAGTCACTACTTATTCTAAATAATGTCTAAATAGGCCAGGATGGTATTACTTGAAGTTGCCGTAGTTTATGGGAGCGTTCTATGCACTTTGCTCTGTCTGCCATTATTTTTCCCTGCCATGCCACTGTTGGACTTCTTAAGGGCTTAAAAAAATTGGCAATTGCTAGAATGATCGCCCAAGAGCCCCGTGGTGCAGAGTGGCAGTACTGCAGTCCAAGCTCTGCTCACGACCTGAGTTCGATCTCAACGGAAGTCTGTTTCAAGTAGCCAGCTCAAGATTGACTCTGCCTTCTGTCCTTCTGAGGTCAGCAAAATGAGTACCCTGCATGCTGGGTGTAAAGTGCAGACGAATGGGGAAGGCAATGGCAAACCACCCGTAAACATAGGCCATTTATGTTTGGTAATTAGCAGTTCCAGGCTGAAGTGCCTGGTATATTTTTTTGAGTTCTTCATGCCAAACCGTCGTTCCAGAAGTCACCGCGAAGCCGGCACATACCTGCTTCGCATTTCTTAAGAGCCCCTTTAACACGACCTTTTGTGTTTGCTCTGCCCCCGCCTCGAAGAATCCCCTCAAGGAAGCATGCAAAATCACAGCCTCTCGTTAGCTATGCAAACGGCGGTTGCTAATGGAAGGAACGAAGGAGCAGGCGAGTGGGGGTGGTGGAATTTCTCCTTTTGCGTCGGGACTGTGAATAGGCATTTTAAAGGTCGCATTTAAAAAAAGAGCTTTGAGCTAGCATCAGAATTGACCCTGCATAAATGGCCACAGTCTGCCTAGTAAACATTGTGATATGACGTCACCCCATGGGTCAGGAATGGCCCGGTGCTTGCACAGGGGACTACTTTACCTTTGACCCTTAAAATGATTGCCCACATTTCTTTAAAAAGCCTGCCAGTGATGTGGGGAGGGAAATGGCGGCCACAACAGGCTGTCAAGGTGGGAAAATGGCGCTGATGTGGGTGGGATCCTTAAAAATGTGCACCTTCCCATCCAGACAGCCTGATAATATGCTTGGACTGAATTCTTCCCCCCAAAATGGCAAAAGGTTTGGGAAAGAGCGTATTGAGGATGGGGAAAAGACAACTTCAAGCACCATTGGAGAGTGACAGTATGTGGATGCTCAGAAAAAAACCTGTTCCCGTTTGGAAGCCAAAACACAGGCACCTGTTGGTAAAGGTTTGGATTGTCTGAGCACCAGTTGCTCAAAGCATGCTTGTCTAAGCCCTTTGATTCTGAGCTCTCGGAGTTTCTGGTTGTGGAATTCAAGGTTTAAAGGGTTGCATCCATAAATGGGCCGCAGACAACTGGGTTATTCCCCCCCCCCCAGCCATAATTTTCATGGCGAGGGAGTTCTGGGCTACCAGCAGAAGCTGCATTTGTGGTTGTGCCTGTTATATATCGTTCCAGAACGAGAGCACGACGACAAGAAGGACATCGACCCCAATGCGGGACGCTTTGTGCGCTACCAGTTCACGCCAGCGTTCCTTCGACTGCGCCAGGTTGGAGCCACGTAAGTTTGTGCAGACTTTGGTGGGGAACAGGGAGCCTCTGGTCCCTGGTGAGTTTGTGCAAAGCATCTTTTTGTTCTGTTGGTGCCAGGTGTGGTGCTCCAGAGAAGCCTGTTCCACCTTCGTGAGTCTGGGCTTGGAGGCTCTCCAGATGCATTACTCTGCAACAAGCTTCAGGGTTGCAGAGCCAGCGTGGCGTAGAGGTTAAGAGCAGTGAGCTCTAATCTGGAGAACCGGGTTTGAGCAGCAGACTCTAATCTGGTGAACTGGGTTGGTTTCCCCGCTCCTACTTATGAAGCCAGCTTGGGCCAGTCACAGTTCTCTCAGAACTCTCTCGGCCCCACCTATCTCACAAGGTGTCTGTTGTGGGGAGGGGGAGGGAAGGTGATTGTAAGCCTCTTTGAGACTCCTTTAAAAGGTTAAGGTAAAGGTCCCCTGTGCAAGCACCGGGTCATTCCTGACCCATGGGGTGATGTTACATCCCGTCGTTTACTAGGCAGACTTTGTTTGCCACTGCCTTCCCCAGTCATCTTCCCTTTACCCCCAGCAAGCTGGGTACTCATTTTACCGACCTTGGAAGGATGGAAGGCTGAGTCAACCTTGAGCCGGCTACCTGAAACCGACTTCCGTCGGGATCGAACTCAGGTCGTGAGCAGAGCTTTTGACTGCAGAACTGCAGCTTAACACTCTGCGCCACGGGGCTCCTTAAGACTCCTTTAAAGGTAGAGAAAAGCAGGGTATAAATACCAACTCTTCTTCCTCCTCTCCTCTCCTCTGCTGGGGCTTTGAGATTGTAGAGGCCTCAGGATTTCTGCTGCTGCAGCCGTCTTGTTTGTGGCTTCCTAGAGGCATCTGGTTGGCCACGATGTGAACAGACTGCTGGACTTGATGGGCCTTTGGTCTGATCCAGCAGGGCTTTTCTTATGTTCTTATGTTCTGGCAGAAGAAGCACGTTTTTTTTTTTTTTTAATGCTTGAGGAAGGAGGGATTGACTTACCCCTGGCCTCATGTTCCCAATTTACTCCCCCACCTCCTGATCTTGTTTCCTCCCCCCTCCCCCCACCAGGGAGCTCATTTCAGAACTGTTGGTGGTCTTGGACAGTTTATTACTTATTTAGGTTATTTATAGTCTGCCATACTCACAGAGACTCGAGGCGGATGACATAGTGTAAGTCCAAGTACAAGCAAAAGGAAGGGACATCCAGTGAACAGTTACGATAGGGTTTGGACTGCGGACATCTGTAAACAAACAGAAATATCAAACAGAGCTGGAACAAAGCCTGAGCTTTTAAATATGATACATTAACTGGGGTAGAAACTAATTGAGCATGCTTAGAAACATAGAATCACAGAGTTGGAAGGGGCCAAACAGGCCATCTAGTCCAACCCCTTGCTCAATGCAGGATCAGCCTAGAGCATCCCTGACAAGTGTTTGTCCAGCCTCTGCTTGAAGACTGCCAGTGAGGTGGACCTCACCACCTCCCTAGGAAGCCGATTCGACTGTCAAACAACTCTTACTGTAAACATTTTTTTCCTAGTATCCAGCCGGTACCTTTCCACCCGCAATTTAAACCTATTATTGTGAGTCCTATCCTCTGCTGCCAACAGGAACAGCTCTCTGCCCTTCAGTGACAGCCATTCAAATACTTAAAGAGAGCAATCATGTCCCCCCTCAACCCCCTCTTCTCCAGACTGAACATTCACAACTCCCTCAACCTTTCCTCATAGGGCTTGGTCTCCAGGCCCCTGATCATCCTCGTTTTACAGCGATAGGCAGCAATGCAGCAGCATAGGCCACAGTCCCTGTCCCTTTACCAACACAGCTTTCTGACCATTTCATTACAGTACTGTCCTGTGCATAACAACCCTCTCGAGTCATTCTGCTTGGCCCCAAGTGTGCTGAAAACAGGGTCATGTTGACCTGATTTGGCTCCCCGCATTGCAAACCAATTGCACGGGCAGGGAGGGCATGCGAGTTGCTCTCCCTGGTTCTGTGGGAGGGGGCTTGTGGCTGCCCCTTGCCCCTTTCCCCCTTTATCAGGTGCCACACGGCAGCAGAGTGAGTGGGGAATCAAACCTGGTTCTGCAAATTAGCCTCCGCTGCTCATGTGGAGGAGTGGGGAATCAAACCCAGTTCTCCAGATTATCCTCTGCCACTTATGTGGAGGAGTGGGGAATCAAACCCAGTTCTCCAGATTATCCTCTGCCGCTTGTGTGGAGGAGTGGGGAATCATACCTGGTTCTCCAGATTATCCTCTGCCGCTTGTGTGGAGGAGTGGGGAATCAAACCCTGTTCTCCAGATTATCCTCTGCTGCTTGTGTGGAGGAGTGGGGAATCAAACCCGGTTCTCCAGATTATCCTCTGCCGCTTGTGTGGAGGAATGGGGAATCAAACCTGGTTCTCCAGATCAGAGTCCACCGCTCCAAACCACCGCTCTTAATCACTCCACCATGCTGGCTCTCTAGCGTTCCAGAAGTCCTGAAAGGCGACAGGAGGGAGGAAAGATGCACTAGGTGGGGCTGAGGGGTGGGGGGGAATCCAAGGCCTGGTGGCCTTGTAGCACTACCTTACTGGCTGTCCTGAGTGAGGGGTCTCGGCCCTGGGACCATACAGTTCTTCCTATTGTCCTCTCTCCGTCACAGGGTGGAGTTCACAGTCGGCGACAAACCCATAAATAACTTCCGCATGATTGAGAGGCACTATTTTCGGGACCAGCTGCTGAAGAGCTTTGATTTCGAATTTGGGTTCTGCATCCCCAGCAGTAAAAATACTTGTGAGCACATCTATGAATTCCCACAGCTCTCCGAGGACCTCAGTAAGTGGGGGCTGGGGGGGGGGGCAGGGGCGCGGTCAGCCATGTGGAGACCTTTTGGTGGATCCTTCCTTTTCTAAGGGAGCAGCGGGTGTTCTTTGAAAAGGAGAGGGGGTTTCCCTGTAAGGCAGCTCACAATTAAAAACAACAGTATTAAAAACACAAGCTATTCAAAACTATCCATAAAACAGAACTGGGCCGGACTATGGGAGGGGTCACAGTTGTATTGGTTGGGCACATCTGTCCAACCCGTCTGGTTATTTCACAAGGTACTAAGCTGATGAGCTGCAAGCCTGCATCAAATGGTCATAAACTTGGAGTAGTGTCCAAAAATCCTGCCAGAGGAAAAATATACCGTATTTTTCAGTGTATAAGACACTCCCATGTATAAGACGACCCCTATTTTTTTGAAGGCAAAATTAGGAAATCAGGGTCGTCTTATACATGGGGGAGTTTTAGGAAAAATACCGGCGGGGAAGAGAGCGGGGACCTTTTGAAGGCTGGCTGGCCAGGGCGACGGGGCTCTTCCCCGCCCACTCTCTTCCCCACCCATCAGCTGACGGGTGGGGAAGAGAGTGGGGAGGGGGCAGAGGGAAGAGCCCCATCACCCTGGCTGGCTGGTGGCCAGTCGCCGCTCTCGATGGGCGGGGAAGAGAGCAGCGTCTGGCCACTGGCCAACCAGGGCAAAGGGGCTCTTCCGTGCCTTCAGCTGACGGGTGGGGAAGAGAGCTGGTGGGGAAGAGCCCCGTCACCCTTGCCGGCTGGCAGCCGGTCGCCGCTCTCTTTCTCGCCATATATAAGACGCCATGTATAAGACGACACCCAATTTTTTTCTAAAATTTAGAAAAAAATATTGTCTTATACACGGGGGAATACGGTAATTGTACAAATTACTGGTTATGCTGTGTGTATGTTAAGCGCCATCAAGTCGCTTCCGACTCATGGCGACCCTATGAATCAATGTCCTCCAGAACGTCCTATCTTTAACAGCCTTGCTCAGAACTTGCAAACTGAGGGCTGTGGCTTCCTTTATTGAGTCAACCCATTTCTTGTTGGGTCTTCTTCTTTTCCTGCTGCCTTCCACTTCTCCTAGCATGATTGTCTTTTCCAGTGACTCTTGTCTTCTCATAAAGCTTAGTCATTTTAGCTGCTAGGGAGAGTTCAGGCTTGATTTGATCTTCTGTTTTTTTGCCTTGGGTTTCTTGCCATAGCACTTTCCCTAGAGGCAAGTATTTGTTTGCCGTGAAGCCAAAAGAAGGGCGGGATCTTGATTACGCCTCTCTCTTCTCCCCCCTCCCCACCACCGCAGTCCAGGAGATGATCCTTCACCCCTACGAAACGCAGTCGGACAGTTTCTACTTTGTAGACAACAAACTGGTGATGCACAACAAGGCGGACTATTCCTACAGCGGCGGACCCTGAGAAGAGCCGTGGCCACTTTCTGGATCCTGGCGGGATGGCCCCCGGGGATTCCGCCTTCCTGCTGGCGTGGGCAGCCAGACACAAGGACTCTGCCTCTGCCGGAGTTTCATGACTAAATTAGTGACATCTTGACTCTTCCCATGAGCTGCGAGGCAACCTCCCCCTCCCCAGCCTTCCAGGGCGGATCTCTTTACCCTACTGGGTACTTCTTAGTCGCTTAAGGCTCTCAAAATAGCTTTGGGTAGTAACTTCTGCCTAGCAAGGCACGCATTTTGCACCAGATTGCGGCCTGGTCCCTGGTTTGGATTGCTAAGCGTTCTTTATGTGCGCTTGCTTGTGGGGGCTCTAAGATGTGCACTCTTGATCAGATGGGACGTGGTCAGCGGTCCTTGGTGGAGGGGGGCCCCACATTCTTTATCAGCAACAGCTCCTGACTTGCCGTTCAGAGAACTGATGTGTTGTGATTTTGTGGCATTCGCACTTGAGATGGTTAGCTGAGAGCCAGCGTGGCGTAGTGGTTAAGAGCAAAAGACTCTAATCTGGAGAGCTGGGTTGGTTTCCCCACTCCTCTGCATGAAGCCTGCAGGGTGACCTTGGGCTAGTCACAGTTCTCTCTGAACTCTCTCAGCCCCACCTACCTCACAGGGTGCCTGTTGTGGGGAGGGGAAGGTAAGACGCTTTGAGACTCCCTTAAAGGGAGAGAAAAAGTGGGGTATAAAAATCAACTCTTCTTCTGGATCAAGGGAAGCAGGATGGGTTCACTGCAGAATGGCTTTTTCTTAAAGAGATCAGGGGTCTACAGTGTCAAGAAGACTTCTGGTACCAGAGGGTATTTGTTGTGTAAGGGGAGGGGCTGGGGGGGGGGCTTTTCGCCCTCCCTTGGTCAGATGCCAAGCTAGGAAGGTCCTTCTCTGCTGGGCTGTTTCTTTCTTTGCAGACTTGGCCCTCCTCCACACCCAAATACACTTTGCACAACACTGGAGCGTTGCTGCCAAGGTGGGGACCCAACTAGATTTCCAGCTTGGAGGGGGCAGTCAAGGGGCGCATGCTTATCCTGGGTCATGGGAGCTTGGGAGAAATGACTTTCCATCGGCTCTGTCTTGTGTCTGCTCCTGAAACATTTTCTGTGTGTTTTTCCCCTCTCCTTTTTGGTTACCTTGTGTGAATCCTTTGGAACTAACCCTACTAAGACACATGAATTTAAAGACCTAGGATGGGAACTGCTGTCGGTATTTCACCTGGGGCTGTTCTGGAAGTTCTCCTCAAAGGCAGCAACATCAACAGTGAGGTTGATGGAAGAGGGACTGTGGCTCAGTGGTCAAGAGCCTCTGCTTTGCGTGCAGAAGTTCCCAGGTTCAATCCCCAGCATCTCCTGGGGACCAAGCAGTAGTTGATGTGAAAGACCTCAGAGCCACTGCCAGTCTAACGAGACAATACTGACCTTGATGGATCAATGGTCTGATTGAATATAAAGGCAGCCTCATGTGTCATGGAACCTGGTGGGAACAACAGAGAATAACACCTTGGAGCTAAAAAAAAGAGTCTCCCCTGGACGAGCATCTTCCTCTGCGTTCCCCGTCTCCAAATGGTTTGGCAGCTGCCGTTTGTAGATAGTTCTCTAAATTCTTGGCGTCTACGTGTCAGATTCTGTGAGTTCTGTGGAACTGTTGTACCCGACGAGTGGAACCGTAGAGATTTAGTTGCAAAATGCCGTGTTTCGTTGTGGTCGATCACTCCCTGGTCATAACCCTCGTTGCGGATGCCAGCAACTGAGGGTTCTTCAGGCGCTTTTTGGCCCAGTCTTCCAGAGGCCGAGTTCTCCCAAATGTCATTCCCGTAAAGATGGCTTTGAGAACGAAGGGGGGAGTAATGGGGCTGCTCTCAGCGTGTAATTATTTGCCTTGATGGGGAGGTAGGAATTGTTTTTTGTTTTTTAAAAAAGCCATTCTGGATTGAAGGCAGGCGCACAGAAAACGACTTTAACAAAAAACCCTGCCTTGCAATGGCGGATCTATCTAGCAGAAATCCTCGCTGCCTTGGGGCAGGGGAAAGAATCCTTTTCACACCTGCAGCCCGTGGCTGAGTTGACAAAATGTCGATGTCCATTTTAAGATGGCTATAGAGAATTGTCATGGTTATTTTTATAATATTGAGGCCCTGTTGCAGAAAGTAGAATTACTCATTGTAGGCTGCAAATAGTTTATCTGTCACACGTTGCCCATTCTGTAGATTTTGTAGCCTGGTTTCTGTAAGTACACCGATGCTGGACTCAGAAACTTGTCATCGGGCCTTGTCCCCGCCTGACCTGTTGTGGCACACGGAAGTGAGAGGAAGCAGACGAGGGGAGGTTGGGAAAGATGCTTCCAAAGTGAAAGAAGTTCCCACAGAGTGGGAGGAAATATGGCAGCAGCGGAAAGCCGAGTCAAGGGCAGTGGAGCTGAAGGTAGCAAAGAAGACCATAGGCAGATCATGGAGGGCAGGAAGGTTTGCACAAGTGTTCGGCTCTCGTGGCCCTTTCTTGCACACCCAGGTTGGTGCCGATCACCACTTTGGAGTCAGGTCAGGAAGCAATTTTCCTCCAGGTCAGATTGGCCGGGGATCCTGGAGGGTTTTTTTTGCCATCTTCTGGGTGTGGAGTAGGGGTCACTGGGGTTGTGGCGGGGAGGCAGTTGTGAATTTCCTGCATTGTGTAGGGTTTTGGACTAGATGACCCTAGTGGTCCCTTCCAACTCTATGATTCTACGAGATTTCCTAGCTAGATAGGGAGATGCGTTTGGGCCCTGTGAGGTCCCAGGCTCGAGGGCACACTTCCACCCCTGTCTTTCTGACGATTCCTGAGCCATGAAACATCATAAGCGCCCTGCTGGATCAGACCAAGGCCCATCAAGTCCAGCAGTCTGTTCACACAGTAGCCAATCAGGTGCCTCTAGGAAGCCAACAAACAAGACAACTGCAGCAGAGTTATCCTGCCTGTGTCCCACAGCACCTAATAGAATAGGCATGCTCATAAAAACATAAGAAAAGCCCTGCTGGATCAGACCAAGGCCCCATCAAGTCCAGCAGTCTGTTCACACAGTGGCCAACCAGGTGCCTCTAGGAAGCCCACAAGCAAGACGACTGCAGCAGCATTATCCTGCCTGTGTTCCACAGCATCTAATATAATAGGCATGCTCCTCTGATCCTGGAGAGAACAGGTATGCATCATGACTAGTATCCATTTTGACTGGTAGCCATGGAAAGCCCTCTTCTCCATGAACACGTCCACTCCCCTCTTAAAGCCTTCCAAGCTGGCAGCCATCACCCCATCCTGGGGCAGGGAGTTCCACAATTTAACTATGCGTTGTGTGTGAATAAATGCTTCCTTTTATCTGTTTTTAATCTCTCACCCTCATCCGTTACTTAGGCCTACTACAAGGTGGTACTGATGGACTAATGTAGGATAACTCCTCTTGTATACATAAAGTGTCTTTCTGCTGTCTTCATTGCTATGATCCCCCTCTTCTGCCTGGCAGAGATCCGAGCCCCCTGGAGCTTGCCGCTTTGGAAACTAGGTTTGGACTGTAGTGGCATCTTCCTGGGGCTGAAGGGATCGGCTCTTGGGAGCAGCTCCTCAGTTGCTTTCCCCAAGCTGGAAACTACACAGTCATCAATGTCAGGTTCATCCCCCCGCCATGGTTCTTGTCTGCAGCCTGAAGTGGCAGAACACATCGATTTGAGTAGAAAAGGGCTTTGAGATCCAGCGTGGTGTAGTGATTAAGAGCGGTGGTTTGGAGCGGTGGACTCCGATCTGGAGAACTGGGTTTGATTCCCCACTTCTCCACATGAGCAGCAGAGGCTAATCTGGTGAACTGGATTTGTTTCCCCACTCCTCCACACGAAACCAGCTGGGTGACCTTGGGCTAGTCACAGCTCTCTTAGAGCTCTCTCAGCCCCACCTACCTCACAGGGTGCCTGTTGTGGGGAGGGGAAGGGAAGGTGATTGTAAGCAAAGTCGGCATATGAAAACGAACTCTTCTTCCTCTTCTTTGCTGTGATGGGACAATGGTTAAAATCAGTTGAGTTTCAGCAGAATAAGATCCGTCAAGGATTGTCTTGGCATTTTTGCAAATGAAAGAATCCTGTCTAGGTCAGAAAGGGGGCAACGGGCGAGGGCTGCTTTCGAGCCTGCAGGGTTTGTCTTTGGCGGGGATGATTTTGGGGGTATATGGCATCCAGTTTTGTGGCAGGGGGTCCCGAAGATGTCCCAAGGAGAACCGAGATGGCGACGTGTGCTTTGCTGTTTGCATCTCTGGCCTGAAGAGCGAAATCATTTCGATCCTCCGTCGTTTGATGTTTCTGTTGAGTCCAAGTTGTGATTAAAGGCTTCTGTCCCCAACGTTTTGTTTCACTGGAGTCTCCTTGCGGGCGGAAGCCCCTCTGGGCAGTGCTCGGCACGCTGAGTCAGTGGGAACCCCCTTTCCTGACAGTCGCTGACAACTGCTACAAATACAGAGACGATTCTGCAGCGTCCAAACAGACTCTGTATATCTCTGGAGAGCCAGCATGTAGTGGTTAAGAGCGGTGGCTTAGAGTGGTGGACTCTGATCTGGAGAACTGGGTTTGATTCCCCACTCCATATGAGGGGCGGAGCCTACTCTGGTGAACTGGATTTGTTTCCCCACTCCTACATATATGAAGGCAGCTGGGTGACCTTGGGCTAGTCACAGCTCTCTCAGCCCCACCTACCTCACAGGGTGTCTGTTGTGGGGAGGGGAACGGAAGGTGATTGTAAGCCAGTTTGAGCCAGCGGCGTGTAGTGGTTAAGAGGGGTGCTTTGGAGCGGTGGACTCTGATCTGGAGAACCAGGTTTGATTCCCCGCTCCTCCACGTGAGCAGCGGAGGCTAATCTGGTGAACTGGGTTTGTTTCCCCACTCCTACTACACATGAAGCCAGCTGGGTGACCTTGGGCTAGTCGCACTCTCTCAGCCTCACCTACTTCACAGGGTGTCTGTTGTGGGGAGGGGAAGGGAAGGTGATTGTAACCCGGTTTGAGTCTTCCTTAAGTGGTAGAGAAAGTCGGCATATAAAAACCAACTCTTCTCCTTCTCCTTCTCTCTCCTCCTCCTTCTCCTTCTCCTCCTCTGCTGATGTGCATCTGCCTGAAGGCAAGAGGGGTCAAATGCAGAGGTGCCTGCTCTCCACTCTGCCTGTTGGAGGCCTTTGGCAGCATCTGCCTCTCAGGACAGGCCTGGAGAATGGCCCCCAGTCCGAGGAGCCGAGCCTGGCCTGGATGGACCAGTGGCAGAAGGCCGCTTCACGTGGCCGTGTGAAGCGGCCTTCTGGGATGGTCCAGGTCACTCTTGCCTCCTTTCAGGCAGTGGCTCTCCCCAGGGCCCTTTACATCAAGTACGTCCTAGTCTTTTCTTTGACGGGAGGTGCCACTGGGGTTGGACCAGGGGCCTTCTGGAGGGCAACCACCGGCTCTGATCCAGAGGGACCACAGCAGTGCGCGGTATACATAATTTAAAGCTGGGATTGAGGACCATGGGAAGCCTATGCCCACGAACTTGGAGAGCTGCTGCCAGTCAGAGCCGGGATGGACCTTGGAGAGCTGCTGCCAGTCAGAGCCTATGTATATAAAGAAGAAAAAATGCCACTACACACCTGAATGTAATGGATTATATAATTTTCCAAAAAGGTGACTTATAATTTTTAATATCGATTTATAATTTCCAAAACACTTCTGTCGACACAAAGCAAACTATACAAGGTTTCGCGATTTATCCTTGTTTCGCATTATCAGCTTCATCCGAAGTCTGTTGCTGTGTATCTTGCCTTTACAGGAAAATCTTGACTGCTCCATGGAGTCTCTCACGACCTTGCTGCTGCCAATCAGAGCCTGGATGGACCTTGGAGAGCTGCTGCCAGCCAGAGCCTGGCTGAAAGCCGGGCCTCTCAGAGATCAAGACAGGCCCGGGCCACTTTTTTAAGGATCCCAGCATGTTAAAAAATGTTGCCCAGTAACGGAACATGTTTAAAGTTGTATGATGAATGGCATCTTCTTTCAGTCCTGTCAGTGTACCTCTGCAGTTGTATGCATAACCTCATTTGGGGATAATGTCAAAAGTCTAAATTTGAGGCCCAGGCCAAATGACCCTGCTGGTCCCCTCCTGTGATATGCCTTGAATAAGACTGAAAAGCAGATACAGCTCCCTCCCTTATCCTCACACTCCACTAAGAATATGCAATGCCAGTCTGAGGGAAGCTTGGCATCAGATTTTGGCCTTGAGGAGACATCTCTTGTGGGGCAAAAAGGAGAAGAGCCACCATTGAGAGCCAGCGTAGTGTAGTGGTTAAGAGCGGTGGTTTGGAGCAGTGGACTCTGATCTGGAGAACCGGATTTGATTCCCCTCTCCTCCACATGAGCGGCGGAGGCTAAACTGGTGAACTGGATTGGTTTCCCCACTCCTCCACAGGAAGCCAGCTGGGTGACCTTGGGCTAGTCACAGCGCTCTCAGCCCCACCCACCTCACAGGGTGTCTGTTGTGGGGAGGGGAAGGGAAAGTGACTGTAAGCTGGTTTGATTCTGCCTTAAATGGTAGAGAAAGTCGGCATATAAAAACCAACTCTTCTTCATTGAAACAAAATCTGCGCCATAGAGGATGGAAGGATTGGAAGAGTGACTGAGGGATCACTTGTAAAAAAAATAGTCTGAGTGACACGGCCTTTGAAGTGTACCCAAGCAGGTACCAGAGTGCATCTTCTTGGGCCAGCTCGCCATTTGGAAGGTGAATCGCTCCCTGCTTTCATTGGCTGTCTTCATAGAATCATAGAGTTGGAAGGGACCACCAGGGTCATCTAGTCCAACCCCCTCCACAATGCAGGAAATTCCAAACTATCCCCCCACATCCCCAGTGACCCCTACTCCATGCCCAGAAGATGGCCAAGATGCCCTCCCTCTCATGGTCTGCCTAAGGTCATAGAATCAGCATTGCTGACAGATGGCCATCTAGCCTCTGCTTAAAAACCTCCAGGGAAGGCGAGCCCACCACCTCCCGAGGAAGCCTGTCCAACTGGGGAACCGCTCGAACTTCCCAATACAGAGAATAACTTCACCACTGTGATGTTTTTTCTTTTTCAAGTTAACTCTCTCTCTCGATACTTGGGTGATAAAATACATGCTTGGGGAGGGGGGTAGAAATGAGGGCTTTTAACCCCGGGATGACGCATAGGCATCGCCTGGATGTTTCTGGATGTGTTGCTAGACACTAGAGACTGCCCTTGGTATTCTCTACAATAGGAGAGCTTTGCATTACTATGGGGGGGAGGGGGAACAAAGGTGGGGTGGGTGGATGCATTTTGGGGGGAGACGACTGTTTCCTTCCTTCAGCAGTCTAGTGCTGGAGATGGTACTTTCCTTGAGTGGCTGGTTCTGAAAAGAAGAAAGCAAGGAGAGAACCGGGAAGAGCGAAGGAAAGAGGAATCGTTCAGCGTGAAGCGCTAACAAAGGCAATGAATCCATCACTTGCGAGAACGGAGGTGTGACTGAAGTTCGATGGAACGTCGCCGACTGCAAAATCTTTGCTTCGAGATGGTTCCCGATTGCCGCTTCCTGTACGAATTAGGAAATGTGCTTTAATTGCCTCTTGTCTTGCAGGAGGGGACAAAAATATGCAGATAACTTTCATTAATGAGCATTTCTTTTCCAGTAGCAGGCTGAGAGCCTGCGTGGTGTAGTGGTGAAGAGCGGTGGTTTGGAACAGTGGACTCTGATCTGGAGAACCGGGTTTGATCCCCTACTCTTCCACATGAGCGGCGGAGGCGAATTTGGTGGACTGGATTTGTTCCCCCGCTCCTACACATGAAGCCAGCTGGGTGGCCTTGGGCTAGTCACATTCTCTCAGCCCCACCCACCTCACAGGGTGTTTGTTGTGGGGAGGGGAAGGGAAGGTGATTGTACGCCGGTTTGATTCTTCCTTAAGTGGTAGAGAAAGTCGGCACATAAAAACCAACTCCTCCTCTTCTTCTGAAAGGTGTGAAACAAAAAAACCCGCCTCCAAAAAAGCTTCACTGGCAGCAGGCTGGTGTTTTTCTGTATTTGGCATTCCACCTGAGTGGCTCATCTTGAGGTCCAGCATCCCCTTCGGTCACCTGGGAGTCCAGGTGCCAGGCTTCGCTCCTTAGCACTGACTCTTGCTGGCAGCCTTTGTTACCCAAGCTAACTTTATCTGTGTTTAGAAAGGCGACTTCCATATGGAGGAAGTATTTAATCTCTCTTTAGTAATATCCTTAAAATAGCTAATGCAAGAACCCTGGATGACAGCACAGACGCTGGCCAATGTGGGCCTCTCCCGGGCTTTGAGCTGAGGGCTTCAGCCAAGCTGTGAAGGTTTCCCTTGGCTGAAACCCTGCGGGAGCCACAAAATGGGGCGTGAAGCAACAACATTGTTGGCCAAGGATTTCCCATTGAAAATGGGCCTTGCAGAAGAGCATGGTGATAAGATCAGAAGGCAGCATGCTGCTTCTGCTGGGGTGTTTCCCTCTGGTCACTGGGCCTCATTTTTCGGAGGGCTTTGCACTGGAGGGTCTTAGATGGCCGTGCCCTTTGGCCTCACTTAGCATCTGGATGCCCTTCCTTGCTCCATTTTGCTGCTGCTGTTGTTAAAATGCTTTTTATGTGGCAATTGGGTTTTTTAGGGGGGAATTTTCTCTCACAGTAAGCACTACAAGTAAGCCAATTACAAAGCAGCATTTAAAGGGGCGGGGACTTGATTTGACCTTGGAGACATCTGGTGCGTAGATTCCCAACAGGAAAGTGTGGGTCAAGCGAGCAACAAACCTCAGGTAAAACTCCCATGCAAAAATGACGTGCGGCCATTTATGCTTGGTAATTAGCAGTTCCAGGCTGAAATGCCCTGCATATTTTTTTGAATTCTCCACGCCAAACTGTCATTCCAGAAGTCACTGCGAAGCCGACCTTTTTATTTGCCCCGTCCCTGCCTCAAAGCATCCACTCAAGGAAGCATGAAGAATCACAGCCGCAGGTTAGCTATGTAAACAATAATTGCTAATGGTGGCTATGCAAACGAAGGAGCGAAGGAGTGGGGTGGGTGGAATTTGTTTGACTTTCTCCTCTTGCATCGGGACCGTGAATAGGCATTTTAAAGGTCGGATTTTAAAAAGGAGCTTTGAGCGAGCATCAAAATCGACCCTGCATAAATGGCCAGTGTGACTGGCCTCCATCCCAGCCAAGCCAGGGAGAGGCTGCAAGCCAGAAGGTGCTCCCTTGAAAGAGATGCTTGGTCAGGGAGGCGTGGCTCAGCAGGCGACCAGATTTCCCTCTTAGCCTTGGAGCTGTCTGTGGTCCTGCAGGCCGTGTCCAGCCACAGCTGTGGCTCCCTGGCAGCTCTCTGTGACTCCTGCCTGCCCTCAGGGGGAAGTCATTCCCCCTCTGTGGGCCTCAGACAACCATGATCCCTGACACAGCCGCATTTCCATCGCATGGTCTGGCACAGCCATCCTCCCTCCAAAGTTTTACAGTGATTAAGCAAACGTCGAAGTTGATTAACAAAGGATTTCTTTTTTAGATGCAAAGGTGGCTGTGGCTCAGTGATAGAGCATCTGCTTGGCAGGCAGAAGGTCCCAGGTTCAGTCCCTGGCATCTCCACTTAAAAGAGTCAGGTAGGAGGTGATGTGAAAGAACCTCTGCCTGAGACCCTAAAGATCAGCCAGTCTGAGTGGACAGTACGGACCTTGATGGACCTACAGTCTGATTCAGTATCAGACAGCTTCAGGAGTTCATGTGCATTTCTCCTAATAGTAGCCTGATCTCCCAGCCTAGCCTGAGCTTGTCAGAGCTTGGAAGTTAAGCAGAAATGAGTCTGGTTAGTCCTTGGATGAGAGACTACCAAGGAAGTTCAGGGTTGCTATGCAGAGGCAGGCAATGGGAAACCATCTCTGTTCCTCTATTGTTTTGAAGATCCTACAGGGTCACAATGAGTTGGCTACAATTTGATGGCATACAATTAATATTATTAGTCATCCTAACAGTAACATCTTGTCCCCTCTGACCAGATTTATTTCCATTTTTCCATCATTCAAGTTATCATACAAAGATTGGGTTGCCTGGAACAGTCAACGCTTCTGTCCTGGAGCAATGAAGGAAAGCATACAAGGCTTTTGGTAAAAGGAGACCCTGTCTGCTGTTGGGCGGGAGGGAGAGCGGGGGTCATGTGAGGGATAGGAAGGCATGGATCCTGATTCCTGCTCCAGGGTGATCTTGAGCCAGACGCTCATCGTAGAGTACCTCACTGGGAGAAGGTATAATGTTAAGAAATAAAATGGAGAAGGAAGTATGATGCCCTTGGAGCAAGGGTGGATTAAAAAATATGATAGCCATAACCACCAACCAACCCACCCCTGGTAAACTGTGTAAGAGAGAAACTTGGGGGCAAATGCTTGGAGGCAAATGTTTAATTTGCACTCTGCCAGTGCTCCGAGGCAAGCCTGAAATGGTCCACAAAGCCCATGAGATACATTTCTTGAGTGAGACTTTGCTGGGGAATCTGCTTGTCTTGCCTGTAGACTGCACCCAAAGTTGCTCAGGATTCAAATTCAACACCTTCCAATCAGGAGCGTAGACTTCTCAATTTCCTGGGATGGGGCCACGGGGATGAATCTGGTCCAGGCCCATGTTTAATAATCTATATTAAATTATTTTAAGGTTAAATTGTTTATATTTCCAAAAAACCATACGCATCAACAATTAATCATGTGGTTTTTCAAAATATTATTTTTTTCACTCGTAAGCATCTAAATCTCAAAGAAAGAGGACTCTGTCAGAGGAGAGGAAAGATGTCACAAACTCCTTCACTGAGACAATCTGAGCACGTAGCTCTGTCACGTGTGGGGAGGATGGAATGAAAGGAAGAATGATAGAGGGAGAAGCTATCTTGTATCAGTCAACGACCTTTTATAAATAAAGAGCCAACAGACCTCAATTCAAAGAAAGGTCAACAGTTAACAGTTTAAGAAGCTTACTTGCATGACTGAAAAAATAATATTTAATTTTACTTCTAATTGATATAGTTTCCTAGGGAAGCCATGTGAGTCTGCAGCAGAAGAGCTAGATTCGAGTCCAGTGGCATCTTGGAGACCAACATGGATTTGAGGGGTATGAGCTTTGAGAGTATCTGACGAAGAGAGATTTGACTATTGTACATATGAATACATGAATCTGCCTTATACTGAACCAGACCCTTGGTCCATCAAAGTCAGTATTGTCTACTCAGACCAGCAGCGGCTCTCCGGGGTCTCAGGCAGAGGTCTTTCACATCACCTACTTGCCCGGTCCCTTTAACTGGAGATGTCGGGGATTGAACATGGGATCTTCTGCATGCAAAGCAGATGCTCTACCACTGAGCCACAGCCCCTCCCCAAGACAAGAATCTCTTATAATTGACATGTTGCTTAAGAGTCAATAAAGTTTCTGCAGCCCAATCACTGGCTCTTGGAGTCCTTTATACACCTGCCCAGTTGGCTCCTGCTCCACGGCCTGACAGCTCAGCTGGAATTGCCTTTCCAACATGCCAATGACTGTTCTCTTGGAATAGTTGAGACTTGCATTGTCTGAAAGTGACCGCTAGGAGTCAGTATAGCTCCAAATAATAACAATAATCTATGGTGTTTTATGAGTGGAGTGGATAGCTGCTCAGCAGCCTCTGGGTCTTACCTCTATCACATTAAATGATACTTTGGGGTGACTTTTCTTCTTATGTTGCACCATAAGGTAAAGGTAGTCCCCTGTGCAAGCACCGGGTCATTACTGACCCATGGGGTGATGTCACATCCCGATGTTTACTAGGCAGACTGTGTTTACGGGGTGGTTTGCCACGGCCTTCCCCAGTCGTCTGCACTTCACACCCAGCAAGCTGGGCACTCATTGGGCACTCATTTTACCGACCTCGGAAGGATGGAAGGCTGAGCCAGCTACCTGAAACCGACTTCTGTCCGGATCGAAGTAATACCGTGAGCAGAGCTTTTGACTGCAGTACTGCGGCTTACCACTCTGAGCCATGGGGTACCATGGGAGCCATTTATTCTCCGCCTTCCTCTTTTTAGATTCTAACTACTGGCTATCGGCTTCCGATGGCTTGACAGTCAGGCATTTCCCTGCCTGGCTGGTGATACCCCTCCTCGGTTGCCCTTGCGGTTCCTTCTCCAGCGTGAGGTGTGTGTTTGTGATAGGTTTGAAATGGGGACGTCCAAAGTCCCAGAGATTAGTTCCACGCTGGGAAGACACAGAATGAAACATGGAGGGGGGATTTTTGAGTCTAAACAATGGGGAGGACGGTTCACACGTCCTCCAGCGTGAATGTGTGTGTTGCCTTTGGAGGGAAGCAGCCCGGTGTGAGGGAACCTCTGTGTGTGTGTGCGTGCACGCCCATGTGCACAAAACACTTTTACAAGCAGAATCTGCAACATGTGCTGTGAACTGCAAGCATTGTGGTGGTAGAGAAGCCACTTGAAGCAAAGAGGCACAAAATCTTGCTTGGAACACTTTAATGTTTGGAAGAAAATAAAACTCCTACTACATAAGGGTATTCTTACTATGTATGAAAATGAAACTTTTCACCATTTGCTGGAAGAATACACCCGCTGCTGTGCTTGAATTAACAGGGCATAAATGGAGTCAGCTGACAATTACCACCCTATGAAATCTCACTCCTGGAATGGAGGGCGTTGAGACCTAGGTACATTTCCAGAAGTACAATGATTGACATTTTACAATTCTGGTCTTCAAAGAGCCTTTTAAAATATTTAAATAGTTTTTGCTCCAGTCAACATTTCAAATAGTATGAATTTATCCAGTCACCAGATGCTTTTCAGAATCTTCTGTCTGCATTTTCTTCCAGCATCTTGAAGGTTGTCTCCTGCGTTTTCCTTAATTATTGGGGTAAATTACAAGAATGCGTAGAGTTTTTGCATCCTGCAAAATGTGTTTTTATTGGTATGCTGTGTTCCAAAACTGAACAACCACGTTTCTTAAAATATGTGAATAAACTGGGGAAATGTGCAAACTACTGGAAATTATGCTACTAATCTTACAGCTAGATTCGAGTCCAGTAGTGCCTTAGAGACCAGCAAGATTTTCAGGGTATCTGACGAAGGGAGGTTTGACTCTCGAAAGCTTATACCCTGACAATCTTGTTGGTCTGATAGGTGCTTCTGGACTCGAATCTCCCTGTTCTACTGCTACCAACATGGCTACCCTCTAAAACTATTTTTTCAGGGGGCTGTGTATGATGTTTTTTGAAGCATCTTGCCCTCTTTTTTCCATTTATGGTTTTGCAGGGTGGTTCTGCACCTCCCTGCATGTTAAACTTACTTTGGGAAGCGTACTGCAAAATGGAGATTAATAGCGGCTTTCAGGGAAATATTGGCCATTTATGCTTGGCTGTTTCCTCGCAGTCACCCTGCCAACTACTTCAGGGCTTTGCTGTGATTATGCTTGCATCTTCCAACCATCAGAGATCACCTCACCCTCCCCGCCTGTTTCCATGCATTTTGCCCTCATTTTCTGGAAACGTGTTAAACCAGCATCCAGAAAACGGGGGAGACGCACGGGGAGAGCGAGGAAACTTCTGTCGGTCAGAAAATGCATAAAAATGAAAGCCAAGCCCCGAAGTAGTCAGCAGGGTGACCACGAGGAAACAGCCATGTATAATTGGCCATTGAGAGTGACTTGAGGGATCAGCTCATGTCCATTTTCATTCACTTCCTGCAGTTCCTCTGTTGAAGACCAGTAGGCTTGTGTGGTTGACTGAGGCAAACATCAGCTTGCCTTTTAAAGGTTGTGGCCAACCTTGGTCTGTGAGTGTGTGTTTTACAAATGCTTCAAGCCGTGTTTGGGTCTAGAAGACGCTGGTTTTGTTCTGACGGTTCTTCATGTATTTCAGAGGTGGTGGCTGAAAGTGCCGGAATTGAATCCAGCTCGACCGAGACGTAACAATCTTGTGTCTCAGACCAGAGCGACGGCTTTGGATCCGGGGGTATTCAGGTAGGAAGAAGGCGATCCTGTGTCCAACTCCATGAAAGCAGAGTAAAGAGTGGTCAGTTGCACATCGGGCGCACTGTGGTGCGGAGCCCCGCTGTGGCTGTCGAAGCTGTTGCTGCTGTCCATCAGGCCCTGAGAAGCAAAGCATGGGGTTGACGCTGGAGATGACACGAGAACAAGGGGGTCAACCGCCAAACTGTCGTCTTTCAGCTCCTCCCAAAGGTTTCCTGCAGCCATAATAACAAAACATTCATGTGGTCAATGCACTCAAACTTTTGTCCCCCGCCCCCCACAGCTTCAAGATCCTGAACTGGCATGAGTTTTGTTTGGGTTCATGTCTTGAAGCTGTAGCTAGGGTTACAGACCCCCAAGTGGTATTCAAAGTACGCCTTATGCTGCAATAATAGTTACTACAAAGAAACAGCACTAGTGGTCTAATGAACAAAAATAAGGTGTTACCAGATCTGTATATACTAATTCGAATTATTTATCCAATTGATTTTAGTTAACATGGATCCAAGATCCAACAGGATACAAAGTACACAGTTCACAAAGATTTTCAGTTGCAAAAAATTGCAGAATAATTTTACAGTTGTATTTGTGCATGTAATAATTCATTGCACCAAAGATGCCACTGGATTCCAAAAAAGATGGGTTTCCGGTATTTCTCTACCCATTTCACCTATTCAGACTTCATCAATCCAAGAAATCCTTGGGTGGCTGCAGGACAAGGAGCTTTATCCAACAGTGATAGTATATTTCACTGATTTAAATGGGCGTCACAGTAAGTCGTACAATCTCCAACAACAACTGATCTCCAAGCGATAGAGATCAATTTACCTGGAGAAAATGGCCGCTTTGGAAAGTAGATTTTATGGCATTATACCCTGCTGAAGTTCCTCCTCTCCTCAAACCCCACCCTCCTCAGGCTTCGCCCCCAAAATCTCCAGATATTTCCCAACCCAGAGCTGGCCACCACAGCTGTAGCCAGCATGGGACCTAGAGATGCATCACCCCACCTGGAACATCAATTTGCCTAAGTTTTCTTTTTTAAAACAAGAAATAGTTGTTAAAAAATTTGACAGCTTTCAGAAGGAGAGCTTGGTCTTAGACTACCAGAACAACTGGTTAAAAACAAAACAAGTCATTCTCTTGAACTCCTGTGAGCGTAAGGAAAGGGATAACCTGAAGGAAGTTAGGATTTATTTAAGGAAGGTATTCAGCTCCTGAACTTGGGCATTTCTAACAATGAGTACGCACTAAACTACAGAGACCCTTGAACTGGGCAACAAGATGCTGCATAATGCAGGAGGTTGGGGAAAATAATTGGTTTTCCCACTTGTTAGGTGCTGGTAAGACACTTTGAATGCAACCAGTTTTGCTTTGTGGTCCCAATCTCCAGGCTATTGAGATTTTCGGCGTTCTTTGAAAAGGTTAATGAGCAGGTGGACAAGGGTGATCTGTAGGGTTGCCAGCCTCCAGTTGGTGGCGAGAGATCTCCCGCTATTACAGCTGATCTTCAGGCAACAGAGATCAGCTCCCCTGGAGAAAATGGCCGCTTTGGCAATTGGACTTTATGACATTGCAGTCCCTCCCCTCTCCAAACCCCGCCCTCCTCAGACTCCACCCCCAAAATCTCCAGGTATTTCCCAACCCGGAGCTGGCAACCCTAGTGATCTGGTAGTAGATTCAGGATGGACAAAAGGAAATACTTCTTTATTCATTGAGTAATTAATCCGTGGAACTCACTGCCAATTGATGGAGTGATGGCCATGAGCAATATTTTTTTGCCATCAAGATGCAGCTGATTTATGGCAACCCCATAGGGTTTTCAATGCAAAAGGCATTCAGAGGTGGTTTGCCATTGCCTGCCTCTGCATAGCCATGAGCATACACAGCTTTAAAAGGAGGCTAGGCAGATTCATGGAGGAGAGGTCCATCAGTGGCTATTAGCTATGGTGACTAAAGGGAACCTTATATAGAGGCGGTAAACCTCTGAATGCCAGCGATAAAACGCAACATCAGAGGAAGGCCTTGGCCCCTATGCCATTTATTTGCCCTATAGGGCACCTTGATGGGAGAAGGAGAGGAAGAAGGAGGGGCAGTGGCTCAGTGGCAGAGCATCTGCTTGGCATACAGAAGGTCCCAGGTTCAATCCCCGGCATCTCCAGTTAAAGAGACTAGGCAGGTAAGTGATGGGAAAGACCTCTGCCTGAGACCCTGAAGAGCCGTTGCCAGTCTGAGTAGACAATACTGACTTTGATGGACCAAGGATCTGATTCAGTATAAGGCAGCTTCATGTGTTCATGCATTCAAGGATGAGGAGAAGGAGAAGCAGCAGCAGCTGCACTACCACCACTTAAGGAAGAGTCAAACCGGCTTGCAATTGCCTTCCCTTCCCCTCCCCACAACAGACACCCTGTGAGATAGGTTGGGGTGAGAGAGCTCTAAGAGAGCTGTGACTAGCCCAAGGTCACCCAGCTGGCTTCACTTGTAGGAGTGCATCCTGAATGTAACAAGATGTTGGATTAGATGGACCCCTGGTTTGATCCAGCTGGGCTCACCTTATGAGACCCTGTTTTCTGGGCCAGGGGCTGCTAGCAGAGAGCAGCAGAACCCCTGTTCTGATCACATTTCCCATATGTGTTCTTCGGAATGGGGCGGGGGAGCAGAATCTTTGCACTGTGTGTGTGTGGTGGATATCAGCAGTCCAGTAAATTTTGCCCCGTTCCTATAACATGCTTTGACAACTTCCCAGACAGAGAAAGCACTACTGGGCCTTTCAATACCTAGAACAAAACTTCCCGTTTTTTCCTCTAACATTGCTGAGCAGAAATCAAACTGAAGTCCAATTTAAATTTCTGACAGCATCAGATTCCAAATACGTCAAGTCGCAACTGATTTATGGTGACCCCAGCAAACGGCTTTCAAGGCAAGCGAGAAGCAGAGGTGGTTTGCCATGGCTTTCCTCCGCAGAGCCTTCCTTGGGGGATTCCCATCCATGTACAGACCTTGCTTCGCTTCCGAGATCAGACAAGGACGGGCTATACCATGCCACCTTTCCTCCCCAGATTCCAGAGGGGTGAAAAAAAATCTCCCCCAAAGTAGACAAACAGCCCGGGAATTTACCTTGGAGGTCGAAATCAGTGAGAGAAGGATTGAGGGCGTCAACGTCGTTGCTGAGATCTCCTTCTGGCATAAAGAAGTCATGCACAGTCCGAGTGGCTGCGTGGTCTTTCATGGCACGTCCCGGAGGGGGTTGAGCGGGCAAGGGAGGCTGGTGGGCTGTGCTGGACAGCGCCCTGTGCTCCCCCGGTGCATCTACAGGTGGGAGAAGCGCTTGAGGGCTGTCGGGTAACTGCTGTACAAAGGTGGGAGACAGTGGAGCAAAACCTGGTGCCGCTCGGTAGCAGGAAGTCTGTTGACCCCGGAGAATGTTTGGCACAGGGCTCTTGACCGGTGCTGGTCCTTGTCTGGAAAGAACATGTGCGGGCTGTGCTGCAGAGATGGGTGGCTCGCACAGAGAGGGATGCTGGAGCGGCACAGGCCCAGGGACCGGGGGAGTCAGGCTGCAACCCGCCAGGGAAGATCTCGACTTTTCATTCTTGCCTCTGATCAGTGTGTCCAGTTCTTCTGCGAGGCAAAATTGGAACAGAGGTTTTTTGTTTGTTTGTGCATTTGAAGAAGAAGAGTTGATTTTTATACCTGATTTTCTTTACCTTTAAGGATACTCAAAAAGGTAAAAAGGTTAAGGTCCCCTGTGCAAGCACCAGGTCATTCCTGACCCATGGGGTGACGTCACATCCCGACGTTTACTAGGCAGACTTTGTTTATGGGGTGGTTTGCCAGTGCCTTCCCCAGTCATCTTCCCTTTACCCCCAGCAAGCTGGGTACTCATTTTACCAACCTCGGAAGGATGGAAGGCTGAGTCAACCTTGAGCTGGCTACCTGAAACCAACTTCTGTCGGGATCGAACTCATGTCACGAGCAGAGCTGGGACTGCAGTACTGCAGCTTACCACTCTGCACCATGGGGCTCCCTAAGGATACTCAAACCAGCTTATAATTGCCTTCCCTTCCTCTCCCCACAACAGGCACCTTGTGAGGTAGGTGGGGATTGAGAGAGTTCGGAGAGAACTATGACTGGCCCAAGGTCACCCAGCAGTCTTCATGCGGAGGAACGGGGGAATCAAACCCGGTTCTCCTGATTAGAGTCTGTCACTCTTAACCACTATACCACGCTGGCTAATACCAAGCCCCGTGAGTGGAACAATTAAGAACCACACTAAATAAAACTGGCTCTACTTGAAAGCAGGAACCAGTGTGGCATAATGGGTGAAAGTGGTGGACTCTAATTTGGAGAACAGGGTTCGATTCCCCACTCCTCCACATGAAGTCTGCTGGGTGACTTTGGGCCAGTCACAGTTCTCTCAGAACTCTCTCAGCCCACGCGGAGGCAGGCAATGGCA
This sequence comes from Euleptes europaea, assembly GCF_029931775.1. Taxonomy (NCBI): domain Eukaryota; kingdom Metazoa; phylum Chordata; class Lepidosauria; order Squamata; family Sphaerodactylidae; genus Euleptes; species Euleptes europaea. Next base: position 24,887,562 of record NC_079330.1, on the reverse strand, counting down.
AGCCACCTCTGAATGTCTCTTGCCTCGAAAACCCTACAGGGTTGCTGTAAGTCAGCTGTGACTTGACAGCACACACACACTACCTGAAAGTCCTGGCCACCAATATAGTCCAAACTGAGACTAATACATAAATGCTGTCAAGTCACAACAGAAAGCGGGGGGCTTTCAAGGCAAGTGGTCAAGTAGAGGTGGCTTTCCACTGCTTTCCCCTACAGAGTCTTCCTTGGTGGTCTCCCATTTAAACAGCAACCCTGCTTAGCTTCCGAGCTCTGATGAGATTGGACTATACCATACCATTCCACATAATGCAGTATCGCCAACCTGCGGCTGGGGCCTGGAGATCTCCTGGTATTACAACTGATCTTCAGACGAGACAGATCAGTTCTCCTTGAGGACATGGTAGTGTTGGCAGGTGGACTCTATGGTATTATAGCTGTTGAACTCCCTCCTCAAATTCCACCCTCCCCCAGGCTCCCCCCCCCAAATCTCCAGGTATTAGCATCAGGCATAACACCTTGACTGCACTAACTTCGGAAACATTCACAGCTCCTTTACATCTTTGGCAACGGCAGGCATCTTAGAATCATAGAGTTGGAAGGGGCCATACAGGCCATCTAGTCTAACCCCTTGCTCAATGCAGGATCCGCCTAGAGCATCCCTGACAAGTGTTTGTCCAGCCTCTGCTTGAAGACTGCCAGTGGAGGGGAGCTCACCACCTCCCTAAGTAGCTGATTCCACTGTCGAACAACTCTTGTGTGTGTGTGTGTGTGTGAAGTGCCATTAAGTCGCAGCTGACTTATGGCGACCCCTTTTGGGGTTTTCATGGCAAGAGACTAACAGAGGTGGTTTGCCAGTGCCTTCCTCTGCACAGCAACCCTGGTATTCCTTGGTGGTCTCCCATCCAAATACTAACTAGGACTGACCCTGCTTAGCTTCTGAGATCTGATGAGATCAGGCTAGCCTGGGCCATCCAGGTCAGGGCCGAACAACGCTTACTGTAAAAAAAATAAATGTTTCCTAATATACAGCCGGTACCTCTCTGCGTTGCATGAAGAAATACTTCCTTTTCTCTGTTTTGAATCTCTTACCCTCCAGCTTCAGCAGATGACCCCTCGTTCCAGTATTATGAGAGAGGGAGAAAAGCTTCTCCCTGCCCTCTCCCTCCCTGCCCAAAGGCTCTGTGGGCTGCAGCTGAGCAGGGTGCGAGCGTGCTCTCGCCTACCTGGCTTGGCCATGCTTTTCCTCACAGCCATCGGGTCTTTCCGCTTCCATTTCTGCAGCTCCTCCTGCATCTTATCGATCTTGGCAGGGTTCAGGGCCCACAGGCAGCCTTTTCGAGAGGAGCTGCCGGACTTATTTTCGACTTTTTCAAAGCACTTGTTCAGGGATAAGTTGTGGCGGACGGAGTTCTTCCAGCCGTCGGGAGCGGTCTAGGACAGCAAGCAGAAAGGGGTGTGAGTGCCCGGAGAAAAGGCCATGGCGCTGTGGCTCACAGGTCTTTTATGTTTGGTTGTTTCCCTCGCCGTCACCCCTCCGACAACTTCAGGTCTTTATTTTGATGATGCATGCCGTTTCCGACTTTCAGAGTTCGCCTTGCTCTCCCCCTGCCTTTCCCTGCGTTTTGCTCGAGTTTTCAGAGACCTGTTTTATCTCAAATTTGAAAACATGGGCAAAACGTGGGGAAACGCACGGGGAGAGTGAGGCGACCTCTGAGGGTTTGAAACGGCATGCATACTCAAAACAGACACCCAAAGCCGTCAGAGGGGTGACCACGAGGGAAACAGCCGTGCATAAAAGGAAGAGCCCCCACCCCTGCCCATTGAGTTATTATTCCTAAAATGTCATGGGATGAATGGTAATGTGTCTCGTAGACTAAAGCAAAGGAGAATTGGATGTGTCAAAAGAGAGAGCTTGCCAACCTCCAGGTGGGGCCTGGAAATCTCCCAGAATAACCATCGATCTCCAGATGACAGAGATCAGTTCCCCTGGGGAAAACGGCTGCTCTGGAGGGTGGATTCTATGTCAAATCCCTCGCTTACCGAAACCCTGCCTTCTCCAGCCTCCACTACCCAAAATCTCCAGAAATTGCCCAAGCTGGACTTGGCAACCCAAAGTGAGATTGACATGGTCCAGGTCCTGAGTTTTGTTTAGAGGAGTCTTGAAAACCTTCTCAGTTTGCATGAAAGGCTGCAGTACTGTGACATGAACGCAGGAAGCTGCCTTATATTGAATCAGCCCCTCGGTCCATCAAAGTCAGTATTGTCTACTCAGACGGCAGCAGCTCTCCAAGGTCTCAGGCAGAGGTCTTTCACATCATCTACTGGCCTGGTCCCTTTAACTGGAGATGCCAGGGATTGAACCTTTTGTGTTTCTTTTAGTTGTTGTGTGCAGTTGTTTGAGCTTTTTGAATCATCTTTTATTATTCCGGGGATTTCTAAGCATTTGTCTCTGTTATGACACTTGTATACAACTGAGTTAAAAATAGGCCCCAATTTTACCAGTGACATGTTTATCAAATTTCATTTGTCTGGTCCAGGGGAAAAAGCTGAACTCATGTCAGAAACTAGAACTTTTATGGGGCTGTGAAATTTGTAATAGATAAAAGGTGCCCCTCTGCCATGGAAGGGCATCGGCTGAATGTTTCAGCAGAGAAGAAAGAAACCCATAATGCTGTTTCTTGCCTCAATGGCATATGGTAAAAAGGTAAAGGTCCCCTGGGCAGGCACTGGGTCATGGGGTGACGTCACATCCCGACGTTTAGTAGGCAGACTATGTTTATGGGGTGGTTTGCCAGTGCCTTCCCCAGTCATCTACACTTTACCCCCAGCAAGCTGGGTACTCATTTACCGACCTCGGAAGGATGGAAGGCTGAGTCAACCTCGAGCCGGCTACCTGAAACCGACGTCTGTCGGGATCGAACTCAAGTCGTGAGCAGAGCTTTTGACTGCAGTACTGCAGCTTAACACTCTGCGCCACGGGGCTTCTAATGGCATATGGTGCAACCCCAAAAGGACCTATAACCACATTAAAATACCATGCTAATGAGCTGTGCCCTTTCTCGGTTGGAGTGACTCAGTTGTAGATTCAGGAAAAAGACACATATGATGAGCCATGTCAGTTTTATAAATAGGAATAACCCAGCTATACTTGGGGAACATGGAATCCTACGACGTGAAGTCATACAATTATAATCCATTAGGCAAATGATTGTTTTGGGTAAACACAACATCCCTGGGTCATTTAGGAGTGAGTTCTACACCACGAACATTATTCACCAGTGAAAAAGCAGCCTGTCCCTAAGACTCCAAAACAGAGTACCATTTATAAGTCCTGCAGCTCACTATTAATTTATAAAATATAATACATATTAAATCCCAAATGCTAAAGACAACAAAACCAGCCAAAACAACCAACCCTGGGAAATGAAGATCAACACATTTAAATTGTGCTTGGAAGATCCAGAGCGACCCTGGTACCAAAGGTACACATGAACACATGAAACTGCTGCCTTCTACTGAACCAGACCCCTGGTCCATCCAAGTCAGTATTGTCTACTCAGACCGGCAGCAGCTCTCCAGGGTCTCAGGCAGAGGTCTTTCACATCACCTACTTGCCCAGTGCCTTTAACTGGAGATGCTGGGGATTGAACTTGGGACCTTCTGCATGCAAAGCAGAGGCTCTACCACTGAGTCATAGCCCCTCACTGGTACAAAACATTGCTGGAGGAGGCAGGGCATAGTCCAGAAAGTTTCCTTGAGTAGAGGAGAGCAGCTGGACAATGCAATCTTCCTTGGCCAGTCAAGTTAAAAACTCAGACTCAAAACCAGGAAGTTACTTTGCCTGAGCAATACTAAGATAAAATAGAGAACGCTATAAGCCAATTTTTGGGGGAGGAAGGGCAGGGGATAAATAAAGAAAGTAAATAAATAATACACACCAATTATCTCTATAAAATAGCACACATTATCCCCCCAATCCCTTTTAATTCATATTCTCTGTGGTTATTAGATAAATAACAGTCCCTCCTTCCCCTCAGGGAAAGCTCACAAAGCAGTTAATGATGCAAGATTAGGATGGAAAATTGAAGGGAAAAAATCCATGCACAGACACAGAATTTTCGAAATACATGCTTGGAGCAACATAGCCGGTTGTGCGATTTTTGTGCCATCAAAGAAAGGTGTGCAGCAAGAGGTGTGTGCGTTCCACAGCCTCTGAACAATGTGAAGACCCTGTAGGATTGCTGGGGCTCAGTTGAACCCTAACCCTAACTCAAAACATGATGCCTTCCCCTAACAATTGCTTGATAGGTCCCATAATCCCTTGCAACTATTATAGATATATTGTTAGAACATTATATCTATATATATTATAACATATAACAATATGTGTTGCAGGTTTTCTGAATTCCATGCTTTCATTTTAGAAAATGTAAGTCTCTAATCCCCTCTATTGCAAAGCAGAAGAGGACAGAGACTTACTTTTAAAAAAGAAAAGAAAAGCTGGGATTCGGAGAACCTGTTGTATCATTATTTTGATATAACTATATTAAATGGTTAGTCTGTTAAACAATGTGAAAAAGCCCCAGCTAAGGTTGCCAGATCCCCCCTCGGCTCCGACGGGAGGTTTTTGGGATGGAACTGAGCCAGGGATTGCATGTGAGAGGCAAAAGGCCTGTTGCGATGCAGCGCTTCCAGGTGTAAACCGGAAGTGATGCGATGACGTTGGCGTGGCCACGTGTGCACGCAATCCCCGCTTCCAAGCTGGGCACTGGATTGGCGGGCAATTGCCCACCAATCGAAGGCCATTTTTACATGGTAATTAGTAGCGTGTTCCAGGCTGAATTTTGCACGCTGAACCGTCATTCCGGAAGTGACTGTGAAGCCGGCACAGACCTGCTTCGCATTACAAAAGAGCCCACTTAGCGTGAACTTTTGTCTTTGCTCCGCCGCTGCTGCGAAGAATAACCAGAGGGAACCATGCAAAACAACAGCGGTGCGTTACCTATGTCCATGCGAATGGCTATGCAAACGAACGAAGGAGCAGGCGAGTGTGTGTGTGTGTGTGTGTGGAATTTCTCCTTTTGCGTCGGGACCGTGAACAGGCATTTTTAAAAAGAGCTTTGAACGAGCTTCAAAATTGACCATGCATAAATGGCCTAAACAACCTGGCAATCCTAGCCTCAGCAGCCCAGAAAAGGCTGGCGGGATGGACGCTGCTGGGAGACTGGAGAGGAGGAAACTTGCCATGTGGAAGTCCCATCGCTGCCAAGCTATATAAACAATCGCACGAGCTACAAGGAAACCACACAAGCCAGTCCCCTTGTGGAAACCACTCGATAAGCAGAAAGGGGTTGAACTCAAACCCATAACTCACTTTTATTCTCCCAAGCACCTTCTCTTTGAGCCCGGCACCCTCTTGATCTTTAGAAAGTTATGGAATCTTGCACAATCCCTTCCCTTTTAAAGCTGGCTCTTACAGAGAAGGGAGAGGTACTTCAAAGAGCAGAGCTGTGTAAATTTCATTCCTTTTTTTTCCAGGGACGTGGGAGTTGGATTGTTGTGTTTCAACTAGAAAGGAGGCAGTTGCGTCATCCCGAGTTGCGAGGGCCGCGCACCCAAAGGTGAATTGGACAGTAGTTGTGTCACTGCTGTTTTCACAGTCTGTGGGGTGGTTGGACTGTATCATCCCAAATTAATTGCTGCCCCACCCCTTGGCTCTCTGCTCTGGGAGCGACCGAGTATTTTTCCTTGGTTCCTCAAGAAATTCGCAAGGCTTGGTTTCACAAGGTACCGAACGTAAGCAGGCGAGAGAACAGCCCAGGGGAACTGCCCACCTAGAAGGGGCAACCAAGATTTATTGTATGATGTAATTTTTTTAAAAAATTACCCCACATACTTAAAAATGGGTAAGTGGTCCATTTCGTGGACTGCCAAAAAAACAAAAAACAAATCAATGGGTTATAGATCAAATCAAGCCTGAACTGACCCTAGAAGCTAAAATGACTAAACTGCAGCTATCGTATTTTGGTCACACCATGAGACGACAAGAGTCACTAGAAAAGACAGTCATGCTAGGAAAAGTTGAGGGCAGCAGGAAAAGAGGAAGACCCAACAAGAGATGGATTGACTCAATAAAGGAAGCCACAGCCTTCAATTTGCAAGATCTGAGCAAGGCTGTCAAAGATAGGACATTTTGGAGGACTTTCATTCATAGGGTCGCCATGTCGGAAGCGACTTGACGGCACTTAACACACACACACAAGTGGTCCATAGGGGAAAAAATTAATCAGGAAAACAGGTCCACTAAATTTTCCTAAAGGAGCTGAGTGGGTCTCCTTGGCAGGGAGTCCAGATAAGGTTGTCAACCTCGAGGTGGGAGCCCAGAGATCTCCCAGAATTACAACTGATCTCCAACCCATGGGGATCAGTTCCCCTGGAGAAAATGGCGGAGGGTGGAATCTATGGCCTGGTATACCCTGCTGAGGTCCCACTCTTCCCAAACTCTGTCCTCTCCATCTGCAGATCTCCAGGAATTTTCCAACCCAGAGCTGGCAACCCTAAGTCCGCATCCCGACCTAGAAGACCTGGCTCTAAATCATGGTTTCTCTAAAATATGGTTTTTTTGAGCAGGACCCTACCCACTAGCATACATCAAGCGACTGGCTGGGGCTGAGGTGGCAGGACCGGTGGCGGATCTGCTATGACACTAATGAAGCTTAAGCTTCAGGGCCCCTAATCCTGGTGGTGCCCTGAAGCAACTTTTGTTTTAATGAGTGATTTTTTCAACAAAGTCGATGGAGGTTTTTTTTAACGTGTTTGTTATTAAAATAAGGCTATTTTAGTGATTGAATCATAAGCCAATGGGTTGAAGTACTTAACACTGACCTTAGAATATGCTCTAATAACCATTTCATATGGCCTCAAAATGTACTTAACACTGACCTTAGAATATGCTCTAATAACCATTTCATATGGCCTCAAAATGTCCCTGTAATTGGTCAAATTTCAAAATTTTCTTGGGGGTTTCCAGTGCCCCAAACCCCAGCTGTATGGGCTTGCTGAGTTCCCCAGAATCTATTCATAGCCTACATTTTGGCAGCTGGATCCTTGAATGGGATGGGATGGAATGGGAAATTACTGGAGATTTGGGGTGGCGTTTGGGGAGGGAAGGCAGCTCAGCTGGGATGTGATGCCATAGAGTTTGCCCTCTGCATCTGCCTTTCCTTCCAGGGGAACTGATCTCAGCAGTCTGGAGATCAATTGTAATTCCATGAGATAGGGTTGCCAACCTCCAGGTACTAGCTGGAGGTACTCCTGCTATTACAACTGATCTCCAGCTGATAGAGATCAGTTCCCCTGGAGAAAATGGCTGCTTTGGCAATTGGGCCCTATGGCATTGAAGTCCCTCCCCTCCTCAGGCTCCACCCCAAAAACCTCCCGCCGGTGGCGAAGAGGGACCTGGCAACCCTATTGCCTATATGAAGACCTCAGCCAGCAGCCTTTGGGATTCAGCCTGCTCTAGGGTTGCCAGGTCCTTCTTTGCCACCTGCGGGAGGTTTTTGGTATGGAGCCTGAGGAGGGCGGGGTTTGGGGAGGGGAGGGATGTCAATGCTATAGAATCCAATTGCCAGGGCAGCCATTCTCTCAGGGGGAACTGATCTCTATTGGCTGGAGATCAGTTGCAATAGCAGGAGATCTCCAGCTAGTACCTGGAGGTTGACAACCCTAGCCTGCACGGAGGCTTGGCTTGCTTCCAGTTGCCTGCAGTGCATTTGGGGTCAAGCGGTTGCATAAAGTGAACTCAACCAGACCAGCCCCCAAGAACCCAAACGCCTGTCTAAACAGGAATGATTTGGCTTACTTCCTAAAAGCCGAAGTGTCCTGTCAATCGGGGACTTTGACTGACGCACCCTCAGCCTTCAGGTCTGCCTCACCAGAAAGTATCAAAACACCGGCAGAGCAAGACGCAGCTTCAAGCAGCTCACCTTGAAGTAAGGAAAGTGTTCGGTCATGAAATTGTAGATCTCGCTGACGGGGAGGCTTCCGGTCTTGCTGTTCTTTAGTGCCATGAAGATGAGAATGCTGGGGAACAGGAGAAGGGGCCATCAGCACAGGCCAAAAATTGAAGGAGAACACCCCCCCCCCCGAGCTAAGGTTACGCCACAAAAGGGGAGTCCGCTGTAACAAAATATGACACAAATCCAGCAGCACCTTTAAAGACTACAACATAGGGTTGCCAACTTCCAGGTACTGTATAAAGCACTTGTTCCCAACCGGGGATCCGTGGACCCCCAGGGGTCCATGAGAACTAAATTAAGGTTCGCGAAACAAAGTTATAAACCCATAATAAATTAATATTTTCAATTAAAAGTTCTCTATTATAAAAATATATTCAAATATTATTCTAAGTTTAATGTTTAACAGTTATGATTAAAGTTTATTTTCAAATTCTCAGAATTTTTATTTTGAACGTTGGGTCCCTGCACTGAACAAAAAAGTCCTAGTGGTCCTTGGTCAAAAAAAGGTTGGGAACCACTGGTATAAAGTAATAGTATAAAGCTCTCAATGCTTATCAAAATGCTATATTATACTTGTTACAAACATGTGGTGAATACGTACAGAGTGTCCAAATTTATACAATTCTATACAGTGTGACAACTAAGACAATACAAAACATAAAGACAGAGAAACGAAGTAGCTATATCTCTTTGCTACAATAGTATCAAAATGAATTATATTTCAGTTCAGTTAATAACTTTTTCTTTTCTTTTATAAATTTTGTTTCAATCATCAACTTCTTCAAGGGAACATGGAAGGAAGCATATTGAAAAAAATGGAAACGCTCTCCGGATGAACAATCACGCTTTCACTACCAAAGGCAGCTTCTTCAGCCAATAGCTTCACATATATTGTTGTTCTTTATTTGCCATCAATTAAGGTATAGAATTATTCAGTGGTTCAGGTTCTCAGTGTGCCCGGCTGGCTGCTAATCTGTTTGTTGCTGTATACAATGTAGCAATGTAGATCTCCAGCCGATAGAGATCAGTTCACCTGGAGAAAATGGCCGCTTTGGCAATCAGACTCTATGGCATCGAAGTCCCTCCCCTCTCCAAACCCTGCCCTCTTCAGGCTCCGCCCCAAAAACCTCCCACCGGTGGCGAAGAGGGACCTGGCAACCCGACTACAACATGAGCTTTCGTGAGTCAGAGCTAGGGTTGCCAATCTCCAGGTGGTGCCTAGAGATCTCCCGCTATTATGCCTAATCTCCAGGCAATAGATATTAGTTCACCTGGAGAAAATGGCTGCTTTGGAAGGTGGACTCTATGGCATTATACCTTGCTGAAGTCCCTCCCTTCCCCAAACCCTGCATTCCCCAGGTTCCACCCACAAAATCTCCAAGTATTTCCCAACCTGGAGCTGGCCAGAGCTCACGTCTTCAGATACGTGGACAGCTAATCGTTTTAGGAATACTTATAGGGAAAGTTGCAGAAACGGGACAGGAGGAGCGGAGGCAGAGAGGGTCGGTGAAAATCCCCTCATGAACCTTTCAAGTGTAACTCTCTGTTGTTGGGAACGAAAAGGGAATTAAGAGAGAAGTCAGATGTCCAAGCCTCTCTAGGGATACAAATAAACCAACGAGGTAGGACAAATACAACTGCTCAAGGGAAAGGACTTTGCAATTTAAGAAAATTAACCAACAGCAATACAAGGCTAGGATTTTGGGGTATAGCCTGGGGAGGGAGAGGTTTGGTGAGGGGAGGGACCACAACGGGGTGCCATGCAATGTAGAGATCTGTTGTAATTCCAGGAGATCTCCAGGCCGCACTTGGAGACAGGTGACCCTATAAAGACCACAACACTGCTTGGCTTCAGCAGCATTGTGTGCCTTCCAAGTGTTCCACCAAGGGTTGCCAACCTTCAGGTGTGCCCTGGAGAACTCCATGAATTACTTCTGACATCCAGATAAGATGTATCAGTTCCCCTGGAGAAAATGGCTGCTTTGGAGGGTGGACTGTACGGCATTATACCTTCCCTAAACCTTGCTCAGGCGCTATCCCCCAATCCCCAGGAATTTCCCAGTCTAGTGTTGGCAACCTAGCATTATTTATAAATCTCGAGATTTCATCCAAAACATAGAATTAATAATTCTAAGTGTAACTAACAGAAGCAGCAGCATTAGGTTTGCCAACTTCCAGGTAGTAGCCAGAGATCTCCTGCTATTACAACTGATCTCCAGCCAACAGAGTTCAATTCACCTGGAGAAAATAGATGCCTTGGCAATTGGACTCTATGGCATTGAAGTCCTTCCCCTACCCAAACCATGCCCTCCTCAGGCTCTGCCCCCAAGACATCCCACCGGTGGCAAAGAGGGACCCAGCAGTCCTAAGCAGCATGGACACTCTTCTTACTAAACTGCATTGGTTTTGCTCCATTAAAACAAAACCCAAAAAAATCAGTAAAATTGGAACATAATTTGGCAGAACCAGCCAAGCCCCACAGAAGCCTCAGCCAAGTCTCTGTACATCTTTCACTAACATCCATGGGCCGCTAGAAGCCTCTCTGCAAGCTCTGGCCTAGCTGCTTCTGCTTGGGGCCTCCTGACCCCCTGGCTTGCAGGCTTCAGCTTGTGCCGAGCCCTCCATGCATGCAAGGACGCTGGCTAAAGACACTCAGGCCTTCAGGGAGGCCAAAAGCTTGTCCCAACACAGATGTTTTGGCCTGCTTCCTAACAGCTGAGAATGGTGAGCATTGGCCGGCTTCTCATTGCAACTCAAGTTACTCCTGCAGGGCGTGGGGTAGGGTTGCCAGTCTCTCTTTGCCACTGGCGGGAGGTTTTTGGGGTGGAGCCTGAGGAGAGTGGGGTTTGGGGAGGGACTTCAATGCCATAGAGTCCAATTGCCAAAGCGGCCATTTTCTCCAGGTGAATCGATCTCTGTTGGCTGAAGATCAGTTGTACTAGCAGGAGATCTCTAGCTAGTACCTGGAAGTTGGCAACCCAAGGGTGGGGGTAGGGTTGCCAGGTCCCTCTTCGCCAGCAGCGGGAGGTTTTGGGGGCAGAGCCTGAGGAGGGCAAGGTTTGGGGAGGGGAGGGACTTCAGTGCCATAGAGTCCCATTGCCAAAGCGGCCATTTTCTCCAGATGAACCAATCGCTATCAGCTAGAGATCAGTTGTAATAGTAGGAGATCTCCAGCTAGTAACTGGAGGTTGGCAACCCTCAGTGGGGGTGGCCTTTGGATTGGGGTCTTCTTACTGACTGATGGTAGGGTTGCCCACCTCCAGGTGCGGCCTGGAGATCTCATGGAATTACAATTGATCTCCAGACTGCTGAGATCAGGTCCCCTGGAGGGAATGGCAGATGCAAATTCTCTGGCATCACATCCCAGCTAAGCTCCCTTCCCTCCCCAAACTCCACCCCCAAATCTCCAGTAATTTCCCATCCCAGAGTTGGTAACCCTATTGAAAGGATAGGGCACTAGCCCATTCCTTTGTCAGTGTTATGGGTTTGTTTAGAGTTGCCAGGTTCCCCCGGCCTAGGGTTGCCAACTAGCTGGAGATCTCCTGCTGTTACAACTGATCTCCATCCAGTAGAGATCAGTTCACCTGGGGAAAATGGCTGCTTTGGCAACTGGACTCTATGGCATTGAAGTCCCTCCCCTCCCCAAACCCCACTTCCTCAGGCTCCGCCCCCAAAACCTCCCACCAGTAGCGACGGCGACTTGGCAACCCTACCCCTGCCACTGGTGAGGGATGGTGGAGTAGAATTGCCATATTAGGGTTGCCAGGTCTCCCCTGGCCACTGGCGGGGAATGGGGGTAGGGTTGCCAGCTCCAGGTTGGGAAACTCCTGGAGATTTGGGCCTGGGTTGGACAGGGACCTCAGTGGGGTACAATGCCGCAGAGTCCACCCTCCAAAGCATCCATTTTCTCCAGGAGAGCTGATCTCTGTAGTCTGGAGATGACCTGTAATTCCAGGGGATCCCCAGGTCCCACCTGGGGGCTGGCACCCCCAAGGTTTGTTGCCTCTCCCTGGTGCTGGGGTGAGGTGTCTGCTGCTTGACAAGGCAACTCCTGTTGGTTGGGAAGTCAAAATATTATGAAGAGGCAGAAGCCTTAGGGGGGGGGGGAAATGGTAATCTTTGAGGAAGAGGATGAAAGTGCAGACGACCTCTTACCTGTATGAGTAGATGGGCTTTGGAAACAGCAGCTGTTGGTGTTCCTGGTTGCTTTGAGGGGCTATTCTTTGGTAGGGGTAGTGAGATGCAGAGATGTAGGTCACAGGATAACTGCCTCCAGGGGAATACTGGCAAGAGAATGGAAAGCAATGCAAAGTGGTTTAGACTATGGGTATATATATGATCTCCAGACTGCAGGGATCAACTCTTTCCAGGCTTCGCTCCCAAATCTCCAAGAATTTCCCAACCCAGAGTTAGCAACCCTAACTGAAAGGGATGGTTAAGAATATTTTTTTACTTTTCATTTACTTATAAAATGCCTGGGTCATTTCCCGAGTTACTGGGGGGAAATTGACAAAGACAATTGACAAAGAAAGTAATTCTTAAACAGACTCAAGAAAACAAGCAATGTAGCAATGTGGCTTTAAAATTGTCAGTTCAGGCTGTGTGTAAACTTCCGAAAGAGGAGGAAAGTTGGAAATTCTTTTTCAAAAGCTGTCCTAAACCTTCCACCTTTTGGGTGCTCCTCAAGTCTAGTCTTCTGGGAGAAGAGAAAAAGTTCTTTCCCCTGATCCTCCTCCTCCTCATGCATCATATATCTACTTCCAAACTGGGCCATAGATTGTGCATCAAAAAATCCACAGAATGGAGCCTGAGACACACAAGATGATTTCTTTCCAAACCTGAAGGAGGCCCCAGGTTTGCAGAAAAATCTGATATCTTTTAAAAAAAATACATTGGGGGATTAAAATAGGGTTGTCAGGTCCCTCTTTGCCACTGGCGGGAAGTTTTTTGGGCAAAGCCTGAAGAGGGTAGGGTTTGGGGAGGGGAGGGACTTCAATGCCATAGAATCCAATTGCCAAAGTGGCCATTTTCCCCTAGGGGAACTGATCTGCATCAGCTGGAGATCAGTTGTAATAGCAGGAGATCTCCAGCTAGTACCTAGAGATTGGCAACCCTAGATTAAAATGTTCCCAAATATTTAAAAAAGTGCCCACTGGGGCTACGTCCTGAGATCTCAGGGCCACTGGTGGGGTGGGGGTTGTTGGGCCGAAACTCTATGGTTTACCATAGAGATTTGGGCAAATGCTAGAGCATCACCCCAATGTGTTGATACCACTTCCAGTTTTCACAGGAAGTGATGTTGTGACATTGGGGAGGATGCCCATTCCCCTCACCACCCCAGCAAGCAACAACAGGGGCATCAGGCTGCCAGTGGAAGAGACTTGGTATCGTTCAACTGCAACAAAACCTTGGTTTTGGTAAAGCAAAGCTGGGAGGGGAGTGTGGATTTGGAATCCAAAACCGCCCTGGAAAAGGTCCTGTCCCCCTCCATGGTCATGACCGCTAATGGAGGAGGCAGCAACCACCAGTGACTCAGTACACACACAACTCAGCTGGGCCTAGGGTTGCCAACTTTCAGGTACTGATCTAAATGAGACAGTAGTAGGCAATAATAATCAACCAATAGACCAAGATAGCAAATGGCATAGATAGCAGAACTATCACTGTATTACGATGATTATAAACATAAATAAACAAACCAAGCTAGGCAACCGAGGTTACAAAGCAAAAGTAGCAAGGACAATGTAGCGAAAAAATTCAGCAAAGGCTGACAATGAATATACAAAAGTTTGGAGCTCCCAAACGGGCTGCTATCTGGCTCTTAAAGGGGAAGTCAAATGAAACAAGATAAATCAACGGATTAAATACTGATTTTGATTTATCTTGTTTCATTTGACTTCCCCTTTAAGAGCCATGTTCCACCTTGCAGCTGTTTTCATTTGAGCTTTTCATTCGAGCCTTCTATTTGAGCTTGTCATTTCCAGTCTTTCTCACGTATGAACTTTGGGAGCTCCAAATTTATCCTAGGAATTGTATATTTAAGCCCTTGTGGTAAGTTATAATATTTATATGAAATAATTATAGTTCACTATAAAGGTTGTTATGCACTTTTGTATTCTTATGTATATATTTTGTATCAGCCTGATGAAGCTACCGTTTGTAGCGAAAACGCTAGAATACTTCCGGAGCCGTGTTACCATCTAGATCTCCGTCGCCTGAAGAAATTGAAACTGACTAGAATTTCATTCTGTGCTTCGCATGAACTTTTGTATATTCATTGTCAGCCTTTGCTGAATTTTTTCGCTACATTGTCCTTGCTACTTTTGTTTTGTAACCTCAGTTGCCTAGCTTGGTTTGTTTATTTATGTTTATAATCATTGTAATACAGTGATAGTTCTGCTATCTATGCCATTTGCTATCTTGGTCTATTGGTTGATTATTATTGCCTACTACTGTCTCATTTAGATCAATACTATTTACAGTAGAGTGAGTTATTTGTATAGCTAACTTTCAGGTACTAGCTGGAGACCTCCTGCTATTACAACTGATCTCCAGCCTAGAGAGATCAGTTCCCCTGGAGAAAATGGCCACGTTGTCAATTGGACTCTATGGCATTGATGTCCCTCCCCTCTCAAACCCCTCCCTTCTCAAGCTCCACCCCAAAATCTCCTGGTACTTCCCAACCAGGAGTTGACAATCCTCTTTGAGAGGTCTTGTATTTCACATGGGTGAGTGATGCCCTGATTGATGCGCCCATACATAGAGTTGCCAGGTCCCCCTTTGCCACCGGCAGGAGATTTTGGGGGGTGGAGCCTGAGGAGGGTGGGGTTTGGGGAGGGGAGGGACTTCAATGCCATAGAGTCCAATTGCCAAAGTGGCCATTTTCTCCAGGGGAACTGATCTCTGTTGGCTGGAGATCAGTTGTAATAGCAGCAGATCTCCTGCTAGTACCTGGAGGTTGGGAGAAAAATTGACCCCACTGTACTAGTATCAAGTAGATTAGGAGATCAGTACAGGAGCGCGAAGTAAATCAAGTGCAAAAATAGATTTATATATGCTACTTAACTTAATACAACTATGTAACAATACACAACATACAACAAACACAACAGCATGTGAGACCTACAATATAATGACAAAATACACCATATAGGTGACAAAATTGGAAGAAATTCATAAGGAATTCTTAAAAAGTCTCTGGTGAAGTTTACACATCATCAAAGCGTTGTTTCATGTAGTATTGTATAAAGGAAGCAAAGTTCACAATGAGGATACGGCCGTTTCAAATTCTTAAATATTTGTTCTTCATCAGTCCTTCAATAGAAATCCTTCTTAAAATTTCACATATTCATAAGTTCTCAGAATGCTGGTTACATTTTGCTTCCCACGAAGGGTAAGAGATAGACTTTTTAAGAATCCCTTATGAATTTCTTCCAATTTTGTCACCTATATGGTGTATTTTGTCATTATATTGTAGGTCTCACATGCTGTTGTGATTGTTGTATGTTGTGTATTGTTACAAAGTTGTATTAAGTTAAATAGCATATATAAATCTATTTTTGCACTTGATGTACTTCTCGCTCCTGTACTGAGTACCTGGAGGTTGGCAACCCTACCCATTCAGGGAAGTGACTTCAGAGCCCCTGACGCTTACACAGCTACTGGTCCAACAGCTGAGAGGCACAGGAATCCCACACTAGGTCCAATGGGATACCTGGCTGAGAGGACTTAACTGCAGTCCCGGAGGCTGCCCTGAAGGGCTTCTCCTGCCCTGCCCATCTGTGGTTAGCAGGTCAGGCAAAAAGGGATTGGTGTGGCAGAGTAATTTTGACTTTATTGGTTTCAGTGTCTCCTTGGAAGCCGGGGCTGGAGATGGCTGCAGTGTCATCACAGGTGCCGTTTTGAAGCTATTCCTATTTTATTGGTTTCAGGGAAATGAAGGCCGGGGAGGGTCTGATCGGGGAGCTGGGCGTTGGCACTTTTACAATGGCAGGGTTGGCATAAAGGAGGTCATTGTTCTGTGGCGGATGGGCAGGGGACTGGCTGCTTGGCTTGGTTGGGCAGGTCAGCAAGGAGATGGTTTCCTTCTGAGTCATTCTCCCCTTGCCCAATAATATGCAGGGTGCATCCATTTTTCATCAAGGGCAAAAGGGAGCTGACCTCCTCTTGTGAATGCAGAGGGATCGCCAGCTCGGTTGAGAACCCATGGGAGATAATTTGATGACAATCCAGGCGTCTGCTCCTCATACGTAGGGTTGCCAACCCAGGGCTGAGAAATACCTGGAGATATTGGGGGTGGAGCCTGAGGAGGACGGGGTTTGGGGAGGGGAGAAACTTCAATACCATAGAGTCCAATTGCCAAAGCAGCCATTTTCTCCAGGGGAACTGATCTCTACCGGCTGGAGATCACTTGTAATAGTGGGAGATCTCCAGCTAGTACCTGGAGGTTGGCAACCCTAGGTGCAGAAAAGAGCCATTTTGCCTTGAAAATTGCAAGCCAGAGAGATCCAAGGAAATACTTTTTCACACCCTCTATAGACATGCATAAAACTCATTGCCAGTTGATGCTGGGAAAAATACATCCATAGACAGCTTTGCAAATTACTTTTCATCAAGGAGGACATTGGCTGTAATAGCTAAGAAGAGACCCCCCCCCCGCCCCATTCAGATGTAGGTTTGCCAACCTCCAGGTTCTGAGCAAATGTAGCAACTATGGCTAAACAGTCTATTACAATACTACAGTTCTAGCTGGAGATCTCCCGCTATTACAACTGATCTCCACCAGCTAGAGATCAGTTCACCTGGAGAAAATGGCTGCATTGGCAATTGGACTCTATGGCACTGAAGTCCCTCCCCTTCCCAAATCCCTTCCTCCTCAGGCTCCGCCCAAAAAACCTCTCGCCAGTTGCGAAGGGGGACCTGGCAACCCTATTCAGATGCCTTCTTTCTGTGAGTCCTGGGACCTCTTGTAGCCTTCTCCATGGCATCTGGTTAGCCTATCTGGTTGGAAGAGAGCTGGACTTAGTGATGCCAACCTCCAGGTACAGACTGGAGTTCTCCCAGAATCACAAATTATCTCCAGAAGAAGAAGAAGAAGAGTTAATTTTTACATGCTAAATTTCTCTACCTTTTAGGGAGAATCCAACCGGCTTACAATTTCCTTCCCCTCCTCGCCCCACAACAGACACCTTGTGAGGTAGGTGAGGCTGAGAGAGTTTGGAGAGAACTGTGACTAGCCCAAGGTCACTCAGCTGCCTTCATCTGTAGGAGTGGGGAATCAAACCCGGTTCTCCAGATTAGAGTCCACCACTCCTAACCACTACACCATGCTGCCTCTCTAGACCACAGAGATCAGTTTTCCAAGAGAAAATGGCAGCTTTGGAGGATGGATGCTAGGGCAGTATACTCCCCTCGCCAAACCCTGCCCTCCCCGGGCTCCATCCCCACACCTCCAGGAATTTCTCAACCCGGTTGGCAACCCTAGCTGCACTAGACCGGGCTTTTTGCTTGACAAGCGAGGCCAAATGCCTGATGCATTCAGATTGGGGGCCAGGAATCCAGTTCAGGTCAGTGTCGGTGGAGTTTACCTGGGGGAAAGGGTGTGAGGAGCAATACATCTGCGGCACTTGAGGCTGGTAGCAGTACAGGTTTGGCTGCCCCTCCAGTGGGGACGTCTTCAGTTTGACCTCTGGATCCTGCTGGATGAGAGAGGTAGAACGTGAGAGAGGTATCAGGGGAACGTGAGGCAGGTTATTCTATTAGAACACAAACTATCTCTTGCAAAGGAAATACCCATCGCCTCTCCCACAGATGAAGGCTGCCTGCCGCCGTTTAATAGTTCTACGACAATATTAAGAAAACAAACCTATTCCTCCCAGAAACTCACTGCAGATGATATTATTCTCCCTGCCTCCATTTTGCCCTCACAACAATCCTGTCAGGTTAGGGTTGGTGGATGGAGATCTCCCACTATTATAACTGATCTCCAGCCGACAGAGATGAGTTCACCTGGAGAAAATGGCCACTTTGGCAGTTGGACTCTATGGCATTGAAGTCCCTCCCCGCTCCAAACCCTCCCCTCCTCAGGCTCCGCCACCAAAATCTCCAGGAATTTCCCAACCCAGACCTGGCAACCTTACGTCAGATAGGTTAGCAGGGTTGCCAGGTCTCTCTTTGACACTGGCAGGAGATTTTGGGGGGTGGAGCCTGATGAAGGCGGGGTTTGGGGAGGGGAGGGACTTCAATGCCATAGAGTCCAGTTGCCAAAGCAGCCATTTTCTCCAGGTGAACTGATTTCTATTGGCTGGAGATCAGTTATAATAGTGGGAGATCTCCAGCCACCACAGGAGCGAAACACTGCTTAAACAAAGTGCATATTACTTTATAAATAGCTACGTGCAATAACATACAATATAGGACAATATATACAATAGGACCTACAAAAATCTTTCATAAATATTCATATTTTCAATTGTCCCAAAACTGAGTACATAAAATTCTTCTTTCGCAGACGAATGTCATGTAGTATAATGGATGCCACTAGCAACGGAGGATACGGCCGTTTCAAATTCTTGGCTAATTAACAATCCTTCTTCAGTCCTTCAGAAGGCATCTTGCATAGATTTCTACACATTTTTCATTTCCAAATTGTAGGTTACATTATATATCCCACCAAGGGTGAAATTCTGATGCCGGTCCCACGTAGGGTAAGGAAGCTCAGTGTGGCTTTGCAAGAGATGGTTGGCAACCCTATAGGTTAGGCTGAATAACAGTGACGGGTCCAAGGTCAGCCTAGCAGAGTGAGGATTTGAACCCATGTCTTCCCACTTTCGGTCCAATATGCTAACCAGTATGCAGTGCTGGCTGTATTGCTTAGGCCTCTTGTGAAGACAGAACGTACTTGACTGTCAATTAACGTTCCTTCCCCTGCCCTCAATGATTAAAGTGTTACAGAGATAATTAAATAGAAACACTCGGGCGGCGGGGACGGCTGAGTGCGTACACACACAAATGGATGCATGACATTTTAGCCCCATCTTACAGGAAATTTATTGGAAGCACAGACCCTCACTAGTAAAATTAAACCTCATGGTGAAGATTTCTGTACATTTCTGTAGATTTGGCACCCATTGGAACCTGGAAGAGCTTAAAAATATTGTCGAAGGCTTTCACGGTCAGAGTTCATTGGTTCTTGTAGGTTATCCGGGCTGTGTAACCGTGGTCTTGGAATTTTCTTTCCTGACGTTTCGCCAGCAACTGTGGCAGGCATCTTCAGAGTAGTAACACTGAAGGACAGTGTTTCTCAGTGTCAAGTGTGTAGGAAGAGTAATATACCATACCCTCATTAGCACATTATCTTGATACTTACAGGACAATACTTTTGCAGGACAATACTCAGCTCAAACCCAACCCCTTTCTGACTATATATTACTCTTCCTACACCCTTGACACTGAGAGACACTGTCCTTCAGTGTTACTACTCTGAAGATGCCTGCCACAGTTGCTGGCGAAACGTCAGGAAAGAAAATTCCAAGACCACGGTTACACAGCCCGGATAACCTACAAGAACCACTGGAAGAGCTTAGTTCCCAAATTTTGCCTAGATTTGGGAGGTCTCCTCCCCTCTTTCCATGGATACAATTGAGATCTGCTACTTCTTAATGCATCAGACGTTACATTTAAAATGTGAGTTTCAATTGTCTGAGGACGTGTGACTAGGGTTGCCAACCTCCAGGTGGCACGTGGAGATCTCCCGCTATTACAATTGATCTCCAGACGACCAAGATCAGTTCCCCTGGAGAAAATGGCATCTTTGGAGGGCGGACTGTATGGCATTATCCCTTTATGAGGTCCCTCCCCTCCCCAAACCCTGCCCTCCCCAGGCTCCACCCTCAAAATCTCCAGGTATTTCCCAACCAAGACCTGGCAACTCTACGTGTGAAGTAACCCATGACTGCCTGATGGGCAGTAACTGCGTTCCTCGGGACAGTGCCAAAGAAAAAGAAGAAGAAAAGTTGGTTTTGATATGCCGACTTTCTCGACCACTTAAGGGAGACTCAAACCGGCTTACAATCACCTTCCCTTCCCCTCCCCACAACAGACACCCTGTGAGGTAGGTGGGGCCGAGAGAGCTGTGACTAGCCCAAGGTCACCCAGCTGGCTTCGTGTATAGGAGTGGGGAAACGAATCCAGTTTACCAGATTAGCCTCTGCCGCTCATGAAGAGGAGAGGGGAATCAAACCCGGTTCTCCAGATCAGACTCCACCGCTCTTAACCATTACACCCCGCTGGCTTGTTTTGTCCCAATAACAGGTATTCTTCCCATTCCTTTGGATCTCCTTCATATTCTAGGGACTCACCATCACTTGTGAGTGGTGTTCCTGCCCTGGATTATTATACTGTTGAGCGTTACACCAAGGTGGGTCTGAGGAGAGGTTGGGAACATGTGTGATGTACACCTCGGCCTCTCCGGCAACAGTGGGCCCAGACATCTCCTCAAAGCCATCCATGATGGCCATTTTGAAGGGGTGCATGTCCATTGGGGGGGTCTGGAGGGTCTCCTGGAAGGCTTCTTCTGTGAACTGCCTTTTGTACGGATGGAAGGGATTCCGGACGCTGTTTTTGAGGAACCGGCCGCAGGTCCCCGTGGCGGTTTCCTCATAGCTGTACCGCCGGAATTTCTCAGCCGCTGAAGGGACTTTGAATAAATCCTTCTCAGCATGAACTCCTCTCCTGTAGATATGATCAGAAGGTGAGGAAGAAGGGCTGGGGCTCTGGGAAGATTCTGAATTTGTCCTCTCCGTCCTGTTTTCTCCATCATATGGCTGGCAACAGAAGCTGGGGCTCTCCTGGAAGAATTATTATTATTATTATTATTATTGGTTTTTATATACCAACTTTCTCTAGCACTTAAGGGAGAATCAAACCGGCTTACAATCACCTTCCTTTCCCCACAACAGACACCCTGTGAGGTAGGTGGGGCTGAGAGAGTGTGACTAGCCCAAGGTCACCCAGCTGGTGTCATGTGTAGGAGTGGGGAAACCAACCCGGTTCTCCAGATTAAAGTCCACCGCTCCAAACCACCGCTCTTAACCACTACACCACGCTAGCTCTACACATACACAGTGAAAAACTGGGAGTTTTCGGAATACAGTACGTTATTGGGGTTCTATTCTGAATCTTTCAATTTCCTGAGCAAATTAGCAATTCAGCATTCAGTCTTCCACAGAAGCACCCTTGGAAGATGATGATGAAGATGATTTCCCCAGCATCTGCTTACAAGGTCCCATTGAAAGATTACAAGTGGGGAGACCTGTGAGGCCTCACGAGGTGGGTGTGTGGATCTAATTGCCCCTCTGCTTCTCCCCCTCTTGCTTTCCCTCTTTGCCTCCCTTGGGCAGCATCTACAGCTTCTTTTCTTTCCTTCATTCCCACCAACCTAACTTTTTTTTTTTTTTTTTTTTTTTGCTGTCTTACGGCAACCCTATAAGGTTTTCAAGGCAAGAGACGTTCGGGGTGGTTTGCCATTGCCTGCCTCTACATCAGGACCATGGGATTCCTTGGAGATCTCCCATCCAAATACTAGACAGGGTCAGGGCTGAGAGTATGTGACTGGCCCAAAGTCACCCAGCATGTTTCCATGGTACAGTGGGGATTCGAACCTGGGTTTCCCAGGTCCTAGTCCGACACTTTAATCACTACACCAAGCTGGCTCGCTCCAACCGACCTACCATTTTCTATTTCTTCTCCTCCCTCCTCCAATTTCAATTTCCCTCCCTCCTGTCTCTTATCTTTTTAAGCCTATCTCTCTCCCCCCCTCAGGCTGACAGTAACTGAAGCGTGGATTCCTTGGTAACGTGGGTTAGGGGGTGCCAGCCAACCCCCCAAAATGGTCACTGAGATCTCACACTTTAGTCTCATGAGATCTTGGAGGCATTCTTTTCTTTAAAAGCAGATATTCCTTCTAAGAAGTTAGGTTTTTTTTTTAAACCATAGAGTGTATTTTTGTCATGTTTCAGATTTTTCTGCAAATCTGTACCGTCCCCCCAGGCTTAAAAAAAAAAAAACCACCCTCTATCTGCACATGGCCCCATTATGTGGAATTTTTTTGATCCATGCTCTGAGGCCATTGCTTAGAATTAGATATAACAAGTGGGGACCCGTGAGAAACTCACACGGAAATTCCCTCAGTGGTCCCTGCTTTCTCCTCCGGCTTACGACACCTCCTCGCAGCTACCTTTCTCCAATCCCCCCTCCTATTGCCTCTGCCTCCCATTTCTTTCTTTCCACATCTTCCTTGATCTCCTCTCAGTTATCGCCTAAACTGGTACTCACTTTCCCCAGCCCTCCCCTCTTTTCTTGGCCCATCCTCCCTGCAACCACCCCTTCCTTGACATCAGGAGGGAATGAACACACATGAACCAATGAAGCTGACTTGTACTGAATCAGACGCTTGGTCCATCCAAGTCAGTATTGTCTACTCAGACCAGCAGCGGCTCTCTAGGGTCTCAGGCTGAGGTCTTCCACATCACCTACTTGCCTGGTCCCTTTAACTGGAGATGCCGGGGATTGAACCTGGGACCTTCTGCATGCCAAGCAGATGCTCTACCACTGAGCCACGGCCCCTCCCTAATGAAGTCATTGGCCGGAGGGGACAGGTGCTAAGTACTGACTAAGGGAGCCAAGCAGATGGTCTACCACTGAGCCACAGCCCCTCCCCACTTCTCTGTACATGGCCTTGTTTTGTCTGTTTTTCTAACCACTTTGTTTGGCCATGTTCAAAATGATATAAACTGATGAACGATTGACAGTATGCCGGGAACATTCTCTTTCTCTCTCGTCTTTCTTTGTTTGATAATCCCAGAAATTGGGATACCCAGGCAGTAGATACGGTACAGACAAAAGGATGTACTTAGCACTTAACTTATTACCACCTTGCAACATGGCTGACCTTTAGATGGCTTTTGGCAAGCTCATTGATAACTTTATAACATAAAACAAGCTGCCACAGCTGGGAATAGAAAGCAACAGGGTGGGTCATCCAACACACCTTCCTCATAAAAGTTGATAACTCTATCAGCAGTTGTACCATTGAATGAAACCTGCAGATTCTGTAGTACCAGAGGCCAGTTACAAGCCGTGGCTGGTGTGTTTTCACTGGACCCCTGGCTGGGCCCTGGTGCAAAGAGAAAGCTGAACTAGAGGGTCTCTGGGTTCCTCCAGCAGGGCACATCTGATGTTCTAAAGTAGGAGTCCCCAATGCAGCGCCCCAATGCAACCACCACCGCCTTTTCTGGTGCCCACCAAATATTTTCAGGAAGTGGGCAGAGCCAGGTAGGGCTTTTGCCCAGCAAGGCTTCTGGTTGACTATTGGAGATTTGATTAGCTGTGCAGATTTTTTTTTAATGTTGCTTTGGCAGAAATTGCCACTGCAGCACAAGGATCTACACTGTGGAACTGCATTTCATTCATTCATTCATTCATTCATTCATTCACTTATGTGTTTATGTTCCGTATTTATAGCCCGCCCTCATTCCCAATCAGACCAGGCTCAGGGCAGGTAACAACCTCTAAAATAATTTAAAAACCATAAAACATTGAATTAAAACCCACAGTGATACAACTATAAAAAAGATGGCATTCAGACAGACAACAGTAGCCACTATGGGCTGGACAAGCAAGTTGAACCCCCACAGATGGCAGTAGTGGGGGAGGAGAGATGGGGCATTCATTTTGTGGCTGGCTCTGCCTCCTGTGGCAGCCATTTTGTTGCTGCACCCACCATGCCGTGTCAGAAGTCCAAATGTGCCCGCAGGCTCAAAAAGGTTGGGGACCCCTAGAATCACAGAGTTGGAAGGGGCCATACAGGCCATCTAGTCCAACCCCCTGCTTAATGCAGGATAAGCCTAGAGCATCCCTGACAAGTCTTTGTCCAGCCTCTGCTGAAAGACTGCCAGTGAGGGGGGAGCTCACCACCTCCCTAGGTAGCCCGTTCCACTGTCGAACAACTCTTTACTGTAAAAAATGTTTCCCTAATATCCAGGTGGTACCTTTCCTCCCACAATTTAAACCCATTAGTGCGAGTCCTATCCTCTGTTGTCAACAGGAACAGCGCCCTGCCCTCTTCTAAGAGACCGCCTGTCAAATACTTCAAGAGAGCAACCATGTCCACCCTCAACCTCTTCTTCTCCAGACTAAACATTCCTAACTTCCTCAGCCTTTCCTCGTAGGGCTTGGTCTCCAGGCCCCTGATCATCCTTGTCGCGCTCCTCTGAACCCGCTCGATTCTGTCCCTCTTCTAAAGGATCGACTCTTTTAACAGCCAGGTACTCCCAACCATCACAACATCCTGTAGTTCAGCAGGTAGCCAGACTGGATTGGCCTTATCATATGCTTTTGCCAGGTCCAGGTTGGGAATTACCCGGAGATTTGGGAGTGGAGCCTGAGGAGGGGGGGGGTTTAGAGAGGGGAGGGATTTCAATGTCATAGAGTCCAATGGCCAAAGCGGCCATCTTCTCCAGGGGAACTGCTCTCTGTTGGCCGGAGATCAGTTGTAATAGCAGGAGATCTCCATCCACCACCTGGAAGTTGGCAACCATAATTCCTAGTAGGGTTGCCAACTCTGGGTTGGGAAATACCTGGAGATTTTGGGGGTGGAGCCTGAGGAGGGTGAGGTTTGGGGAGGGGATGGACTTCAATGCCATAGAGTTCAATGGCCAAAGCAGCCATCTTCTCCAGGTGAACTGATCTCTATCAGCCGGAGATCAGTTGTAACAGCAGGAGATCTCCAGCTGGTAGCTGGAGGTTGGCAACCCTATGTAAAGAGGGGTGCTTCCATTGCTTTGTCTTGGCCCTGCAGCCAATCCATTCAGTCTAGATTTATGCTGACTGAGAAAAGAAGACAAATGCAACTTACTTCCTGGACCGGGGAGCTGGAATCCTCATGTGTCTGCATGAGATCGCTGTGCTGTTCGTTCTCCAGACTGCCCGAAGAAGGAAATTTAATCTTGGATTGATCCTGGAGCAGTGAAACCATCACCAGAGCCCAGTGGGAATCCTGTTGTGATAGAGGGCAAAACATTTCAAGTCAAAATGACACAAACATCTATTATACATCTAGTTTGACAAGAGGCCTCCTACAAACTACAGTTAGGGTTGGCAAGCATCCTCCAGGTAGTAGCTGGAGATCTCCTGCTATTACAACTGCTCTCCAGCCGATAGAGATCAGTCCACCTGGAGAAAATGGCCGCTCTGGGAATTGGACTCTACGGCATTGAAGTCCCTCCCTTCCTCAAACTCTGTCCTCAGGCTCCGCCCCAAAAACCTCCCGCCCATGGCGAAGAGGGACCTGGCAACTATAAGGGTACCAGCTCTAATAGCCTGGATTAGCCCAATCTCATCAGAGTTTGGAAGCCAAGCAGGGTTGGTACTTGGATGGGAGACCACCTAGGAAGACTAGGCTGCTATGCAGAGGAAGGCAACAACAAACCATCTGCTCATCTCTTGCCTTGAACACCCTCGGAAGTGAACCTTCATGGGGTTGTCATAGGGTTGCCAAGTCCCTCTTTGCTACCAAGGGGAGATTTTTGGGGTGGAGCCTGAGGAAGGCGGGGTTTGGGGAGGGGAGGGACTTCAATGCCATGGAGTCCAATTGCCAAAGGGGCCATGTTCTCCAAGTGAATTGATCTCTATCGGCTGGAGATCAGTTGTAATATGAGGAGATCTTCAGATAGTACCTGGAGATTGGCAACCCTAGGTTGCCATGAGTCGGTTGCGACTTGACGGCACACTTTACTTTCTTTTTTCTTTTTTTTTTACAGTGGACAACATTTGGGTTTTGTATCATGGTCTGAGATATTCTTGGGTCTCAATCTAGCTGAGCTGTGCTCCGTTGAATTTGATGGGACAAACCTATTCAGTTGACTTCGTTGGGGTACATGCAGTCATTTCTTCTTGGCTGAAAGTCCAATCCCCTGTAGGAAGGGAGGATAGTAAGGATCCCCTTTGTGTATTGTGGCTGTAGCATCCAGAAGCAGTAGGGAAGCTGTTCTGCTCAGCAAACATGGCGCTGTTACCAAAGACAGCCGGGTGTTGTGTACCAGAGCTCTGACCTACAAACTCACCAACTCAGCACCCTCCACATTACACCCAAAGAAGAAGAGGAGGAGGAGGAGAAGTTGGGTTTCATATGCCCATTTTCTCTACCTTTTAAGGAGAATCAAACCGGCTTACAATCTCCTTCCCTTCCTCTCTCCACAACAGACACCTTGCGAGGTAGGTGGGACTGACAGAGTGTGACTAGCCCAAGATCACTCAGTTGGCTTCATGTATAGGAGTGGGGAAACCAACCCAGTTCACCAGATTAGAGTCCACCTCTCATGTGGAGGAGTGGGGAATCAAACCTGGTTCTCCAGATTAGTCTACTGCTCTGAACCACTATACCACACTGCCTCTCTGTGGAAGTTCCATGGTCATTTATCAGATTTTGATGCTACAAATATGTAGTGTTATAAAAACACTGTTTCTTTTGTAGTTCAAAAGGGAAAGGTAGCATCTGCTGCAAGCACCAGGTCATTACTGACCCATGGGGTGATGTCACATCACGATGTTTACTAGGCAGACTATGTTTTCGAGGTAGTATGCCATTGCCTTCCTCAGTCATCTACACTGTAGTACTGCAGCTTACCACTCTGCGCCATGGGGCTCTTAGTGTATTGGCAGAAGGGATAAAATTATACTGAAGAATGGAAACCCAGCATGAAGCCTCCAGGAGATTAGCTGAAAATATTCCAAGCAGGAAAAGTGTCCTGATTGATGGGCCATTACCGAGAATCCCAACTCGGTTCTCTGTGATGTAAGAGCACCAGACTGCAAGCGGAGGAAAGAGCCCTCTGGATTAATATCTTCTATCAGTATTTTCAGAGTCGATATTAAAACCCCACCATTAAAGCAAGGCATGGTAGGTAATCTACTATTGCTTGGCTGACCACTGTCAGAAGCAGGATACTGGATCCTTGAATTCTACGCAACGTATGGCATCCACAGGCACTTTTGTGCCACGGCCCCTATGGCTCCGCTTTTCTTTTAGTTGCACTGGGCTCTAGTCCAAGGAAGCGTCTGCTGGAATAAAATTTTGGTCTCCTATTATGGTCATGCCATTAATATTTTTTAAAGTGGCACCGCTAAACCTCTGTGTGCCTGCATCAATATGAACCTCTGAGCCATGGACCTATCTGGGGGTGGCTTGCCAGGTTCTTGAGGGAAGCATTTCCCAGCAAGTTCTCACTGGAGGTGCCAGGGATTGAACCCTTTTCTGTGTCCATCACAGATGCTCATCAAAGCAAAAAGACAGGCAGACTTCCAGAGGGAGCCGACGCACACTGCTCTGATTGCTTAACCTGACAGGTGTGGATTTGGCACGCAGCTCCGTTCGAGAGGATCTCCACGGCTCATTGAGTTTGCCAGAGAGATGAGCTCACGTATCAGGCCAAACAATGATCCTTTGACAGGAAAATGGATATCGAAGGTGTGGTTGAAGCCGTTCCTCCCCGTCCCTGTTGGCTCTCTGGAAATGAGGCAGAACAATCCCAAATCCCCGTAAGAGCACTCTCTCTTTTGTCAGAAAAGGAAACTGTAACCTCAGTGGAGCGTTCGGAGTAATGGTGCATGTGGAAGTGGGGATGTGGCCGCTCAGTTTGCTTTGCGAGACTGACAGACCTGGGCCCGGAGCCCAATCTGGAGCTGCCTTGGTTTTCTTTGCTGATGACACCCTCTGCCCCACGCTGACACCAGGCTGGCCAAATGCTCCACGCACGGCCAGGTGTGGCTACCGTACATGCTTCCTGCATCCCCGAAGGCTGAGATCAACTTTCAGGGGAGGAAGGTATATTTGGATGATCACCAATTCGTAATTCATTCCCCGCTCTACATGCCTCAAGGAGGTGGATGATCCCAGTTTGACACAGGCTTTTGCGATCTGCTCCTTTCTTCTCCACCCCTTTCCCCAGAGCACTAAATCAGCTCTTTACCCCCTTCTTTGATTCACTCGAATGCCTCTCTGGAAAAAAAAAGAGAGAGAGAGAGAGAGGAAGAGTTTTAGAATGAGAGAGTGGAGCGGCATGAGAGCCAACAAACCGACTCTGCGGTGTTGTCCCTGTGCCTCTTGGCAAAGTCTCCTTGCACCTTGCTTCTAGCCTAGGGTTGCCTGATCACTCTTAGCCACTGGTGGGAGATTTTTGGGGTGATTTCTCCTAAGGGCTTTATGACCTGAGTTTGATTCCAACGGAAGCCGGTTTCAGGTAGCCGGCTCGAGGTTGACTCAGCCTTCCATCCTTCCGAGGTCGGTAAAATGAGTACCCAGCTTGCTGGGGGTAAAGGGAAGATGACTGGGGAAGGCACCGGCAAACCACCCCGTAAAACAAAGTCTGCCTAGTAAACGTCGGGATGTGACATCACCCCATGGGTCAGGAATGACCCGGTGCTTGCACAGGGGACCTTTACCATTTTTTACCTTTAAGGGCTTTACCTATAGATTGAATAGCATGGGTGATAAGACGACGCCCTGTGGAACCCCATAGGGCAAATCCCACAGCAATGATAACTGATATTCCAAGGGCAACCTTTTGAGAACTGTCTGTAAGAAACAATTGGAACCAGTTCAAAGCACATGCCCTGATACCTCCTTCTGCCTCCTAGCATCTCAACAAGATGGCATGGCACACCATATGAAAGCCTGCAAATAAATCCAGCAAGAGCATCTAACAGGTACGGCCTTTGCCTGCATCCAGATGGAGGTCATCAGCTAAAGCCACCAGGGCTGTCTCTTTCCCGTGTGTGTGTTAAGTGCCGTCAAGTCGCTTCCGACTCATGGCGACCCTATGAATCAATGTCCTCCAAAATGTCCTATCTTTGACAGCCTTGCTCAGGTCTTGCAAATTGAGGGCTGTGGCTTCCTTTATTGAGTCAATCCATCTCTTGGTGGGTCTTCCTCTTTTCCTGCTGCCCTCAGCTTTTGCTAGCATGACTGTCTTTTCTAGTGACTCTTGCCTTCTCATCATGTGACCAAAATACGACAGCATCAGTTTAGTCATTTTAGCTTCTAGGGTCAGTTCAGGCTTGATTTGATCTATAACCCACTGATTTGTTTCTGAAAAGGGTCCAGAGCAGATGAGTTATCCAAGAAGGCCTGGAGCTGATCTGCAACTGTTCTGTCAATCACATTGCCCAGAAAGAAGAAGAGCTGGTTTTTATAAGGCGACTTTCTCTACCTTTTAAGGAGAATCAAACCAGCTTACAATTGCCTTGCCTTCCTCTCCCCACAACAGACACCCTGTGAGGTAGGTGGGGCTGAGAGAGTGTGACTAGTCCAAATTCACCCAGCTGGCTTCGTGTGTAGGAGTGGGGAAACCAACCCAGTTCACCAGATTAGCATCCACTGTCCATGTGGAGGAGTGGGGAATCAAGCCCGGCTCTCCAGATCAGAGTCCACCGCTCCAAACCATCACTCTTAACCACTACACCACGCATAGAGGGCAGCAACCCCTAATGTTGGCCTCACAGTACTGGTATTCACAGAGTAATTGCCTTTGGAGGAGAAGATTGCCTTTCTTCACAATAACCTCTCCTCCACAAATCTATCGAATCCCCTTTTTAAGCCACCTATGCTCATGGCCTATGCTACATCCACCGGCAGTGAATTCCACAGTTTGTTGAGTGAAGAATGCTCGGTCTGTTGCGCTGTCAGGCAAACATCTCGTTTTGGCTTAGGGTTGCCAGGTCTTTTGGGGGAGAGCCTGAGGAGAACGGGGTTTGGGAAGGGGAGGGACTTCAATGTAGGGTTGCAAGCCTCCAGGCAGAGGGGGATCTACTGTGAAACTAATGAAGCTTAAGCTTCAGGGCCCCTAATCCCGGAGGGGCCCCCTGAAGCAACTTTTTGGAATGAGTGAATTTCTCAAGCTAAATCAATGGAGTCTTTTAGTGATAGAATCATAAGCCAATGGGTTCAAGCACTTAATATTGACTTTAGAATATGCTCTAATACCCATTTCATATGGCCTGAAAATGTCCCTGTAATTGGTCAAACTTCAAAATTTCCTCGGGGGCTTGCAGCGCTCGAACCCCCAGCTATATGGGCTCACTGAGCTCACCAGAATTTATTCATAGCCTACATTTTGGCAGCTGGATCCTCAGATCCTTCGTTGGTGCACGGCTTAATAGTTCTGCAGTTTTATTTCGTCGCTGTATGGCCCATTTTCCAGGACTCCACCCCACCACCCTGTTCTCTGCCATTTCGGCCTCGAGTTCCTCGCAAGGCCAGCAAAGGCCCTTTGGACCTTGTTGGACGCTGCCCTATTGTTGCTGGTTGCGTAGGGGCCCCCATAACAGTTCAAGCTTCAGGGGCCCAAAAATGTAGGTCTGCCACTGCCTCCAGGTACTAGCTGGAGATCCCCCACTATTACAACTGATCTCCAGCCAATAGAGATCAGTTCACCTGGAGGAAATGGCCACTTTGGCAATTGGACTCCATGGCATTGAAGTCCCTCCCCTCCCCCCGCCCTCCTCCGGCTCCGCCCCAAAACCTCCCGCCGGTGGTGAAGAGGGACCTGGCAACCCTACTTCAATGCCATAGAGTCCAATGGCCAAAGCGGCCATTTTCTCCAGATGAACTGGTCTCTATTGGCTGGCGATCAGTTGTAATAGCAGGAGATCTGCAGCTAGTACCTGGAGGTTGGCAACCCTATTTTAGCTAATAAGCGCCTTCTAGGAAAGGGTGTTGCACATGAGACCAAACGAGTTTTAATAGAAATGGCACTATTGCTGGCTCTCACAGTTTTTAAACAGAATTGGGGTGGTTTTTTTGCTTTGAGTATTTGAATTGCTAGACAGTAAAAAATTCATAGTTTAGAAATGGACTCTGGTGGGCAGGTGTATGAAGAATGCTCGGGTGCGGGGAGTGTCCAGGGCAAGGGTCTCTAGCAGTATCTTGCTGGCTGCTGCAGAGCAGCTCCTTCATTCCCTAAGGAAAAGATTGCACGAGAGAATGCTCTTGTGAGATTCCAAGACCCAGCAAGGCCCCATCCTCTGACATGCACAAAAGGATGTGGAACCAGTTCTGTGGCTACTGCTTTCCCTTTTCTGTGTGGCGAGCACAATGAAAGAGATGGGGAACGGGGAGTGTTTCCTCAACCAGAGGGCAGGCTCCAGAGATCAGTTCCCCTGGAGAAAATTGCCGCTTTGGCAATTGGACTCTATGGCATTGAAGTCCCTCCCCTTCAAACTCCGTCCTCCTCAGGCTCCACCCACTAAAATCTCGAGGTGTTTCCCCACCCAGAGCTGGCAACCCTGGCAATACACCCTCTTGAAAGGCTATGCTCTTTACACTGGTATCTAGGGTTGCAACATCTCCCACTATTACAACTGATCTCCAGTTGATAGAGATCCGTTCACCTGAAGAAAATGGCCGCTTTGGCAATTGGACTCTATGGCATTGAAGTCCTGCCTCTCTCTAAACCGTGCCCTCCTCAAGCTCTACCCCCCAAATCTCCATGTATTTCCCAACTAGGGTTGCCAACTGCCAGGTAGTAGCAGGAGATCTCCTGCTAATACAACTGATCTCCAGCCGATAGAGATCAGACCACCTGGAGAAAAATGGCCACTTTGGCCATTGGACTCTATGGCATTGAAGCCCCTCCCCTCCCCAAACCCCGCCCTTTTCAGGCTACGTCCCAAAAATCCCCCGCCGGTGGCAAAGAGGGACCTGGCATCCCTATTCCCAACCCAGAGCTGGTAACCCTACTGGTATCTATTCCCCAAGATGCACAGAGATTGAGGCTAGTCTCTCCTTACGCAAAGGAGAGGCGGAGGGCACTCTGCACACGCTCAGAAGTGCACCTTCTGTTTTTACAGTGAAGCCTACTGCAAAGGCAACCCACAGGACTGATCCCTGGCACGGGAAGTCTCGCCCCTCGGCTCAGCCCTCCTGCCCTACCCCAAGCCAGTTTGACAGGAGTTGTCCTCCTGAATCAGCCCGTCTGGGTTTCCTCCAGACTCAGCTCGGTGCCATGCACATAAAAGTCCCAAATCCATCCCGCAGATCAAATAAAGGTAATTACAAAGCTTATCGTGGGCGATTCCCAGTGGGAGGGTGGGAGTGGCCACAGGTGGGGCAGCAAGGTGGATGCGGCCAAGGCAAAGAGGAGCAAGCCACGCCCGACATAAAACAAGCTGCCACAGCCAGAAACAGAGAGCATCTGGGTGTTTCACCCAACACACCTTCCTCATAAAAGGTGCAGCAGGGCATGGTCCCGGGATGAGCTCACGGAAGGGCATGAGGGGCAGGACAGCCGCCGCGATGCGAGGAGGAGCCTGCAGGCCTGTCTGTGGGGGGCGGGGGGATCCCCTCCTTCACACGCCCTCTCTCCATGCGCTTTGCAAACAGTGTGCCGAGCAACCAAGGTGCGTTGCATGTGCTGTTGCACATGCGCATTGGTATCCCGCTTCTCTCCCCCATTGGGATTCAAAGCAGCGCTGTTCTCCCCTTCTTGCCAGCATGGTGTAGTGGTTAAGCTCACTGGGGCAAGCTCACTGGGGGGACCCCAAGTAGAGTCTGTGGTTGTGGCTCAGTGGCAGAGCATCTGCTTGGCATGCAGAAGGTCCCAGGTTCAATCCCCGGCATCTCCAGTTCAAGGGACTAGGCAAGCAGGTGATGTGAAAGTCCCCTGCCTGATATCCTGGAGAGCACCTGCCGGTCTGAGTAGACAATACTGACTTTGATGGACCAAGGGTCTGATTCAGTATAAGGCGGCTTCATGTGTTCATGTGTGTTCAAGCAGGATAATAAGACAAACCCACTTCCTAAGGTTGCCAGGTCTGGGTTGGGAAATACCTGGACATTTTGGGGGTGGAGCCTGAGGAGGCGGGGTTTGGAGAGGGGAGGGACTTCAATGCCATAGAGTCCAACTGCTAAAGTGGCCAATTTCTCCAGGAGAACTGATCTCTATCAGCTCTATCAGATAGACCCCTCCTCCACCAATCTGTCTAAAAATTGCTCTGTTCGGAGAGGTTCAAGCATTAGACAGTTGTTCGAAGCAGCCATTTTCTAAATCTGGCAGGGGTTTGACATTGGGCCTCTCTCTGAAATGAGAGAAGATGCCCATCCAAAAACAATGCTGGGAATCACTTCTTTTGCTGGTGTGAGTGTGTGTGTGTCCATACCTGTAGGACTGTGGCGAGGGGACAGGGAGGTGGATATGTTCTGCCTCGGGCTCAGAAATGGGCAGCAGCGAGCTTTGAAGCAGAGAGTGTAGGGCAAAGAGCCTCTCTCATTTGCCACCTTAATGCGGGAAGGCATGAAGCCAGCTTTGGGATTTCCCGCCAACAGGTGTGGTTGGGGGCCCCTGGATGGGCGCAGAACAGAATCTCCTGGGGGGTGGCCTGATAAGAACCAAGACGGAGCATTTCCTGCCCCATCTTCACAAGAAGAAGGTGCTACAGAATTGCACAGATGTTCGCAGCAGTCTCTGTCACCTTCACTTTCGCGTACCCTCCATCAGGCTGATAATGACAATGGAAAAATGTAGGGTTTCCAACTTCCAGTTGGCACCTGGAGCGCTCCCTCTATTACAATTGATCTCCAGGAGATCAACCTCAGTTCCCTAGGAGAAAATGGCTGCTTTGGAAGGTGGACTCTATGGCATTATACCCTGCTGAGGTCACTCCCCAAACCCTCTCCTCCCAAGGATCCACCCTCCCCCAACTCAGAGCTGGCAACCCTAGAAGAACACCCTCCCTCCATAGTATTGGCGCTACCAGGGAATTCTGACCTGCAGTTAGGGTTGCCAGATCCCTCTTCACCCCTGGCGGGAGGCTTTTGGGGTGGAGCCTGAGGAGGGCAGGGTTTGGGTTATGGTTAGGGGAGGGGCTTCAATGCCATAGAGTCCAATGGCCAAAGCTGCCATTTTCTCCAGGTGAACTGATCTCTATCGGCTGGAGATCAGTTGTAATGGCAGGACAGCCAGTCAGGCCATGATTATAGAGGCTACTGCCCTGAATGCATGAAAAATACTGACTGAAGAAGCAATTTCCCTGCGAAACGACCACTAATCTAGAAGTGTCGTCTCTTTGTGTTGCTTGGACTGCAGCACTGATTGATCCGTTCTCTTGGATTTGTGGATTTTCATTTTTGGGGTGGCGCAACCCCTGTATTTTGATTGGATTCTTGCTTTGTTGGACCTTACCCTGGAACTGGTGTTCTTCGGATACAAATTCCTTTGGAGTGACACAACTCCTGCATATTGTTTGGACTTTTGCATCTATTGGATCCTTTTTATGGACCTTGCATGAGGAATGCTATCTCTTATGGTGATGTAACCTACATTTGTTTGTCCCTTTTTTTCTATTGTACATTGTGTTTTGCATACTCACTATTGCGTTTTAGTGCAGAATTCTTTTCTAATCAGTAAATTCGTACTTTATAGTGTGAGCCTTGGTGCTGCCTTGTTTTGATTGTAGTACCTGGAGGTTGGCAACCCTGTCTGCAGTGTCAGGCCTGGCCTCTCGACACAGCGCAGAGGCACCCTCCAGGATGACAATTGCTTCATTCTGGATACTAGGCCCTTGACTGACAGACCACAGCCATGAACTATTCCAGGAGACCCCAGCCTTTCTGAGCCTGTGGGCACCTTTGGAATTCTGACCCAGTGTGGTGGGAGCAGCCCCAAAATGGCTGTCACAGCTTACCTTCAATCGCACCAAGAAGATCTGGGGACTGGAGCTTTGTTTCAACTCCAGGTGTGACAGGTAGGGGTTGAGTTTTGGTTTCCAGGAAGATGGGCACCATGTTGGAGACCCCCTGCACTACACTGTTCTCAGGCAGGGACTAGTGTGGAGACACCATCGCTGGAATCTCCTTTGGGGGCAGTGAAGGCTCTCATTGTGACCCCAGGTAGGGGGCAGATTCAGACTGGATGGTGGGATCCCTTTTCAACTGCATACATTGTGTGGTTTGATACAGGGAGGGGCCATGGCTCAGTGGTAGAGCATCTGCTTGGCATGCAGAAAGTCCCAGGTTCAAACCCGGTATCTCCAGTTAAAGGGACTAGGCAGGTAGGTGATGTGAAAGACCTCTGCTTGAGACCCTGAAGAGCCGCTGCTGGTCCTAGACAATACTGACTTGGATCGACCAAGGGTCCGATTCAGTATAAGGCAGATTCATGGGTTCATGTGTTCTTAATCTTTTAGGAGAGGAGCCATGGCTCAGTGGTAGAGCATCTGCTTGGCAGGCAGAATGTCCCAGGTTAAATCCCCAGCATCTCCAGTTAAAGGGACTAGGTGAGTAGGTGATGAGAAAGACCTCTGCCTGAGACCCTGGAGAGCACCTGCCGGTCTGAGTAGATAACACTGACTTTGATGGACCAAGGGTCTGATTCAGTATAAGGCAGCTTCATGTGTTCGTGTGACTTTTATCCCCAAATAGGGTGGGGGTTACCTCCTTATTTTCCCAGGCCCCCTCTAAATATGACACATAGACACACAAACAAACAGTCTTAAGCTTTCGCTTCCCTAAGCTGGTCCTTATCACTCAGAGAAGACAGCAGAACACACCCAAGGCCACCTGCAGAGACACCCGCCGAGAAGAATTGCCAAACATGGGGACCTCTCCCATGACAACCTGCTGATCAGCGCCCTCATTGTTTCCCCCCATGGGGGTTAGTGTTGGATGGGACTCAAAGGCCGCTTGGTTCAATGCACACACACCCCAGTCTCCCTCTGCATTCCAAATCTCCACATGCAACAAGCAGGGACCAGATGCCTTGCTGGGAGGACCAATCTCTCACACCTGGAGTAGAAACAAAGCTCCAGTCCCCAAGGCTTCCCATGGGGCAGGTGTGGTGTTTTGGCAGCTCTGTTCCTTTAATCCAGGCCAGTGTTTTAGAATGCCACAGTCCACTCCAGGACCTCGTGTGGACACGAACGGGGAGAAAGGACGTTGTGGTTGTTAAACAGTGAAGTAGCCAAGTTTGCAGATGACACCAAATTATTTAGGGTGGTTAAAACAAAATCAGACTGTGAAGAGCTCCAGAAGGATCTCTGCATACTGGAAGAATGGGCATTAAAATGGCAAATGAGATTCAATGTGAGTAAGTGTAAAGCGATGCATATTGGGACAAAAAATCCTAACTTCACATATACACTGATGGGATCTGTGCTGGCAGCAACAGACCAAGAAAGGGATCTTGCGGTGGTAGTGGATAGCTCAATGAAGATGTCAACCCAGTGTGCGGCTGCTGTAAAAAAGGCAAATTCCATGCTGGCCATAATTAGACGAGGAATAGAGAATAAAACTGCTGATATCATACTGCCTTTGTACAAATCTATGGTGAGACCACACTTGGGGTGGAGCCTGGGGAGGGCGGGGTTTTGGGAGGGGAGGGGGTATAATGTCACAGAGGCCACCTTCCCAAGCAGCCCTTTTGTCCAGGGGAACTGATCTCTTTAACCTGGATACGGGTTGTAATTCCAGGAGATCTCCAGCCACCACCTGGAGACGGGAAACTCTAAGCCTGGACCATCCAGGTCAGGGCTCTTTAAGCATGTGTCGAATCTATTTCCTTGGCCAGTGAATAAATACAGTGGATTCCCCCTCTCTCCAGACATTTGGAATATTTTCTTACAAATCATCCCATTTCGGATGTTCTGTGTGTCTGGAGAGAGAAGGCTTTAAGGGGGAGGTGGTGAGCTCCCCCTCACTGGCAGTCTTTAAACGGAGGCTGGACAAACACTTGTTGGGGATGCTCTAGGCTGATCCTGCATTAAGCAAAGGGTTGGACTAGATGGTTTGAACGGCCCCTTCCAACTCTATGATTCTATGATTGTTCATGGAGGATAGGGCTATCCATGGCTATTAGTCAAAATGAATACTAGTCATGATGCTTACCTATTTTATCCAATATCAGAGGAGTGTGCCTACTATATTAGGTGCTGTGGAACACAGGCAGGATGGTGCTGCAGTCGTCTTGCTTGTGGGCTTCCTAGAGGCACCTGGTTGGCCACTGTGTGAACAGACTGCTGGACTTGATGGGCCTTGGTCTGGTCCAGCATGGCTTTTCTTATGAAAGGCTTTAAGAGGGAAGTGGACATGTCATAAGAACATAAGAAAGGCCCTGCTGAATCAGACCAAGGCCCATCAAGTCCAGCAGTCTGTTCACACAGTGGCCAACCAGGTGCCTCCAGGAAGCCACCACAAGACGAGTGCAGCAGCACCATCCTACCTGTGTTCCACCGCACCCAAAAAAATAGGCATGCTCCTCTGATATTAGAGAGAATAGGTATGCAGCATGTCCATGAAGGATAGGACTAGATGGTTTGAATGGCCCCTTCCAACTCTATGATTGTTCATGGAGGATAGGTCTATCCATGGCTACTAGTCAAAATGGCTACTAGTCATGATGCATACCAATTCTCTCCAGGATCAGAGGAGCATGCCTACGATATTAGATGCTATGGAACACAGGCAGGATAATGCTGCTGCTGTCATCTTGCTTGTGGGCTTCCTAGAGGCATCTGGTTGGCCCCTGTGTGAACAGACTGCTGGACTCGATGGGCCTTGGTCTGATCCAGCAGGGCTTTTCTGATTTCCTTATGTTCTAAGAAGACTGCATAGATATGAGCAAGAAACAATGGAGCTCGGAGGTTTTGCTGGTCACCTGGAACCTCCATAGCGAGGACGGTTCCTCTGAATGCTGCAGACAAACCAGGGCTCAGCTTTTGCTTCTGGACCGATCCAGCCGAGCAACTCTGGTCTCCCTGCCCGCATAAAAGTGCTGCGGGGAAAGGCTGGCCCCAGAGACGGCGCTCAGGACTGGGCTGTCCTCAGTTGCCCATGGGATTTGCAGCCTCTCTCTTGCTCATCTTAGCTCCGGATTTAGCCTCTTCTGGGAAAGAAAAGTCACCTGGGAAGGAGCCTCTGAGAGAGGCTCATCAGGTGAGTAAGCACAGGCAACTTCCCTCCATAGACTTGCTCCAGGCAGGGGTAGGGAACGTGGCGCGTTTCAAGTGGGAGCCTTTTTTCTCTCTTGCTTTTGATGAATGAAAGAACTCCCCCCGCCCCTCACGGGCCGCTCCACTCAGCCCTTAATAATAAGCTAAGAGCAATCAGCAGAACTGTAGAGTCTGCTCTTTTGGGGGCGTGAGAAGGGCCCGGCTTTGCTTCCCTCCGCTGGCCGGCAGCGCACGAGTCTGTCTGCTGCTGGCCTTCGGCAAGTCGCAGGATCATCCTTGTGGGCCCAACGGTGCAGTGGGGCAAGCCAGACAGGTGCTGGGACCAAGGCAGGCACGTTGGCAGAGCACAACCTTTGGCTTTGCTTCGGAGGGAAGCCCACCGCAGACCGGTGTGTGGGAACAGGCTGGAGTTACTGCATGCTCAAGGGGCTCTGTGCATCATCTAGGAATTAGCTGTGGTTTATATAATAGGTTAGGGGCAGAAAACTGTGGCACAGTAAGTCTTGGGGCATAGATTGGGGGATGTATATTCATATACCCCCAATTCTGCACCCAGACTACATTATTTAAAGAAAGTAATATTTCAGTATATTTGTGTGTGTGTGTGTGTGTGTGTGTGTGTGTGTGTTAAGTGCCGACAAGTCGTTTCCAACTCATGGTGACCCTATGAATCAATGTCCTCCAAAGTGTCCTATCCTTAAGAACCTTGCTCAGATCTTGCAAATTGAGGGCCCTGGCTTCCTTTATGGGGTCAATCCATCTCTTGTTGGGTCTTCCTCTTTTCCTTCTGCCTTCAACTTTTCCTAGCATGATTGTCTTTTCCAGTGACTCTTGTCTTCTCATAATGTGTCCAAAGTACGATAGCCTCAATTTAGTCATTTTAGCTTCTAGTGTCAGTTCAGGCTTAATTTGATGTAAAACCCACTGATTTGTTTTTTTGGCGGTCCAGAGTATATTCAGTATATTTACTTTACATGATTTGCTCCATAAAATGCAAAACAAAAGTGATTTAGGTGTTTTGTTTTGTTTTAAAAATATGACCCTTTTAAAAATCCACACTTGCAAATGGTGACGTTTCAGAACCAGAATGTTTGCGAAAATGCTTCTGGTTTGAACATGGCTTTTCAGGAGGCTTTATGGGCTGCTACTGCACACAGCCAGGCCCCCCGCTTGACGTGTACCACATCGTGGGGCCTTGTGTTTTTCAAATGAGCCCCTTTGCTATCAAGTCCCCTGTCCACATTTTCCACTCAATTCACCAAGTGGTAAGCAGCTACAAGAGAAGCAATGAAAGAGAAGCCTCTATGCCAGACGAGATGTACCGTTCCTGCTCCAGGACTCTGGGAGCACATTCAGAGACACAGCTGAGCGCAATACAGAAAAACCCTCCGGCGGTGCTGTTGGCCCGGATTAATTCTGCCCTGTAGAATGTGTGTGTGTGTAAAGTGCCGTCAAGTCGCAGCCGACTTACGGCGACCCCTTTTGGGGTTTTCATGGCAAGAGA
Organism: Euleptes europaea; assembly: GCF_029931775.1. Classification (NCBI taxonomy): domain Eukaryota; kingdom Metazoa; phylum Chordata; class Lepidosauria; order Squamata; family Sphaerodactylidae; genus Euleptes; species Euleptes europaea. The sequence goes on along the minus strand of NC_079330.1, from coordinate 24,848,044 downwards.
CTAACAGAGGTGGTTTGCCAGTGCTTTCTTCTGCACAGCAACCCTGGACTTCTTTGGTGGTCTCCAATCCAAATACTAACCAGGGCTGACCCTGCTTAGCTTCTGAGATCTGACAAGATCAGGCTAGCCTGGGCCATCCAGGTCAGGGCACCCTGTAGAATACAGCCCTTTTATTATTAACTTCATTTACAGTCCACCTTTCTCACTGAGGAAGTATCTGACAAAGAGAAATCTTGTGGTCTCTAAGGTGCTACTGGATTCGAATCTACAACACAACACAAGCCTTTATCGGCATATATGGATTCGAATCTAGCTTTCCCAAGGCAGATGACAAGATATAAAAACCAATTCAAACAAACAAACAGCAAAGGCCTCTAATAAAACAACGCAGGAGGACTAGGATGACAGAACTGGAAAACCATGCAAACAAAACCCTGTCTCAGGCACGGACATCCCACAACGCAGAAAGTGGATTACAAATGCAGCATCAATGCAGTAAAGGCTAGGTCACAATACAATATTGCAATTGACTACAGTCCTGTTCTCTTATAGAAGCACTCTCCTGCATCGTTCTATTATAATACAGTTTTGAACCCCTTTATAAAAATGCCCACCTGAACATTTCTGTTCTGCGCCTTCAGAGGAATGACAGAAGCGCGTGCAGTGTGTGTGTGTGTCTTTCTGATCTCAGGCAGGCTGTTGTGCAAGGTGGGGCCCGCAACAGAAAATGCACATTGACGAGCAGTTGTCAATTTTTCCCATTTGCAGGGTGGCACCTTTAGAAGGTTTTATTCAGATGAGCAAAGCTTTCAGGGCAGAGCGCAGCAGAAGAGGTGTTCCTACAGGTATTTGAGTTCAAGCCTTTGTAGGTGATAACCAGAACCTTGAATTGGTCCCAGCAACTGATCAGTAAGTAATAGGGTGTCTGCAGAATACTGAACACACAGAACGAACACACACATGAAGCTGCCTTGTACTGAATTAGATTGTGGGTCCATCAGGGTCAATATTGATCTTTTATGCATGGCTGTTTCCCTCGCCGTCACCCCTCTGATGACTTTGGGTCTTTGTATGGATGATGCATGCTGTTTCTGACCGTCAGAGGTTGCCTCGCTGTCCCCCTGCGTTTCCCTGCATTTTGCCCATGTTTTATCTCGAGTTTGAAAACGCAGGCAAGACATGGGAAACGCAGGGGGGCAGCAAGGCGACCTCTGACGGTCGGAAACAGCATGCATAATCCATACAAAGACCCAAAGTCATTGGAGGGTGACTGCGTGGGAAACAGTCATGCATAAAAGGCCATTGTCTACTCAGACTGGCAGCAGCTCACCAAGGTCTCAGGTCTTTCACGTCACCTAATGCCTGGTCCTGTCAGTCCAACTGGAGATGCTGAGGTTTGAACTAGGGACCTTCTGCATGCAGAGCAGAGGTTCTCTTTGCCGTATGGCCACACTCCCTTCCATACTGCAGTGCCCCATCCATACTTTGCAAAGGGTGTTTTGCACAGTGTGTCACAAACCACTTTTTCATTCCAGATGCCATTTGGGAGGTGGCTGGGGCGTCTACTGTCCAGTTGTTTTTTAAATGAGCAGAGATAATTTTTCTCTCTCTTTTTAAAAATTTAATTAAATTCAACACTAATACAAAAACAAAAGCCACCATCACAGCAGCAATCCATGAACAACTAGTAGGCAACCGCCATCCGTCTGGCCCCATAAAAAGGCCAAGAAACTCGCCGTGTGCACCTAAAATAGCTGTTTGGCTCTCGAGTTGTCCGGCAGGCAGGTAGCCATCCTGGACATTTTGCCAGCCCGCCGAGGGAGACTAGGAAGCCAGCTCCTCCAGCAAGTGACTGGGAGAACAGGTTCCAGACTCACTTTCTGGCTTGCTACCATTTGCTGGAGTTGCCAAGACCTGCCTCGGCAGGCCTGATGAACTAGCAGCCACCAAAGGACGGAATACCCAGCCCGCTGCAGGAGAGAAGCAATGGAGGGGCAAGCCGGCTCCGAGCAGGGCTCTCTTGAGGGAGGTATGCCTACCAACGGAGGGATGCCTGGCAGGTGGCCAAGGCAGGGAGGAGGGGCGGAGCCAGTGCAGCACCAGGGCTGCAGAGAAGGGGCACCTAAGACATGCGAGGAACAACACGGGGTCAGCAAAGGAGCTCAAGGAATTTGTGTCCCACTTGGTCATTCCCGGCGCAGACTGCACTAGCACTGGGCAACACTGCAGGGGGAAATGCCCTGGGCAGCTGCTCGCCGCCTTGCAGTAGAGAGGCCAGCACCAACGAAGCACGTTTCACCACTACCAACCAGGCTGGTTTACTGATTCCAACAATGAGTCGGGTTGTCAACCTCCAGGTGGCGGCTGGAGATCTCCCGCTATTACAACTGATCTCCAGGCGACAGAGATTCGTTCACCTGGAGAAAATGGCTGCTTTGTAAGGTGGACTGTATGGCATTATACCCCGCTGAAGTCCCTCCTCAAACCCTACCCTCCACCCCCAAAATCTCCAGGTATTTCCCTATGTGAAGCTGGCAACCCTAAGGATGGGAGATAAAAATAAGGCCAAGGCCAGTGGTGCAAAATAGGTTTAAAATTATTACCCAGAATAGAATAGTTCTGGCTACAGCATTTATGCTTGTTTGAAGGACTACTGTAATAACTAAAGATTCCACTGAAGAAGCCTCTTGGGCGAAACACATAGGGAAATTTTATTCTGAGTAATAATTTATTTTTTTTACCTATTTTGCACCATTGGCCTCGGCCTTATTTTTATCTCCTGTTACTGGCATGGCCCTTTTATTCCTCTTTGAGCCCTAAGGATGGAGCAACTTCCCCTGAATTCAGGGGAGGCGACAGAGCCCCTTTTATGGGATCCCTTCAAACATCCACCTGAGTCTCACAGCTGTCTGATCTCCCTGGCCCCTCCTTTCTGACTGGTCTGTGCTGAGCTTCAGGGGACTGGGAACTGGAGGCCCAACTCCATGCACCCCAAGCACCCCTTTGCTGAGCTAGGAGTTTAGCCCCAAAGTGTGTCATTCTAGGCTTAATGCTCAGGCAGGCTTGCTGCCTTCCTGATATCAGGTTTCTGCTGTGCTGAGAATATTTTTGTATGGGGTGGTGTATTTCCATCACGTGCCCCCCAAACACACACATGGCCATAGGGTTGCCACCCTCCAGGTACTAGCTGGAGATCTCCTGCTATTACAACTGATCTCCAGCTGATAGAGGTCAGTTCCCCTGGAGGAAAATGGCCGCTTTGGCAATTGGACTCTATGGCATTGAAGTCCCTCCTCCTCTCCAAACCCCGCCCTCCTCAGGCTCCACCCCAAAAACCTCCTGCCGTTGGCATAGAGGGACCTGGCCACCCTACATGGCCGGCTGGTGTGGTGTGGCCCACAGAATCAGAGAGAGGCTGGAGAAACAAGGGATGCAAAAGGAGGAAGTTAACTCAGGTTGGGAGAGAGTGCAATAGCGCAGAGGAGGAGGATGGCTGGAAGGATGAGCCTAGAAGTGAAAGTCTGCCTGCTGAGAATGGTGTAGCCATACTAGCCCAGTGCCAAGGGGCAAAACTCTGGGAGAGAGCTGGTGTGTGGGTGAGGGGGCAATATGGGGGACCAGGCATGAAGGACAGAACTGTAGGATGCCCAGAAGGCTCAGTTGCAACAAGCTATGCTGCTTTTTTCAAAGTGAAACTTGCAGCATCTTGCCCTCCTAACATGTAGCATTCATACAATACATTTATCAGTAATCTTGACAAGCCCAGAGAAGAAGAAGAAGAGTTGGTTTTATATGCCAACTTTCTCTACCTTTTTTAAGGAGAATCAAACTGGTTTACGATCTCCTTCCCTTCCTCTCCCCACAATAGATACCTCGTGAGGTAGGTGGGACTGAGAGAGTTCGGAGAGAACTGTGACTAGTCACCCAACTGCCTTCCTGCGTTGGAGTGGGCAACTGCCTGATTCTGTGAATTCAGGACTGAGGGGAGATTGGCTGGTGGAACCTTTTTGCCACAATGCTATGCCAGGTTCACAAGAAAACCTTTTAACCCTCGCTCTGGCTGAGTTGCCTCCTCCTCCTCATCTTCCACCCACCTATGGAAAGGGGAAAGTCTTTTTTTTTTTTTTTTTTTGCACCGTTCTGAACTCAGGCCTGGGAAAGACCTGGCCCTTGGTGTACCCAGGGGAAGGTGTATCAAAGCTGGGGCCGCCTCCTTTTCTGCCACTAATTTCACTTAGCACAATCTTTGAAATTAATCTCCTTGTTCTCCCAGTTAATTCTCTCTCTCTCTGGCAAGGTGGAGGAAGACAAAATATGACGGTGAGCATCATCCCGACTGTGAACCAAGATAACATCCCATGCGTCAGGCATAAGGTGTCTCAGCCCTGCTGTTTGTGCTGGTTCTTCACGTGAAGAGGGGACAGGAGGGGAGGCGTTTGGGAAGCAGCTTGTGGCTCAGTGGGAGAACATCTGCTTGGCATGCAAAAGGTCCCTGGTTTAATCTCTGGCATCTCCAGTTAAAGAGACTAGGCAGGTAGATGATGTGAAAGACCTCTTCCTGAGACCCTGGAGAGTCACTGCGGGTCTTAGACAATACAGACTTGGATGGACCAAGGGTCTGATTCAGTATAAGGCAGCTTCATGTGTTCAGAGTTGTATAAGACATATTTTAGGGGAGGGGCTGTAGCTCAGTGGAAGAGCCTCTGCTTGGCATGCAAAAGGGCCCAGGTTCAATCCCTGGCTACTCCAGTTGAAAGGATTGGGTGGTAGGTGATGTGAAAAACCGCTGCCTGAGACCCTGGAGAGTTGCTGCCAGCCTGAGTAGACAGTACTGACCTTGATGGACCAATGGTCTGATTCATTATAAGGCAGCATCATGTGTATACAATTCATTTGTCATGCAGAAGAGCATTCTAACCCATCTGAGTTGACATTTGCCATGAAAAATGGTACGAGATCACCTGCCTTGGAAGCTGGCCTGAGATTCCAGCTTCTTGTCCTTGGCTCCAACTGTGATCGATGACGCCCGGTTTTCCCTGCTCCGTGCCCCTTCTGTCCCCAAACTTTGTGACTCAGGAGGAAAAAAAGCTCTGACTTCTGTCCCGGCAGCCTGGGAGGAGTCTTTAATCCATTAGCACTGGGGGGTGGGGGGCGCTGGGAGACCAATCCTGCTTTTCAGTGATATTGATAGGTAGCTTCAGGACTACACTTCATCATAGAGTGTTCAATAAGACTGTGGAATACAGTGCCACAAGATGTGGTGATGGCTCCCAGCTTAGATGGCTTGAAAAGGGGAGCAGACCAATTAATGAAGGATATGATGCCCCTTGAGCATTATTTGCCATGAGAGCTAAAGGGATCCTCCTTGTCCAGAGGCATCAGAACTCTGAAGGCTAGGTGTTGGAAGAACAGGACTGTTATCTTGGTGCCCTTCTTGAGGGCTTCCCAGAGGCTTCTAGCTGGCCACAAAACAAATTATGTTCAAAGGCAGTGGCTTTCCTGGGTCATAAGAACCTAAGATCATAAGAAAGGCCATGCTGGATTAGACTGTTCACACAGTGGCCAACCAGGTGCCTCTAGGAAGCCCACAAACAAGATGACTGCAGCAGAATTATCCTGCCTGTGCTCCATAGCACCTAATAGAATAGGCATGCTCCTCTGATCCTGGAGAGAATAGGTATGCATGACTAGTATCCATTTTGACTAGTAGCCATGAATACCCCCTCCTCCATGAACGTGTCCACTCCCCTCTTAAAGCCTTCCAAGTTGGCAGCCATCACCACATCCTGGGGCAGGGAGTTCCACAACTGAACTATGCTAAAGTGCATGCAAAGATACCGTGCCTCCTGCCAAGTGAAGAGGGGATATTATGCAAACTTTGCAGTTTTACAGCTCTCTCAGCCCAGCAGTACAGGAATATCACAAATCTAGAGATCAAGTTGGGTTATAAGCCGCTACCATGGAGGTGGCTTCTAGATCAAATCAAGGCTAGATCAAATTCTCCTTAGAAGCTAAAAGGACTAAACTGAAGCTATTGTACTGTGGTTACATCACCAAAAGACAAGACTTATTGGAAAAGACAATAATGCTAGGAAAAGCGGAAGGTAGCAGGAAAAGAGAAAGACCCAAGATGAGATGGATTGAGTCAATATAGGAAGCCATGGCCTTCAGTTTGCAAGACCCGAGCAAGGCTGTTAACGAGAGGATGTTTTGCAGATTATTAATGCATGGAGTTGAAAGCAACACCTGAATGTAACACGCATACAAACATTGACGTTGCTGGTTAAGGCTGCCTCAACGGTTTCTGCCATTTGTTTTGAGCAGCACAAATGGATTCATTTTCATCCTTCCTTTGATTAATGTTGGCAAGTTCTAGAGATTGCATAAAACTAGTTTTGTATACTCATTGGTTGGGTAAATGATATTACCTTGCTAAATGTTTGGCAAAGAAAGGGAGAATGCAAGGGGCAGCAAGCCATGGAGATGTGTTCCAATGAGGACTAGAGACTTGCTTTAAAAAAGGGGGGATATGCACCAGCTTTCTTCTTCTTTTTAATTATTTTTTAAATATAAAACACATACAACACACATACATCATACACTCCTCAAAAAAAAAATCAATACTCCACATCTACAACAAGAGCCTCATCAAATACCCGGTAGAAAGGAACTAATACATTCTGTGTCATCTGATACCAATCTTTGAATCTTTAGCTAGCAAAAACGTAAACATTTATTCTCTAACCTACATGTCATCTGTGTATTATTTATCTTATTTAAGATTATATTGTATTAGAATATTAATACCTATTACTGAGCCTGGCAGACACCAGCTTTCTTCTTGAATAGCAACACATCTGATAGAATCATAGAGTTGGAAGGGGCCATACAGGCCATCTAGTCCAACCCCCTGCTCAGTGCAGGGTCAGCCTAGAGCATCCCTGACAAGTGCTTGTCCAGCCTCTGCTTAAAGACTGCCAGTGAGGGGGAGCTCACCACCTCCCTAGGAAGCTGATTCCACTGTTGAACAACTCTTACTGTAAAAATTTTCCCTAATATCCAGCCATTACCTTTCCGCCTTCAATTTAAACCCATTATTGCGGGTCCTCTCCTCTACTGCCAACAGGAACAGCTCCCTGCCCTTCTAAGTGACAGCCCTTCAGATACTTAAAGTGAACAATCACGTCCCCCCTCAACCTCCTCTTCCCCAGACTAAACATTCCCAAACATTCCCAAGACCACGGTTACACAGCCCGGATAACCTACAAGAACCAATTCCCAACTCCCTTAACTCCTAAGCACAGCCCTGCTTCCAGATTCCCAGGAACGGCCCATTCTGTACCTTCACACCAATGCTCTGCATAGAGTGTGTTGCCAACACCTGTCCAGGCCTGCCTCCTCCTTGCAGGATGAAGAACAAATGGAGATGGGGTGTGGCTGGGCACCCCTGGCTCTCGGAGCACCTGTCAGCACGGCGAGGCCGGGGGCGGAGAGCAAGGTGCATTCAAGTAGCCTGGCCGTTTCCACCCCACAGCCTCAAATGGTCCGAGGCAGCATGAAGAAAGCCTCCCTCCCTCCTTGTCCCTGGACTCAGCTTTCCCCTGCCCCAACGGCAAGTAGGGCTTGGATCCTGGGCCCCAGAGGTGTAGCTGGGGATGGCACCGATGCTCTAGCCCCATTGAAGCAAGGAAGGGCTGTAGCAAAGTGATAGAGCATCTGCTTGGCATGCAGAATGTCCCAGCCCAGGTTCCATCCCTGACATCTCCAGTTAAAGGGACTAGGCAAGTAGGCAATGTGAAAGACCCCTGCCCAAGACCCTGGGGAGCTGCTGCCTGTCTGAGTAGACAATACTGACTTTGATGGACCAAAAGTTTGATTCAGTATAAGGCAGCTTCATGTGTTCATGTGAAGCAGGAGAGAAACCTTAGAAAAAAGATAGCAGCTGAGGGGATCCAGCAAGCTCCCATTCTCTCTGCCTCAGTCATTTGTCTGCAAAATGGGAATAAATAATGCTGACTCACAGCAAAAGGCTGCTGATCGAGCATTCACTTGTGAAGCACTTGCAACCTTTTGGCTTCTTTTAAAATTTTGGCTTTGTTTAAAATTACTTTATACAGTTTTCCGCACAGGCTGGGCTTTATATGAAGCTGACTCCCTGTCGCCTGAAAAACTGGACTCCGCTGCCTGGCCCTGGCTTCCCTGGGCAAGCTCACTGGGGGGACCTCAAGTAGAGCCTGTGGCTGTGGCTCAGTGGGAGAGCATCTGCTTTGCATGCAAAAGGTCCCAGGTTCAATCCCCAGCATCTCCAGTTAAAGGGACCAGGCAAATAGGTGATGTGAAAGACCTCTGCCTGAGACCCTGGAGAGCCGCTGCAGGTCTGAGTACACAAGACTGACTTTGATGGACCAAGGGTCTGATTCAGTAGAAGGCAGCTTCATTTTAGGGGAGGCTCCATGGTAGAGCATCTGCCTGGCATGCAGATGGTCCCAGGTTCAAGCCTCTCCTCTGCTGCCGGTTATGTGGAAGACCTCTGCCTGAGACCCTGGAGAGCCGCTGCTGGTCTGAGTAGACAATACTACTAATAGAATGAATGCAGACGGTCCCAGGTTCAATCCCTGGCATCTCCCGTTAAAGGGACCTGGCAAGTAGGTGATGTGAAAGACCCTCTTCCTGAGACCCTGGAGAACCGCTGCCGGTCTGAGCAGACAATACTGACTTGGATGGACCAAGGGTCGGATTCAGTGTAAGGCAGCTTCATGTGTTCATGAGTGCCAAATAAGACAGCCCAAGCAGAGGACTGGAAGGAGGAGGGGGGTAGCTTCATGGCTTTGGGGATCACCGCGGCTTGCTGGGTCCCATTTCAGCCCAGAGCCGAGGAAGCGGGGCGGAGAGAAACTGCCAGCGAGACCCCAAAGCAGCAAAACTTTGAATGGAGGGGTGTCCTTTCTGGGGGAGGTGGGGGGAGAATCCCTTGCTGCCAGAGAAGCAGCCCAGCTTAGTGGCCGTCTCCTTGCCCCCTCTGAACCCCCTGCTCCCTACCCCCGTTTCCAAACCAGAGGGGTGGGCTCCGCGCGGTGCCGTGCGCTCAGGCGCCCCGAGGAGCGACCAGCCCGCGCCTCCAGAAGCGGCTCCTGCGCGCCGCGGGGCCTTTTTTGGGGAAAAGGCCGCTCGCCCTCCGCGGGACCCCAAGAGCGGCCCGGGGCTCTGATACGGGCCGGCCCCGACTCTTTGCCGGCGACAGCCGCAGCGCCAACTTGCCGTCGGGGACGGTGGGACGGGAGCGCGGCGTCCCGCCAAGTTCCGACAGCCCCGTGGGCAGCTTCCCTCCTCGGGTCCTGGTTCCCTCGGAGCTCCCAGGGGCTGGTGGGCTCCCCCAATAGGGGGCTGGTGGGCTCCCCCAATAGGGGGCTGGTTGCCCCCCCCCCGATCGTCCCCCCAGCAGCTTACCTGGCGTCCGGGCGCAGCCGTCGGGCAGCCGTCGGGGACCGGAGCGCCTCGGCCGCCCGGCTCAGCTTCCAGGGGAGGTTCCGAAGGAGCGCGCCGCCAGCCCCCTTTCCCCCCCCTTCCCCCCCTTTCCCCCGCCCCGGCTGGGCCAAGTTGGAAGCCGGAGCGCCGCCGAAGTTGGACGAGAGGCGTCCTCCCCCCGCCCCCCAAGCCCTCCTGCCCCCCAAGCCCTCCTGCCCCCCAAGCCCTCCTGCCCCTGCTCCCAGCCCAGAGTGGAGGAGCCCAGCCCCAGAGGCCAGGGGAAGGCGCTGCGCATCATGTGAGCCGGGGAGGCAAGCCCATCATTAGGAGGACGGCAGCTCCTCTTCGCCTCGGGCCAGCCGGCGTGTGTGTGTGTGTGTGTGTGTGTGTGTGTGTGTGTGTACGTGTACGCGTGTGCGCCCCCAGACCCGGTTGGACTCCGGCCCTCCCCATGGGAGGCATGGACGATATATTGTATGAATGGATTTAATTGTGATGTTCAGGGATATGCTTTGGTCTAATTCAGATTTGTTGAGATAATTAAGAAGCGGCAATGGTCAACTAGATGTATACGATATAGACACAAGTGATTGGTTATAAAGAATTAGGCAATGAATACAAAAAGAGTAGCAATGGTAATAAGTGGACAGAGGAGGGGAGAGGGGAAGTCAACGTTATAAATACATGTTAAATTACAAGATAGAGCTTATTAGACTACACGATATGTCAATGGATATTTGTAACTGGATTTGAATTAATTTGAAAAATAAAAAAAATATTAAAAATAGTAATAAAAAAGGACTCCGGCCCTCTTTGCTTCATCTCATAAGCCCCCTGGGCAGACCTTTAGCCCAGCATAGAAGCGTGTGCGCAAAGAAGATGGGGGGGGGGACATGGCACACATGAAGCTGCCTTATATTGGACAAGACTCTCGGTCCGTCAAAGTCAGTATTGTCTACTCAGACCGGCAGCAGCTCTCCAGGGTCTCAGGCAGGGGTCTTTCACATCACCTGCGTGTCTAGTCCCTTTAACTGGAGATGGCGGGGACTGAACCTGGGACCTTCTGCATGCCAAGCAGATGCTCTACCACTGAGCCATGGCCCCTCCCCAAACTAGGGGACTAGGTGGAGGGCAGGCTTGGCCCACCTGCTGGCCGAGGTCCCGACTGAGCTGCTGCCGCCAGCTAGGGGGAATTTTGCCTTCCCATCAGCTAGAGGGAATTATGGGCTACTTCAAGCTGGTGGCTTGCAGCCTTCGGAGGGGATTCACGCATCTGAAGGAGACCTCCTAGCTCAAATAGGTAGCGCTTTCACTGCCCAGAGACCTTTCCCACATTCTGCTGCCAACGGTGAGCCGCGAGAGCTCAGGGGAAGGCTCTGGCATGTGTGAAAGCAGACCCAAGTCCAGCAGGTTGAGCAAAGGGATCTGGGAATCTCCACTGAGCACTAGCTCTCTCGTGACGGGAAGGATCCCCCACACTTATGAGAATGCAGTGCCAGGGGCCTTGAACCTGCATCTTAGGCCTGGATCGCTGTCTGCACTGCTTGGGCAGCTTGCCAGAGGAGAGAACCAAGTGGTAGGTGGACAGAAGGTAGTTCCTCAGTTTGTTTGTTTGATAGTTTGTGCGGTCAAGTTACAGCTGACCTAGGGTGACCCCGTAGGGTTTTCAAGGCAAGAGACATTCAGAGGTGGTTGGCTGTTCCCATTAATTAAAAGTTATAGCACAGCATAAGAAAACACAGGGATGAAAGCTGCTTTCAATAGAATAAAATCCTATTTACATTCATCTGCTTTGAATGGGAGCCACCGATATATTAACGGAAGAGTTATGTTATGTAATGTTAACTCTTCCGTTATGACCACATTCAAGAGTTGGTTTTATATGCCGACTTTCTCTATCACTTAAGGGAGAATCAAACCGATTGAATGGGGAAACCAACCCGGTTCATCAGATTAGTGTCCGCCGCTCATGTGGAGGAGTGGGGAATCAAACCCAGTTCTCCAGATTAGAGTTCACTGCTCCAAATCACTGCTCTTAACCACTACACCATGCTGGCTCTCTGAGATCTGATGAGATCAGTGTAATTTAGACTATCCAGGTCAGGGCTACCCACACTGAAGATGCAAGGGACCAACAGAGTTTCCCCAGGCCCTGTAAAGCATGAGGTTGGTTGGCCAGGCTCTTCAGCCTGAGCCCTTGTGGCATGAATGGAAGAAGGCTGTCTCGGATTGCCCTGCCACACAGCCTGTCTTGCTTCCAGATTACCAGCCCTGGAATGCAGCCATTAAGGATCGGATGTCATGCCACAAACAGCCACATACCATGATACTCTTCAAGTGCCGAGACTAAGCAATTGGCACATTTGCAGTTGGCAAGGGATTCACACTCCGCCTGAGACACATTGGCACATGGCTGCTTCTATACAAGGCACTAAGGGTTTTCTGCTTTGCTTGCATTGTTGCTAAGGATTCACAGTCACATGTGTTGGCAATGGAGCCTTCATTTCCCTCCACCGCTATTTCCCCCCACCTTTTCCCTTCCACACACACTCCGCAATGATTTTGCATAGGCTCTTGGGAGGTGTGGTCATCACAGCTTCTCTGACAGTCTGCCACTTTTATTGAGGAGGGGGTCTTCACGCATACAGTGTCACACAGCGGCGGCGGTGGGACGTGCCCTCAAGTCGTGGATGACTTATGGAAACCCTGTAGGGTTTTCAAGGCATGAGAAGAACAGAGGTGGTTTCCCATTGTCTGCCTCTGCATAGCAACCCTTGGTATTCCTTGGTAGTCTCCCATCCAAATACTAACCAGGGCCGACCCTGCTTAGCTTCTAAGATCTGACGAGATCAGGCTAGCCTGGGCCATCCAGGTCAGGGCTAACACAGTATCAACATACAAATAATACTCCTCCACCTGAAGGGCTACCTTTCACCTTTCATTTCCTTTACTGTTACCCTAATTAGGCAATCTGTACTTTAGAATTAGCTGAGGAGGAGGAGGAGAAGAAGAAGAGTTGGTTTTTATATGCCGACTTTCTCTACCACTTAGAGAAATTGATTGCTTTTCCGGGAGTGGAACAAAAAGATAGGAGATGCTTGATGAGACATCAGGATCCAAGAGAGCGCCTGGGCTATCCTCTTGAATACTGATTGATTGCTGAGATGGGTGCTGATGGGATAATTAACAGTCTTCTAGGAGTGCTGATTAAATCATCTTAAGGTGAGGCAATGGAGATTAGCTAGCCCCATTGTCCAGCCAGGCACACCCTGAGCCAGGGGAAATGCACAGCTGCCAACCTCCTTCCTGCCCAAGTCAGACACACAAGATGGATCCCAAACTTCTCTGAGAGGCCTCTATTTTATGTGGAGCAGTGTCTTGCTCTTTATGCCAGTCTTTGGCCCCCATGCCTTTATGGCACCCTTTAGTGGGAGGAACGGTCTGACTGCTTACATTACCTGCTATGTGGCGAAATCACTGTGCAGTGCAGTTTGAAACAATTGGTTGAGCAGAGAATTCCATCCTCTCTCCACTTGTCTTGCAGCCTCCACTCCCCATTCCTTTCTGGCTAATCTGGACAAAAAATACCTGCACCTTTCCAATTATATATCTGCGATGAAAAGGGCTGGATTCTTCCTTTAACAAAATTAAAACAGGGAATTCAGAGGAACTAAAATTTGAAGTGGAAAATCCATAATGTTATTGCACTATAGTAAAATAGCAATTCGCATGTTAAGTCCAGCAGAAAGCCCTGTGGTGGCGGAAGGGAGGGGGGAAAGGGTGGGAAACTGGTGCCTGTGAGGGGATGGCAGTAAGAATATGTGGGACCTTTGCAGGGCAGGAAAATGTGCGCCATTACTTCCAGGCAGTGCGATCACGCATTTGAAAGGCATTGATTCCAAAATGGTTAAGAATAAAGCAGGTTTGGGGAAAGAGCATGTTGAGGACAAGGCAAAACCTGAAAAGAGGACACTTCCAACACAATGTTGTGTGGAAGCTAAAAAAGTGTTACCATTTGGAAGTCAAGACAGAGAAAAACCTCCATGTGGTTGCAGCCGGGCCCCAGGAAGGACTGTTCTTCCCATCACACGTGGCTTGCCCAGCTTATGTTGCTATTTTGGTCTACTCTGAGAAGCTTTAAAAATGCAAAAGATTTCGCTCATCTTTCCATTTTTGCTTGAGTTAAAGGTTTGATTAAATATTGTGGAACAGCCACTGGGTTTCTGAATACACTTTTTGCCAGGGCAGCCTTACAGCCACCCACAGGACCTGACTACACCTACTGCAATAATATATGGAGGGTAATTTACACAATTGAAGATGAACATCCCTCACTGCTGAATGCCACAATGGAAGCCCTTTCAAAGAGACCGAGTGAATCTTCCCTACAACCCAGATGTTGTTCTTTCATAGCACCGAGGGTGAGAAAGGGAACAAAATTCAGATCAGAAGTGCTTGGGGCAAAGGGGCTGCCGGGGGTGTCCCGTGTCCACCTGAAGATGAAGCAAGGGCGGAAAAGAGCCAATCAGATTCATGTAGGGTTACCAGGTCCCTCTCGCCACCGGCAGGTTTTTGGGGTGGAGCCTGAGGAGGGCGGGGTTTGGGAAAGGGAGATACTTCAGTGCCATAGAGTCCAGTTGCCAAAGCGGCCATTTTCTCCAGGTGAGCTGATCACTATCAGCTGGAGATCAGTTGTAATAGCAGGAGATCTCCAGCTAGTACCTGGAGGTTGGCAACCCTAGATTCATGGCATCATGACTGTGCAAGCAGAAGAATTGCTGAGGTCCGAGATCCATCCAGACCAGCATGGTATAGTGGTTAAGAGCAGTGGACTCTAATCTGGAGAACTGGGTTTGATTCCCCACTCCTCCACATGAGCGGTGGACTCTAACCTGGAGAACCGGGTTGGTTTCCCCACTCCTTTGCATGAAGCCTTCTGGGTGACCTTGGGCTAGTCACAATTCTCTCCGAACTCTTTCAGCCCCACCTACCTCACAAGGTGTCTGTTGTGGGGAGGGGAGGGGAAGGGAAGGAGATTGTATGCCGGTTTGAGTCTCCTTAAAAATGGTAGAGAAAGTTGGCATATAAAAACCAGCTCTTCTTCTTCTTCAATAGCAGCCAGCTCAAAGGGTGTGGAAGTGAAGGCAGAGGCCGCTCTTGTTGTTTGCCCCAAGTACATACTGGTAGACTGCGTCTGCTCATGCAGGTTCGGTTTAGCTAGCTTTCCCTGATGTTACATCTGGATTCCCAATACGATTTTACTCTTTACTTGAAAGCTTATTATTTATTATATATTTATGCTGCATGTGTGTTGATGCCATTTGTGTTTATTAATTGTCAGGCGTCTTGAGGGGACTCTGAAGAGGAGGCATAGAAATATTCTAAATAAATGAATCCTGGCCTCATGCCAAGTTGATCAGACTTTGCATACTCTGGAAGGTCGCTAGGCACAGGGATAAAAGTGAGCCAAAAGTCACCCGGCGAGCTTTGCAACCAAGCTTTCTCCCTTTTCAGAGTCTGAAAGTTTTTCCACTGTTAAGTATGCTGTTGAATTTCTCAGCCCTGCTGGCTTGATCAAAATAATGATGGAAAAATAAATAAATGTTGCAGGTTCAATTTGCACAAGGTCCCTAGCCATCATTGTTTTAGTATATCCACAAAACAATCTTGCACAAAATAAATCTATCACTCCCTGGATAAAACAGCTAAGGACACTTTCTGAGAAGCGGACGCTGCGTTATCTGCTGTCAAACAGATCGGTCAATTGTGTGAGAGATGTGGCAACTTTTCTCTTTTTAGTATCAAAGATAAAGTAAATTTCATTTCCCCTTTTAAAAGTGTGAAGTGGTTGATGGGTAGCCAGTGGCTGTTAAACCTAGGGAAAGGAATTTGCACAAAGGAGAAACAAATTCAGAACTTTTCTGAATTTCCCCGGTGCCAATTTTTGTGTGTGTTAAAATTACTACATTTTTAACTCTTCCTTTTTTTGCCAAAGGCCTAAGAAGGAAGTAAAAGGAACCACAGCCCAGCAACAAAGATGGGGTGAACAGAAAGATGCATGACCACAAGAGATGGGAGGAAAAAGATGTGACAAAGAGCATCTTCATATATCTATTCAGTCATTTTTCTGCTGGTCTTTAGGGGGTAACTTTGTCCATTTTTTTTTTTTAAGGCAGACCTTGCGTCTTCCTCATATTTAGACCAACGTGGTTCTGAAATGTTCAAAGGAAAAGGTGCCTGCCACCTTCAAATAGGAAAAGCGGCCTGGGATCTCTCTCCTGGGATCCCCTGCGGGGAGACACACCTGGGCGTAACTTAACCGTCTACTGCTCTGCCTTGAAATAGCAGTCGGGGCTTGCTCTTTATCTGCCGTGCAATATCCTTAGGGAGAACACACCTTCCATTGCTACATACGTAACAGCCATTTGGTCCCTTAGGAAAGTGCAGGCTTGCTAGCAGAGCCGGCCTGCTGTCAAGCTGGAGAAGACGGACCCTGATGAGTAGGGTTGATAGGTCCCCCTTCGCCACCAGCGGGAGGTTTTTGGGGCGGAGCCTGAGGTGGGCAGGGTTTGGGGAGGGGAGGGATTTCAATGCCAAAGAGTCCAATTGCCAAAGCAGCCATTTTCTCCAGGGGAACTGATCTATAAGGTAAAGGTCCCCTGTGCAAGCACCGGGTCATTCTTGACCCATGGGGTGACGTCACATCCTGGCGTTTTCTAGGCAGACTTTGTTTGCGGGGTGGTTTGCCTTCCCCAGTCATCGTCCATTAACCCCCAGCAAGCTGGGTACTCATTTCACCGACCTCGGAAGGATGGAAGGCTGAGTCAACCTTGAGCCGGCTAGCTGAAACCGACTTCTGTCGGGATCGAACTCAGGTCGTGAGCAGAGCTTTTGACTGCAGTACTGCAGCTTAACACTCTGCACCACGGGGCTCCTGAACTGATCTATATCGGCTGGAAATCAGTTGTAATAGCAGGAGAACTCCAGCTACTACCTGGAGGTTGGCAACCCTACTGATGAGGTGCGGGGACTTGTTTGCTCATCCTCGTAGCCTTTCTCCAGTGTGGGAATATCTTTGCCCTTTGTGGGTTTCCACTGAGGTGCATTCTTGAAACTGAGGAGCCAGGAGGGAGGAAGTAAAAGTAAACCTCCAGAGGAGGTTTGAAAACCAGTGGGGAAGGGATTGATCTGTATGAAGTTTGCTAAGCTTGCAGATTTACTTATCTAAAAACACACCACATAGTCAGTCTGGGGAATGGTCGACCATGTGTAGGGTGAAAGGAATTGGACATACATATATTATTATATACAATACTAAAGCAACTTTAAGACTTACCTGAGTTATGAGTTTAGGGGTATTCATGGCTATTAGTTAAAATGGATACTAGTCCTGATGCATACCTATCTCTCCAGGATCAGAGGAGCATGCCTATTGTATTAGGTGCTGTGGAACACAGGCAGGATGGTGCTGCTGCAGTCATCTTGTTTGGGGACTACCTAGAGGCACCTGGTTGGCCACCTTGTGAACAGACTGCTGGACTTGATAGACCTCGGTCTGATCCAGCAGGGCCTTTCTTATGTAAGGCTTTAAGAGGGGAGTGGACATGTTCATGCAGGAGAGGGCTATCCATGGCTACTAGTCAAAATGTCTACTGGTCATGCTGCCTACCTATTCTCTCTAGGATCAGAAGAGCATGCCTATTATATTAGGTGCTGTGGAACACAGGCAGGATGCTGCTGCTGCAGTTGTCTTGGTTGGGGGCTCCCTAGAGGCACCTGGTCGGCCACTGTGTGAACAGACTGCTGGTCTTGATGGGCCTTGGTCTGATCCAGCATTGCTTTTCTTATGTTCTTATGGACTTGTATAGATATTGTTTTGGACTGCGTACTACTACCAGGAGCCCCGTGGTGCAGAGTGGTAAAGCTACAGTACTGCAGTCGAAGCTCTGCTCACGACCTGAGTTCGATCCCAACAGAAGTTGGTTTCAGGTAGCCGGCTCAAGGTTGACTCAGCCTTCCATCCTTCCGAGGTCGGTAAAATGAGTACCCAGCTCGCTGGGGGTAAAGGGAAGATGACTGGGGAAGGCACTGGCAAACCACCCCGCAAACAAAGTCTGCCTAGAAAACGTCGGGATGTGACATCGCCCCATGGGTCAGGAATGACCCGGTGCTTGCACAGGGGACCTTTACCTTTACTACTGATTACTGCCTGCTCACTTTGTGACAAAGAGGTCTCTATATTATTAGAAACATTTATGTTGACTAAAATTACTTTTTGACAATTTTGTTAAGTAAAGAATAACTCCTTTGAAAGACTGTGGTTGTAAACTGTGTCGGATTTTTGGAAATATCTAGTGTACACAGTGGTGCTTATTTCCTACAACCTCCAGGTAGTAGCTGGTTACAACTGATCTCCTGCTATTACAACTGATCTCCAGCCAATAGAGATCAGTTCACCTGGAGCAAATGGCCTCTTTGGTAATTGGACTTTATGGCATTGTAGCCCCTCCCCTCCCCAAACCCCACCCTCCTCAGGCTCCACCCCAAAAACCTCCCGCCGGTGGCTAAGAGGGACCTGGCAACCCTAGCAAGGAAACAGCCATGCATAAATGACCTCAAGACTCAAGGCACCCGAAAATGCTTTGTCAGATGCCACGCCGGCGACGGCTGACCTAGACCGACACACACTTATCCTCACCCTCAGCAAAGTAGACCCACAGGCCAAACCACCTGGCAGAGGAAAAGGGGTGTGTGGTTTCATCTCCACCCCCCCTTTCCTGAGAAATTTCAGTAGACTTGATGAATCAAAATGAATTCCTCAGATGTCTTGCCTGGGGAAGAGCGAGGGGAAAGGGGTGGGCTGTAGTGGGGAGGGGGAGTTCCTGAGCCAGACCTGAGGAGCGGAGGTAACCTCAGCTGGAAATTGACAGATTTCTTTCTTTTCTTTTTTGAAATTTTTTAATTAGATTTTTAGGGTACAGAATAAAACAAAAAAGGGGAAGGGAGGGACAAGTAAAAATAAACATATATTCTTGTGACAAACCACCACATCTAATACCTGACGCATTAACACATTGTATTTCTAAACTAAAATGAAAATGTTCATTACAATTCTATTCTGAAATCAATATTCATAATAACCTCCACAATTTCTATTTATCTCTACTGTTGATCTCTATATTCTTCCTTATCTTCTATTACAGAATTTTATAATACTGTATTTTATACTATAATCAGACTGCATTAAATTTCATTATCAACCATTGGGAATCTTATTCATTCGGTATAGTTAACCCATTTTGTAAAAAAAAACTCTATATTGTATCACAAAATATAATATTAAATTGACTACAAATTGTTTCTCTATCCGAGTTTATCATAAAAAGGTTGCCACTTGTTCCAGAAATCTTCCAAGGGTCGTTTCTTTATTAGACAAGTTAGTTTAGACATCGTTGCAAAGTCCATAAGTTTCTGACAGATTTCTTATGGCTATCCTTAGGTTAAAAAAAAACTGAAGTGGAATGATGGTCTGTGTTTGAATTGCGTAACTGATTTGATGAAATTGATCAGACCGGTATACATTTGCATATGAACATCGTTCTGAAGAGGGGAAACCCCATAATTTCTTTTTTGTTTTAGATATCCCAGAATGGCCTCATCTCTGAAGCTGCAATCCCCACACCCAGGGTTGCCAGCCTCCAGGGACTAGCTGGAGATCTCCTGCTATTACAACTGATCTCCAGCCAATAGAGATCAGCCCGCCTGGAGAAAATGGCCGCGTTGGCAATTGGACTCTATGGCATTGAAGTCCCTCCCCTCCCCAAACCCCACCCTCCTCAGGCTCCGCCCCCAAACCTCCTGCTGGTGGCGAAGAGACACCTGGCAACCTTACCCCCACCCCATCCCTGGGAAAGGAGGAAGGGAATCTGCAACTACTTACATTTAAAACTATTAATGATTCAGGAAAAACCTGCTGCACTATTAACCTAGAGAAACTTCTCAATTAATCAATGAATAAACTTATATGAAGCTTATATGAAGAACGTTTGTGTAGGCACAAGAGGCTTATGCCCTTCTAGTTCCTGACGGGACTCTTAGTTTTCTGTGGGCAGTTGTTTTTTGTGGGCAGCTTTTGTTAGAACGTTTGTGAAGGCATTGCTACTTTGAATATCTTATTGGGAGGTTATAGACATCACCTTTAATGCTGACGTCACCATTAGTTAAAAAAAGTTTTAAAAGTTGTTAAATATTAAGTGGCATTGTTTTGTAATATATATTGTATTAGACATAGGAATATTTATTATCACATTGGAAAATTAGAGTAATGTTTATATGAATGTACACATATTTAAAAGCTTATACTGTTTGAAAAAGAAAAAATATATGAATGTACACATTGTTTGAAGGCTTATATTTGAATTGGGAAAAAGTATTTCTTTATTCTCTTGTTTGGTTATTATTTGAACTTGATCTCCTACTATTACAACTGATCTCCAGCCTAGAGAGATCAGTTCCCCTGGAGAAAATGGCCACTTTGGCAATCGGACTCTATGGCATTGAAGTCCCTCCCCTTCCACACCCCGCCCTCCTCAGGCTCCACCCCAAAAAACCTCCCAGCGGTGTCGAAGAGGGACCTGGCAACACTATCCACAGCCCCTCCCCTTGGTCAACCAGCGAAGGTGTTTGGAGTCCTTCAGAGGCTGCTTTTTCTCAGCAGAAAGGGCTCCGTAAACTTCTCTGCCATTTGGTACTCTTTGGCCACCTGTCAGATCGTCTAAGGGTTTCCTCTGCCCAGGCTGGCCCCCTGGACAGAAGGCCTTGGGCTTTGCGAGCAGATGCCAATGGCACTCACTCCTTTGAGCGTTGCTCTTCAGTTCATCATGATGAGAAGAACCCGTCTGGCCCTTTTTGATTCCGTACTCTGTTGGGTGTCTCCAGCTTCGGTGCACCTCATTTGTAGTGTTGTCGTTGAGAACTGTTATTTTTTTGTTTCCTGCTGTTTAAATGCAAATGATGCAGAAATGACATAGGAAAAGACATGCATTTTGATGGGAGAAATTCAGCACGAGGAAAGAGAAACTGGTGCGAAACTAAAAACGTCAAGGTTCATTTCTCATGAGGGGAAATGGAGATGTTTGAATCGAACCATGCAAGCTTGCAAAATTTGGTCTCCTCAAGGCCCATAACTATGGGAGGGGGCACACTGGGGGCATCACTCCAAAAACATTTCATGCCACACCACTGAATATACAGTTTTCGTGTGTTTGTTTAAAGTAACCCTCTAGCCCTTTTCCTTGCAGAGATATAAGGGGGAAAGTGCCAACAGTTTTTGTCCATGGGGCATGGGGGGGGCAAGGAAGCCTCAAGATGCTGGAGCCGAGTCAGTTAACCCCTTCTTGTCCAAATTCATTCTCATTTATTCTGCCCTTTTCTCCCTCAGGAGTAAGTGAGAAGGTCGGAGTGGAGGGACAGGACCAGAAAAGCAAATACCCAGTTTTACTCCACCTGGTACTTGGTTTTCATCATCAGTTGCAAACACCTTGCTGTAACTTGCCTGTGTAAAGGAATGCATGCCTCTGAGCATGTGCAGGATGCCTTTTACTCACCAATGAATAACCACCGTCGAGCTCTTGTCCTCCACCTTCCCCCCTCCAAAATAATCTTGGATTAGGTCTAAAGGGTGGAAGAGGCATAAAGCTCAGGCAAAGTCAAACTGTAGAAGTTCTCCTTGCAGAAAAGGATGTGCTTCCCTGCAGAAGGCCAAAGGGATGAGGAGCCACAAGATTTGGGTGGTCTTGTTAGGGTTGCCAGGTCCCTCTTTGCAACCAGTGGGAGGTTTTTGGGGCGGAGCCTGAGAAGGGCGGGGGTTGGGAAGGGGAGGGACTCCAATGCCATAGAGCTCAATTGCCAAAGCTGCAATTTTCTCCAGGGGAACTGATCTCTATCGGCTGGAGATCAGTTGTAATAGCAGGAGATCTCCAGCTAGTCCCTGGAGGCTGGCAACCCTATCTTAGGTGCTGCCCCATTTCACTGCAGGAAAACAAGGTTTTTGGGAGGAAGCTGATATGAATGAGTCAAACATAATCCCTTCTCTGCATGGTGAGACTCCAAACGCTCTGCCCATGGGCTTCCCCTCACTACACAGTAGTTTCCTGCATTATGCAGGGGTTTGGACTAGATGACCCTGGTGGTCCCTTCCAACTCTATGATTCTATTCTATTCTATTCTATTCTATTCTATTCTATTCTATTCTATTCTATTCTGTAACCCCCAACAAACACCCACCTACCTGGCACTAAGGGACTATTTCTAGATTGGAGGGAGTGACTTATTGAGGAATCTCCCCCTATAGCACTAGTTCCCAACCAGGGGTCCATGGACCCCCAGGGGTCCACGAGAACTAAATTAAGGTCCGCGAAACAAAGTTATAAACCCATAATAAATTAATATTTTCAATTAAAAGTTTTCTATTATAAAAATATATATTCAAATATTATTCTAAGTTTAATGTTTAACTAACAGTTATGATTAAAGTTTATTTTCAAATTCTCAGAATTTTTATTTTGAACTTTGGGGTCCCTGCACCGAACAAAAAAGTCCTAGTGGTCCCTGGTCAAAAAAAGGTTGGGAACCACTGCCCTATAGTAATGAAGGCACTGAATAATTGCGAACTCTCCCCCAGCTTTCCCAACATAATTTTGAATCTTTCCCCCCTCCCACCCGCACACCTTCTTGATAGAAGACTGTAATTAAATCAAGAAAAGACTCCTAGTGTACGGTCAGAAGCAAATCACATTCCTTGGATAGCTGATGGGGTGCGATTTTGCAGATATACGGCTTTTTCGAAGACTCCTGCGCATGTCTGCTTGAGGGCACCCCCGACTGCGCATGTGAACTGGAGATGGGAAGCAGTAATTGGCCCTTATCTCTATTGTCCATTTAGCATATCAATGAGTTCCACGTTATTTTTATTTTGTAGTCTGCTAAATAGCGCATCTCATCAAAACCATACAATTGGGACTAATCTCGGATCCCAGGTGGTACGTACCTAGTGGTGTATGGAAGTACCACTGTCAATGCAATTTTTCAATGTGACATCACCAAGCCCCACCCCTTGACTTCATCATGCCTCGCCCAATGAGGCTCAGAGTTTGGGATGAATGGGGGCCAATCCCCTCTCAGTCTCCCCACACAGTAATATTTCTCTCTATGGTCCTGGCCACAGCCCTAGTAATTTTTCTGCTCTGCCCCCAATTCCTGCCCATTTTTACAACTGCACCATGAAATGGGAGAAATGTTCAGTAGCTCAGGTGGATTTTTAAAAGGATTCCACTGGTTCATATTAAAGGCTGGGTTAGCTAAATGGAGCCTCTGTGTTCCAGAGCAGTTTAACATGGGGGGGGGCAGAGCTGGCTGGCCACTGCTAGAAAGAAATGGCTCCGCTGCTTGCTCATTTGCGTGGCCTCAGAAGCCAATTCTCTTGCACACTCATGGGTTTTCCCAATGGGCTGAAAACTTACCCCACCTGGACCATTTCAGTTTGAGAAAATGTACTGAGAAGAAGAAGAAGAAGAGTTGGTTTTTATATGCTAACCTTCTCTACCTTTTTAAGGAGAATCAAACCGGCTTACAGTCTCCTTCCCTTCCTCTCCTCACAACAGACACCTCGTGAGGTAGGTGAGGCTGAGAGAGTTCAGAGAGAACTGTGAACAAGCCCAAGGTCACCCAGATGGCTTCATGTGCAGGAGTGGGGAATCAAACCTGCTTCACCAGATTAGAGTCTGCTGCTCATGTGGAGGAGTGGGGAATCAAACCCGGTTCTCCAGATTAGAGTCCACTGCTCTTAACCACTACACCACGCTGGCTCTCAGGCAGAGAGGGGGA
This sequence comes from Euleptes europaea, assembly GCF_029931775.1. NCBI lineage: Eukaryota > Metazoa > Chordata > Lepidosauria > Squamata > Sphaerodactylidae > Euleptes > Euleptes europaea. The sequence goes on along the minus strand of NC_079330.1, from coordinate 24,824,695 downwards.
GCAGGCAGAAGCCCCTTCCTGGGCTCACAGTCACAGTCTGAATTTGGTTCCACATGTGCAAGGACCTAGGAGAACCTGCAACTGGCATCGGACTGCTAGGACATGGGGTAGGGACCCCGGACCCAATTTGTGTACTCCGTACTGTGTAAAGAGATGTTGGAGCAGAACATCAGAGGATAACTTTCCCGTCTCTTAGGTAGTGAGCTGGGCACCTGTCTTTGGGAATGGCACCAGAGGGACGGGGTGGCGTGTTCCGCCTCCGGCCAATGTCGCTTTCAAAGGATCAGACAATTTGTTACCTTCTCAGTAAGCACTTTTATTACCTTTAATTATTGTGATTAAGGTCATGTGGGTGGTGCCGTGCCTGCTCCTCTTTTTTTTTTTTTTTTTTGGTGTGGCAAGTGGCATTCTCTCCACAACAAAGGATGCCTTCCCTCCCCCCTTCTGAGATGCCAGCACATGGCTGCAGGTCGGCCGATCCCACTGCCAGGCCAGACAACAAAGCTCCTTCCCCGAGACGGTTTTGCCTGGTTTTGGTCTGTGCAGAGTGAGGTCTCATCTCCTGTTCCCAGTGAATTCAGGGACTTGGTCCTGCCTTGGCCAGACAGGCAGCAGGAATGGTTGGGCCATCTACAGCTATGAGCTATGAGCTGTGGCTCAGTGGTAGAGCATCTGCTTGGCATGCAGAAGGTCCCTGGTTCAATCCCTGGCATCTCCAGTTAAAGGGACTAGGCAGGTAGGTGATGTGAAAGACCTCTGCCTGAGACCCTGGAGAGCCGCTGCTTGTCTGAGTAGACAATACTGACTTTGATGGACCAAGAGTCTGATTCAGTATAAGGCAGCTTTACGTGTACGTGTTCATGAGTGATAACTCAGTGGAACCTCCATGTACAGGGGCAGTCTAAAGGGGACAAAACCAGGTGCGCTGCTTATTGCCTATGTGTCCCCCTTGGATATTTGTCCAGTCCAATGAAGCAGTTTTCATGTTCTTATGACTGGCAGTCATTGATTACATGGCGAAGCATGGGAATGCTGTCTGCACCTGCCTTGTAGGATGGGCTGGACTCTGTCATAGAGTCCAATTGCCAAAGAGTCCAATTGCTCCAGGTGAACTGATCTCTATTGACTGGAGATCAGTTGTATTAGCAGGAGATCTCCAGCTAGTACCTGGAGGTTGCGAAGAAAATAGACACCACTGTACTAGTATCAAAGAGATTAGGAAATTAGCACAGGAGCAACGTAAATTAACAAAAGTGCAAAATTATTTATAATCTACTTAATAATACACAAACACATCATAGTGAACATATACAGACATGACCTACAATATGACAAACAATTAAAGTGACAAGTGTACTATAAAGTCAAAAGGATTCAGAATTGTCTCTTGAAAGAGTACAGTGAGTTCCTTGAAATGAGATATCATGTAGTCTTGTAGAAGCCAAGGTCTTGATGAGGATATGGCCGTTTCAAATTCTTAATTAATGATTCTTCATCAGTCCTTCACAACGACAGCTACATAGCTTGTTCCTGTGTTGATGGCACCCGTAGGTTCTCTCAAATTTTCTGTCTGATGTGTAGGTTTTCCCAGTTCTCCTGTCATTGAAAACATTGAGGCGCTTCCCAGAGCAGATGCAGTCTTCCTACCCTTGCACCTTGTAAGCACCTTGTAATCCAAGGGATCACATCATCACTGGCCACTGGCAGGGGATGTTTTTTTTTTCTTTTTGCCAGATCCAGGTTGTGAAACTCATGGGCCTTTGGGGGTGGAGCCTGGGGGGGGGGACAGGGAGCTCACTGGGGTACCATGCCTTAGAGTCCACCCTCCCAAGCATCCCTTTTCTCCAGGGGAACTGATTTCTGTTGTCCAGAGATGAGCTGTAATTCCAGGGGATCTCCAGGTCCCACCTGGAGGCTGGCATCCCTACATCAATGGAGCAGACACCAGGTTGGTTTTTCCACTCCTGCACATGAAGCCAGCTGGGTGACCTTAGGCTAGTCACAGCTCTCTTAGAGCTTTCTCAGCCCCACCTACCTCATAAGATGTCTGTTGTGGGGAGGGGAAGGTGATTGTAAGCCGGTTTGATTCTTCCTTAAGTGGTAGAGAAAGTCGGCATTTAAAAAACAAATCTTCTTCTTCTTCTTCTTCTTCTTCTTCTTCTTCTTCTTCTTCTTCTTCTTATTATTATTATTATTATTATTATTATTATTATTATTATTATTATTATTATTATTATTATTATTATTATTATTATTATTATTTTGGCTGCTTTCCCAGTCCCCGGACTGAAGAGTTCTTTGAAACTGAAGGATACATTGAAGCAAGACAGCATTCTTTGCTGTATGCTAAAAGAGAAATATGTCTCTGTCATGCCCGGCTTTCTTGGAGTGAGGCAGAGCTTTGGGAAGTGCCTGCCAAAATGTCCTGGGGCAACGTCTGAGTCACCCACCAATGCCCCTCTCCATGCGCGGCTCTGGGAAGAGGAAAGAAAGGCAGAGCCCAGGTGTGAGAACAGGAATGGGGGTGTGTGTGATGTGCTCCCCACCCAGAGAAATGATTTATGAATGCATATTTCATGTGGCAGGAGTTATACTGCCAAAGGGACAGTGGTGAGGAACAGTGGGATTTGCTCTGGGGGACGCAACGGCTATGCACAGAGCGCATCTCCTTTTGCAAATTCTGGCAAGTCTCATCAGGACAACCTTGGAGCAGAGGCAGGGGGAGGGGTGGAGAATTTGGATGCTTCCCCCAACCCCCCCCCACTCGATCAGGAGTTGTGGGGAGGCCCCTGTGAAATTGGCCCCGTCTGTGCCAGTGTGTGAACGCTGCTGAAGCCTCAGCCTGTAGGCCTAGTATGCACTCACTGATACTGAACAGTTTGGCTACCTAGTAGGGTTGCCAGGTCCCTCTTCACCACCGGCAGGAGGTTTGGGGGCAGAGCCTGAGGAGGGGGGGTTGGGGAGGGGAGGGACTTCAATGCCATAGAGTCCAGTGGCCAAAGTGGCTATTTTCTCCAGGGGAACTGATCTCTATCGGCCGGAGATCAGTTGTAATAGCAGGAGATCTCCAGCTAGTACCTGGAGGCTGGCAAACTTACCACCTAGGGATGTGGAAAGGGGTATACCTGTAGTCTGAGACACCTGGATGCCTAGGAATGTGCAAAAATGGGAATAAGTTGAGGGATCTTGCTAGATGCCCTTGAAACTGCCCACCAGTATTGTTCGCTACTGCTGGTCCTGCATCCAAGCGAGCCCTAGACAGGAAGCTCTCTTGTCAGGGTGGTGTCCCCTGCCTGGCCTTCTCTCTCAGAGAGAGTACCTGGTCAGCAGCTGAACTCAGCTGGTGCAAAAAGCTCCTCTTCCCCCTTCCCCGTAATCCATACCTGGTGGTTAGCAGAGACCAGCCCCGACAGCGGTGATTAGTGCTCATTCCACGGGGAGGGGTTGTCTCGGCTGGCCACCGGGCACCTGTCCTGTCACGCCTCACACCTGCCTGCCTGCCTTGGCACCTTCACCCTGGCAAACTCCCCTTGTAAACTGCATGAATCAGGCCATAAACCACTGTCCTGCTTGATGCAATGGGGATGAGCCGATGCTTTCTGGGGCACTTCTTGGTCTCAGGGTAGGGTTGCCAACCTCCAGGTACTAGCTGGAGATCTCCTGTTGTTACAACTGATCTCCAGCCAATAGAGATCAGTTCACCTGGAGAAAATGGCTGCTTTGGAAGGTGGATTCTATGGCATTCAAGTCCCTCCCCTCACAAAACCGCACCCTCATCCCCAAAACCTCCCACTGGTGGCGAAGAGGGACCTGGCAACCCTAGTCCTAATACACTGTTTGCATGTATGAGCCTGGTGCTGTACTCTTTGTGTTGACTTGCTCACTCATGTAGCACTATTTACTCCTTTGGTTCTTCAGTTTAGCCTCCAGGTGGTGCCTGGATATCTCCTGGAATTAGAACTGATCTCCAGACTACAGAGATCAGTTTCTCTGGAGAAAATGGCTGCTTAGGAGGGTGGACTCTATGGCATTATACCCCGCGGAGGTCTCTCCCCTCCCCAAACCCCACCCTACCCAGGCTTCACCCCCCAAATCTCCAGGAATTTTCCAACCTGGAGTTGGCAATCAAGAAGAAGAAGAAGAAGAAGAAGAAGAAGAAGAAGAAGAAGAAGAAGAAGAAGAAGAAGAAGAAGAGTTGGTTTTTATATGCTGACTTTCTCTACCACTTAAGGAAGAATCAAACCGGCTTGCAACCACCTTCCCTTCCCCTGCCCTTCTTGTTCCAAGCCAACGTTTCCTACAATGTCCTACATTTCAGGAGGGGCTGTGGCTCAGTAGTAGCATGCAGAAGATCCCTGGTTCAATCCCTGGCATCTCCGGTTAAACAGAATAGGTTGCACATTATGTGAAAGTCCTCTAGCTGAGACTCTGGAGACACACTTCCAGTCTGAGTAGACAGTGATGACCTTGATGGACCAAGGGTCTGTTTAATGAGAAGGGAGCTTCATAGGTGTACATTGGCAAGGCTTTGAGTCCCTGCAGATAGAGTTGCCAGGTCCCCCCAACCACTGGTGGGGGATAGGGGTAGATCCTAGTTGGAAAAGTCCTGGAGATTTGGGGATGGAGCCTGGAGAGGACAAAGACCACAGTGGGGTACAATTCCATACCATCCACCCTCTAAAGCACCCATTTTCTCTAGGGCAACTGATCTCTGTAGTCTGGAGATGAGCTGTAATTAGGGAAGATCCCCAGGTCCCACCTGGAGGCTGGTATCCCTATCTGCAGGACAGCCGCCTGTAGGGCTGTCAACCTCCAGGTAGTAGATGGAGATCTCCTGCTACTACAACTGATCTCCAGTTGATAGAGATCAGTTCCCCTGGAGATAGGGTTGCCAGCTCCAGGTTGGGAAATACCTGGAGATTTTTGGAGTGGAGCCTGAGGAAGGTGGGGTTTGGGGAGGGGAGGGGCTGTGGCGAGGGGAGGGGCTGTGGCTCAGTGGTAGAGCATCTGCTTGGCATGCAGAAGGTCCCAGGTTCAATCCCCGGCATCTCCAGTTAAAGGGACTAGGCGAGCAGGTGATGTGAAAGACCTCTGCCTGAGACCCTGGAGAGCCGCTGCGGGTCTGAGTAGACAATACTGACTTCGATGGGCCAAGGGTCTGATTCAGTAGAAGGCAGCTTCTTGTGTTCAATGCCATAGAGTCCAATTGCCAAAGCGGCCGTTTCCTCCAGGCGAACGGATCTCTGTCGGATCTCTATAATAAGAACAGTCTTATAGAGATGACGCATTTCACCATCCATTAGCTATACTTTGTCATGTAGGATACACTCCTTTTTCCTGGAACATATGTTCTGAGGAATGTAAATCTCACTATAAAAGCTGCCAGAATTTCCAGAGTTTGGCCAGTAATTGAAGAAGCATGACGCGAAATGGGGACTAATACTGGAATCTCATATTCCTGGCTTTTGGATCTATGAAGACTTATCTATAAGACTGTTCTTATTCACAGTATCTACTTTTTTGTATATCACATACCTTGTACCATACTGATTTGACATTGTGTTTTGTTTTACTTTCATTCCCTTTTGGGATAGATTGTGCTTTGCTTGTAATATTTACATTGCCTTGTATTCTTGCATTGTTTGCATAAATAATTCAGCAATTATTTCATTGGATATTACTTGATGTTGATATATGCCATTAGTGCCTTTTTTTAGTACCTGCAGGTTGGCAACCCTACTGGCAACCCTAGCTGCCAAGTTGTCAGCAGGAGCCTCGCTAGACTCCTGGCTGTTTCTCTTGTCCTACAGCCTCTGCTCCACAGGGACTGCTACTTGAAATCAACACCCGCCTGTCTTCTAACGGGCAAGAGGCCTTCCAGACCTGCCTGGGGTTTGGTAGGCACCTGCTTCCCCTCTTTTGGCACACACATCTGTTGCCAAATTGGTACTTGTTCTACCAGCTGAGTTGTGCGATTGGGATCGGGCCTGGAGGGGAAGGAGAAAGGGAAAGGTGCCCAAAGGATTCGGAGCCGCTCGGTGCAGGAACGCTCCTGCAAGGGGAATGTGATGCAAATCCGCTGGGGAGTGAACGGTAAGCCTGCAGCCTGGGAGCCGGAACTCTGCCCCAACATGCACTGCTTTGGCAATCCTGACTTCCCTTTCTAGGCTGTGAATCTGGCCAGGGTCGAGGCTGGGTAGGGTTACCAACCTCCAGGTGGTGGCTGGAGCTCTCCTGGTATTACAACTGATCGCCAGCCGATAGGGATCAGTTCCCCTGGAGAAAATGGCCACTTTGGAAAGTGGGCTTTATGGAATTCGACCCATTGAAGTCCCTCCCCTCCCTAAATCCCCCCCTCCTCGGGCTCCACCCCCAAAATCTCCTGGTATTTCCCAACCCGGAGCTGGCAACCCTAGGAGCAACCTCTGCATGTTGTAGCGTTGGCAATGGGACTCTATGGCATTGAAAGCCCCTCCCCAAGCCCCACCCTCCTCAGGCGCTGCCCCCCAAACCTCCTGCCAGTGGCAAAGAGGGACCTGGCAACCTTACCAACAACACACACGTCCACGTGGGGTGACACAAATGTTGCTCACCTCCTCCACGGTTTCTCTCAATTCTGCAGTGCACCACTGACATCATAACTCAGAAAGCAGGATTGATTCAAAACAAGGTTTACTTGACAAAAAAAACAACACAAGTGTTTGCTTCCTTAGGAATAAAACGCAGGTACCACCCTGGCAGTAGTCCAAGAGGCCCTGGCTTTGATGGGTGAGGAGAACCCTGCTCCAACCTCTCTCTCCTTGGCAGCAGCGGATGCTTCAAAGACACACCCACACGGGGCCTGCGTTGCCTGGGCCAGGAGAGGTCTGGGCAGGGGCATCAGCCGTTCGTGCGCTCTCCAGCCAGGTATGCTTTTGCAAGGTTCGCGGGCACAATCTGCGCACTTGCCACCAGTGAGATTTTCCACACAACGCATAGTTAATTTGTGGAACTCCCTGCTAGTCAAAATGGATACTAGTCATGATGCATGCCTATTCTCTCCAGGATCAGAGGAGTGTGCCTATTATATTAGGTGCTGTGGAACACAGGCAGGATAATGCTGCTGCAGCTGTCTTGCTTGGGGCTTCCTAGAAGCACCTGGTTGGCCCCTGTGTCAACAGACTAAGAACATAAGAAAGGCCCTGCTGGATCAGACCAAGGCCTATCAAGTCCAGCAGTCTGCTCACACAGTGGCCAACCAGGTGCCTCTAGGAAGCCACAAAGACGATGACTGCAGCAGCACCATCCTGCCCGTGTTCCACCGAACCCAAAATAATAGGCGTGCTCCTCTGATACTAGAGAGAACAGGTATGCAGCATGACCAGCATCCATTCCAGCTAATAGCCATGAATACCCGTCTCCTCCATGAACATGTCCACTCCCCTCTTAAAGCCCTCCAAGCTGGCAGCCATCACCACATCCTGGGGCAGCGAGTTCCACAATTTAATTAATTTTACTGCTGGACTTGATGGGTCTTGGTCTGATCCAACATGGCTTCTCTTATGTTCTTATGAGGAGAGGGCTATTCATGGCTGCTAGTCAAAATGGATACTAGTCATGATGCATACCTATTCTCTCCAGGATCAAAAGAGCATGCCTATTATACTAGGTGCCGTGGAACACAGGCAGGATGGTGCTGCTGCAGTTGTCTTGTTTGTGGGCTTCCTAGAGGCACCTGGTTGGCCACTGTGTGGACAGACTCCTGGACCTGATGGGCCTCGGTCTGATCCAGCATGGCCTTTCTTATGTTCTTAAGGCTTATCGCACCCAGTCCAGGGAACGTTCCTGAACCCTTTATAACACGGAACGTTCCTTCCCCCCTGCACCACATTTTCCGCGTTTTGGTCATGAAACCGTTTTGGAAGCATATAAAGCCTGCAATATCCCAAAACAGTTTTATGACAATTTAAAAACTACCCCGTTCCCATAACGTTCTAGCCTTGGGTGCGATAACTCTCAGACGCTTTGAGGACCCTTCCCTCTGCCCACGGCCACTTTTCCCAGCTGCCTCTAGTCAATCTTTTATTTGCTTGCATCCTCCATTTTTTTTTTAATCGCCCTCTGCTTTTGCTATCATTGGGTCAAAGGGAGGCTTGTTTGTTGAGACAAAGGGGAGAGGGTGGAAGAGAGCAGGCTACAGGATCCCAGATGGGACCATTTCAGCTGTGCACGCTCCTTTTGATTGGTTTGTGCTTGGACTGTACCGTCACTTAAACATGATTGTATTGCCAAGCATCCCCCCCCCATCACATTGGGGAATTGTCTGCTCTCAGCCTAGCCTCAACGGGAATTTCATGTTTTTGGAGGGGGGAAAAAACCCTTTCTTAACCTCCAAACCATCACAGCGAGGCGAGCATTCCTGGCAGCCTCTGGTAATTGGAGAAATAAAAGTGTACGCTTGCAAAAAAAAAAACCCTTTATTTAAACCATGATAACTTGTAGTGCACCCCCCCCCCAATCTCTAGGCAGAAGGGCTTTCCCTATTCTGCCTCTGGGTCCCGATTGATTGCAAGACCCCTCTGTTTTTCCCAACCACCCAACTTCTAGGGCACCTTCCCCCCCCCCCATTAGTTTCACTAGTCGGTTACAATGCAATCTGATTAGAGAGTTCTGTGTGTGCACAAAGGTTTGTGTGCGTGCGAGAACTAGAGGCGTTGGGGGAAAACGTGAGCCCATTGTCCTATCGTCCTGTTGCAACGACGATGCCGCGCAGGCGCACCAAAATGCCGAGGGGGGGAAGTAGAGGGGAACCCAAGCAACATTACGATTACGTGTTGCTCCCTCCACACACCCCTCTCTCTTGTGCGCACGCTATTTTGTTGGAGGTGCGCTCTGAAAGCAGACGTTTCAGAGACGTTAGAACGGGCAGGAGTGCGGGGGGAGAATTGGAACTCGCATCCAGGACAAACGCTTTTAAGGTATTTTCCACACGTTTTCTGGACTGGGTGCGATAAGCCTCCGAATGTTCCAGCCCATTCTCAAGAGAGAGGAGGTCCAGGGAACGCGGTGTGCCCACGCCTGTTGGCCGAGGCTGACCATTTGGGTATTCGCTTCCCTTGAAGTGAGCCACAGAGGCGCCGATGGCACCCCAGGGTCTAGACGTGCTGCTCTGGGTCAGGAGAGTGTCCTTCCAGGAATCAGCAGTGAGCGCTTGAGGTGCTGTTGGCCCAGGCTGGGAAGTGGCCCAGATCGAACAAGGGGTAGGCCCAGGTGTTGATGGCCAGAGTGATGGTCAGCACCCCCAACACGTTCAGCATGCAGCCGGCCTTGACCTGAGGGCGGAAAGGAAGTGCTTTAAGGAAACAGCAGATAGCCTTAGTAGCTAAAAAAACCCTCCATGTCCAGCAGCAGTCTACCTCTGGTTGTCAGATGCTGGGAGAAGAAGAAGAGTTGGTTTTTATATGCCGACTTTCTCTACCACTTAAGGGAGAATCAAACCAGCTTACAATCACCTTCCCTTTCCCTCCCCACAACAGACACCCTGTGAGGTAGGTGGGGCTGAGAGGGCTCTAAGAGCTGTGACTGGCCCAACGTCACCCAGCTGGCTTCATGTGGGGAATCAAACCGGAGTGGGGAAACCAACCCGGTTCACCAGATTAGCCGCCGCCACTCATGTGGAGGAGTGGGGAATCAAACCGGTTCCCCAGATCAGAGTCCACTGCTCCAAACAACCGCTCTTAACCACTACACCACGCTGGAGTTCCAGTCCCTAGGTGCTGGGCTAGACACACCTTGGATCCAACCCAAACTTGCCAGGAGTTAGGTTTTTTATAATCTAGAGGACAACTCCTTCCTCGGAGGCAGGATGCTGCCCAGTGACCCCCCCCCAGGTGAGCAGCAAGGAATGGTGGTGACCAGGGGAGAGGGAGGGGAAATGGTGCCAGATGTGAGCGCGGGTGGGTAGGGTTGCCAACTTCCAGGTACTAGCTGGAGATCTGCTATTACAACTGATCTCCAGCTGATAGAGATCCACCTTTTCTCCACCTGGAGAAAAGGGCTGCTTTGGCCATTGGACTCTATGGCATTGAAGTCCCTCCCCTCCACAAACCCCGCCCTCCTCAGGCTCCACACCCTAAAAACCTCCCGCCAGTGGTAAAGGGGGAGTAGGGGGAAAAACTCTGCACTTTCCTGTTTACATGGTGACAAACTCCCACTCTGAGGATGCTCTTCCAGGAAGGATTGTACCAAAGCAGATTTGGGAAAACGGGCAGTGAAGGTGGGGGAAAACCTAAAGGATGGACAAGTGGAGAAGCCTCCCCCCTCCCCCCCAAAAAAGCTACAGTTTGGGGGAAGGTGGAGCCAATGCTCCCTGTGGAAGCAGTCCCTACTGTTTTGACTCTTGGAAACAGCAAAGCCAAGCGCATGCTCACCATGTCGATGACTCGGAGTTGCCCATAGGAGAAGACAATGGCGTTGGGAGGGGTCGCCACCGGGAGCATGAACGCCAGGGAGGCAGAGAGTGTGCACGGCAGCATTACGTACAAAGGGTGAAGGCAGATTGCCTGAGCCTGGGGGAAGAAGACAGAGATCCTTGACAGATTTTCACCAGATAGACTCTCTCTCTCCCCCCTCCCTCTCCCCACTCCCTCCCTCCTTCTCCCCTAGCACTAGTTACCCCTTTTGTCCTCTCTATGCTTGAATTGACTTGAGAGCCATGACTCAGAAGGAACCCTACATCCATCTGGAGGCACTGGACTCTATGTGCCAATCACCTCCCTGTTTGTGTGTTTCCCTTCCCCTCCCCACAACAGACACCCTGTGAGGTAGGTGGGGCTGAGAGAGCTTCAAGAGAGCTGTGACTAGCCCAAGGTTTACCCAGCTGGCTTCCTGTGTAGGAGTGGGGAAACAAATCCAGTTCTCCAGATTAGCCTCCGCCGCTCATGTGGAGGAGTGGGGGAATCAAACCCAGTTCTCCAGATTAGAGTCCACTGCTCCAAACCACCGCTCTTAGCCACGACACCATGCTGGCTCTCACTTACCATGGAAGCCAGGATAGGCAGAAAGAGGGTGGTCGTGGCCACGTTGCTGGTACACTCGGTGAATACGGCAACCAAGAGGCACAAGACGAAAGTGATGGCCGAGTGAGGGATGCTTTGCAGAGGGGTCAGCTTGCTCCCCAACCACGTGGACAGGCCAGAAGCCTGGGAGGGGGGAAGGGGGGGGGAGAAAGCTTCAGTGCAGCAGCAAAAGGGGAGGGGCACTCAGGGGCATGGGTCTTGCACCTAAGTTCTACATAGGGTTGCCAACTTCCAGGTAGTACTGGAGATCTCCTGCTATTACAACTGATCTCCAGCCAATAGGGATCAGTTCCCCTGGAGAAAATTGGCCGCTTTGGCAATTGGACTCTATGGCATTGAAGTCCCTCCCCTTCCCAAACCCCACCCGCCTCAGGCTTCGACCCAAAAACCTCCCACCAGTAGTGAAGAGTAGGGTTGCCAGGTCCCCACTCACCTTCGGTGGGAGGTTTCTGTCAAGAGTTTGAGTGGCCGAAGGCTCCTTGCGAGGCGGCACGTGCATGATTGCCCGCCAGCCCTCAGCTGGTCAGCGGGCAGAGGGGCACATTATCGGAGGTTTGCCTGCCACCAGCGGGCACCTGGCAACCCTATTTCTACAACATAGAATGGGGTCCCCAACATGGTGCCCAATGACACCTTTCCTGGAACCCGTGAAGCTAGGGTTGCCAGGTCCCTCTTTGCCACTGGTGGGAGGTTTTTGGGTCGGAGCCTGAGGAGGGTGGGGTTTGGGAAGGGGAGGGACCTCGATGTCATAGAGTCCAATTGCCAATCCAGCAATTTTCTCCAGATGAACTGATCTCTATTGGCTGGAGATCAGTTGTCATATCAGGAGCTCTCCAGCTAGTACCTGGAGGTTGGCAAGCCTACGTGAAGCGCTTTTTGAAAGTGGGTGGGGCCAGGTGGGCTTTTGCCCAGCAAGGCTTCTGTTTGGCCATTGGAGATTTGTTTGGCTGTGCAGATTTTTAAAATGCTGCTTTGGCAGCAGCGGCCACCACAGCACAAGGAGCTTCACTATGTCACTGAAAGTAAACTGTGGCAGCCATTGTACGGCTGGCTCTGCCTCCTGCAACTATTTTGTGGCAGCCAGTTTGTGGCTGCGCCCACCAAGCTGTGTCAGAAAGCTGTGGCAAAGGTGCCCACAGGCTCAAAAAGGTCGGGGACCCCTCACCTAGAAACATGAGTACATGAATCTGCCTTATACTGAATCAGACCCTTGGTCCATCAGTAGGGTTTCCAACCTCCAGGTACTAGCTGGAGATCTCCTGCTAATACAACCGATCTCCAGCCGATAGAGATCAGTTCACCTGGAGAAAACGGCCACTGGCAATTGGAGTCTATGGCATTGTAGTCCCTCCCCTCCCCAAACCCCGCCCTCCTCAGGCTCCGCCTCCAAAACCTCCCGCTGGTGGCGAAGAAGGACCTGGCAACCTTATCTACCACTAAGCCACAGCCCCTCTGCTCTAGCACTTCTCTGTATTGCACTAGTCAGCTCGAAGGTGGGGAAGGGCCCTGACTCACAGCGAAGGATTGGCCTCCCCAGTTTCCTCCATCCCCCTTCCTTTCAATCCAATCCGCTGAGCAAGCACCAACCCGCCCAGGTGTCTCCAGGCTGATCTGGTGCTGCTGTGCTGCTCGGCTACCCCCTGGTGCTTAGCTGTGGTCACTGCTGATGCATCTAGGCCAGGAAGGAAACAGTCGGGCAGCCCCAATGGGTGCTCCTCTCTGGGGTTGCCAGGTCTCCCTTCGCCACCGGCGGGAAGTTTTTGGGGCGGAGCCTGAGGAGGGGTTGTGGCTTAGTGGTAGAGCCTCTGCTTGGAATGCAGAAGGTCCCAGGTTCAATCCCCGGCATCTCCAATTAAAGGGTCCAGGCAAGTCGGTGGTGTGAAAGACCTCTGCCTGAGACCCTGGAGAGACGCTGCTGGTCTGAGTGGACCATACTGATTTTGATAGACCAAGGGTCTGATTCAGTAGAAGGCAGCTTCATGTGAGGGTGGGGTTTGGGGAGGGGAGGAGCCATTTTATCCAGGGGAACTGATCTCTATCGGCTGGAGATCAGTTGCAATAGTGGGAGAACTACAGCTACTACCTGGAGGTTGGGGAGAAAAACGGCACCTCTGTACTCGTACCAAAAGGTTTACTACCTGGAGGTTGGCAACCCTACTCCTCTCCCTTCTTTCCTGGGAGGTGGCTGACTTTGGAGAGGAAAGGGAGAGCCCTGGTTCTCCCCAAGGAAAGGGTTTCCCCGAGCAAAAGCGGCCAAAGGAATTACCTCGCTGCCTTTGGCCAAGGCAAAGCCGCCTCCCAAGAGGATGACGATGTTCCAGGGCATCTTCCGGTTGACCGTCTGCCAGTCCAGGAGGGATGGGGGGACTTGGATCTGCTGGGCCCTGTCTGAAATGAAAAACAAAAACAAAACAGTTAGCCATCTTAGATACCTAAGGATGCCAGCCTCCAGGTTGGACCTGGGGATCCTGGAGATCCCCCGGAATTACAGCTCACCTCCAGACCTCAGAAACCAGTTCCCCTGGAGAAAATGGATGCTTTGGAGGCTGGACTCTGTGCCATTGTACCCCACTGAGGTCCCTGTCCTCCCTAGGCTCCATCCACAAATCTCCAGATGTTTCCCACCCTGGAGCTGGAACCCCGACGCCTCCATCCCCAGCTGGTGGCCAGGGGGGACCTGGCAACCCTAAGCCCACCCCAGTCCCTGCTGTGCAGCTTGCTGACCTCCTTGCTGGGCTCCGCCTTGGGAACAACATCTGGGCACCTCAGAGGGAATCAGGAATAGCAGCAGAGAGATGAAGATGACCACGGTAGCATCTGTGACGTAGCTGTGAGAGAAATGGAAGAAAAAGAAGAAGATGAAGAGTTGGTTTTTACGTGCCGACTTTCTCTACCACTTAAGGAAGAATCAAACTGGCTTACAATCACCTTCCCCTCCCCACAACAGAGACCCTGTGAGGTAGGTGGGGCTGAGAGAGCTCTAAGAGAACTGTGACTAGCCCAAGGCTGTATGGGAGATATAAGAAAATTCCATACTCTCCCAGGGTGTGTAAATGTGCCCTGGGGGTGGGGGAGATTGAAAGTATTGACCATATGCTCTTGTATTGTTCATTTTCTTGTGAAATTGGTGCGGTCCTTTTAGATCCCTTTCTCTCAAATCATGTAGATCAAGCTGATGATAGTAAGATCAAATTGTTGTTATCCTCCCAAGATTCTGAGACTATTGAATCTGTGGCTAAATTTTTTGATGAAATTGTTAAGAAACAGAGGTTAAATGATGTTTAGAGGGTTGGTTTTATTTGATCGACTGCTTGATGGTATGCCAATAAAGGTATTGAAATTTGACTAGCCCAAGGTCACCCAGCTGGCTTCGTGTGTAGGAGTGGGGAAACAAATCCAGTTCACCAGATTAGCCTCCGCTGCTCATGGGGAGGAGTGGGGAATCAAACCCGGTTCTCCAGATCAGACTCCACCGCTCCAAGCCACCGCTCTTAACCACTACACCATGCTGGCTCTCCGTAGAATCTGCTGAATGGGGATGGAGATGAGGCCAGGGCGTCCAATGAGCATACTGGGGATGGGGCGAAACATCTGCACTGATGTGGATAACAGCAAAAGCACCCCCTATAGCAGTGCTCTGGGCGTAGCTGATTTATAGTGATGGTGCACCCAGTTATTTCTTGAAGGGTCCCTTTGTTCTGAACTGCAGTCCCCACTTTCTGCATAACTAGAGAGGAGAAATGCAGCCGCCGCCCCCAGCGCAAGGTGACATTTATGCACTGTAAAACACCCTTGAGTAGGGATGCCAGCCTCCGGGTGAGACCTGGGGATCCCTTGGAAGTACAGCTCATCTCCAGTCTACAGAGATCAGTTCCCCTGGAGAAAATAGATACTTTGGAGGGTGGACTGTATGACACTGAATCCCATTGAGGTCCCTGCCCTCCCCAGGCTCCATCTCCAAATCTCCAGGAGTTTCCCGACCTAGATCTGGCAACCCTAACCCACCCCCCATCTCCCATCGGTGGCCAGGGGGGGACCTGGCAATCCCACCCTTGAGCATGTTCCTGTGTGTCCAGGTCGCCCCCAAAGAAGAAGAGGAAGAGTTGGTTTTTAGATGCCAACTTCCTCTACCTTTTAAGGAGAATCAAACCAATTTAAAATCTCCTCTCCTTCCCTTCCCCACAACAGACACCTCGTGAGGTAGGTGGGGCTGAGAGAGTTCAGAGAGAACTGTGACTAGCCCAAGGTCACCTAGCAGGCTTCATGTGGTAAGAGTGGGGAAACCAGCCCGGTTCACTAGATTAGAGTCTGCTGCTCATGTGGAGGAGTAGGGAATCAAACCTGGTTCTCCAGACTAGGCAGAAATGTCTCCTGCATTTCTGATGGGATGGTTCTTGGGGGGGGGGGGTCTTCCGTGTGCCCAGAATGGATTTAACCCCCCTCCCATGACTACAACGGCTGAAGAAAATATCACTGGCACAGGAAGCCAAAGATACCCCCCTCCCCATGACCCTCACCCTGGAGAGGCTGGATGCGGATAGGGGACTTCATTGGGGTGGGTGGGGAGCCACAGCATAACCTCTAACCTTTTCCCTCCTACGGCAAAGGCAAGATTTGCCCAGCCTGGCATGAAACCAGGTTCCCTGGTAAACCAAAGCAACACCAGGATGACGAAAAGGACGAGGACGGTGATCTCAGAGAACTTCATTGGGCCCAGCGCCCGGTGCTCGATCCTGATCACATTGTAGGCCTCTTTCAACCTCAATTTCTCTGACTCAGTTGCGCCGCAGCCAAAGTTCTTCCGGAAGCTGGGGAAGGGAAGAGCAGAGGTGCATCAGACGTGCCACGGATGATCTGCTGAGTTCCCTGAGCTGGTTTCGGAATTGCAGAGGTCCATTTGCTCCGCTACCACAGAATCTCTGCAACCTGTGCCCAAGGCCTGTATAGGATGCTGGACACATAGGATTGAGAGAAATAAAAGGGCCACACAATTTACAGGAGATAAAAATAAGGCCAAGGCCAATGGTGCAAAATAGGTAAAAAGATTTTTTATTACTCAGAATAGAAATTCTCTATGACCATTTATGCATGGTAATTAGCAGCGCATTCCAGGCTGAATTGCCCCGCATATTAAAAAAAAAAAATTCACGCTGAACCGTCATTCCGGAAGTGACTGTGAAGCGGGCGCATACCTGCTTCACATTACTTAAGAGCCCCTCTAACGCGACCTTTGGTGTTTGCTCCACTCCCACCGCAAAGAATCTCCTGAAGGAACCATGCAAAACGAGCGGCATGTTAGCTATGCACATGCTAATGGCTATGCAAACAGGAACGAAGGAGCAGGCGAGTGGGGGTGGTGGAATTTCTCCTTTTGTGTCGGGACAGTGAATAGGCATTTTTTAAGTTGCATTTTAAAAAAGAGCTGTGAGTGAGCATCAAAGCTGACCATGCATAAATAGCCTATGTGTTTCACCCAAGGGGCTTCTTCAGGGGGAATCCGTAGTTATGGCAGTAGTGCTTCAAATAAGCATAAATTCTGTAGCCAACAGAATTTATGCTCATTTGAAGGTGAAACGCATAGGGAATTTCTATTCTGAGTAATACAAAATCTTGTTATCTATTTTGCACCATTGGCCTTGGCCTTATTTTTATCTCCAGACACATAGGGTTGCCAGCTCCGGTTTAAGAAATACCTGGAGATTTTTGGGGTGGAGCCTGAGGAGGGCGAAGATTGAGGAGGGGAAGGACTTCAATGGGGTATAACACCATAGAATCCACCTCCCAAAGAGGCCACTTTCTCCAAGTGAATCGATCTCTGTTGCCTAGAGATCAGCTGCAATAGTGGGCGATCTCATCCACCACCTGGAGGTTGGCAATCCTATGGACACAACAGAAGGTGCCATGAAGCCCAACGGGCTAGGAGAGGACCAGGATGTCCCTCTCTTGCTAGGGATGCCTTTCCTAAACCCAGGTGAACATGCACGCAGGGAGATGCTGCCTCTGGAAGGAACCCCACCGCTAGGGTTACCAACCACCGGGTACTAGCTGGCAATCTCCTGCTATTACAACTGATCTCTGACTGAAAGAGAACAGTTCCCCTGGAGAAAATGGCCGCTTTGGCCATTGGACTCTATGGCATTGAAATCTCTCCCCTCCCCAAACCCCGCCCTCCTCAGGCTCCGCCTCAAAAACCTCCTGCCAGTGGCAAAGAGGGACCTGGCAACAGTACACACCGTCCAGCATCTCCGCACTGGCTCAGGTGCACCCCTCGGTGAGTCTGAGCCCTTGAGTCTGGAAGGATTTTCCAGCCGGCACTACAGAGACCATAGACTCACTCAAAGCCCAGGAACATCAGGAACAGCCACAGCCAGGACAGCACCAGAAGAATTATCATGGCCGGGAAAGCAAAACCGAACCAGGAGGCAAAGTTCACCACGTTGTCGTTGTTGCGAAACAGCCTAGCAAGAAAAAGTGATCCTTGTCACCAGCGGTCAAGGAAAGGGTGCAGTTTTCAGTCATCCCTTTATCTTTCAGGGGAACACTGAAAGATAAAGCCATTCTTCACCCCTGGATTATCTGATCCCGATGCCTATTGACCAGGCCCCTGATTTTCATGAGCCAAGAAACATCTGATTGAAAAGAGCCAATCCACACATTATCGTTTTTCAGATGTAAACCTAAGATGGTTTCTTGAGAATGTAATGGTTGGAAACAACAGATTTGTGTTTGCAAACACGTGTGTCGAGCTCATGCATCATTCATTGTGTGTGTGTAAAGTGCCGTCAAGTCGCAGCTGACATATGGCAACAGGGTTGCCAGCTCAGGGTTGTGAAATAACTGGAGATTTCAGGGGTGAAGCCTGAGGAGGGCAGGGTTTGGAGAGGGGAGGGACTTCAATGCCCTAGAGTCCAATGGCCAAAGCGGCCATTGTCTCCAGGGGAGCTTATCTCTGTAGCCTGGAGATCTGTCGTAATAGCGGGAGATCTCCGGCCACCACCTGGAGGTTGGCAAACCAATATGGCAACCCAGTAGGGTTTTCAAGGCAAGAGACTAACAGAGGTGGTTTGTCATTGCCTGGATCTGCATAGCAACCCTGGACTTCCTTGGTGGTCTCCCACCTAAGTACTAAACAGGGCCAACCCTGCTTAGCTTCTAAGATCTGCCAAGTTCAGACTAGCCTGGGCCATCCAGGTAAAAGGTAAAGGTAAAGGTCCCCTGTGGAAGCACTGGGTCATTCCTGACCCATGGGGTGACTTCACATCCCAACGTTTACTAGGCAGACTTTGTTTATGGGGTGGTTTGCCAGTGCCTTTCCCAGTCATCTTCCCTTTACCCCCAGCAAGCTGGGTACTCATTTGACTGACCTAGGAAGGCTGGAAGGCTGAGTCAACCTTGAGCCGGCTACCTGAACCCGACTTTCCGTCGGGATCGAACTCTCAGGTCGTAGCAAAGTTTTGGACTACAGAACTGCAGCTTCCCACTCTGCGCCATGGGGCTCCTCATTATTCATTACATGGCCCAAATAAGGGTGGTAGCAGTTCAAAGAGGGAGCCAAGTTTGCTTTTCAATGGCTCAGCCCTGAATGGAGTAAAACGATGAGGGAGACGAAGCGTCAGGCTATTCTCCTGGCTATGGTTTCACTTGGCCCCAGAGCTTTCTTCAGCCCCTTCAATACTCACTCATCCAACTGTCCCTTGAGAACCAGGTTAGGGGTGGTGCCTGTTAGGGTTGCAATCCCACCGATGCTGGCTGAGTAACACACCGCAAGGCTCATTCCTTTGCAAAGAGTCAGATGCTTCTGTTCAAGCTGCTGTTGGTTGACTGGCTCCTTCTCTTTCTCCACGGCCACCACGCTTTCATAAGCTGTGGGGGAAGCCAGGCAGAAGATTGGCTGAGCCGGCATGGGATGAGAGCAGAGGTCTGGTAAAGGTCAGGGCCTTTGGTAGGCAGAAGGGGAGGGCTTTGGGGCAAGCCCCCTCCCTTGAAACAGCCTGCCCTTGCAGGGTGGGCGTGAGGATAAAATGGGAAAGCTCCCAGAATGGTAAGCTGAGGAATTTAAGGAAGGACGGACCATTTAAGGAACTACGTTCCATGTTCTTACTTGGACACCCTGTGTGCGCATAAAGTGCCATCAAGAGCAGCTGACCCCAGCAAGGGGCTTTCAAGGCAAGTGAGAAGCAGAGGTGGTTTGCCATGGCCTTCCTCTGCAGAGCCTTCCTCAGTGGTCTCCCTTCCAAGTTGCCAACCTCCAGGTATTGTTGGAGAAGGTAGCACGTGGCTCAATAGTAAAACTAAAGTAAACCCAAATTGGGATATATGTATGAAAAGAACTGCAAGGGTGAATAATTCTATACCAAAACAATATTAATACACCAACATCAAATAATTAGCATACATCAAATAATGCACAGGAGCTTGAGGGAGGTCATATAATCTGTGTTGGAATACACACGGAAACCTCAAACTACAAACAAGGTGAAAAAGGATACAATGTATACAATGTTACAATGTATAAGCCTCAAACAAATTAAAAAAATGGATACAGTAAAGAAAAGTTGAAACAAACCTCACCAGGCTTATATACAATGTATTTAAAGGTGGAAACAAAAGCCTCACCGGACTGAAGCCTCACCGGGCTGTTAAGGGGGGTGGCTTACATTTTCTTTCCCATCATCCTGCACATTTACGTAAGAATCTTCCTTACAGTCAGTTTTTACAATTGAAGAGCAACTCTTCCAACACGGATGACTTTCTTGCAGCAGCGAGAAACCATACTCAAGATCTTCGATCCAGATCCTATCCTGAACCAGTCGTCACTAAAGCTTTCTACAGGGCAGCATCCTTGAATCACAGTGAACTCATATCTCCTAAGCCTCCTTCCCATATCGACAAGAAATTGACAGCTTCTTTTACTTTTACACATCTTTCCTATGATATTAAAAAAATCATTCAGAAACATTGGCATGTCATTGACCACATTTCGGGTTGTGACCAATTTCCAATTCTAGGTTTAAAAAAGACTTCTGCTTTAAGAGACCATCTCATCAAAACTGACACTATGATGGCTAGACCTCGTATCACTGCACATGGGCATTTTAAATGCAATGGCTGTGCAGCTTGCCTATATAGCCTATCAGTTAAACAAGTGACTTCACTTGATGGCAAATTCCAATACACCTTAAAACAATTCTCTAACTGTGCATCATCTTGTGTTGTCTATGCCCTTCTTTGTTCATGTACAGTCCCAAAAATGTACATCTGCTGTACACTCCACCAGGTCCGTTTGCGCATTGGTGAACATCGTGCTAGGGTCAGGGCTCTTACTTTAGATGCGCCCATTATCAGCCATTTTGTTAGCCACGGAAATACTGACCGTGACATCAAGTTCTTTGTCTTGTGGCAATATCGGCCAAAACCCTCTCAGGCTCAAGATGTAAAAAAGATTCTCAACTGTCAAGAGAGACGCTTCATCTTTCTCTTCAAAACTCTAGCCCCCATTGGCCTTAATACTGAATTTGATCTCTCTTGTTTCTTATAGTTCTTTACAGTTTCTTACAGACCCTGTCCCTTTAACACACTGTTCTATCTCAACATCCAGCCCACACCTGTTCCTATTTCAACTTGGTTCTCAGCATTTGCCTCCAGACCTCTTGGCAACGACAGATCATCCCATACATATTTTCCTTTCTTCTCTCATAGGGTAAGTGCTTTCAGTGGCATAGCACTGCACACATGTACTTCCTTGGATTTTATCTTATAACAACTAGCCTTATTATGTTCCAGGAATATTCTCAATATGAGTCTCCCTCTTGGAAGAGAAAAATAATTTACAAAGCAGTGGGTAAGCTTTGGCATTCCACTTGGTCATCATTGTTTTTTAAACTAGTATAGTCATTTCTTTACTACAAGCCTCTGTTTATTATATTTAGATTCATTGCAACTTCAGTGAAGGAATGGTGGTTCCTTTAATCCATTACGTGGTCGGCAAGCTGATGAAGGATTTCGAAATGCGTCCTTGCTTTGTACCCACCTGTTCATCCACCGGCTCAGGTTTTCTTTGTGTTGAATTATGGACTATGACTTTGAGCTTTTGCACCAATTATTTCATTTGTTCTTATAATAACAGCCCGGTGAGGCTTTTGTTTCCACCTTTAAATACATTGTATATAAACCTGGTGAGGCTTGTTTCAACTTTTCTTTACTGTATCCATTTTTTTCAGTTTGTTTGAGGCTTATACATTGTAACATTGTATACATTGTATCCTTATTCACCTTGTTTGTAGTTTGAGGTTTCCGTGTGCATTCCAACACAGATTATATGACCTCCCTCAAGCTCCTGTGCATTATTTGATGTATGCTAATTATTTGATGTTGGCGTATTAATATTGTTTTGGTATAGAATTAATCACCCTTGCAGTTCTTTTCATACATATATCCCAATTTGGGTTACTTTAGTTTTACTATTGAGCCTCGTGCTGCCTTCTCCAACAACCTCCAGGTATTAGCTGGAGATCTCCTGGGATTACAACTGATCTCTAGCTGACAGTGATCAGTTCACTGGAGAAAATGGCCACTTTGGAAGGTAGATTCTATGATATTATAACCCCATTGAAGTCCCTCCTCTCCCCTAACCCTGCCCTCCTCAGGCTCTGCCCCAAAAATCTCCAGGTATTTCCCAACCCAGAGCTGCAAACCCTACTTTCAAGCACCAACCCTGCTTAGCTTCTGAGATCTGACAAGATTGTGCTATATCTTCCCTCCCTTAAAACAGCCTACTGGCCTACATACGTTTACTTGAGCAGCAGGCCACACTGACATGTTGGGGTTTACTTCTTTGTACTTGCTCAGTTGGCTAAACCTGGAAGCTAAGCAGGGTCAGTCTTGGTTAGCCTTTGGATGGGAGATCACCAAGGAGGTCCAGGAATTCCATGCTGGCCATAATTAGACAAGGAATAGAGAATAAAACTGTTGATATCATACTGCCCTGGTACAAATCTATGGTGAGACCACACTTGGAATACTGTGTACAGTTCTCGTCACCACACCTAAAAAAGGATATTGCAGAGCTTGAGAAGGTGCAGAAAAGAGCAACCAAAATGATTAGGGGACTAGAGCAACTGTCCTATGGGGAGCGGTTAAGACACTTAGGGCTGTTTAGCTTGGAAAGAAGGTGGCTGAGCGGAGACATGATAGAGGTCTTTAAAATTATGCATGGTTTGGAGAGAGTGGACAGGGAGAAGTTTTTCTCCCTCTCCCATAATACTAGAACACGGGGTCATCTGCTAAAGCTGGAGGGTGAGAGATTCAAAACAGATAAAAGGAAGTATTTTTTCACACAATGCATAGTTAAATTGTGGAACTCCCTGCCCCAGGATGTGGTGATGGCTGCCAGCTTGGAGGGCTTTAAGAGGGGAGTGGACATATTCATGGAGGAGAGGGGTATTCATGGCTATTAGTTAGAATGGATACTAGTCATGCTGCATACCTATTCTCTCTAGTATCAGAGGAGCATGCCTATTATTTTGGGTGCGGTGGAACACAGGCAGGATGGGGCTGCTGCAGTTGTCTTGTTTGTGGCTTCCTGGAGGCACCTGGTTGGCCCCTGTGTGAACAGACTGCTGGACTTGATGGACCTTGGTCTGATCCAGCAGGGCCTTTCTTATGTTCTTATGTTGCTTTGCAGAGGCAGGCAATGGGGAACGACCTCTGTTTGTTTCTTGCCTTGAAAACCTTACAGGGTCATCATAAGTTGGCTGCAACTTAATGGCCAATAAATAAATAAATAAATAAATAAAGAGGGACAAGATTGAGAGGTCTGTAGAAAAGCTATGTCCCCTGACACTGATAGACAGACTCAAGCACTTTGGTTGATAGAGCTAAAAGGAAGTTTAAGAGACTGCTCCACTCTCCTCTTCCCAAACAACTAGGGTCGCCAGCCTGGAGACTTTTGGGGCGGAGCCTGAGGAGGGCGGGGTTTGGGGAGGGGAGAGACTTCAATGCCATAGAGTCCAATTGCCAAAGCAGCCATTTTCCTGGAGGATGGCAACCCTACAACAACAACCCCCACAAATGAACCCATCAAGGTGTTTGCTGAGATGGGGACTCTTAGGAAGTCAGACGATGCGTCTTTGTGCCCCCATCAGAACCCTCAAGCCTTAAGATCTTGCCATCCGCAGCCAATAAGGACAAACAGCTATTCCTCACCACTAGGGTTGCCAGGTCCCCCTTCGCCACCAGTGGGAGGTTTTTGGGGTGGAGCCTGAGGAGGGCGGGGTTTGGAGGGGGGAGGGACTTCAATGCCATAGAGTCCAATTGCCTAAGCAGCCATTTTCTCCAGGTTAACTGATCTCCATCCGCTGGAGATCAGTTGTAACAGCAGGAGATCTCCAGCTAGTACCTGGAGGTTGGAAACCCTACTCACCACCCTCCTTAAGGCGAACTATGGGAAAGCCAGGGGCATGTTAGTGGAATATTAGCCCTGCTTTGCTAAGGGGTGGAATACTGGAGTGGGGTTCCCAGAATTTCCTGGGGTACATTGTTTGCCAATCAATTAGCTTGAACACACTCAATAGGAGAGATGACTTTTGGAGAGAGAGGAGAGGTTTCAAGAGCAACCTACCTGGTGGAAGGGTCATTTCCTGCAACTCAAAGCCTCCGTTGACAGTCCCGTTCTTGACGGGCTTTTGCTCAGTGTTTGCTCTGTTGACACTCCCGTTCCTGATGGTCTCTTCCTCGGCAGAGATCCTGTCCTGCTCTGTCTTGTGCAGCTGCTGCAGGACAGCTTGTGCGATGGGGACCATCATGGCAGTGGTGGCTGTGTTGCTTATCCACATGGAGAGGAAGGCGGTGACCCCCATGAACCCCATCAGAAGCCTGCCACAAGTGAAGACCACAGTGGAGACTCGGGTGAGCAGGAAGAGGTAGGTTTTTGCCACATCGAGCACCTCCTGCCATCTCACACCAAGAGTCTCTCTAGGTAAAGGTAGTCCCCTGCGCAAGCACCAGAACATTTCTGACCCATGGGGTGACATTACATCACAACATTTACTAGGCAGACTGTGTTTATGGGGTGGTTTGCCATTGCCTTCCCCAGTTGTCTACACTTCACCCCCAAGCAAGCTGGGTACTCATTTTACTGACCTCGGAAGGATGGTAGGCCGAGTCAACCTTGAGCCGGCTACCTATTCTGTTGGGATCAAACTCGGGTCATGAGCAGAGTTTTTGACTGCAGTGCTGCAGCTTACCCCTCTGCGCCACGGGGCCCTATAGAGTCTCTCTCATTGCTTTTCCTTTAACTGGAAAGGTCACCATGGATGTTGAGTCTCTACAGTCCAACATCCCCCACAAAGGTGGACGACAAGCCATCGGAAGCATTATCCCTGATAATATCATAGCAAACCTTGCTACCAGACTTACAGGGCAAGTCTGTGCAGAGTTACTCCAGTCTAAGCCCATTACAATGAATGGTGTTACACTGGAGTAACTCTCCTTAGGATGGCATTGTTAGCCACTTTGTCCTCACATAGGACTATGTTGGTACTGAGAGCAGTTTATACTTTCAGATCAAAAGTCATTTTCATGGCTGACTTGGAGAAGGAGAAGAAGAAGAAGAATTGGTTTTTATATGCCGACTTTGTCTACCACTTAAGGAAGAATCAAACTGGTTTACAATCACTTTCCCTTCCCCTCCCCACAACAGACACTATGTGAGGTAGGTGGGGCTGAGAGAGCTCTAAGAGAACTGAGTCTAGCCCAAGGTCACCCAGCTGGCTTCATGTGTAGGAGTGGGGAAACCAACCTGGTTCACCAGATTAGCCTCCACCGCTCATGTGGAGGAGTGGGGAATCAAACCCGGTTCTCCAGATCAGAGTCCACCACTCCAAACCACCGCTCTTAACCACTATACCACGCTGTGGAGCAACACTTACTCAGCTCCTGCCCATGAACATCTCTCCTGTTCCATATCTGCACATATGAGAAGGGAGCTCTCAAGAAATTCCACCAGGACCTCAACTGTTTTCACCCCACCATCAACCTATACGTGGACAACCCTCACAAAAGGTACATTTTCTGGACACTATGCAACTACATAGTGCACAGACAAATAGAACATTGCATATTAAAAACCTTCAGACTGCCGCACATGCCTATATGCTTCCAGTTTCCTTCTAGAACATATAAAGCAATCTGTTGTCTACAGCCAAACACAATTGCATTTGCTTCAATCCCTCAGACGGAGTCCCACCTGAAGGATCGGCAGCAGTACACATGAACACATGAAGCTGCCTTATACTGAATCGGACCCGTGTCCATCAAAGTCAGTATTATCTACTCAGACTGGCAGCAGCTTTCCAGGGTCTCAGGCAGAGATCTTTCACATAACATACTTGCCTGGTCCCTTTAACTGGAGATGCCGGGGACTGAACCAGGGACCTTCTGCATGCCAAGCAGGATTACCATACCCACCCAGTGAAGTAAAGAAGCAGATCAACAAAGGCAATTAAAGCTTCTTACATCAGAAAGCCAGTGTGGTGTAGTGGTTAAGAGTGCTGGACTAGGATCTGGGAGTCCCAGGTTCGAATCCCCACTCTGCCATGGAAGCTTGCTGGGTGACCTTGGGCTAGTCACATACTCTCAGCCTAGCCTACCTCACAGGGTTGTTGTGAGGATAAGATGGAGGAGAGGAGAACAATGTAAGCCACTTTGTCCCCCCATGGGGGAGATAGGTGGGGTACAAGAGAAGTAAATAAATTAGCTGGTCTTTCCCTTCCTACTCTTCCTCTCCTTGCCTCCAGGGTGTACTCACAAGGCGGGCCTAACTCCCAGTATCAGAAGGACCCTCAAGGCAATGCGCTTGTGCAGATTCCAGTGCTCCACAGCGATGGCCACAAGCAGCCCCCCGATGAAGAGCATGTTGGTGTCCTTCAGGTACTCCATGCACACCTGCCAGGAAGGAAAGAGGGGTCATGGTTGGTTCTGCTAACCTAGGAAATAGGAGGGGGTCGGTCACACCCTTATAAACGGGCATGTTTGCCATAGATGTGGGGAAGGGATTGGCAGAGGGTGCATGTCGGAACAAGAGCTGTTGGTGCAGTTGAGCCGAGCTACTCCAGGTCCAGAAGGCCATCACCAAACTCTGATCAGTGCTTAGGGGAGGGACTGTGGCTCAGTGGTAGAGCATCTGGTTGGCGTGGAGAAGGTCCCAGGTTCAATCCTAGGCAGGTAGGTGATGTAAAAGACCTGTGCCTGAGTCCCTGGAGAGCTGCTGCTGGTCTGAGACTCTGAGTAGACAATACTGACTGTGATGGATCAAGGGTCTGATTCAGTAGAAATCAGCTTCATGTGCTCATGTGTTCTTAACCTTTTAGGAGAGGGGCCCTGGCTCAGTGGTAGAGTATCTGCTTGGCATGCAGAAGGTCCCAGGTTCAATCCCCGGCATCTCCAAAGGGGCTAGGCAAGTAGGTGATGTGAAAGACCGCAGCCTGAGGCCCTGGAGAGCCGCTGCTGGTCTGAATAGACAATACTGATTCTGATGGACCAAGGGTCTGATTCAGTATAAGGCAGCTTCATGTGAGGGGAGAGTCTTTTTACCTTTGTGGAGTCCATGATGCCCATGAGTGGGAAGAGCACGACCGGGAGGAGAGCTGTGACCGCCAGCGGCAGAGCTTCTGTGCACCAGAGGAGCGCCATCAGGATGATAGTGTAACCACATCGTGCTTCCTGAAAACAAGGCAAAAGGGTCAGGGCAAGAGTTTCGCCTTGTGCATTGTCAACGGAGATTGTGAGAAATGGTCTGGAAAATCCTGAATGGGTTCAAGTTGGGGAGGGATTGCATTTCCCCCCAAAGGTTCTTTGGCCAAGCATCGGGCAGACTAGATATAATGACAACCCCAAGGTCCAAGGCCTTGTGGGAAGTTTTCTCCCCACAGTCTGAGGAAGACCTCCTCCTTCCTGTTTGTTACTCACGCAAAGGACTCGAAGGGTCAAGCTGGCAACCAGTCATAAGGGATTTCTTGCTACCCCCAGAAATGCAGGTTCTAATAAGGGCATCAGGGTTAACTGAACAACACTGAAGTACACTGAAATGCATTGATTGATAATTCTGCTTGTAGGTGGAGCTACTGTTTTTTTCTAATTATGAAATTTAACACATTGACAAGAATTAAGAAAATATTCATGATGTATCATTTAAAACCCATACAAAATACATCTGAAGGAATAAAATGAAAAAGCTACACTTGACTTCATTTACACTCCAGAATCTACAACTACATTTTTGTTAACTACTAGCATAATTCCATCTGTTAAATCCCACACACACGGCCACCACTGTAAATCTAATTTCTTTACATCTTGGGATCTTTATAGAGCTATTCAACAACAAATGTATACATTTCTTTTAACTTCTCTAACCACTTCAGCTTCTTTTAGAGTTCTTTTTGTTTCCATCATTTTGCAGAGACTGTTAAGATACTCAAGGCAACTGCTTGTTTGCTTTTTGGGGATTGAAACAACAGCATTTAACAAAGTCACATCTGGAGTAGGTCTTATTTCCAGATCAAATCCTACTGATAATACAGACAAAACAGTCTTCCAGTAATGCTGAGCATGAATGCAAATCCCCCACATTTATAGAAAATTGGACTTATCTGAATTATTGATTGATTGGTTGGTTGAATGACAAAACCAACATATCGCATAATGATTTTAATAGATCTTAGCTAATCTTCACTGAGAAAGATGCTGTTGATGTGCCAGCTTTAGAACGTTCTAATGAAATATGTCAGAAATTGAACACATCACCTAGAACACATAAACCTGCCTTATACTGAATCAGACCCTTGGTCCATCAAAGTCAGTATTGTCTACTCAGACTGGCAGTGGCTCTCCAGGGTCTCAGGCAGAGGTCTTTCACATCACCTACTTGCCTAGTCCCTTTATCTGGAGAGGTCGGGGATTGAACCTGGGACCTTCTGCATGCCAAGCAGAGGCTCTACAAACTGAGCCACAGCCCCTCCCCTAAATTGTGAACTTGTAGATGTTAAAAAGTCCAAAGATATGGGTTAATAACATACCCCAATGCCTCTTGCTATATTAAATGCCTCTTGCTATATTAAAAGAAAGTTCTTACTCAGTACACAGTTGAACTCAAGTAATTCATGTCATATCTTGGAAAGGTTGGAAATCTTGGAAACAAGATTCAAACTTCATTATTTTTTCTAAGGAGTTTATTGTCCCATAGTTTGGCTGTCAAGGAATCCTCATTTGTAGGTATTGGATTTGGAAATAAGATTTGCCACAATTACTGCAAACACTGACTTCTTCATATGGTGTGGCTGCATTAACAATTAGCAAAAATATCCTAATACAGATTTCCCCCATTTTTTTTACAATCAACATGGGGGGTGGGGGGTAGTGTTGCCAGATCTAGGTTGGGAAACTCCTAGAGATTTGGGGGTGGAGCCTGGGGAGAACAGGGACCTCAGTGGGGTACAAGGCCAAAGAGTCCACCCACCAATGCACCCATTTTCTCCAGGGGAATTGATTTCTGTAGTCTGGAGATGTTGTAATTCTGGGGATCTCCAGGTCCCACCTGGAGGCTGGCATCCCTATGGGGTGGGGGGGAAGGCACTGTGCAACATAGATGGGTTATCTGAGCAGTTTACATTACAGCTGAGTTGCTGCTTGTCATTGTAAAATGAAAACCTGGATGCCTCTTCAGCAGGTAGCTGAAAACCACTGGCAGTTCACCGTGCTAGAATCATAGAGTTGGAAAGGGCCATACAGGTGATCTAGTCCAACCCCTTGCTTAATGCAGAATCAGACTAGAGCATCCCTGGCAAGTGCTTGTCCAGCCACTGCTTAAAGACTGCCAGTGAGTGGGAGCTCCCCGCCTCCCTAGGTAGCTGATTCCACTGTTGAACAACTCTTATTGTAAAAAAAAATCCTAATATCCAACCAGTACCTTTCTGCCCACAATTTAAACCCATTATTGTGAGTCCTCTGCTGCCAACAGGAACAGCTCCTTGCCTTCCTCTAAGTGACAGCCCTTCAAATACTTAAAGAGAGCAATCATGCCCCCCTCCGCAGCGTTTCCTCTCAGGGCTTGGTCTCCAGGCCCCTGATCATCCTTGTTGCTTTCCTCTTTCCCCCCTCTCAATTCTGTCCACATCCTTTTTGAAGTAAGGCCTCCAGAACTGCACACAATGTTCTTCAGTGTCTGTGTGTGAGTGTGTGTTGTGCCTTTCCATTATGGTCTAAAAGGTCAGCGTGGACTTCCGTACTGCCCACACCTAAAGTTCTGCGGCCACTCCGTCCTTCTTGAAGACAGTTCTGTGAATCTCTGAAACTTCAGTCCCTAGCACAACAACTGTAACAGGTCATAACATGCAGAGTTTCCCAAACTTTTTGAGACATGGAGCACTTTTCGGGAGAGAAATTAGTCACGGAGCACTAATTTTCACCTAGCACCTACATACTAAACTGAATGACAGTGGTATTTTTCTTTCCAGTCTCTTCGTGGAGCCCTAGGAGATGCTTTACAGAGCATCAAGTGCTCCTTGGAGCACAGTTTGGGAGCCTCTCGGCTAGTGGGATTGGTGTACCAATCTTGGATAGCCTCCCTGTTGGAAGGAGAATGGTTTGGAGAGCTGGGGTGGGAGTGGGCATTCCCCATCATCTCCCTTGGCACAGCATTTGAAAATGGCCTTACCTTGTAAGGAACAGCCAGAGGCAGGGGGAGAAGCAGGAGAGGGGTGAGAAAGGTGATCAGGTAGTTCCTGTAGGCCAGGACCACTCTCCACATGGTAGGGACGGTGCTGGAGCCCAATGGTTGAAGGAGCCAGAGCCTGGCTCCAGAGGCTTTATAAAGGCTTTGGGACGCAGACGGTGGACCTTGGCACCTTGGTGGCTGCTGCTCCCAGAACTGTGATCGATGCCAGAGAATGAGGAGCACACCGCAGGGAGGGGTCTGAGCTGGCAGGGCAAAGCCGGAGCTTGCTCGGGCTCTTTCTGCCCTGGGCAAAGACTTCTCGGCAGCCGGAGAGTTAACTCTTTTGGGAGCATGCCAGCTTGCTGGTTGCTGCCCTGGAAGGCACTCAGAATTAAGCTTCTTGTTCCCCAGGTTCTGCTGGCTGGGTAGTTTCCAGTATAGGGTTGCCAGGTCCCTCTTCACCACCAGCGGGAGGTTTTTGGGGTGGAGCCTGAGGAGGGCAGGGTTTGGGGAGGGGAGGGACCTCAACGCCATAGAGTCCAATTGCCAAAGTGGCCTTTTTCTCCAGGTGAACTGATCTCTATCGGCTGGAGATCAGCTGTAATAGCAGGAGATGGTTAGCTAGTACCTGCAGGTTGGCAACCCTATTCCAGTGCCAACGAGACTGCAGGCTAGAAACTTTCTGCAGATGCTTGTGTTCAAAGATGCCCAAAGTGGGATTTGTTCCTTGCCAGGACAGATCTGAAAGGGTTTTTTGCCCTGGTCAGGTGCAACTAGGGTTGCCAACCTCCAGGTAGTAGAAAATTACAATCGTGCTATAATTGTATGACTAGTCAAAAAAGAACCACACTATGGTCTTAATAATAACTAGCAATCCTACTCAGCTTCAATATGCACAATACAGTAAGGTACAGTATACAAACTAACATTTTATTCCCAAACATCACAAAGTATTTAACATACATACAATAACTAGGATGGCTAGTTATTATTAAGGCCATAGTGCGGTTCTTTTTTGACTAACCTCCAGGTAGTGGCTGGAGATCTCCCACTATTACATCTGATCTCCAAGGTGACAGAGATCAGTTCACCGGGAGAGAATGGCTGCTTTGGAAAGTGGGCTCTATGGCATTCTACCCATTGAAGTCCCTCCTCTCCCTAAATCCCCCAAATATCCAGGTTTTTCCCAACCCAGAGCTGGCAACCCTAGGTGCAATGCTAGAGCAACCTCTGCATGTTGCCGTGTGACTGCGACACAGACATCTTCCTATGTGCCTAGGGTTGGCCAACCACCAGGTACTAAGCACAGGAGCGACACAACAGTGTAATTACAAGGATACCAGATAGTCTCCACGTTCCACTTAGGATACATTCAGTGCAGCACTGAATGTATCCTAAGTGGAACGTGGTGACTATCTTGTATCCTTAACTGCAGTCGAAAATGATACGAATCAATTTTTCTTGATGTTTGGGGATTGATGAAGAATTGTACTGAAGAAATTTGAAACGGCCGTATCCCCGTGTCATCTATGGAAAACAATATTTCTTCTGCTGAACTATCTTGAAAATACATATATCAGTGACTATTGGACTTTACCATTATAGATATAGGATCTTGTTAGACCCATTGTTTTTGTATTGTTGTTGCTTACTATGTGTAACTTTTCCAATAGAATTTTTTTGCATTTTGTAATTACATTGTTGTGTCGCACCTGTGCTTATTTCCTAACTATATAGTATTAGTACAGTGGTGTCTCTTTTTTCTATAACCACCAGGTACTAGCTGGAGATCTCCCGCTATTACAACTGATCTCGAACTGATAGAGATCGGTTCCCCTGGAGAAAATGGCTGCTTTGGCAATTGGAGTCTATGGTATTGAAGTCCCTCCCTCCCCAAACCCCGCCCTCCTCAGGCTCTGGCCCAAAAATCTCCCACTGGTGGCAAAGAGGGACCTGGCAACCCTATACATGCCCCATTGTGATCTCTTGAGCCACGTTGATGTGTGGCACTGGCATCAATTTTTGGTTGCATTTCCTGCAGTGGGAAATCCAAAACCAGCATGCGTTTTCATTAGGCTTTTCGTGAGATGTTCATTCACTTTCTGTCCCACATTCTCACCCCTTTCAAGCTCACAGTCATCATGGGTGGGGTCTTCTTCACACAGCACATAATTTAACTTGTGGGACTCACTGACACAGGATGCTGTGAAGGCCACAGCTAAGAAGAAGAAGAAGAGTTGGTTTTTATATGCCAACTTTCTCTACCATTTAAGGGAGATTCAAACTGTCTTATAATCACCTTCCCCCCCCCAACAGACACCCTGTGAGGTGGGTGAGGCTGAGAGAGCATGACTTGCCCAAGGTCACCCAGCTGGCTTCATGTGTAGGAGTGGGGAAACAAATCCAGTTCACCAGGCCCTCCGCTGCTCATGTGAAGGAGCAGGGAATCAAACCCAGTTCTCCAGATCAGACTCCACCGCTCCAAACCACCGCTCTTAACCACTACACCACGCTGGCACCAAGCTGAGAGTAAGCCAAATTCATGGAGGAGGAAGGGTGGTCCCTTAGTGATGGTAAGCCAAGATAGCTAAATGGGAGTTCCATGTTCAAAGGCAGTCTACCTCTGATTAACAATTCCTGGAGGAGCAGGGAATCAAACCCGGTTCTCTAGATTAAGTCCACTGCTCTTTAACCTCTACACCAAACTGTCTCTGCTTTGTTCAGTTCCGGTTGTTATAAGTGCAGGATTAGCACCAGGACCCAATCCAGCCCCGGGTGGCCGCTTGCGATGGCTCTGTGCACCAGGCTGCTGCTTAAAGGGACTCGGCAAAGTGCTCTCGTTCGGAGCAGTTATCTGCTGATTATTGGGAGATTAGGAGAAACACACACATTACATAAAATCATAAAGCCATAAAAATCCATAATAATTAATCCCCAAAGTGTGTGTGTGGGGGGGTTGAATTGCATCATTCTTCTCTTTCTGTGCTCGGTATTCCAGACAGCCTATCATGGAAGTTTTTAGAGAAGCAGGGTTTTTTTTGGGGGGGTGGGGGAAATCTCCACCGCTCTGGAAAACAGAAGATGTGCAAGAAACTGGCTTGGGTTCAAGGCCATGGCTTTGCTGAGCGGGATGTTCCTTCCTCAAAGGACACACCTTGGAACGTGAAGAAGCTTCTGCAGCACCTTCCCGGAGCAATAAATGGATTCTTGGTCACAGCCTCACTTCCTTCTCAGGGGCTCCAGCCTCAGACACACCTGCTTGGCAATCCCGGCACCGTATGCACAGAGCGGGCTGCCCTGGCTGAAGAGCCCCTGGCCCTCACAGAAGCCCAGCCTTGACTGTTACTCAGCCATTTATGAAAACCTTCCTATCTCACTCCCCATCCCTCCACCCAGTTCGCTCACATGTTAACCTACCCAGACACTAAAACCATCTTCAGAGGCCCAGTTTCAGGTGCCTCTGCTATCCATGGCAACTAAGGTTGCCAGGTCCCTCTTCGCCACTGGCGGGAGGTTTTAGGGGCGGAGTCTGAGGAGGGTGGGGTTTGGGGAGGGGAGGGGCTTCAATGCCATAGAGTCCAATGGCCGAAGTGGCCATTTTCTCTAGGTGAACTGATCTCTATTGGCTGGAGATCAGTTGTAATAGAAGGAGATCTCTGGAAGATGGCAACCCTAGGAACTTCCAACCTTTGCAACCTTCTTCAGTGTCTTCCTGTACATTTCATGAAGGTTGAACTCCCTCTTTTGTGCTTTGCTTTGAGGGAAGGTGTTGATGAGATGGACAGACACGTGGGAGGGAGAAGCCAAATGGGCATGGGGAAAGAAACCCGAAGTTAAGAGCTATGCATGGAAATAGGGGGAATTTGCATTGCTGTTGCCTCAAAGCAGTATTTAAATTCATCCTAAAACAGGATCCTAGAACTGTGGGGGAAGAATGAGGCCAGAGCAAAGTCACGTCTGAAGGACAGTAAAATCATGAATAATGCAAAAGAAGCCTCAAAGCAGTCCAGCAGGGACTGCGAACTAAATAAAGGTAAAGGTCCCCTGTGCAAGCACCGGGTCATTCCTGACCCATGGGGCAACGTCACATCTCGACGTTTACTAGGCAGACATTTTTTGCGGGGTGGTTTGCCAGCGCCTTCCCCAGTCATCTTCCCTTTACCCCCAGCAAGCTGGGTACTCATTTTACTGACCTCGGAAGGGTGGAAGGCTGAGTCAACCTTGAGCCGGCTACCTGAAACCAACTTCAGTTGGGATCGAACTCAGGTCGTGAGCACAGCTTGGACTGCAGTACTGCAGCTTACCACTCTGCGCCCCGCATAAATGGCCTATGTGTGTTTTGTTGAATAGCTTTTTATTGTTTTATGTATACAGGCATTTTCAAATGTTATTTAATTTTTTTTTTGACTGTTCATCAACTGGGGGACCCTGAACTGGGTGGAAAGGTGGCTTTAAAATGTTTAAAATAAATAATGTCGTCAAAGATAATTTTTCTTTCTTTGGTGCCGTTTAAGTGCCCCTGGTGCACAAATAACATTTTCTACAGGAAACATTTGGCGCAAGGAAATGGAACAAAAGAGAGTGAAACTGAAAAGGGGGTCATCTGAATTGAATCAACAAACTTGTAACATTCCGTATCCTCTTAAATTAGAGAGCATTTGCTAATCAGTCGCTGGCCAAGAAGGACCAAGCTGTCTGTCTGGATGAGACAACTCGTTTGTTTGTTTGTTTGTTTGTTTGTTTAATGTATACCTCATTGTTCTCTTCAACAGGGGCCCAAAGCAGCTTACATTGTTCTCCTTTCCTCCATTTTATCCTCACATTAGCCCTGTGAGGTAGACCAGGCTGAGAGTGTGACTGGCCCAAGGTTACCCAGCAAGCTTCGTTGACAGAGTGGAGATTCAAACCCGGCTCTCCCAGATCTAAGTCTGACGCTCTAACCACTACAGTAGGATGGCTCTCCCATCTTCATCTACTTTTAAATCCAAATTTGGACTATTGTCCATCCTGTACATAATCAGGGCTTATCTAGTATTAATGTAAAAATGAGGAAGTGTGTGGGTGTCTACACTGCCCATCTGAACCAGTGTCAGACTAGTTTGGACTCTCACCATTGCTAACTCAGGAATCCAGGGAAGTAACCTTTAGAACAGGGGTGCCAGACGTACTGCCCGGTGGGTGGATCCGGCCCCTTGAGAACTCTTATCTGGACCATGAGCCAACTGAGGGGCCCCTGCCCTCCACTCTCGATCTGGGCTGGTGAGCCATGGCCCGGCCCGACCAAGCGACATTTATGTCATACCTGGCCCTTGTAACAAATGTGTTCGACACTCCCACTTTAGAACTTTTG
The DNA here is from genome assembly GCF_029931775.1 of Euleptes europaea. Classification (NCBI taxonomy): domain Eukaryota; kingdom Metazoa; phylum Chordata; class Lepidosauria; order Squamata; family Sphaerodactylidae; genus Euleptes; species Euleptes europaea. The sequence goes on along the minus strand of NC_079330.1, from coordinate 24,789,576 downwards.
CAAGGATTCTCATCATGCTCACAACAGCAAATCCCCCTGGTGTCTTTGGAGGGGACCAGGGCAGTTAATCTAAATTTAAAGTAGGAAGGAGAGCAAAGCACCCTTGTCCACAGCCAGCACTCATGGAATCTCCATCTGCATCCAGTTCAGAAGCCTGGTAAGTGGAGACAAAGGCACTGAAGAGCACTCCAGGCATGTATGTCAATCCTGCACTGGGAAAAATCGAAGAAGAAGAAGAAGAAGAAGAAGAAGAAGAGGAAAAGGAGGAGGAGGTGGGTTTTTTTTTTTTATATGTTGGTTTTCTCTACTTTAAGAGCGGTGGTTTGGAGTGGTGGACTCTAATCTGTAAAACCAGGTTTGATTCCCCACTCCTCCACATGAGCGGTGGATGCTAATCTGGTGATCCGGGTTGGTTTCCCCACTCCTACACATGAAGCCAGCTGGGTGGCCTTGGGCTAGTCACAGCTCTCTTAGAGCTCTCTCAGTCTCACTTACCCCACAGGGTGTCCATTGTGGGGAGGGGGAGGGAAGGTGATTGTAAGCTGGTTTGCTTCTTCCGTAAGTGGCAGAGAAAGTCGGCATATAAAAACTAACTCCTCTCTTCTTCTTCCAATTGCCTTCCCTTCCTCTCCCCACTACAGATGCCTTGTGAGCTAGGTGGGGCTGAGAGAGTTCGGAGCGAACTGTGACCGGCCCAAGGTCACCCAGCTGGCTTCATGTGGAGGAGTGGGGAAACAAACCTGGTTCTCCAGATTAGAGTCCACCACTCCTAACCACTACACCACGCTGGCTCAAGAGAGGTGGTGCTGGCCCACCATGCCTTATCCCTGCTTTCAGTCTCCTGCCGCCAGCGGAGCCATATGTCCACCATCCTGGCTTTCATCTTGGCCTCCTTCATGACTCAGCAGCAAGAGGGCCCCATTGAGGAAAAAGTGTTCTCGGCATTTTTCTTTTACACTCACCCTAGTCTGTCATTAAAGGATGAATCCTTGCCAAGGTCGCCAGTTCGATGCTCCTTTTTGATTAGTTTATGACAGTGTTTTCAGCCAGCCGTCATTTGTTTCACTTTAAAAGGCGAGAGGTGCAGCGTTCCCTGACATATTGCCGTTAGGGATTCTGTGAGGAGTACTCGTGGTGGGGGGCTTTGGGGAGCTCAGTGTCCTTTTTTACATGATTTGGGGGCAGGTAGGGGTGAGGAGGGGGCAGCATCTTCCCCTGCACTAGGGCATGGGGGTGACATATGCTCCAACCTTTCTCTGGGGGGCAATGGAGACACTCTACTTGTGCTTTTGGAGTTCCCCTTTTCTCACACTGAGGATCGCTCCCCACCATTGTCACAGGAGGGGAGACCTTGGAGACTCACATTTCACTTTTGGCTCTTCTTACAAATGCAGAGGAGCACCTACCTTATGGGCTAGGGTTGCCATCCTCCAGGTGGGGCCTGGAGATCTCCCGGAATTACAATGGATCTCAAGACAACAGACATCAGCCCCCCTGGAGAAAATGGCTGCTTTGGAGAATGAACTCTATGGCATTTGAATCATACAGTTGGAAGGGACCACCAGGGTCATCTAGTCCAACCCCTGCACCACACAGGAAACTCATAACTACCTCCCCCTCACACCCCCAGTGACCTCTACTCAATGCCCAGAAGATGACCAAGGTGCCCTCCCTCTTATCATCTGCCTACGGTCACAGAACCAGCATTGCTGACAGATGGCCATCTAGCCTCTGCTTAAAAACCTCCAGGGAAGAACCGCTCAAACAGTTAGAAATTTCTTCCTAATGAAGAATACCCCACTGAGCTACCTACCCTTCCCCAATTCCCACCCTCCTCAGGCTCCACCCCTGAAATCTCCAGGAATTTCCCAACCTGGAGCTGGCAACCATATTCATGGCAGATCCACCGTCCCACATCAGAGCTCAAGAGAGACCCGGCTGCAGCTTCTGTCTGTTCCTCCACATGCCCATCAGCTGTTGGGTCCTGGCCACAGCCAGCTGTTAACAATGAGTGCTCCTTAAGAAACATGATGTGTCCTTTGCCGGAGGCCCTGACTCAAGGGTTGCCAGGTCCACCCGGGCCACCAGCAGGAGATGGGGGCGTAGGGTTGCCAGATCCAGGTTGGGAAACTCCTGGAGATTTGGGGATAGAGCCTGGGGAGGACAGGGACCTCAGCGGGGTACAATGCCACCCTCCAAAGCACCCATTTTCTCCAGGGGAACTGATCTCTGTAGTCTGGAGATGAGCTGTAATCCTGGAGGATCCCCAGGTACCACCAGGAGGCTGATATCCCTATCTGACTCCCACCATGATGTGCTTTAGCCAAAGCCTGTAAAAAAAGACCACTCCCAGACCACAATCTGCTGTCATCTAGTGTGAAAAATGGCAGACTGGGTTGGGTGCATAACAAGTATAAATAATAGGGAGTATAGGTACCAAGTATACTAAAGGTATAAAAATAGAAATACATTGTTCAAGAATACTGTTGATTGTCATAATAGTTTAACAATTTTCAATGTTCAACATAGTTTGTAAATGTACATACATAGTATTTCTTTAGGTAAATTATACAACTTTTTTGTTAATTACTCAAAAAGATGTGAATTACAGAGAAAAGTCCAATATCACCTAAGTGCAACATGAAATGTTTTCTTTAACTGTTTGAAATTTCTCTGTAAGTTGAAATATTATCAGGTAGTTAATTCGTCAGATAAAGTTCAGAAGACTTACAGAATAAAGTACTATATCACACAGGAACAACAAGAAATATATTCTATAACTGTTTGAAATTTCTCTATAAATTGAAATCTTGCTAAACTATGACAATCCACAGTATTCTTGAACAATGTATACTAGTAAAAATTGGATTTATATTGGAAACCTATAGACTGTATACAATTATTGCTATCTATGATTATATACACATACATTATGGACTGGGTGTTTGCCAGAAGCCTTAGCCTTCATGTGCAGACATTGACCAACATGTATGCTAAGATGCTTCTAGCCTCTCAGAGATTTAACTTCTCAGAAGAAGGGGGCAGAGAGGGAACGACGATGCCTCCATCACAACCTGGAATGACCGCACGGACTCCTCCTTCCAGTCCCCACCCCAAGCAAGAAAGGAGCAGTGATTTCACACCAGGGAGAGATGCCCTAGAAGACAGACTGTGCCTGCTCAACTGGGTGGGGGCATGCCTGTGAAATGTCCTCTTTGTGAACCATGACTCAGTTGGTCCCTCATTGTCTTCAGTAAATGGGTGCAAAGAAAAGACTATTCTTCCGCATACCTGGCCACGCATGGTTTGGAGCTGGCCTGGCTTCCCTGCCTTTGGCTCATGGCCATCATTGATCCGACTGGCAGCACAGGACGGTCTGTTGACACAGCACCCTGCGGGGTGGGGCCCAGCTCCCAGTGGGACTGGAGCAGAGAACTGGTGGGGGGTGGGGGTGCTCATCCCTTTCCCTGCCATTTTCTCCCATTTGAAACAGAGCAAGGCATCATCAGCAGAGCAATGGCCACGTCTCCATTGGCAGTGCCTCCATGACACAATGTGACCCCTCCTGGCAATTTCATATCAAGAGCATGAAGAGCGAGACCATTTAGTCCATGCAGATTGATGGCTTTCTGGCAGAGAAGATGGGAGATGTCGGGGATTGAACTTGGGACCTTCAGGTGTGCAAGGCAGGACGGAGCCCTGAGGAAAACTCCTGGAGGAGAACAGCACCGCCTTCTGGAACCTAGCATCCAGGAAGGGCTGGAGCCATAGCAGAGAAGAAGAAGAAGAAGAGTTGGCTTTTATATGCTGACTTTCTCTACCACTTAAAGGAGAATCAAACCTTCCCCTTCCCACAATAGCCACCCTGTGAGCTAGGTGGGGCTGAGAGAGCTCTAAGAGAGCTGTGAGTAGCCCAAGGTCACCCAGCTGGCTTCATGTGCAAGAGCAGGGAAACCAACCCAGTTCACCGGATTAGAGTCCACTGCTCCTAACCACAGCTCTTAACCACTACATCACGCTGGCTCTCAGCTCTAAGCAGTGTTCACTATGCCCAGTTCTACCAGATGCCCCCAAAGGAGACCAAGGCCATTTTTGCATGGTAATTAGCAGCGCGTTCCAGCCTGAATTGCCCCACATATATTTTTTAAAACTTTTCAAGCTGAACCGTCATTCTGGAGGTGACTGTGAAGCCGGCGCATACCTGCTTCGCATTACTAAAGAGCCCATTTAACGCCACCTTTGGCATTTGCAGTGAAGAATCCCCCCGAAGGAACCATACAAAATGGCGGGTTAACTAGGCACATGCTAATGGCTATGCAAACAGGAACAAAGGAACAGGCGAGTGGGGGTAGAATTTCTCCTTTTGTGTCGGGACCATGAATAGGCATTTTTAAAGTTGCATTTTAAAAAAGAGCTTTGAGCGAGCATCAAAACTGACCCTGCATAAATGGCCCAAGAGAATGAGCACTTTCTGTCCTTCTCCAGGCTGCCAGTTTGTGCTCAGGCAGATATTTAGCCCCGGGTGGGGGCTGCCACCGTCTCTCCAAGGCTTCCGAGGCAGCACTGTTTATTGTGTGTGTAAAGTGCCGTTAAGTCGCAGCCGACATGGTGACCCTTTTTTTGGGGTTTTCATGGCAAGAGACTAACAGAGGTGGTTTGCTAGTGCCTTCCTCTGCATAGCAACCCTGGTATTCCTCGGCGGTCTCCCATCCAAATACTAACCAGGGCCGACCCTGCTTAGCTTCTGAGATCTGACGAGATCAGGCTAGCCTGGGCCATCTAGGTCAGGGCACGCACTGTTTATTACATTGGTGTAAAGCAAAGTACAGCTGTGGACTCAGGTTGTTGCCCAGGGAGGAGGGACCCAGCCCTCGTGCGATCTGCGGGCCAGCGGACAGGCGCTTCTTGTTCCTTAGGGATCTTGGCACGAGGTCAGCAAAACCGAGGCTGGTAGCCAGCCTGGGAGGAGTGTTCTTTAAGCAAAACCCACACCCCTGATTTGGCCAATGAACCCATTCTGCCACTTTATGACCATAACTGTAAATTGCACGCCAAGAATATTGCCACTAAGTGTCATTGCTGTTATCAGTTGTTATTGAAAGAGAAGAAGGAAACGGGATTTTTTAAAAAGCTGATCAGCTGATAAGAGTGCCCGTGCTGGTATGGCCCTGATCCCTTCCCCCAAGTAAAACGGGGTCTTTGCTGATTCTCCTTCACTCCCAGTCCATCTCAGTGGGAGCTCTGTATAAAGTAGCACCAAATGTCCTAAGAGCCTCTACACATGCGTCATCCCACCGGTTTAAAAGGCACTTTGCATGTTTCACAATCAGAGTCTTTGGCCAGGATCCCACCCCCCCCCCTACAAAACTAGTTGTTTATTTCAAGAGGCTGGGAGTTTCTCCAGTGGCAGAGATCTGTTTCAGAAACTATGGATTCGGGAGGGCATCCAAAGGAAATGAATCAGAATGGGGTCACTGTTGATGGCCCCCATTTTTCCAATGGAACAGGCTGGCAACTGGTTGGAGAGTTCGTTGCACAGTGATAAAAATGACGGCCACTAGGAGATGCACTAGATGCCTTTAGATGCCTCTAGGTTGCTTGGATAAAATATTTAGTTTTTTTTTTTTAATTTACTTTATTTATAGTCAGCCCTTCTTGGAGACTCAAGGCAGATTACAAAATGTAAATTATCTCCAAAATCCATACAAAATGGAGTGGAGGAAGCAGCAAGGCACACATTTATGGGCAGGAGAGGAGTATCCTCATAGAACAGTTCAGGATTTCTCACTGTGGACTATCTACCCGAACACACTTCGGAGACCCTTTTCTGCTCACTGACAGCTTGAATGCTGCTTGGATTCTCCCCAGTGAATGATGGGAGGACTCTATTACATGGGTCCAGCAGGCAGAATGGGACTTTGCCTCCTGGGACTTTATTAAGACACAACAAAGCAGCGAGCCAGCTCGGGCGGTCTTTGGAACTCTTTATCAGGCTGCTCTTAAGCCTAACAAAAAAAGGGGGGCAGGGTACAGATGCCAGCCTCCAGGTGAAAGCTGGGGATCCCCCGGAATTACAGTTCATCTCCAGACTACAGAGATCAGCTCCCCTGGAGGAAACTGATGTTTTGGAGGGTGGGGCTTTATGGTACTGTACCCCAGTGAGGTCCCTGTCTTTCCCAGGCTCAATCCCCAAATCTCTAAGAGTTTCCCAATCTGGATCTGGCAACTCTACCCCTCCATCCCCCGTTGGTGGCCAGGGGGCACCTGGCAACCTTAGTGCAGGGAAGGAGGACCACTAGTATTGATGGAAAGCCCCAGAGTGCTGCGTGTCCAAGAGCCAAGCTAGACATGATGGCGTCCCCGTGGCCCACCAACAACAAAGAGAGGAAAAACGTAACCCTAAAAACAACAGAAGGTCAAGAAAAACTCAGCATTCAAGGCCAAAGATTATACAATGTAAAGGTTATATCAGTACAAAATGTGTACATATTTATTACAGGCTAAAACCAATAACATATATAAGGCCCTGCAATAGCCTGCCAAACCAGCATATTCATGTAAACATACAACACAATCATGTATGTCCATTTGTGCTGTAAGTTTACATGAATATATTGGCTTGGTAGGCTATTGCAGGGCCTTATATATGTTATTGTTTTTTTAAAAAAGGTAAAGGTCTCCTGTGCAAGCACCGGGTCAATCCTGACCCATGGGGTGACGTCACATCCCAAAGTTTCCTAGGCAGACTTTGTTTACGGGGTGGTTTGCCAGTGCCTTCCCCAGTCATCTTCCCTTGACCCCCAGCAAGCTGGGTACTCATTTTACCGACCTCGGAAGGATGGAAGGCTGAGTCAACCTTGAGCCGGCTACCTGAAACTGACTCCCGTCGGGATCGAACTCAGGTCGTGAGCAGAGCCTGGATCACAGGACTGCAGCTTCCCACTCTGCCCCACGGGGCTCCTAATAAGTATTAGTCTGTAATAAACATATACACATTTTGTACTGATATAACCTTTACATTGCATAACCTTTGGCCTTGAATGCTGAGTTTTTCTGGACCTTTGGGTACTTAATTCTGTTGTTCTTAGGTGTCCTCGTGGCCGCCACAAAGACCCCACTGCCATTTAAAAATACTGTGAGGGCCCTGCGGCACAGGGCTCCCCCCCCCCATTTCAAGTGCCGAAACAGCTGTTTGGAATGATCAAACTGCCTGCCTGTTATTCCTCCCCGCACCACCAGAGGGCCTTTGGGGGGGGCCTTTGGGGGGGGGGAAAGGTACCTGCTAGATTGTACTAGATTGTACTAGATTGTACTAGATTGTACTAGTGTAATCAGGTTGTAACAATCATTCGATTCCAATAGTTTTTAAGTAAGTGAGCCCTGGGGGTTACCGCATTCTGTATTCCCAGCGATGTATTAAGAGTTTGAAAATGTTATTCAAAATACTGTTCTCACTTTCTATGTAGTCCCACCAAGGTATTAAGAGTTTGAAACTGTTATAAAAAATACTGTTCGCACTTTGTTTGGCCCCTTTAGCTGTGAAGACGTCTTCCAACCACTTTTTAGCCGTGGCATCCAAAAACCTTTTCAAAGCGATGGTTTTTTTTATAACATTTTCAAACTCTTACTCCATCGCTGGGAATACATAATGCGGTAACCCCCCTGTTGGTTGCATATATGGATATGCCTCTCCCCTTCTATATTTCCTTTTAAAATGAAAGCTGGAAATTCGAAAAACTTGTTACACACGTTGTTATAGCATTATATTGATATAGCAATATTCAATGTGGGTGTGCAAAGTGCCATCAGGCCGCAGCCTAGGGATGCCAACCTCCAGGTTGTAAATAAACAGTAACCCCCCTCCCCATGCTGCACTAAATCAAGCTTTACCAAAAAAAAAAAAAAACAGCACGTGGCTCACAGCTCTTATTGTGAAACGCTATGCAAAACCTCTTGTGCATAAATGGCCTAGACGCACATTCCCCCCCCCCATCTGACTACTCAAAACTCTGCATGGGGGCTTGTGTTTGAGTTCTGAGACAGTGGAGGTTACCGCACTTGTATTCCCAGCAATGTATTAGGAGTTTGAAAATGTTATAAAAAATACTGCTCGCACTTTCTATGTATTCCCACCGATGTATTAAGAGTTTGAAAACGTTATAAAAAATACCGTTTGCACTTTCCTGGTTACAGCACTTTGTATTCCCAGTGATGTATTAAGAGTTTGAAAATGTTGTCAAAAACATCGCTTTAAAAGGGTTTTTGGATACCACGGCTTATAAATGGTTGGAAGACGTCTTCACACCTAAAGGGGCCAAACAAAGTGCGAACAGTATTTTTAATAACGTTTTCAAACTCTTAATATATCGCTGGGAATACAAGTGCGGTAACCTTGGCTGTTACTGCACTTGTATTTCCAGGGATGTATTAAGAGTTTGAAAATGTTATTAAAAATACTGTTCGCACTTTCTATGTATTCCCACTGACGCATTAAGAGTTTGAAAACGTTATAAAAAATACTGTTCGCACTTTGTTTGGCCCCTTTAGCTGTGAAGATGTCTTCCAATCATTTATAAGCCGTGGTATCCAAAAACCCTTTTAAAGCGAT